>NW_023494784.1:31463484-32063484 GCF_904425465.1 Colossoma macropomum | reverse complement strand
TTGAGGTGTTGTGTTGAAGTTTTTCCTTTGCTTGTCAGAAAAGGTTTAGACATGATTGTGATTGACTGAGAGGCATGTCTATCATGATTTTGCAAACAGTCACTGACAGCAGAAATTTACATTTTGTGCATACTGCTACTCATATACTGTTTTGTAACAAAAACATGCCAAAGAAGAATCACTTTTGGTTCCCTGAAGAGCCTTTTAATGGATGGCTATTGTAAATGAGATGTAGAAATGTGAACACCTACAGGGTGTTAAGGTTCTGTACCAATTAAAAGTGAGAGTGTTTATGTGACAGTAATTACAATATGCACATAAACATGAGTGCATAGTCAATATTTAAAGATATCTTTCCCTTTGCAGGAGTATCAGCCATGTGTTCTTGGGTGAGCTGGTTGCTCTTGCTGACAGGCCTGCTGGGTGTGTATGCTCAGGAGTACTACGAAGAAAGGACAGCAGGGAAGAGAACTGCGGTCAGAGTGTTCCCCGCAAACCAGCAGAAATATGATGGACAGGGTGAGACATTGTGCTGCATATGTTATATAATAAATGCATTAAAACATCTGAGCCTACAATAAAGAAAACAATATGTATTTAAAACACATTGGTACAGATTCACTGGTATTATTCCCCAAGATATATATATATATATATATATATATATATATATATATATATATATGATCATATTTACTTTTCACTGCAAACAAAAATACACCGAAGCATAAAAAATCTGTAAATCCTTTTTATCTATAAGTCCGTCTTAGAAGGCCACATTTCTTTGCTGTGTTGTATTGGTGTCCTAAGGCATTTTTACACACTGACACATTTCCTACATCATCAGAGACTTGACAAGTGAAGTCTGTTAACCTTTTAAGAGTGTTTAGCTAAGAGCAATAAAATGGCAAATATCATATACAAACCCAATTCCAAAAAAGTTGTGACCGTATGTAAAATGCTAATAAAAACAGAAAGCAGTGATTAGTAAATTCTGTTTGATATGCATTCAATTAAAAAACAGTACAACAGTACGCAAACATGACATTTGATGTTTTATATTATAAATTTTTATCTTCCTTTTGTAAATATACCCTCATTCCAAATATGATGCCCGCAATACGTTCCAAAAAAAGTTGGGACAGGAGCATATTTACCACTGTTTTACATCACCTTTCCTTTTAACAATACTTATTCATTATTTGGGGACTGAAGATACTAATTGATTGATTTTTGAATGAGCAATTTTTTGTCAAGTCTGTGCCACCATATGGGGTCTTAATTGTCATATTTTGCACTTCATAATGCACCACACATTTTAAATGCAAGACAGGTCTGGACTAGTCAAGGACGGAAGGTTTAGAGAGGTTTCAGAAGAAGGGTCAGAGGTTTAGATCTGCACTCTCTGATTATGAAGCCATGCTGTTGTAACACATGCAGAAACTAGCTTGCCACTATCATGGAGGTCCTTGAAAAAGATGCTGGGGCTCCCGATTGGCACAACCGTGTAAACCTTGGTCCTATCATCAGAAGATCATGAGTTAGATCCCAGGTGATGGTACAGTCATCCATAGCCAGGAGTCCAAGAAAGCAAAATTGGTCTTTTTTTTCTCTCTGGCTCTCCCTCTTTCCCCATCACTCAGCATGATGCTAGCCAGTGTGGATATCTGTTATCTGACGTAGCTGACACCAGTTAGTTACCTCCTCAAAGTGTGGAGGTGTTTCTGAACATTGTTAACATTACAGGCAGTCACTTGTGGTTATCAGTTGTTCTAAAACTAAAACTAAAACTGAGTTATTTGCTGACACATTTTTAGGCGAAGTGAGCCTTGACCCATCCTTGCTCATAAAGGACTAGGCCTTTCCTGGTTGCTCCTTTTATTTCCATTCATAAGCGCATCATTTGTTTAAGGACATTTCACAATATTCTTAGTCTTAAATTGCTGCTGTCCTAAATGATCTAGGAAGAGCAAATCATCCATGTTTTGCAAATAATGATTCAAGGAAGAAAAAAGGATGACTCGAAACAAAGTGTAGACAGATATACAGTCACAGTGTCAAGTATATAGGCTGACAAATACAAGAGACAAGGTTATGAATATCACACATACAGACATGTTCAAATACGCGTGAAAAAAGCACTGAAAAAAGTAATGTACTGAATGTACTTAATTTAAATGTATCCATCACTTAAATGTGAATACAGTATATTACATCTGCACAATCATTTGTTTTACATGCTTTTAACGATGGTGTAATGTGCTTAATACTAATGTGGAATATTACTTCCTTTTTCAACAGCCATCTTGGATGAAGACTGTGGTCTAGAGTTAGCTTTCCTTATCGACAGCTCTGAGAGTGCAAAGGGCCACCACCAACAGGAGAAGCAGTTTACTATGGACATCGTGGAGAGCTTAAAGAGCATCCGTCTGGAGACAGGGCGCAAACTGAACTGGAGAGTGGCCCTCCTCCAGTACAGCAGCCATGTGGCCATCGAGCAAACTTTGAAACAATGGAGGGGCATGGAGAACTTCAAAAGCAGCATTGCTCCCATGGCCTACATTGGTCATGGCACCTACACCACCTATGCCATCACCAACATGACCAAAATCTTTTTGGAGGAGTCCAACCCAGACAGTATTAAGATTGCACTACTGTTTACAGACGGCGTCTCCCATCCAAGGAACCCTGACATCTTCTCAGCCACTGCTGATGCCAAGAACCAGGGAGTGAAGTTCTTCACCATTGGCATCACCCATGTTGCCAATGAACCGGCCAACATCGCCCAGCTAAGACTTCTGGCCAATACACCTGCTTCTCGGTTTCTCCATAACCTGCAGGACATAAACATCAAAGAGAAGATCCTCACCGAGATTGTAAGTATGTTACTGACCCACTTCGAGAAGCAGAAGACAAAAGTCTTAAGTCTGTCTTCAGGTGTCTGTATTTTCACTTGCTCCAAGAGTAGACAGATATTGAAACTCACACTCATTTTAAAATGTGTTGATTGAAATATACAGAAATGAAAAAAAAAAAACAGCACATTATTACCCTCAAGATTTTTCTTATATAAAGTTCATTTTCTTCGTAAGTATAAATAAGTAAGTATAACATCTCATAAGTATAACATCTATAACATAACCTACCTCTTCATATCCATGTGAAATATACAAAACAAACATGTTTATAAAGATCAATTTAACTTTAAAAAATTAAGATGCTAGAGAAAGTTCTTTGAGCCGTGTCACAGAAGAACCAGTTTTCCTTCCCTAATAAACCTCCCAGGGAATAGTTCTTGAGAAAACTATTGTAAATGACGTGTGAGTGTGAAGAACCTTTTAAACCTTTTTACAGCAGCCATAAAATGCAATTTCTGGCTGTTGTGGAGGTCTCGCAGTTGCTGAACCATGCATTAGTCTTTTTCTTTAACATTGATGGAAAATATTTCAATGGATTTTTATATGTTACAAAAAACAGAAGCAAACTCAATTTTTGTCTTCATACGTGAGTGAGTAAGTCAACATTTTTAATAATAACAAGTATTTTATTGTGTTTAAATACTATTTTTATTGTGGATTGCTTGATAGTATGAAAGCTGCATTGTGCTGTCTTTTTTTATCTGAGCACATCTTTGTTGAAAGGTGTGAATTGTGTTCACAGCAGGGGATTCCCACCCCTCCCCTTTTACCCCTCATTGCTCACTAGCAGCACAGAGAATTTCATACACACACAGAGCCAAAAGTCCTAGTTAATCTGAGAGTCACAGGGAAAAATATTGTATTTGATTATACTAACTGAAAATATCAGTTAATTTCCTTTCCACTGGTAGAATGGCCACTGAATGGCCTGCAGAAAGAGGCTAAATTTAAAAACCTGTACATAATGTAAAGATTCTAGGAAGAACACTTAAAATGGTAAATAACTTTTACATTAAGCAAAGGTTCTTTCAGGTTTTAAAAGGTTCTTCATATGTACAAATCTCTTTTCCAAACATGGTTCTTCAGGGAAACCAAAAGCAGTTCTTCTATGACATTGTTCAAAGGAATCTTTTTTTTAAGTGTGCCCAGAATTGTGATGATCTTTATGCACAGATTGCCTGAAGCTTTCATGCTTGAACAGATGCACAAAAATGCCAATGATTTTAATGTTTAGTGTAAACACTCTTTTCTTTGGTATTCCCAAAACTCACACTCAGTCTGTCCTCACTCTCTCCAATGTGTGTAAACACATTCTGCTGTTTCTCCTGGCATTCCTCTAGGTGGAAATACTCTGAGGATGTTTGTGTTATTCTCTTTGCTTTTTTAAATATGATCTGCATTTGTCATGTTTGGGACACTTTTATCATTTCAAAAACTGGATTTTAATCCATCAGACTAACATCAACAATACTGAATAATGTCACTGTCAGAACAAAAACCTTTGTTTCCGTTTTTATCTTTTTTTAAACAGAATCTGAAAATTCCAGAAAGTTCAGAATGTTTTTTCCTTCTCCTGAAAAGTTACTGTTTTGGAGATATGAGGTTTCGTTGTGTCAGCCTACAGTAACTAGACGATAAATCAGACCTTAACATTTTCTGAGCAAAAACTTCACCTTAGGTCACATTGACAGGGAAATAGCATTTGGATTTTGGTTTTATGCACTAAGCGATGGGCCGGTGCACAAAAACACAAAAGGGCCATGTCCTAGAGTTTAAAAGCAATTTCAGCATAGAATGTCAGTGCAATGTGGGTGGTGCTAAGAACTGCTACTGAAAGTAAGATCAGGGTAACTCACCCGCTTAAGCCAGATTATAGACTATTTAAGTTAACATTTTGGGTTACACTGCATGTCATAATCCAAAATTTGTTTATGAAAGTGATGTAAACAACTATGATCTGCAGCAATGTCTCATTCTCGGCTTCTTTCTTTTTTTTTCCACACAGGCTCAACTAGCTGAAGACGGGGTATGTAGTTCATATTTAAAGCTTCTCTGAGAAATAGAAAACCATTTTGTTGAACCGCAATAGAACTTTGGATGCACACCTTTAAAATAAATTTCTCTTTTAAAGTGTCCTGTGGCTCAGAAATGTTCGTGTGAGAAGGGTGAGAGAGGACCAAGTGGCCCAGCGGTAAGTATCGCTTTTAAACTCTGGAAACATACAAACACTTACGCTGTAGAGCACACTGACCCTTTTTTCTTTCTTTTTTTCTTTCTCCTGAGTCAGACAGCACAATGAACAAACACGAGTTTGACATTTCAAATGACCGCTTTGCTGGGTGAGGGTGGGGTTAATTGCAGTTTTGTTAGAATCTCTCAGCACTGCCTCCAGGCTTGCTGAAAGGTGCATAAGGACTTCTGCAATTTTCATGCTTACTATCCTTAAAACATGAATATATGACTCTATACTTAGTGGGTTCTTAATATATGTGAAGAAATAAGTGCAACCATTTAAAATAGTTCCTAAGCCGTGGAACAAATATGCATATACATGTAAACGCACTAGCTAAAGAATCCTGAATTAAAGCTATTTAATGCTTGCATTTTATTATTTTTTTTCTTTCCTTTTGTCAAAGTATTTAACAATCTGAATTTGTGTACTAAGAGTTTACGCATGGTTCTCAACACAGCCAGCCCCCCACAGAGATGCTGGTAGGGCTCCTATTAAACGTTCCTTTCCTCTATAAAATAGGCTTTTGTTCACATCATAAATAGAACCTCATCCCCCACTCCTCTGACCACAGTCACAGAGAGAAGCAGACTTGCTCTAAGCTTTCAGCTGAGTGCTGGTTGAATATGATACATGGTCGCACTTGAAGCGACAGCAAAGCCCTTCCAGATCACAGGGTGGATCATGTTCAGCCAGGCAGCCTCCTCATCATTATCCAGGTGCTTTCACCTCACAGAGATTCCACACATACTAACCTCAGTAATTGCTCTCATTAGTTAAACGGCTGCAGAGGGGTTTTCAGCTGAAAGACACAGCACACGCTGACCAGGTGCTGCTAACTGGTTATTTTCATAGTCACCGTCTGTCTTTGTCTACCACATACGCTCACGCACAGGTTTGTTTCTATATGATGTCGGTATGGGATGTAATGCATATTTCCCACGTGCTTATATTGTAGATACTGTATATATACAGTCGCATGCAAAGGGTTGAATAGCCTTGGTCAAATTACATATTTTGTTGATTTAACACATGTTGATTGTTGTTCCTCTACAGGAAACAAACTCAACTATGGCATTTTCTGTGGACTTTAGTGCACCATTTCTATTTATTAAATATAAAAAGTGCCATATCTTTTACACAAGCCAAATCTTTGCGATATTTTTGCCAGTATTCAGCAAATAAACAGTAACTGTGCAGTAAAATGTGCAGAAGTGTCTTCTCTATAGAGGATGTGTTAATTTATTTTCACTTAGAAAATAAAAAAAATAAATAATAATAATTTAACCAGAGGTGCCAAAAGTTTGCATATGAATTAATTTAAACTGGTCCCACAGTAAACAAAAAAACAAAAAACAAAACAAAACAATGGAAAGGATTATGTCATGTCTATATCTATTTAAACCCAGGGCATTAATTGAGATAATAATAAACTAAATAAATACAAAATCATCATTTGTAAGGTGCTGGGTCTGTCCCAAATCCTAACCCCTAAATTTCAACTTGTGAAAATAATTTTGTTTTGTCTTTTTTTCATTGTTTGTTTTTAAAGATATTTTTGATTTATCTTAATGTGAAGTTGAATGATTTAATCAGGATAATTTTTAAATAAAAAGCTTTTTAGATGTTTAATGCCACTACTGAAACACAAAGGCTGTGTTCCAAAAAGCCTACTACATACTGCTCACATACTAATGGTACCCAAAAGCAGTAAGCGGTATGCAACAAAATAGTGTTCAATCATTTTTTTTTAATAAATAAACTAAACTACCTAAACTACTAATATGTAATAAGAATTTTCTAAGCTTAATTCTAAATGTTACTTTAGCCTCAGTAACCCTAATGTTAACTGTAGTACTCAAGTTTTTTTCATTTTTTT
Organism: Colossoma macropomum; assembly: GCF_904425465.1. NCBI lineage: Eukaryota > Metazoa > Chordata > Actinopteri > Characiformes > Serrasalmidae > Colossoma > Colossoma macropomum. The sequence goes on along the minus strand of NW_023494784.1, from coordinate 32,056,457 downwards.
AAAAATGTAACATGTAGCTTCTGCAAAAAGTGCTTTACAAAGTCAAGACTATTTTGTTGTAAAAAGTCAGGAAAGTCCACTACATTTTCATCATTGAAATGTACAAAATTTACAAAAACACACACTTTTCCAGCCTTATTCTCGTTTTGCTGCCCGAGGTGCTGTGTGCTTTAATTTCACTTTCTCTTGCATTGTCTAAGATGACAGAGCTTTACCTCCTCTGTCACTGGCAAGTTCTTCTTGCTCTAGTCAGTCGGATGAAGTCATTGGCTTTGTAACCTATCATGTAACGTCAGTACTGTCTTCCACTAACCGAGGTCTCATTTTGTTTCCTTATAACTCCTCAGGGAAAGAAAGGTCGTCCAGGTGAAGATGGAGCCCCTGGTCCTAAAGGTCAAAAGGTTAACACCCTTCTTCCATCTTAAGTCTTGTCATCCTAAGTTATATTTGCAGAATTGTATGTATGCATGTGTCTGCATATAATTTAAATGGGAAAAATACCATTTGTTCAAATCAATATGCAATTTATGCTCATCAGCTCTCTATGTACAGTGGCTAAATTAGTCATTTAGAGGCTATCCCATCTACTTCCCATGAAAAGCACAGTGTAATATATTCCTTCCTCTAACCTCCTCTAAGATGATTAATTTATCTAACTTTTATTAAGAATTTATTATCTGGTTATTCTCAGGGTGAAAGTGGTTTGAGTGGACTTCCTGGTCGTGATGGCTCAGAAGTGAGTAACCAAAACTTGCAACCTAGCTGGACTGCCGCAATAATACTGCTGATAATGAGCACTTATTCAAGTGTTCTTTGGTTACTGTAATGTAGTCCTTATAAGAACCCAATAGTGGCTTATAATCTTTCTGTTTTGCTTATAGGGGAAACCTGGCTACAAAGGAGACAAGGTATTTAACTCAGTTTCATGATGTCATCATTGTAGTTATGGGGGGATTCCATAAGTGGGGTGCCATTTATTCTTTGTAACTCTTATTCTTCTTATTCTGACTTTTATGTATTATCCCAGGAACATTTACATTTTAACAAGGTACAATAAATAACAGGGTTGAACGTTACAGGGTTGAGTTTTGTGAACAATGTGAACTATTTTAATGATCATATTTCAAGGTATGGTTGTACATGGCTAAGGCAAAATTATTGTTTTCTAAATACTTTAGATAGGTTTAATTAATGTTTTATTTATCAACATAGACATTGTTGTGAAGGACAATACCTATGTCTAAAATGTCTTTCAGCTTTACTTTTCATACACATTTGTAAACGTAATATCAGTGGGACACAAATGGCACCGCATCTGTGGAATTACCCTTATACATTATTGTATGTTTATATACATCTCATTTATACACATTTCATTTTCTCTCATCTGTCTGCAGGGAGACAGAGGGGAATGTGGCACGCCAGGAATCAAGGGTGACAGGGTGTGTATAAATATGAATGTTCATTTTACACCTAATAATAGCACAGAAATCACGATGTGTAGTTTCTCACAATGGCATTGATTAAACTGTCATTAAATCATATCCTCCCAGGGTCCAGAGGGTCCTGTTGGCACAAGAGGGACCAGAGGGTTACAGGTGGGTATAAAGCTAGAACAAAGCTAGAATAAAGAGAATAAAATTAATATATACACATACACACACACACACACACACACACACACACACACACACACACACACACACAAACAGAAACTGATCCCAGATCAGCATTTTGTGAGAAGTTTGGTAAACAGGGGCCACTCTTTACTTGAAAAGCAAGTCAAAACTTTCTATTGAAGGCTTAGGGAGCACATTTGATGTCAAACAACAATATTGTGCCATTTTTGTGTGTTTCGTTACGATCATCATGCTAAACTTTCACATCTAATCTATAGCAATATAACACTACAGGATACCTATTTGTGTTTCCCCTGCAGGGTTTACCAGGACCACAAGGTGACATTGGACCAGAGGGGCCACAGGGCACAAAGGTGTGTATCTTCTAATCACCAGCAATCACCTGCAGGGTACAGTTTTTACTTCAACCCGCACACCTGGGAAATGTTCATAGAAGACAGAGGGAACCCTACAATCACGATTTTTACACGCTTGTAGCAGCTTTTTTTTTAAGAGGAACGTGTTTAGCAGCCTGGCTTTGTGGATGATTTAACTGGGGACATGCAGACATGCCCAGTAGGGATTCTCACACGAGAGCTGCCTACATAGATCATTTTTTTACAGCTTAATGCTGTCTCTTTTCAGCCTTCCAAAATGACATTCCATGACAAAAAAGAAAACCTAAATGTTTTCAGTCCATGTTCCGACATGCAGTAGTCATGAACAAAGGCAAAGCATGATACGTGTGAGGCATACAGTAGCGGAATAGGACACTTGTAAAGCTGGCCTACTTATTCAAGGGTTGTCATGTTCCAAAGATGGCTGTCTATTCTTGAATGTTTTACGAAACAGCACGCAGTTTCATAGACTAAACAAGCTGAAACTGGAACAATGCACTAAAACAAGACAAAGCGTGTGCTTTTCCCTCCTGATCTCAGGCCTCAAATGCCAGAGGGAGGTGCAACTGCATGAGAGAGAAGTGTAGGAGATGAGTGACAATTGGCATTGCTATCGGAGCAATGCTCTTGTCAAGTTAATGACCAGTGCATCCTAGCGAGCCAACTGCAAACTCATTCTGAGGTTAAAGGCGAAATTATGAGAAGGCATGAAGACAGACACACAAACAGACAGACAGATGAGTGACTGACAAAAAAAAATGCAGTGAGAAAAAATGTTTGAGAAACTATTTTATAGTTTGTGATGAAAAGCTGTTATCGCAACAAGATCAAGGTCATGATGTGAGTTTAGTTTAGGACCTTTTCTACAACCTTCATCTGCCCCATTTTCCATTTCAGATTTCTGTTGTGTTGTGTTTGAATTGGCTTGAAGGCACAGTGTCTGACAAGAAGATGAGCTCTAACATGTTCAGATCTGCAGGACCAAATTCTTTGCCACCTGACAGTGGGGGCAGACAGTAGTGGGCTGATTTAAAGTATGAATTTGAGTAATTATATAGCCTTGAGACCACTACACTGAAAAAGGAGACTTTTCTCTAGTTCCCCTGAAGGACGTCTATACTTTTTAAAAATGACTAATGTCTACTGGGGTTTTTTTGCCTCATACTAGCACAAATCAGATAAGCACAAACTCTCAGGGCTGTTGCGGTTCAAATACGAAAACACTGTTTTATCTCAGTGCATGGTGAGATGTATAACTTGAATCTTCATGAGCAGAAAGGCAAAGCTGCAATAATAATAAATAACTGATAATCTTTTTATTTGTTTGTTGTATTAGGGTGAGCGTGGTCCCGCTGGCCCACCTGGCCTCCAGGGCGAAACCGGAATTGGACTTCCTGGGCCAAAGGTTAGCATTGTATCCATGTGCTATCCACTTCATCATCACATATACAACACTTCCCTCATATAGCATATAGTTAGACAGAGATAAATATATCTCAGAAAACTTACCAGGATGACTGTATGTGTGGTCTCTCATATAACTTATTATCTATGATTATTTTGAAGAGAGCTTTTTACACTATTACAGATTTTACTGCAGGCTACACCAGCTTACCAGTGTCTACCACTCTAAAACAGCATCTTACTACAAAACGTGAGCTGTAGTCATAGAGACATCATAATCACATCATTCTGTGCTTTTTTCTACAGGGTGATATAGGATTACAGGGCAGAGCAGGTCCTCCTGGTCCACCTGGAATTGGAGAACCAGGCCCACCTGTGAGTACACAATAATTCCTAATTAGACCCCTTTTTTTCATGTGTTATGTGATTCAAGAGAATCAGGCCAATTTATCAATCAAGGCATTGCTGTGTCAAAAATGTCTACTGAGCACCAATACAGTTAGCATAACAATCTTAATATTGTAATATTTTGGCAGGCTTCTTCACAAAATATAAAGAATCTGCACCATTTTGTACTAACACTAAGTGATGAAGCGATGTTGCCTCATCATATTAAGCTACTTTGGATCTACTGTTCAATTCAAACAAACAAAAAAGGTTTTGTCACAGACTTATTCATTTACTTTGGCTTTCAATAACTGTTCTTTTAATAATACTTCTTTGACACTGCAAAGATGTTCCAGAACAGATGTGCTGATTTATTTTCTAACCTCATATGTAAGTTCCAGATCAATCTTCAAAGCTAGTAGCTAGTGCTCACTTCAGCATCCACCATGTTTTCAAAAATGTCCAGTTGTGAGTAGCTCCACACTTTGCATTGTGGGGCAATACTGTTCAGCAACAACATACATGTGCACAGACTCAAACTATTTAATCATAGTCATTTTCCCCTTTTCTGTATTTTTATTATTTTATACTAATGGTAAAACTTTATTCTCTGTTCATTTTGCTCTTATGTATTTTTGTTTACTCATTAAGGATGGGTTCCCTTTTGAGTCTTGGTTCCTCTCAATGTTCCTTCCTCTTGCTCTTAAGAAGTATTTCCTTGCCACTGTTGCTTGCTCATGGGGGCTTGGACCCAGATTTTTCTGTAAAGCTGCTTTGTGCCAACACCTGTTATAAAAAGCACTATATAAATCAACTTTATTACGACTTGAAGTCTGATACTAAATATGCTTTTTGGATTTTTTGAGTGTAGTAAACTAGGGCACTTGAGTGTATACTGCATAATACACACTCAAAAAATGTGTTCAGTATACAATTGGGACACAGCCTATATCTTTTCATTAATTATAAAATAATATAGACAATTTAAGATCAAGTGATGATAATGCCATTTTATTACATAATCTCTAATCCAAAGCTCAAATATACTCTATGAACAGGGACCTCAAGGTCCACAGGGTGTTCAAGGCGAGAAAGGACCACAGGGAGAGGGATTTCCTGGGCCTAAGGTAAGTGAGAACTTTTTTTAATAACAGCACACAAACAGGTTATCTTCATTCCGCTCTCAACTACCATGAACTATGCTCTTTAGTGGAAAGAGGATTTGTGCTAGCTAGAGGCAATGTAAGGTGATGAAGGCAACAAAACATCTTTAAGAGTGGTAATTATTTCTTAGGAGGATCTGTAATCCCTTGCATATTACCTGTTTGATAACTCAATGCCATCAATTAATGCTTATATACCATGACATTAACTCAGATGTACATGCTAGTACATAAATCATTGAAGAACAGGTAATCTTTTACCCACCTGTTTCTTTGTGCTGCACAGCATCAAGCTATATATTAGCATTATATAAACCCAATTCCAAAGTTGGGACAGTAGGAAAAATGTAAATATAAACAGACAGTAATGATTTGCAAATACAAATACAGATGTGCATGCACCCATGCCATGTGCACTAATGCACCCCTATACCATCATGAATACTGGCTTTTGAACTGTGCACTGATAACAAGCTGAATGGTCTTTAGCCCAGAGGACACAGCATCCATGATTGGCAAAAAAAAATTAAAATTTTGATTTGTGGGACCACAGGACACTTTTCCACGTCGTCTCAGTTAATCTTAAATGAGCTTGGGCCCAGAGAAGGCGGTGGTGTTTCTGGGTCCTGTTTATGTACGATTTTTCTTTGTGTTTTAACTTGCATTTGTGGATGCAGCGACAAACTGTTTTCACAGACAGTGGTTTTCAGAAGTGTTCCTGAGCCCATGCAGTGATTTCCACTACAGAATCATGTCTGTTTTTAATGCAGTGCTACCTGAGGGCCCAAAGATCACGGCCAGCAAATACTGTTTTTTGGCCCTGTCCCTTGCATACAGAGATTTTTCTAGACTCTCTGAATCTTTTAATGATATTATGTCTTGTAGCTGATGAAAAGCAAAAGTTCTTTGCTATTTTATGTTGAGAAACATTTTTCTTGAGTTGTTGCACTATTTGTGCTGTTCCATACAGAAACCCACAGGATGAATTAGTAGTATGTGTTTGTTCCTTTATCTCATTCAGAGAGCTCAGAAATGAGTATTACCTAGAACATAAACAGTACAGTACAACTAGGTGAGACAAAAATGGGAATAAAAATCCATGATGTCATTAAAGCCCCAGCTATTTTTCAACAACAGTGATAATTGTAATGATTTTGTAATACTACAATGCTGGCTTGTGCACTTACAGGCCTCTAAAAATCTGCCAGAAGGCAGGATCTATTATGGATATTTAGTGGAATCCTCTATCCACCTCCAGTCAGAAAAAGACATCAAGGGAGTAGCAAAGGAATGGCCAAGCCCTAGCTACTAATATCCTCCTATCTGTGGCTTTTATTCAAAGATATCAAACCATTTGTCAGTGAATTAAATTGGAAAAAAAAAAATGCAAGGACCATTTTTGTCCACTGTACATTCCAGAGGAAGAAACTTACCCTGTAATAACAGCAGCCTTTCAGCAGTAAAAACCAAGAACAATGCCGCTGATGCTGTGAATCAGGCCCAGTGTTATGAAGAGGGAGGGCAGGGGGCATTTCAGGATGACAGGGCTAAAGACATCTCTTTTGTTGTACAGGGTGACCGGGGTCCAGAGGGACCGAGGGGTCCTAGGGGACAGACAGGCGCTGGAATCAAAGGAGAAAAGGTGGGCTATAAATATGTCAGCTAATGAAAGGCACTCACACAAACACATCATGCCTGCCACACAAAAGGCCTAATGAAGTACATAAAAGACAAGTGAATGTGCCTTTGAGGCTTCTGTAGCTTGCAGAAGCTGTGCTGAGAGGTGGGGGAGTGAGAGAAATGGCAGATGGGATGGCAGAAGATCTCAAAATGCTGTGGGAAAAGTTTAGGCTTAACAGATACACGGTTATCTCCAAGTTACCTGCATATACCACTATGCAAATTCATAATTCATCCCTAATGAAACCTAAATAAACCAATTAGGAAAGCTAGCACCATCACAGGACTGATTTTGGAGTCAGTGGAGGCAATGACAGAGAAGAGGATGGAATATAACTTGGTGAACATTTTGAACAATTCTGCCCATCTCCTCCATGGTGTGACATTCAACAGCATATTTAGCCACTGGCTCATACCACCAAAGTGCTCTAGGAGGTGCTGTTTGGAATTTTTCTGCTGCTGACCTCCACAACGCTTCTTCCATCCAGCATCTTATACCCATTCTCACACAACAAACAATAGGAGAGAAATTTCCTCACAAACACTAGCCCATAACCCATTGACCACACAATGTTTTTTGCACACATTTTGATGTTACACCCAAATTTTCACCTAAAGACCAACAAAGCTTGTTTATCCATCCAACCAACCCACATCTAACAGTTCTTCCAAAATTTAATACTAAGGAAATAAAATTGTCACTAACGGCATAACTGAAGTACAGTCAACTGAAAACTGTTACTGTTTATGTATTCCTCAACTGAATGTGACCCATTCTGACTGTCTTGGGGTGTTTAGGGTGAGCTTGGGCCTCCAGGCCTCCCAGGTCCACTTGGGCTCACTGGAGTTGGCATCCAAGGAGAGAAGGTAACATGATGACCCTTTAAACCTTAATTCATCCCTGTCGAAAGAAAAAAAAACTTATATCTCTAATAGAGACGAGAGAAAATTCTCAACATTAATCTACCAGTGTTTCTTTTTGGTCAAAGGCAGGGCTGTTTCCAAATAGAGTTAAAAAAAAAAAAAGAAGACACAGAAGTAGAAGAAATATGAAAAAATAAGAAACCACAATATAGAAAACTAAGCTGGACATTTTAAACACATATTTGCATTCATTTGTGAACAGGGTGTGGAGGGTCCAAGGGGGCCTCCAGGGATCAGAGGACCACCAGGAGAAGGCCTTCCTGGACCAAAGGTTGGTGCCAGTAAATCTACATATTTTAAGGAAAACATGTAAACCACTGTTAAGTCAATGAACTGCAGAATGTTGCCAAAAGTGACTACCATCTATGCTTTTTACTTTCATTTTCATTGCATTTTCATTTTTGTCTTTTCTTATTGGAAATCTCTATGTTTTAGGGTGACCAAGGATTACCAGGAGAGATTGGTAGCCCAGGAGAGAGAGGGATTGGCGAGCCTGGACCAAAGGTATTGCATCTTTATACATTTTTTCAATCCATATCATGAAAATTAAAATTGGGTTTAAAATAATAATAACAAAAATTCAGGTAAACAATGAGGATGTTTAGCTGATTCTTACTGAAGGCTTTATTAAATGTAAACAGCACAGTATGTACTTGTAATGCTCTCTTAAGGGCGAGCCTGGCGCTGCAGGTTTGGCAGGTTTACCTGGGCTTCCTGGAGAGGATGGTGCTCCGGGTCAAAAGGTACCACAGACACCTTTAAACACATTTTATATGTTATAACACTATGAAATACAGCCTAAGCATCATTAAGGAATGCATGCTCTTCATCCATCTTCCTCTTTAATCAGGGTGAGCCCGGTGCACCTGGTGTGAGGGGGGCTGAAGGAACACCAGGAATTGGCACACAAGGAGAAAAGGTATCACAAGGCAGTCTGTTTACTTTTCACAAACATCATCCATGCCCTTTACAGTGTTGACAGGTGATGAAAGAAGTATTGTGCGTGTGCCTTTAGGTGGCACCAATGTCACACAAGCCTACATAACCAAATGCAAATACTTTGACTATGCAGCAAAAAATAAATAAAAGTATTTTGTATTTACATAGCCCTGTGTTTTGGTTTTTTAATACGGTTTCTGAACAATATTTACTCTTTTTCTAACAGGGAGACCAAGGCCAGCGGGGTGTCAGAGGATTACCAGGCCCACCTGGCATTTCTGGCCCTTCAGGAGCCAAGGTGAGATCCCATAAAAACACAAAACACATTTTTAATCTTCTTCCTTCAGGTAGCATGACGAACAATACTATATAGTCTCTAAAGCTGCAATAGAAATTAAGTTACTACAGTCCTGTATAATGCTTGGCAGAGAGAGCATGTGTTTTTTAGTGTTGCAGAAGGGTGTGTTGTATTTAAACTTGCACTGTTGTTTTCATAGGGAGAGCCTGGAACACCAGGGCGATTAGGCATGCCAGGACTTCCTGGGCGTGCTATCGCAGGACCGAAGGTAACAAATGTGAAACGCTACAACCATGTCTCATACCACAGGCTTCGGCAAGCCATCATAGCACAGGCACATAGCACTGTCAGTACAGAGAAAGAATGCTCCAGAGTTCAGCACAATGCACGATAGTTGATCCCAGCCAGATCTGCAGCCATTAAAGGAATGATGGTATGACTTCATCTCTCTGTGCCTTCAGGGTGATGTAGGCCCTGCTGGTCCTCCTGGGCCCATTGGAGAAACTGGCTATGGCCTGCCAGGTCCAAAGGTATGCATTATAACATACATACTAACAAAAAATGAGTAATGGAATAAAGAAGCATAAAGCAGTGTTTGAAGTACACTATTTAAAGGAATACTCCTGCATTTTTTCAACCTAACATCTAGATGTCACATCTTTAGCATATGGTTGATCACCACAGATGATAATTTCCTTAAAATAAAACAGAAACTCCTTTGACTCAGCACTTAGAATACAAGCCAGTTGGCAGGTGCTTCATGTTTTGTGTCAAGGGGGTTTCTGTTCTTTTATAAGGTACAAGGAAACGCATTAAAATTATTGGCCATGACAATTGTATGTTACATATGCAGTATATAGACATCTGATTGAAAAACCTTGTAGTATTTCACTTTGGAAGCATCAGAATGTATTCTGTGGGAGTATTCATGTTTTTTCTAACTTGGCCTAGGGTGACCGTGGCAATCCAGGCCCTCCTGGGCCATTTGGGCCGAAAGGTGAAGGATTTCCTGGACCAGCGGTGGGTGAATTTATACAAGGACACAATGCACCACCAATTACACTATTTGCTCACCCAATACATATATTATACTTACATAACACAAGAAATGTTTTGTTTCATTATGTGCAGGGTCTTCCAGGTCTTCCAGGTCTTCCAGGAGAGCCTGGTCCTGAGGGTGTTGGCTTCCCTGGACCAAAGGTATAGCTACAGATAGCATGTAACAAAACTCTCACTTAAGATGATGCATATAGGTATATTGTATTCATTTGGGTACTGCCCTTTTTGTCATTCTAAAAATGTGCATAATGTACTTGTTACAGGGTGACATTGGCTTCCGAGGTTTGCCAGGTTTGCCAGGCCCACCAGGAGAAGGAGTGCAGGGTCCACCAGTAAGCCCCAAGTCACTTTTTGCACACACCAACAATATTGAGGTTCTTATGCAAACTGTAAGAACCGTGGGAATTCTCCAGTGTTTTTAACCTAATCTCTATCTATGTGCAACATGCAGTTTTTTGCCATGGACAATAATGTCCCTGTAGGAAAGAACAAAAAACAGTTTACTCAAAGCATGTTTATAAAATATTTTCTCTTCTTTTCTAGATACAGGGAAATTAGCTGAAATTATTGTCCATGGTAATTAACCACATGCTAAGGATGCAGCAGCTAGAGATTATGTTGAAATACTGGAGTATCTCTTTAAGGCATGACTCAAATTCAAAATTCATGCATGTACTGCATGTACAAACCAGGTTAGTTCAATAAGCATACACCAGCTATCAGTATTAATCTTCTTTAGAACAGTTTTGTTTCAGTCAGCATCTTGATATTATCTGCAAAGAGGACCACTGTGCATGGCTTCATTCAGATCACAGCTGATGCTTGATTTAATAGTCATTAAATGCTGATGACATCCTTTACGCTACTCCCAGGTCATCAGTAGTAATGAGACTTTGATGCCCAATACACTCCTCACCCCAAAAGTCCAGACCATGAGGAGTTCCAGCTGTGAAGAGAATGTGTGGACAATGCCTCTTAGTTGCTATGGCAGTTGAGGAAGACAAGATGCTTTTCTTTTATTAATCCTGTTCTCCTGCTGTTAAAGGGCAACATGGGAAGACCAGGACTGCCAGGACCAGCCGGGCCCCCAGGAGAGGGTATTCAAGGCCCCAAAGTAAGTAAATCACTTACAGTCATGTAGCATAATCAGACTTGAATTTGGAAATATTACCTCATCCATCAGGAATTAAAGGAATACAACGGCATTTTTCAACCTAGTCTCTATTTGCCGCACATGTAGCATATGGTTGATTACCATAGACAGTAATTACAGTAATTTCCCTGTAGCCCTGCTGAAACACCTGTACATTGGTTTCAATTACAATGGGTTTTCTGATGTTGTGTAGGAAATTATGATCATGCTAATCAACCATATGCAAAAGAGATTTAAAGAGATTAGTTGAAATACGCTGAAGTATACCTTTAATGCGAAATAGGAATTGAAAATGTTGATGTGTCATGTGAATGCTTTAGGGTGACCAAGGACCTTCAGGTGTCACTGGACCAAGGGGACCTCCAGGGGAAGGACTCTCAGGGCCTAAGGTGAGGTGTCTATTTCTGCTAATGACTGCCATTTTGTATTTGCACACTAGTCATTATGCTAATGCAATCACACAAAGGGTGCAAATATGATTCTTGTGCTTGGCTGTTGCAAGACTTTTCTCTCTATCTCTTATAGGGTGCTAGAGGTCTACCGGGTGAGAGAGGAGTGAGGGGAGTTAAGGGTGACATGGGTGACCCTGGAGATCCTGGACTACCTGTGAGTGAAATTAAATACTGGGTGTTAACTTATACTAGCCCAGGAGTTAGAGGTTTTGTGAGCTACTAACTGCTGTTCATTATTTCATACAAGTTTCTATTTCTATATCTTTCATAGGGAACACCTGGAGTAAAAGGGGAAATGGGTCTCACGGTAAGTTCCTGAATTCACATAGCAATATAATAGCTATAATCTATGATACAATGAGCAGTTATACATGTAACTGTTGTTTTCCCAGAGAGAAGACATTATTAAACTGATCAAGGAGATTTGTGGTAAGCTTAAAGCATTAAAAATATCAAAGATGAATAAGGATCCCTAATGACATTATGTCAGTGCTGATATGTATGTATTTTTGTGTACTTTTTTAGGATGCGGCATTAAGTGTAAGGAGAGGCCTATGGAGCTGGTGTTCGTGATTGACAGTTCAGAGAGCGTTGGGCCTGAAAACTTTGAGATCATAAAGGACTTCGTCACAGCACTGGTGGACCGTGTCACTGTAGGCCGAAACACCACACGGATCGGCCTCGTTCTCTACAGCCTGGACGTGCACCTGGAGTTCAACCTGGCACGCTACATGACCAAGCAAGACGTCAAGCAGGCAATCAGGAAGATGCCCTACATGGGAGAGGGGACCTACACTGGCACTGCCATTCGCAAAGCCACACAGGAGGCTTTTTATAGCGCTCGCAGTGGTGTAAGAAAAGTGGCCATTGTTATCACCGATGGGCAGGCAGATAAGAGAGAGCCTGTGAAGCTGGACATGGCAGTACGGGAGGCCCAGGCTGCTAATATTGAGATGTATGCTATTGGAATCGTTAACACATCAGACCTTACTCAGGCAGAGTTTCTTAGGGAACTTAACCTCATTGCTTCTGATCCAGACAGTGAACACATGTACCTAATTGATGACTTCAATACCTTGCCAGGTGAGTGACGGGTCTTTAATAAATCTGTGGTTTCATGTTTTTATTATATGAACTGTATGGTGAAATGATAAAGTAAATTCAGAAATGTTCACCAAACAAACAGCCGCTGATCATTTTTGGTAAAACCCACCAAACAATTACTGTTGCAGTCAGACTGACCACAGTGGTAATTACCTAAAGAGAATATGTGGGCTACTACAACAGCTACAACTAAAGTTTATCATCATACTATGTCTTGTCTTGCAGCTTTGGAGTCTAAACTTGTCAGTCAGTTTTGTGAGGATGAGAATGGAGCGCTCATCTACAACCGCATCACTAATGGCGTCAACGGACAAAACGGATTCAGATATAACGGCTATGATAATCATGCGGACGTCTTATATGGAAACAATGGTTATGGGAATCCACATCAGGAACATCTGGACAGGACACGACTTGACACTCAGAGCCATGTCAGAAGCAGAGGCGACACTTTCACTTTACCAATCAACCCTGCTCCTCTCAGCACCCAGGTCTGTTTCTTAGCCTGATTTACTAAATTAAATTAAATGATAAATAATTGTAAATTCTCCTAAAACAATTTGAAAGGTGTTTAAATAAAACCAAACAATGAATGAGCAGGCATGCATTACTGATTAATGATAAATTAAAATATGTTAAATTGATACTGAAAGATCTGATCAGTTTTTAGATCAAAGGAATGTCTATCTCAATGCAATTTTTGGTGCCCAGGTCAAGGTGGAGGAAGACGCCTATGAAGGAGAAGATTTAGATGTAAGGACTCATCTACGAGGTGGCAGCAGAGTAACTGTCGTAAATAAAACTGTCCCACCTGTGCAGCCTGTGGGTGAAGCTAGCAGAACATCTCACTCCAGCGTCTCAACATCATTGCTGCCAGCTTCATCATCATCATCATCTTCATCTGTATCATCTTCCTCATCACAAACGGTCACATCTACTTCAGTGCATGTGAATCCACAGCCCCGTCCTGTTGTACTCAAAGGTAAGCACAGAAATATCGAATGAAACCATACTTAACCACATATATGTGAATGTGAAAGAAACTGATAGTTAAAAACATTGAAAACAGTAATTTCAGAGTGCAAGATAAGCAAAATAGTGATAGTGAAATGGGAGGATGAAAGAATAGACAACCAAACAAAGAACAAGAAAAGCTGCATGGATACAAGTTGCCAAAAAGCCTATATATCAAATTTGGTCACTTTGTTCTGAATGGACACCTGTGAAGACCAAAAAATGGATGAAACAAGTTTTCAGTTTAAGGTGTATCCAAAATTACAGTCCTTATTAGATTATTTACTAAATAAGAACACTTATTCCAAATGAATTACTACCATTAATTTACTATTAACTGATCCTCTCTGTGTATCTGCAGCTCCGCTGGATCCTCGCTGCTTACTGAGCCTGAACCAGGGGCCCTGCAGAGAGTACATCATCCGCTGGTACTATGACAAACAGGCAAACGCTTGCGCACAGTTCTGGTACGGAGGATGTGATGGCAACGAGAACCGCTTTGAGACAGAAGCTGAGTGCAAGAAAACATGTGTTCTTACCACTACAGGTATATTACACAACACTGCTGCATAATCAAAACTGAGCTCATATGGTGAACTCATGAATTCAGCATTGTGTCTTGTAGGGACGAAGTTATTTGAACACTGAAATCTTCAGCTAACTTTTTGCAAATACCCTTTGTGTAATCCTTTTTTATACCTTTATTTAATGAAATGACATGTGCCATCATCATATCCAACATGGGACATTGCTGTTCTCAAATTATACAAATTATTGTTAATAAATACCTAGTCCAGTCCTTGCATCCAGAATTCTATCTAGCACATGCTCCTTGTAAATCCTATATTATCCCTTTATTGTATGCCTTTTACAATTTGTATTTTCTCTCTTCTTCACAGTGGGTTAACCTGGACAACAAAATGAAACTCTCAGGAAATGGATCAAAGTGATGTTCTATTATTCCATTGTTCATCATTAATCCCACTGACGCCACACAAATTTTAGGAGCCTAGGTTATTCTTACACATCCATGCAGACTTGTAATAGCTCTTTTCTCATTCATCATCTCATATTTAGTACTGAGGCAGACATCAAACATTTCCTTTTTCAGAACATTTACAGTGAAAACAATGAAACAATGAAAATGAAAGAAAATAAGAGTCTCAAAAGGGTAGACCAAAATAATGATCTGCTGTTTGCTTTTATGAAGTAGCTCTACCTGCTCACCCTGTTCTCTATAGTTATAGTTACATACCTCATCATACACATTTTCTTTTTCTTTCTTTTTTAATTTTTTTTGGTACCCAGTAGGGATTTTCTGCACTGTATTTTATTATAATGTTCCTGTAAGTCACAGACCTGCATTTCTATGTTCAGTATTTACCTAATATAAAATTTAAGATATATATTCAAATCCAACACACAGTATAGTTGAAATCTCACACATTGTAACTTTTCATATTGAGAGAATATGAACAACTTTTAATGTAATTAGTCATTGTCATCAACAAATGTGATCTAATGTGCCCTAATTGCCGTTTTCTAATATCCAAAAGTCTCAGCTTTCATATTCTTTATTTTATTCTTTTTTACAGTAAAATCACTAAGTTGTGTGAAAATGATGAGAAGTAAAAATATACTTCTGTTGTGTTTGAATTGTTTGAATGCCTTCAACTGAACAGTTTATAATTATTGAAAACAAAAAAATGATTGATTTATGAAACAGATGTGTTGCGTACAATATGTATGATTGATGGTTTTGTACTTTTTTAAATAAAAGAATTGTTTGGATAATAATAGTGCTTCATATTGCCTTTTTGAAACTTGGAGCATTGGTGTTCAATTTGAAATATATCATACAAAACAAAATCTGCAAGCAAAACACACAGACCCACACAGCATGCGGTTTACTTGTAAAAGTACTCAGTCAGAAACTATGCAAATATTCTGCATTACATAATTTGTGTCAAGCTAAACCAGGTTTAAATGAAAACATTTCTTGGAGGCAATTGCTTCTGGTTCTATTGATCTTATTACTTAATCAACTTATTACTTATTATTACTTATCAGTGTTCAATCATTTTATTGATCCTATTTATCTTATTACTGAGTTCTTGAGAGCTTCACACTGTAATATCAACCCATCAGAAAAACACAGAATACACAGAATTACTGACTATTGGACAGCTCCAGGAACCAACAGAAACATGTAACGGTTTCAAAAACAGCTAAAGCTAGAAAGAGTTACAAAACACGACAAAAGCATGATTTAACGAAGAAACAGTATTACTAGCCTGAAGAACCTTAACACCACTGTAAAACTGAAGAGGACGCCAAGACTTCTCCCTCCAGCCTTTACTGAAAAACTACAGAAAAATCAACTGCTGCGTCCAAAACAGCATGTTAGCACACTAAATAGTACGTCAAAACTAGTACACCACCTATAGAAGTCCAGGCATTAGTTTAGTATGGGCAGTATAGTAGTGTGCGTTTTTTGGACGCAGCCGAATGTGAAAAGTCTGAATTGTCGTTTCCTGCTTGCCGTAGTTGTTGTTACCGAGGTGACGAAAAGACGCCAGTCGACAAATCCTCTTATCCGGCTAACGTTAGCAAAGGGAATTATAGAGCGTGATTATTGAGAAATCGTTGTTAAACTCAATCTAGTTCAAAATCGACTTAAAAACATATTGAACCCCGACTATGGCGGGTGTATTAGATGCACTTTGGGAGGACAGAGATGTTCGATTCGACATCACGCCACAGTAAGTTCACTAACGGGCGCTGCTGGTTAGCCGATGAGCTAGCGCTGCTTCCACTGAGTCACATCAGAACCGATATAAAACTCAACACATGGATGCATTATAGCTGTTGTACATGCGGCTGTTAAACAGAGATGTGCTAGTGTTCCAGCTGTGAGTTACTCGGCCTATTTACACTGGCTGTATTCTGCTGATAGCACCGTAGGCACGAAGCTGAAGTCTGCTTCTTATTCTTCTTCGAATTCTCCCATTCCACCTTAAATGGTGCCAGAATGTAACTGCTGCACCTTTTAAACTGTGAGAATTTCAGTAAATGTTTGTAGACATTTTCTTATTCTCTGCTGAGATGCAGTCTGTTGAATACGTTTTCTTTTGCCATGGCACAATTAGCTAGTGATCTTTACAAAGGGCAAAGATTACAGAGCCCTGCTGGTGACATCCTTAAATAAATAAAAATAATGCATGGAACGAGGTAATCAAGTTGTGGCCACGAATTAGTAAGGCGTGGGAACGAGGTAATTAAGTCGTGGCCACAACTTAATAAGGTGTGGGAACGAGATCGTGCTTTATTAAGCTGTCAAGCCTTAATCATCTCATTTCCACACCTTACTAAGTCGTGGCCACAACTTAGATATCTTGTTCCCACGCCTTACTAAGTCATGCATTAGGATCTCATTCCCATGTGTTAATACGGCGTGGCCATGCATTCTTTTAATTTATAGATACTGAAGATACTGAACTGAGAAAGAAAATTCAGAACTTTTATGGAATTTACAAGTCATCTAGCTCAGTGTTTCTCAACCCTGGTTCTGCAGGCCCACTGCCCTGCACACTGTAGTGCTTTGCCTTATCTAATACAGCTACTTTAACTCAGTAATGGACTGTTAATTTGCTAATTAGTTGGATCAGGTGTGTTGGGAGCAGGGAAAACACTAAAAAGTGCTGGGCAGTGGGCCTTTCATAACCCCACAGGACTAGGGTTATGAAACACTGAGCTAGCTGACTTTTGATGGCTTTTAAATGCAAGATAGCATGATTAAGTAACTGTAAAAATTGATCTTATTTTTCCATTTTTCTTGTTTGAAGACAGATGAAAACCAGACCGGGTGAAGTCCTCATCGACTGTCTAGATTCTATCGAAGACACAAAAGGAAACAACGGCGACAGAGGTGCTTATTATGTTACTTATCTATCTTCAAACATTCAAAGTTCGTTCTTTGTACTTACCTGTTTTTATTTACTTTTTTAAACTTTACAGTATCTGTTGTAACACATAGTGTAACCAGCCTGTTTTGCAAGCTAACACATTTCATATTAATAAAGCAAATAAACCCCACTTATGTAAGTATAATAAATATTATAAAAGCAAACACAATTATATAATAAGAGCAAACCATTTGTTAATATGAGGGGATGTTTGATTGTTTCTTCCTCACATTTAATTTAATGTAAAGGAAGACTCCTGGTGACCAATTTAAGAATCATCTGGCATTCCATCGCCCTGCCGAGGGTTAACCTGTGTAAGTATTATTCTTTGTATTTAACATGTCGTCTTGTGATCTTTTGTATGCGTGATCTTAAGTATTTAAGTTCTGATGTTAGCAGTAGCTCATAAAAATATAGCTAAACATGAACAGTCACTAAATAATGTACACCTGGTTTAATTTGTAAACACAGTAGTTTTCAGAGAAGCTACTAAATGTATACCTGTATGTTTTTTTTTTAAACCAATTTACAGCTGTTGGATACAATTCTGTCATAAACATCACCACAAGGACAGCAAATTCTGTAAGAAATATTTACATTACTTAGCAATTGCTTGATTTATACTATTACGTACTGCGTTTGATATGAAGTTTGTAACTCTTGCAGAAACTGAGGGGGCAGACTGAAGCTCTCTACATCTTGACCAAATCTAATAACACAAGATTTGAGTTCATATTCACCAATGTAGTTCCCGGCAGTCCAAGACTCTTCACATCTGTCATTGCTGTCCACAGGTATTGTAGCCACACATTCCTACAGAGAATTACCTTGATGGGCATCTGAATCATTCACTGCACTGTGCATGTTTAAAACAAATTACTCCCATTTTATTCATTCATTACACCTTGATAAATCATCTATAAATTGTCTGTAAATGATCTCTGTCTCAGTTTTTCTCTGAACTAGAACCGATTGCTTCCCCCTGCAGAGCTTATGAAACCTCTAAAATGTACCGTGATCTCAAATTAAGAGGGGCTCTGATTCAGAATAAGCAGCTGAGACTCCTGCCACGTGAACAAGTTTATGACAAAATAAATGGAGTTTGGAATTTATCCAGTGATCAGGTAGTATAATATTTAATATTAATATTGAAAAAATAAGCTTTAACAAATGATTTTGTTCATTTTGTCTAGATATTGTATTATATCACATTTTATAACCCAGTGCATTCTAAACCAACATTACCGTGTTTCAGGGTAACCTTGGCACGTTCTTCATAACTAATGTGAGGATAGTTTGGCATGCCAACATGAATGAAAGCTTCAATGTCAGCATTCCCTACTTGCAAATTGTAAGTGTATAATGTTGCCATAGTCATTAAGTAATTGCAGTTGTTAAAATCATTTGGTTAGAATGAATCTGATTCTTTTTCCTCTGTCCTTCTTTCATCAAGCGTTCCATAAGGATCAGAGATTCAAAGTTTGGACTTGCACTTGTGATTGAGAGTTCTCAACAGGTGGGTCTGAATACAAACACGGAAATCAAAGCTGCACAGTGGTAGTGTGCAGGCATTTGAAGAGCTGTTTTTTATTTGTAAAACGAGAAAAAAGAAAATTGTGTTGTGCTTTAAATAAAGTATACAAAAAGATGAAGGAAAAGTGCTGATGTTATCTGTAGATGTGGGCAATATAATGATATTTTATAATTATCATGATAAACAATGCTTTTCTGAGCATACTGTGGATATCGTACCTAAAGAACACTGAACAACTGCATGGTTCATTGCAAAGAGAGCATAATTAATCCTCTTTGATTGGATTTACTGGAGCACATTTGAAATTTTAAATCATCATACAATGACGATGTCTTTAAGTTTTGTAATATGTATCCCACCGTAATATATAGCCCACCCCTATCAATATGATTTGTGTATTTGTTTTCACTCTGCATAACTTCTCTTTCAGACAGGAGGATATGTACTAGGTTTCAAGATTGATCCAATGGACAAGTTGCAGGATGCAGTGAAAGAAATAAACTCTCTTCACAAAGTGTACTCTGCAAACCCCATTTTCGGTGTGGAGTATGAGATGGAAGAAAAGGTAAAAGGAAAGATTTGTGAACAAAACTTATAGCTGTATGAAGTTTTTTGTCAGTTAATTAATTACATGAAACACTACAGAGGTTTCAATAGCATTTTGTTTAGGATGACTCAGCTGTAAGCCTCTCATGTTTACCCAGCCTCAGCCATTGGAGGAGCTAACGGTGGAGCAGCCTCCTGATGACGTGGAGATTGAGCCAGATGAACAGACTGATGCTTTCACAGTGAGCACACACTACGCTCAGTAATGAATGATACACTCAGCAGGGAGCTTTCTGGGTCTCTCTCATGTGCTGAAAATAGCAACATGCTCAAGTTTGTCCCATCAACACTGACTTCTGTTGCCTGGTTTCAAACATGTTTACACACAAAAGCATTTTTACGTTATTTATTGGTTAAGACTAGCAACAATATTATTTATTATATTTTTATTCTAATTTGTGCTTTTTTTTCTCTTTATAGGCTTATTTTGCTGATGGCAACAAGGTACATTGACAGCATTACAGCATTACATTACATCAAAAAAGTGTCACGATTTGTTCTTAAACTGAAATTTGAAATAATCTATAAAATGTCTTGATAAATACACCACTGTTATTTCATTTTCCCCTAAAGCATCAAGACCGGGAGCCAGTGTTCTCTGAGGAGCTTGGTTTAGCGGTGGAGAAATTAAAAGACGGCTTCACATTGCAAGGACTTTGGGAAGTCATGGGCTGAAAACATCAGATTACACTGAGCTACAGTTTTTAATTGTAACAGTGAGGACCAAAGTAGCCTACTCACCATTAGAGTATTTTAAAGGCAAATGGATTATTTTAAAATTTAACTTTTGAGATAATATTGTTTACAAGTTTACAGCCAAAATCAAGGCTATATAAACATATTTATTTTCAGATTATTTACTTTAGACATGCGCACACACACACACACACACACACACACACACATATATATATATATATATATATATATATATATATATATATATATATATATATATATATATATATACAAGATTTGTTACATACAAGATGAAATTACCTGCCCTTATGTTCATAAACTGGATACATGTAGAGTCAGTCTTGCTACTAAATGCATTATGTGAATTATGTATGGCAAGAAAAGGATGTGCTATTTTTGATATTAGTGTCAAATAAAACATACCAAAAAAGTAAAGTGGAGTTTCAGATGTCATCTTGTTTAAAGTTCGCTGAAGTGCGCCACATTTATTTGCTCAGAGTCTAAGGCTGTCTGTCATGTCTGTCAAACAATGGACATCATGAGGCTATTTTGAAATCTGTCAGCAGAGCTGAAGAATTTTACAAATGGCCCAGGAGCACAGATTAACTGTTGTAACAGCTGCTCTTTGCTGACCTGTAAGCTAGGGACGCTCAGCTCATAAAACAAGCACTTGACATTTGAATATAAAACTGCACACGGATGACAAATGCACGAATGAGTCAACATTAGGAAAAAGTGAAAGAGCGACTTTACCTGCTTTAAAGCCATGACATGTAAAGCCACACAAAACAGGTAATGGTACTCTTTCACTACACTGTCCGCATATGGCTAATATCATGGAAAACTAAACTTACATTTACATAATAAGTAAACATTTTTAAAGTTTCATAATGTTCTGTTCACTATTCTATACATTCAGTCCATATATGGAAGATGAGCTACAAAAGGAGCCTGTTTTGAATTCACTGTTTTGTGATGTTGGCAGTGCAGTCTCTCCCATTCACATCAAAGTTATAAGGAGTGTTTGAGCTTGGACTTCTTTTTGAATGAAGCACAATACAGGAAAGCCAATCAGAACAGAAGTATTTTAAATGAATCAGTCTTAAAGGTCCATCGCAGGGCAGACAGACATACACAGTCACACACACACTCACACCTATGGGCAATTTAGCATGTCCAATCAGCCTGACTGAATGTTTTTGGACTGTGGGAGGAAACCGGAGTACCCGGAGGAAACCCACGCAGACACGTGGAGAACATGCAAACTCCACACAGAAATGACCCTGGTCGCCCGGCTGGGAATCGAACCCAGGCCATTCTTGCTGTGAGGCGACAGCGCTACCCACTGCGCCACTGTGCCCTGCGAGGGACTGGCGACCTGTCCAGGGTGTATCCTGCCTTCCGCCCAATGACAGCTGGGATAGGCTCCAGCACCCCACCGCAACCCAGAAGGATAAGCGGTTTAGATGATGTATGTATGTATGATGTAGTCTTAAAGGTGTAGAGGTTGGAAATAAAAGTTTGAAAATGGTCAAGTAAAAAATTATTTTGGCTGTTTTTGGTACAAACTTTGTTAGTGAACTACTAGAACAAATAAAATACTACAAAAATGTACACTCTTAAAAAAAAAGGGTTCTTTAGTAAAAAAAGTTGTTCCATATAGAACCATGAACTCTCAAAGATACCCTTTGCATGGTTAAATTGTGGTGATATATGGACAATGTGCTGTAGATGGTTCTATATAGAACCTTTTTGAAAAGGGTTCGATATAGCACCAAAAAGGGTTCTTCTATTGCTAAAAGCTCGTATCATAAAAACCTTTTCAAAAAGGTTCTATATAGAACCATCTACAGCACATTCTCCATATTTATTAAGAACTCTTTTACAATGCAATTTACAAAGGGTTCTTTGAGTGTCCATGGTTCTATATAAAACCATTTTGTTCACTAAAGTACCCTTAGAAGAACGATCTTCACTGTAGAATACAACATCTTTTAGAGCTTTATTATTCACAAACTTGTCTGACAGTCTTTAACAGCTAAAACATGAAGATACTCAAAAATCCATTTAACTACATGTACAAAATATACCTGAAATCATTGTAGGAACGTGACCAGCTCAGTCATGAATGACCTTGTGTCTAAAGTCAGCAGTTGTTTCTTTCAATCTTTGACAGCTGCTTAATGTGACTCTGTTTTCTAATCTGGCCAAACTGAATTCTTTCTGTGTGTCAGGGGTCCTAAATATAGAGAGGGGCAGGCTTTAAACTACATTGGCTTCTGTCTTTGCTCTATGTCATCTCAGACTGTTATAACGAAGAGAGCGAGACAAGGAGAAGCGCTTCAGTCGCAACATCCTTCCTGATACATATCTTCCAAGATGGAACCCACGACTATGAAAGAAGACTTGAAGCTCTATCAGAGCACTCTGCTTCAAGATGGTCTGAAGGAACTCCTGAAGGAGAACAAGTTTATTGACTGCATTCTGAAAGTAGGGGACAGGAGACTGCCTTGTCACAAACTCATCATGGCAGCATGTAGCCCTTACTTTAGAGAGCTTTACTTCTCAGAAGACGGCAAAGAGATAAGCAGCTCAAGCGAGGAGGTTGTGCTGGAAAACGTGGACCCAACCATAATGGACATGATTGTGAATTATCTTTATTCTGCAGAAATAGACATCACAGATGATAACGTGCAGGACATTTTTGCAGTAGCTAACCGCTTTCAGATACCATCTGTTTTCACAGTGTGCGTGAACTACCTGCAGAAAAAGCTCTCGCTGGGAAACTGCTTGGCTATCTTCAGACTCGGGCTGGTGCTCAACTGCCCAAGGCTGGCTATAGCAGCAAGAGACTACATAGCTGAGCGATTTGACAAACTGGCCAAGGAGGAGGATTTCCTGGAGTTCAACCCTCCTGAGCTGTTTGCCATCATAGGAGGTGATTCTCTCAATGTTGAGAAAGAGGAAGTGGTGTTTGAACTTCTGATGAAATGGGTCAGAAAGGACAAAGAGAATCGTGTGAAGTTTTTAGGGGAGGCCTTTGAGCATATCCGCTTCAGACTACTTCCAGAAAAATATTTCAAAGAGAAAGTAGAAAAAGACGACATTATCAAAGCAGATCCTGAGCTCGTGAAGAAACTTAAGGTCATCAAAGATGCTTTTGCTGGGAAACTTCCAGAAAATAAAGAAGGAGAGAACATGCCTGGTTATCTGAATGACAACCGAAGACTTGGCATGTATGTCAAAGAGCTTATCCTGATGATTAACGATACAGCAGCCGTGGCTTATGATCCTGAAGAGAATGAATGCTCCTTAGCAGCCATGGCAGAGCAGATACCCCGAAACCATGTCAGCATCTGTACCAAGAAGAATCAACTTTATGTCATAGGTGGACTCTTTGTGGATGAAGAGAATAAAGAAACACCCCTGCAGTGTTATATGTATCAGGTAAATGATCTCACAGTGTCCTGTACATGTGTTCATTTTATGAGTGTTTTTCACATTCAACTGAGTTGATAATAGGTTTCTACACTTAACCCTGTTTATTACAGCTGGACCCTCTTACTCCAGACTGGCTTGCTCTTCCACCACTGCCTTCTCCCAGATGTCTCTTTGCTCTGGGTGAATTTGAAAATCTCCTATTTGCTGTTGCTGGCAAAGATTTACAAAGCAATGAGTCTCTTGACTCTGTACTGTGTTATGACATTGAGTAAGTGTACGACCATCCACCTATCACCTTCATATCAATCAATCAGTTACAGATAGTAATCTCACAATCCTTGTTTTTGTTTGGCAGTAAAATGAAATGGACAGAGACGAAGAAACTTCCCTTGAGGACACATGGTCACAGTGTGATCTCACAAAATGGACTGGTGTACTGTATAGGAGGGAAGACTGATGAAAAGTAAGATCAGTGTCAGAGCAATTTGTATCATCATCTGTACCTTGTATCTCTGCAATACGACATGTTTTTTCTATCTTGCTCAAAAACAGTAAGACTATCAACAAGATGTTTGCATATAACCACAAGAGGGCAGAATGGAAGGAGTTGGCAGCAATGAAAACACCAAGGTCCATGTTTGGTGCAGTTGTTCACAAAGGAAAGATTATTGTGGTTGGAGGAGTAAATGAGGATGGTCTAATAGCATCTTGCGAAGCCTACGACTTTGGAACCAACAAGTGGGTGCCATTATGTAACTGACCGCATCAGTGCTGTTGGAACAAAACCTTGTATTTCCAAAAGAATTACTTTACAGGAGAAGGAAATGTTCCCAAATCTTAATAAGTTAATGTAATGATTTTTTTATTCAGTCATTACAGACTGTTTATATCGGTCCCTTCATCGTTAAGTTTTGACAGCATAAATGGCAGCTGGCATTTTCAAATTGTGTTACAAAAAACAAAACAAAAAAGGAGATAAAAGGTTCTGTTCCAACAGCAACAATATGTTATATATACACTGATACTTGACATTTTGGTAACAGTTTCATTCTGAAATTGCAGATACAGGATCAACCACTAAGCACATAAAATCGGCCAATATCTTTGTTTATGTCAATAAGGTATGCCTTTGTAACCATGTTTTGTAAATAATCAATTTTTCCATTTTGTAGATGGGAAACTTTCCCCGAGTTTGCCCAGGAAAGGAGCTCAGTTAACCTTGTCAGTGCTGGTGGTGCACTTTATGCAGTGGGGGGCTTCACCATGGTAGAGACAGATAATAAAGAGTGTGCTCCTTCAGAAGTCACAGACATTTGGCAGTAAGTAATGAATGAATTCGTACCTGACAATATTGGGTATCACTAGTATGCTTAACTATTTGTTGTCATCAGCTTTAGTGTTTAAAGTGTTTTGACATCATTTTATCTTTGTCATCCAAATCTTTTCAGGTCATTATATTACAAACTACATACTCCTGCAGAATGCTGTCAGAAATCTAACCTTTAAAATATTCTTTTTTATGATAGATATGAAGA
Source organism: Colossoma macropomum (assembly GCF_904425465.1). NCBI lineage: Eukaryota > Metazoa > Chordata > Actinopteri > Characiformes > Serrasalmidae > Colossoma > Colossoma macropomum. The sequence continues at coordinate 32,031,083 of NW_023494784.1, read as the reverse complement.
GGACAAGAAGCAGTGGGCTGGAATGTTAAGAGAGATGCGATACGCATCTAGCGCCTCTTGTGTTTCCATGCAACTAAATGCTGTAAAAATGCCCAAACTGTAAAAATGGGACTTTGTTCTGTAAGTGATACCATTAAGGTATTACTTATTTTAAGACTCAGTAATTCCAGTACTCTGAAACTATAGGTTAGTAGTTACAGAAATATATTTAAGCATGAAACAGGCAACTCAACTAAAGTCTAATAGTTTTAGAGTTTGAGGAAACTATTTGTACAAGCACAAATGTCATAGATTCAAAAACATTTGCTTTTTACAAAAATAAAAAATATTTTGAGGGCAAAAACCTGCATTCACTTCATTCAGATATGAAAATGTCTGCAACATTTGGTTAAATCATTTATTACAAACATACTTTATAACAAATATTATTATGTATAAAACTCATGAGGAAGGTATCTGTGTGGCACTGCACTGCAGTCTATTTTCTGTGACTCACCTCTGGACATGTATAAGAAAAAGTTGCACTTTATAAATGTCTTTTTCAAGCATTCTGACAATTCAAGTGTCTCAGGCTAGTTCTGTAAATAATTTCCTTCGCAAATATTCCTTCCAAGCATCTTGGGTGGAGAGCTCCATAGAATTCCATTCAAAGTGAGGAATCTGTGTTGGAGAGCAATTCAAAAGTCTATGAATTTCCTTTATTTGTAACAAACACAGCAGAAAAGCAACCATTTTCTTACTACTCACTTGCAAAACGTGATATCCTAAAATCTCCAAGTGTCTCTTCCTCATCAGGATATCCCCTTTCATGTGCTGTGAATTTTTGCAGAAGGATTTTGAATCTAAGAAGTCCAGAGCAATACTAAGGAAGCAAGTTGCAGAGAGAAACAAGTTATTTCTTCACAGCTCCCTATTTGCAAGATGCAAGTCAAACAGGCAAAACACAATTTACAAAATCAGTCTGATGCCTGGCCCACACTAAAGGATTTTAAAAATTCTAACTGATGTTAAAAATGTGCGAGACCCTGCACGTGATATTTTTCACTGATTTTTCTGTCCTTGATCATTGTTAATCATCAAAATCCCCACATCTGCCCTTAATAAAACAGCACACTTTCAGGTTATGCATGCAAACAAGAGTCTTGACCAATGGTTCCAATTTTTAAATCCTCACAAACTAACGTGACTTTAGATCTAAATAAAAATGGCAGATGACTATTGCCACGCTGGTGGTGTGTGCTTTCTGCACCAAAAAAGCCAAGTGAAAAAAGAATTTGGATGAAGCCAAGGTGAAAAAGAAGGGGTCAACACGGCTTACACATAGTGCAACACAAGCTTGAGGTGAATACATACAGGTGCATCTCAATAAATTAGAATATCATCGAAAAGTTAATTTATTTCAGTAATTCAATTCAAAAGTGAACCTCGTATATTATATAGATTCATTACACACAGAGTGATCTATTTCAAGCGTTTATTTCTTTTAATGTTGATGATTATGGCCTACAGCCAATGAAAACCCAAAAGTCAGTATCTCAGAAAATTAGAATATTGTGAAAAAGTTCAATATTGTAGACTCATGGTGTCACACTCTAATCAGCTAATCAACACAAAACACCTGCAAAGATTTCCTAAGCCTTTATATGGTCCCTCAGTCTGGTTCAGTAGGCTACACAATCATCCAAGCATATAAATGGAAAGCTGAGTGGAAGGAAAAAGTGTGGTAGAAAAAGTGCACAAGCAACAGGGATAACCGCAGCCTTGAAAGGATTGTCAAGAAAAGGCGATTCAAGAATTTGGAGGAGATTCACAAGGAGTGGACTGCTGCTGGAGTCAGTGCTTCAAGAGCCACCACACACAAACATATCCAGGACATGGGCTACAACTGGCACATTCCTTGTGTCAAGCTATTCATGACCCAGAGACGACGTCAGAAGCGTCTTACCTGGGCGAAGGAGAAAAAGGACTGGACTGTTGCTCAGTGGTCCAAAGTCCTGTTTTTAGATGAAAGTAAATTTTACATCTCATTTGATTGGCCAGTAAACTCACCTGACCTAAACCCCATAGAGAATCTATGGGGTATTGTCAAGAGGAAGATGAGAGACACCAGACCCAACAATGCAGACGAGCTGAAGGCCGCTATCAAAGCAACCTGGGCTTCCATAACACCTCAAAAGTGCCACAGGCTGATCACCTCCATGCCACGCCGCATTGATGCAGTAATTCATGCAAAAGGTGCCCAGACCAAGTATTAAGTGCATATACTGTACATACTTTTCAGTAGGCCAACGTTAATGTATTAAAAATCATTTTTAAATTGATCTTATATAATATTCTAATTTTCTGAGATACTGACTTTTGGGTTTTCATTGGCTGTAGGCCATAATCATCAACATTAAAAGAAATAAACGCTCGAAATAGATCACTCTGGGTGTAATGAATCTACATAATATATGAGTCTCACTTTTTCAATTGAATTACTGAAATAAATGAACTTTTCAATGATATTCTAATTTGAGATGCACCTGTACATACATACATAAACACGAGATGAATAGTTCTCAATTTAGCTGCCATGCTTACAATTTCTTCTGTACACACTGACAAGTTCAGTTTAGCTCGCCTTTCATTGGTTGACAGTCTTCCAGGCATGACATTAACACCTCATTTCACACCAGATAACTGGCTACAGGATACTGAAGATACTGAATATTGAACATTTAATATCTGTAATTCACAACCGGGAGGCCCCACCTACACTGGGTGTAAATCAGAGAAGTAAAGATTGTAGTATTGACACCCCACACCACAGGATAATCTGGGAAGATTATTGTTTAAGATCACTCCGATATTGGGAGTCCTTTTGTGACTGCCGGGAGGAGCAAATCAACCTCAAAATCGCCATGATTACCCTGTAGTGTGGGCCAAGCATGAAAGATCTTATGTGCATACCACAGTTGAGCCTGAGCATAGATTTTATACTTCATCTTTATCTACTGCTAAATGAATGACTACATTCTGGTACACATACCGGCGAGCGCCTGGGGGTAGCTCTGTACTCTCTTTCCTGGCTGATCCGGAATCCCAGTGCACCTTCCCGTCTTCGCTGATTTGCAGCTGGCTTGGCTCACTGTAAGGTACTGCCTGTTGATGGTGGTCCAGGACACATTCAAAGTCTGCAGGAATATGATTAAAACATTCAAACTGATTAACATACAGCGTAGGGCCCGCCTAATACACTGGCTGACCGAAAGTGAAGCAGACCCTGATACTGCAAATTTATTTGTGTTGGGGGGAGAAAAGCACCATTTTTAGTGCTTCATGTTGGTTTCATGCTCATATGCCAAGCTTTATAAAAACTACTAAGCTGACAGTGATCACTCGTTCACATCTATTACACCAATACAGGCTGAACTGATTTAACACAAAACACCATCATGGTTAAAATTCAAAATGCATCCAAATCTAACCTTAATCCTAATGATGGCAGTGTAATACAAATGACACATAGATAACAAAAAAGGATAAAAGAAAACCAAGAATTAACAAAAGACAAAAACAAAAGGAATTTTGTGAAGCTATCATGCTGATATTCATATTATTTTAGATTTTGTGAGGTTCTGCTCTTTATTTGAGTTTAAGTAATGTTACAGTTTAAACAGGTCACAACTGACTGTTCTATCAGTCAGTAAAGCACTGTTTAACTAAAACTACTAAAGCCCACAATGTAAAATTACATTGGCAAACATTTTACATTTTAATTTTCATATCGTTTTTTCCCTAATATGTACTGTGCTCCCTATTTTTCTCCAGAAAAGATGCATTATAGCATATACAACTGGTACACTTACAAATGGTAAATTCACATCAGAAGTTATAGCAACAAAGATATATTAGTTCACAAACCACCATTAAAATTCTACTTCCATCAAACTTACCAACAGTGTAGAAGTATGGAGTCAACACTGCAACTCTGGCACAGTTAATTCCCCCAAGCACTTCACCCAGCATTCTATGGATCTGTTGTTGAACTGGACTGACTGAGCTGTTGTCTGCGTGTTTCACAAAGAGAAATTTGCCAAGTTAGTCAAATATTATTAGTCATTGTGCTCACATATTATTAGCTATTATGAAATCACTGGCTTAAACAATAAACAGATCAGCTAATGACAACGTATGGCCTTATAAAACATAAATGACTGCAAAATTACATATGACTATCTTCACTCACATCTCTTCTGGAGCTGCCTGCAGTAGCGCTCATGGAACCAGGGCACCTGGAGCTCAGGACATTCTAGACACACAGCGCGGTTAAGCCCCATCAGACGCAAACGCACCCGCATGTTCAGAGCATCTGGCAGTGCTGTTGGGAGAAATCATACAATAAGATGAGCATATTACACATAATGTTACAACTATTATTAATTATATACTCAGTAACACTTTATTTGAAAGCTACCTACATAGGGACTTCATAGTCCAGGCATAAGCATTGAATAGCATACTTATAAAGAAAACTTTAAATATTTATACATAGCTTATGCCAGTAATTGCAAGATAATGTAAAATGTTTTATAAAGTAAATGGCATTGTACTGGCATAAAAGATCTTAAAATAAAGTTACAGGTTTTTGTTCTGTTTATGAAACATTATTCTCAAGTAATGGAGCTTATAAAGCAGAGACATCAAAAACGTAATGTTTTTAAATTCTAACCGTTTCTACTTGAGTAAAAATACAAAAGTACAACAAAAAGTTTTTCTGCAATTACACAGGTCTCCTAATCGAACTGGGTAATCAAACTAAAAGATAACAGCTATAATAAATCAAAAGAACTTTTACTTTTGATCATTTAAAATCAAGTAATTTTGTACATGTACACATGTAGAAATACAAATAGGCAACTTCTGCTTTACTAAAGTAATATTTTCCCAAGGGTATTTCTACTTTACTCAAGTACAGAGGTTTTGTATGGGAACATGTATTAACATCAATATGGGAAATATGTATGCAAATAATCTCTTACATTTGAGGGCAGCTGTTTAAAAACCTTTTAAGTATTATAAATATGTTATTCGATGTTTATGCATGTGTTGTGAAGTCTATGTAGGTAGCCTTCAAATAAAGTGTTACCATATATTCTTTAGAATTAGCCTGAAATGCTGTTTCTAACTTTCTAATTTGTAAAGATAAAAAAGCCCTTTCCATACAAGATTCATAGTCATCATTACTGTTCAGTACAACAGCACATACTTTCAAGCTGTGCGTCCAGCTTAGCGAGGAAATCCACACTGAATATTTCTCTTATGACTTCCTCTGGAAAAACGTTGGCCACAGCCAAGGCATATGCCATGAGGACCAGCAGGTGAGGATCAAAAGAACCTGGGAGAATTCAAGATAGAACAGATGACTAACTCCAGTTGGATTTGCACCAGAAGAACTCACTTTTGCTGTACATTTGCAGTAACAAAGGAAGAACTTACCGATATGAGGAGTGAAATGCCGAACGCAAGCATCGAATAACTCATCCACCTTTGGAGGGTCGTAATTAAGTACAGCAAAGGGCAGTAAAGTGGCATAGGTTCCAGAGTAATGAATCTAAAAGGGATAAACACATAGAAAAAATGTAAAATATTAACAATCCACTCATGCTTCAGCTTTTTTCAGATTCACTGGAAACTGAGAGATCGAGAACACACCTAAATGTTCATTAATTCCTTGAATATAATCAACTCTGCTACTTTCAAAACACTTCACCTTATGTATGTTGTCTATGACCACACTGGCAATGCGGTCCAGCAGTGGAGTACAGAGGTAGTTGGTTCTGGTCAGGAAAAGGGCCAGGTCAGGTACATTGGTCCAGGATACCTGATCAACCAATCTCTGAAGCATTGCAATAGTTTCCTCAAGCAATATCTCCTCAAACCATTCTCCTGATATGTACTTCAGCTCCTCCAGCACAAGGTCCAGCCGGTCAGCCTTTTGCAGTCGGTCATGTCCACACCGGTTGAGAGTCTGAAGCAGACGGACATACTTGCTGGAAGTGCTGTGGCGGTAGGTGGGGTCATTGCGAATCCATTTGGCGATTGCCATAGTAAACGTATTGAGGTCATTCAGGCTGCACTGAGGAAGCACAGCTTCAACGCGAGAGATGACCACGTCTTCCATACGTGGAGTAGGGAGCATGGAGAGGACGCGAGTAAGCATGGTCACCTCATACGGGTATACACTACCTTGCAAGTAACTAATAGGGAGAGAAAATTCAAGGTTAAAATATGAAGATGATCCTGATCTATTTAAATGAAACAACACAACATTCAAGTAAAACATAATATATGTTTTAAACATACTTTAGGATATTAATAAGTGTTCAAATATTTTACATAAAATCCTGACCACCATAGATTCTTCAAACCCACACCAAGCTGGCTCTAAATATTTTAGCTCTTTTCCAACTACTATCAGACACGTTTCTCAATAATTCACCAACTTCTAAATGTCTCTTATTTTACATGCTTACAGTGGTGTGTAAAAGTTTGGGCTGGTCAAATTATGTTTTGTTGATTTTCTAAGTGAAAGTAATTACACATCCACACCTTTTAGTACAAAAGTTTGTACATTTTAAGGCACAATGAATTTAACTTATTGAAAAAAATAAAACACAATTTATGGAACCTTTTATATATTTTACGTAAACTTTTTTCTAATATGATGAACTAAGAATGCCATATTTAAGTTTGTTCCCCGTAAATGATGTATTAAGCAATTTTAGAAAAACTTAGAAAATCAACAAAACAATATCTGACCAAAACAGGTATCTTCAGGTATACAGAGGTTTATAGACCAAGGAAGAGACTCACCGAAGTAGTATACTCCTCAGCCTGGAGAAGAGCTCGGGGTTCTGATAGTGCAGGAAAATAAGTACCTGAGTGATTTTTGCAATCTCCACTGGCCGATATACATCCAGATTCTTTTGCAATATTGATACAATCCTGTTGAAGGATCACAAATTGCAGAGTAAAATAGGATAAGAACAACACATCTCTGTTATGCTACAGAGGTGATTTTGCTCTAGTTCTGCCACAGAGTTTGGTGATTTCTCAGCTCAAACACACAACTAAACCTGGTAAGTAACAGAGTTCAGACAGGTGTATTTGAAAAGGAACATCACCAAACTGCTGTAGTAGTTTATATGTGCTCTACTCAACAGAGATCACCAAAATGTTTTGTGTCACAGAGACGCAAAGAGTGAGTTTTATGTCTTACTTATTGATAAGCTGAAGATTCCGGGACTGAATATCCTCCAGTGTCTCAACAACAGCTAGTGCCTGCTGGGCATTTAGATCATCAGCCAATGACAGCGCTGTACTTTCTAGCCTGTAAGACCAGCGCACAATTACACAGATATCAAAACACTGACAGATCAGCCTTATTAAAATACTAGCAGCGTTTCTGGGGTTTGTCAGTTAATTTCCCTAGGATATTTTTGTCTCATTTGCAGCTGTGGACTAAATCACTGTTTTAATCATTTTAAAACAAATTTTGAACGATAGTGTATAAGGACTGTCACAGCAGCAAACACACAGCACAATTAATGAAAACTTGTCACCCTAATCAATTTCTTAGTGGTGCTGTTATAACTGTGAATATGCCCTGTATGCACTATTTGCGAATTTACACAAAAATAATATTATAATAAAAAAATAATAATAATATAAAAATACTGTTAAATGCTAAATGAAATATACTAAATGTAGCCTTCTGTAATTCCAAAATTACTGAGGTCAGCACTGCAGTAAAGTGTCAACACTGAGCAGCTAAAACCTCAGGTCTCAGACAGTTCTTCTCACTCTTACCCCTCTCTGGTTGCTTGCCCTGCCAAGGGTCCCAAAGCAGCAAAGAGCTTTGTAAAAGACACAGGGTCAGTGCTAGTATCCATGAGCTCCATCAGCCTCTGTTTAGCAGCCAGCCTAAAGTCACAGTTGTTGTACTGCATTGACTGATACAGTCCCAATATAATACTAATGTTCTCAGCATCTAGATGGGGGACGTTCTGGAGGAGAATATGGTTGCACTTTTCCAGTAACGGTCGATGAGTGTACTTGATGTTTCGGAGGAACTGCACGATCCTTCTGGGGTTGTTGAAATGTAAAGGGTTCATACTGTCCAACAGAGCATCAGCTTTTTCAATGAGTGCATCCCGTAACCGAGGAGACACCAGAGAGGATATACTGGTCATGAGGGTGGTCAGCACTCTGATTAAGATAAAAAAAAGAAAGGTCATTAATTGTTGTCATTAAGAATTTCATTGTACTAATATGACAGAAATGGTTGGACATATACAACTGATACCTGGCATCTTCTATTAAATCCAGTTTCTGACTCACAATCTCGGTAATCTGACCCATCAGTGGACTATAGTACAGAAACTGTTCACTTAAACAAATGGAAAACTTTGATAGTGTTGTCACTGGAAATCTGTAAAACATGACAAACCAGGACTTTATATTCAGAATCAACAGTATGCAATAAAATAAGCATTACCCATATTAAAAATTTAGTCCGGCAAATACCTCTGTAATCTGTTCCAGCCTTCCGTCATCAACTGCTGGACAAGAGAGTCACGTGGTTCAACACTGAGCCTTCAATTTGAGAAATAAATGAGAAAAGGTTTGGCAAGGTCAGATTCATTACCAAGGTGCTTTTTTATGACTAAACATCTGTGTACATGTGCTATAAATGTCCAAGAGATATATAACTCATTGTAAAATTATCTGGGTCACAACAGTTCTGATAGCCAAGACTACAGTATATTGCACATTTGCTTTAGGTAAAGGTGGATTTAATTAATCTTTTCCCTGCAGGACTGGGTTGAAAACCACAGGTCAAAGTCTGAATAACAGATGTACCTGAGCACATTATAAAGCATGTCCACCACTGTAACATCGTCCATCAGATGGATCTTGTTCTCAGCCAAGACTCGAAGTGTCAAAAACTCCGGGTGGCCCCGGATCAGTTCAGTCGTCCGGAGCATCTGTGGTCTCTCCTTCTGAAACTGCCACAGCAGGCCCATGGCACAGCTCACATGACTTACAGACAGGTTGGCCTTGTTCTTGCCCACTACACCAAAGACCTGGTCCTCTGCTGTACAGGCTTGGAGCTGTCCCAGAAGCTGGTCTCTGCATGCAGCCCCATAGTGAAAAACCCTGCGAGGGTAGCAGTGCAGGGCCCGGAGCCTGAACATGACTGGTCAGGAAAGATGCCTAACCCAGGCCATTCAGCAATGTGAACGGAGCTGCTGAAGTCACAGGGGCGGTGATACTGGTGAGGTGATGCACCTAAGTTTTAAGTACAGGAATCACAAGGCCACTTTATAAATCATATGGCATTAACGACGCCATCACATATAGTTGACTAACACTATTCTTAAAAGTAAGAGTGTGCAGAGCCATCTACATGACATTTATCTTAGCTGTCACTGCATCTATAAAGCTAAGTTTGTGAGTGACAAAAAAGATCAAAAATGTTAAACAATACCTTTAACATTTTGCCATTCCGACAGAGCTATGTAAAAACAGCAAACCTTGATGCAGAATGACCTTCTCTGGGTAAGATTCAATGTCTGTTATAAAAGCATGTTTGTCCTGTGCTGTGTTTTAGCTACCCAGCTACTCACGTGGGAAACGTGGTCAGCTAGCCAGCTAACTTATAAACATCTGAAACATTTTCCGGGGTTTTATTATGTACCACCGCTTGCATTTGTTTCCCACCAACAAAAGCACCTGAGGGCTAGCAGCCCCACTGTTGTGAACATCAGGCGCCGACACTTTTAGAAACAGAAACGTTTAGCCCACTGACTGCTAAAGTAACTTAGCATGTTTATTTGACCTCTCGCGAATGGCTTCACGGTGCAATGAACAGCAGCAGAACTCAGAATTTCAAAATAAAAGCTCCTTACTGCGCGCGGTTTTCACTCGGCTTAGGAAGTAGAATGTGCTGTTGCAAAACACTCAAGCAGACTAGTAAACATATTGCATATTACTGTTGAAGTGCATTGTAATTTTTTACAGGAAAACAAATACGATTATTGAGTTTGCTGATTGTATTTTCTGTTTACCAGTAAGGAAACAGGAAAAAGGCAAGGTCAAAAGTCAAAAGGTTAAAGCCAAAAATCTGGGCCCTGTTTCTTAAACACAATAATCACTTGGAAAAGTGTCATTTGCAGAAAATTTGTGATGAAGACTTTGTATTTTAATTTATAGAACTGCCTACCTACATTCTGTGGTGTTGGTCCAGATGCAAATGTAAAGAAATAAACCACAAACATAATGAATGCATATGAATTTAATTAAATTTAAATGTATAAATTTAAACATTAATGAATTAAATTTAATTGTTTACATTATCACTACAAGGATGGCCAATACCTAAACATATTCTACATTTACACTATTATATGTGACACAAAAACTCAAAACAGTGCAATACATATGCAATTATCAGCAAATCTGCAATACCTATAGAGAATATTTGAACAATCAGTTAATTTGAAAGATATGTTCTCTTTATTATTTTGACAATGGTGGCAATAACAGCTAAATGTTATATTGCTCATGACCATCACCAAGTAAATCCCAGCCGTTTCTTGGATTGCTGAATGTCAATGGTCTCATTCAGCTCCTTTATGCCTTGAGTAGTACTGCTTACATAACCAGGCATCTGAACACCCGACTCATCATGAACAAGATAACTTGGCCTAACTCCACCAAATACAGGACCCAATCCTCCACCAATGCCTTCCCTGGCAGCCTTGCGCAGCGGGTAGGTGTTCCTCTGGGCTTCGGTGGCAGTCTGAATCACATGCTTTGCATACTGCTGAAACTGATTCTCTTCCTCTGCGATAAGCGCTGCATTGCTCGCCTCAGACTCCCATTGTTCTTTTTTCATGCGCTTGTCTTGTTCACGTTTCTCAGCCTAGATTGAACAAAGGTGACCAGAAATGCAGTGACAAGTTATGATAAATAATACCACTATAGTGAACTGAAGAAAAGAAAATCCAAACAGTTGACAACAGCTGACCCACCATCTGATGAACATATGTGTCTTGGAGTGATCTGGCATACTCTTTCATTTTCTGTGCCTTGAGTTGTTGCTTTTCAAGAAAAATTTTATCAGCCTCTTTTTTTGCATTTAGCATCTCGACAGCCTTTTGTTTCTCCTCTTGCTCCTTGTGCTCCTGCTCTTGTTGCTAAAAATCATATGATTGGAGGCGGGTTACCACAAGCATAATGTAAATGGGCTTAGCAACAACACTCTGGAGTAACCTAAATCTGCTTTCATCAGAATAGTGATGCTAATGTAATTTCATCATGTCATTTTATTTGGAAAGTGTCAAATACCTGATATGTGTCATTACAACTACTTGTAATGATTTATTTTTCAATTAACAGCTCTAAAAGTGAAGTTTACCACGGCTTCTCTGTGTGCAGCAATGGACTTCAGCATGGCTGCTTTCTTCGCGTCCTTCTCACGCTGATGCTGAGCCCGCTTGGCCTCAGCTTCTGCCACTGCTTTGGAGATCAGATTGTCCTCGTTGGTGGTCTGCTCCTGATGCTGTGCTGACAGCCTCTCAATAATGGCCTCCCTGTGTCTCTGCATCTCTCTGCCACAGACAATTAGAATCAGCAGAATATGTAATGATGCCAAGTTCATTCTCAATTTAAAATAACATACCATTACAGAGTTCTACTGTGTTTTCTAGCATTAAAAAATAGCTACCATGAATAAAAATAAGCATCTGGTTTGTGACAAAGTGGGTGTAAGTGAAAATGGACATGTACTTAGGCTTATACAACACAATAATGTGGCAATGCACCTAAACAGCTCTGCTTCTTTTTCTTTCCTCAGTTTCATCATCTTCTCTTTAGCACTTGCATAAAGCCTTTGCCTATCCTCCTCCTCTTTCTGCTTCTGAGCCTCAATCGCTTGGATTTCATCTCTGTTGGCCAGGTGTTCCTGGCAGAAAGCAAAATATAGATTTGTAATATTTTACTGCATTCTGATGGGTAAGCATCTGTGCAAGAGACAATCTGTGAGACTATGCATTGGAAACAGTGGTCTGGTGAGAAAAGCAAGCAGTATACTTTGCTGCAATACCATACTACTGCCATCATGAACTAAAAGAAGACTGAAAACTCTTTCTACCTGTATAAGACTTACCTGATGGGCTCTCATGATGTTTATTTTTTCCTCTTGCTTCTTCTGCTCATGCATGTATTGCTCCCGAAGATAAAGCTCTCTGAGCCGCTGGAGTTCCTCTGCCTCCTTCTTCTGCTCCATTCTGTCCTGTTCTCTTGCACGTTCATGCTCTTTAATCCTGAAAAAGATGAAGAATTCTGATGTACTGTTACAATACAGAGCAGCTCCTCAAAATGTAAAAAGGAAATATATTGCTGATTTTGATTGTCCATATCTTCTGCTGCCACATACTTTATTCACTATGTTAACAGTTAATAGAAAAACACATCTATGTGAGAGATTATACATTACTGTTGTTTTAAATTCTCAGCTACTGAGAGACACTCTTGCTTCCTCTGCAGGGCTTTCTGGTGCTCCTGCTGTGTAGCTTGCTCTTCTCTGCATGCAATCATGGTCAAGACCTCTTTATCCACATCTTTAGAAGCATTCTGCTTCCTTCTTTTCAGCTCAATCTGGGCCTCCCTCTCCTTCAAAACTTCAGTCAGCAAAAGGGCACTCTGAGGAAAAAAACAGAAAGCAAAAACAGACACTGTATCAATGAACAGGGATGTGAGAACGTGTGATAATCTAAAGATAAGTCAAACACACCCGTAGAAAAGCAATATAACTGAAAAGTTTTGTTATACGAACATGAAATTCTTTCACTCTGTTCGTCTGATAGTATTGGCGGGTCTTTGCCATCTCAATTGCCTCTTTTCTTTTTTGCTCTTGGAACTTTGCTTCCTCAATGTCAATTCGTTTCCTTTCCTCCTCTTCAGCTTCTTCTCTATTTTTCTTAGCCTCCAACTTTTTTTGCCGTTGTCCCTGTAAACGTGTGACATGACTACATTATAAAGGTATTTTCACCAAAGCATGTTGTCGTATGTAAAAGGTTAAACACCACCGGTCATATTACATATTTTGTTGACATTTCTTGATGAAAGTGTGCAGAAGTCTGTTCTCTGTAGAGGATGTGTACTTATTTTCACAAACAAAATAATAAAACGTAATTTTACCGAGGTGCCCAAACTTTTGCATACCACTGTATGTGCTGTGCAAAGTGCAGCAAAATTTGAGTTGAAATGCAAGTAGCTCTAAAAGATTCAAGGACTTAATTCACCACATTTCATTTAACAGAAAATTAACAGATTAAAAGTTACTTACAGCGATGGTATTTGTCCAGTTTTTTACCACCTCCTTGGATCGCAAGTGCAATTCCTCCCTCTGTTTTGCTGCTTCAATCAGACTCTCCTTGTGTTTGTTCACCTGATTCAGACTGTCCTGGAGTCGCAGCCATTCTGATCTGGGCAGCACTGTCACTTGCCGAAGATCTACTGGCTGACTAGGTACAGTTTTCACCTCTGCTGAGGCAACTAATGTTGGATAGAGATACAAGCCATAAGTAAATATTAAAATGGTTTCCAGGGATGTAGTTATTCAGCCAAATCTAGCCGGACAACTTAGCATAGTACTGATTCTTTTTTCTTTAAAATATTCAGTACTGAACAATAAGATTCATATTGCTTCTGCTGAATAAGATATTTAATGTCTTAAGTTTAAAAATTATTGATTGTTTTATTTAATAACAGCTTTCTTAGTGATTTACCCAATTGTATATAGCTAATGGCGTCCCTGTGGAGCACCCATGCCCAGGGTCCCATTAGAGAGCTTTTCGTTTTACTTGAGGACGCGGGCTTGGTTCCTGTGTTTTATCCAGAATGCCACGAAGGGTTTTACTACTTAGTGGCATCCTAAATCATTGTCTAGACATAAACCTCTCAGAAAAGAAGAAGTTAAAGACGTCAGTTAGCGCCGTTACTTAAGACCGACAACGTTGGAAATAAGCTCTTTAACTCACCTTTCCTGCTGGATCCTTTTCTTCGACCATACTGCACAACAGAAGTAGAAACTGTGGACATTTCGGCCGATTATTTTAATTCACTTTCTTTGAAAGCATCTGATGAACGTACTATTTGCTAACTAATATGAATTAGCCTCTAAACGTATAATTTTATCTTCTGTTTCAAACTATCATTAAGTTACACAGAAGGCTAGGACAGCATTTCCCAGCGCACTACTAGTGTTGCCTAGCAACGGCGTTTACTAGTAACACCGTGTTCTATGGCAACCTCGCGAGACCAAGAGCCCTACGTCACGGCAATGTGAAAACAAGACACACAACCACAAGTAAATTATTTCTCTTTTTGTTTTATTCTATTGTTGGTGTCTTTTGATTAATGTTTTCTTATCATATCTGTATATTTGCATTTGACGAAACGAAAAGTAAATGAGTGAATGAAATAAGGAAAATAAAAAAATAAACAATAATGATTAAACTTGTGCTCTGTGTGTTTGTTGCAGAGCAGGAATTAGCACTGATCTGATTTTCTGCAATTGTGCAAATCTATCACAAATCTGACATAAGACTGTTCACCTATGAGATAAATAACAACAGAGCACAACTGATCTTTTTTTTTTCATTTATTTGTTAAAGAAAACTCAACTTTGCTCAACCTACCCTTAGTGTGAAGTGTTTCCTGCGTCCACCCTCTCACCACCATGGTGTAATCTCTTCCACAATCTCAGTAAGGTGTAGTCTGTGCCATTCTTCAACGTTTAATTCCTTCTTATGGTTATTTTTCTTCTGTTGTCTTGTGGTCTTCTTTTTGTTGCCCAAAAACTGTAAACAGCAGATTCATCTGTGGACACTGAGTAGCTTCAAGACTCATGAGGGTCATCATCCAGTGCAAGCTCCAACCTGAAAAGAGAATTCATTCATTTTGTTGCTATGTCACAATTTCAGTTTTTTTTCAACAAACAGATTTCTTTGCAAGCTCACTCAGCCAAGCCCAAGCCTGTTCAGTGTGGCTCAGTGTTGGTTAAAAAAACATGATTGCATGTTTGATCTGGGCAAAAAAAAAAAATCACCATATCATGCGATTAAATCTTGAGTCGGGGGAAGAGCTGAGGGATGGTGTGCTGTCATGTGGTGCTGTTATTGGTCAGGTGCTTGAATGTGTGTCAGAAATTTGTGCAAGATTGTGACTTTCATTAAATCTTAGAGTATTTATTATGGCAAACTCTAAAGATAGTTCAACGTAGCACAATACGTCCTGTGTTTGCCCTGTCCTTTGTATGTTTAGCTCTAACGTTACTTACGTTTAAACTGTGGTTTGCATGGTTGTGTTCTCCCCCTGTGTCTTGTTTATCCAATATAGCTCTGTAAGTCTTTTTGTGTTCCTCTCAGTGTGATTTGTCCTGTAAGTTGAGCAGTTTTCAACATGCCAAAACAAATTCCTGTACATGTACTGACAAATAAGCTGATTTTGATTCTGATGTACACTGAGCAGAGGTGAGCCTAGAGTAGCCTAACTGCATACTGCACAGTCACCTACTCTCTATAACACAGGTTCCACTTGCAATTTCAGCGTTTTTCTGTTCTAACACACCCAAAATGAACACATATACAAATGTGCAGAGTAAGGGGTTAAAGGACCATGTCTGGGAAACTGTCCCTGTATAGGACTGAAGGTGAACTTGGTATCTACCAGCCTGGGAAATGTTTGTTAGGTGGGGTATATTTATAGGTCTGAACAACAGCAGGGCAGTTCAGATAGTGTCGCCAACAAAACAGAAAAAGTTAACTCTAAATAAATTAGTAAGTATAAATGACTAAAACAGAAAAAAGCATCCTTACCTCAGAAAAAAAGAAGTCAAAGTGTTACCATTTGTCTGTACTAAGAACGGTGCAGATCCATTAACATATTACAGGGGAATTCCATCTATTTTTCAAACTTTCTGAATAATTCAATGCTTGAGATGTAAACAGATTCATCCAGTGTGATTTGACATGAAGTGCTTCATTGTAGAGAGTCTTACAGACTCAGATTTCTTTACAGTGGTGGTGATAGGAACCAGGGATCACAATGTATACAGCACAAATACACCCATTTCATCTACTATCCAAAACCACCAGTGAACCTATGTTTCTCTTGTGAGTTTTTATATAGAATGTTGATGATAGTAAAATAATCATAAATCTGAAAAAAAAAAATGTTTTCTTTTGGGGACTATTTTGCCTCACAAGGTCCTGTATGTATCCCTCCACCATGAATGGATTAAAATAAATGGACTCAAACACATTTTAAGACAAAACCTGATCACAAAACTATTATAAAACTATGTGTCAGACATCAGGCAGCATATATCTAACCGTTTCATCTAATAACTTTCTGTGAGGGAGCTTTCAAAGGCATCAAACTCTTCAGACGTCTGGTTCCTATCACTATCACTGTGAACAATTCTGACTCTGTAAGTTTGTTTCCCTTGAACAAAGCATTTCACACCAAACCACTCTGAATGACTTGGTTTACACCTCAACCATTTAGTTATGGGAAAAATCGGTGGAGTTCCCCTTTAAGTTCGTGGAATTGAGTTAAAGAAACTAGTTATGGTTGTGGAATTAGCGGGTATTTCTGGTTTAACGTTGGTCCTGATCCAAGGGGGCGGGGCTTCCACCCAGCCAGGCGCCTCCCGTATCTACGTCCCACCCCAACGTTCATTCAAAGCCAGGCTACGTAAAATCAGTTCACTCATGCCCATCAGCTCTTGCGACCTGCATCCCCGAAGAGGAGAAAAATGGCCCCGGTTTCAATCAGACGCGTTCTTATCAGTGAAAGTGTTGATCCGAGCTGCAAGACGATTCTGCAAGAAAACGGAATTGAAGTGACGGAAAAACAAAATATGAGCAAAGATGAGCTGATTGCTCAGATTAAGGTAACTGACTTCTAACCGATGTTATTTCACAGTCTAGGTTGTCTTTGCTTATGTTATAGCCCGCATTGTTTTTCAGTAATATCCACTGGTAGCGACTTTTTAAACTTTTCCAAGCCAGTTTCATCGTAATTCAAGCTGCTGACTGAGCTGAGCAGAGCAGTGGAGTGCAGTGCAGCGCAGCGCCATTGGCGCCTCCTCAAGAGGCTGATGTAACATCACCGCCGGCTACAGCCACAAAACCTGCTTGTTTACAAATGCAATAACAACGTGTTTACAGCTGGAAACCCAGTCTTTGTCCACGTGCATTTGCATTCGTACTAAAATAACTCGTTAAGGGTTGAAAAAACACACAAAGTTTTTTAAAGTTTGACTTCGACTCGCATATTTGCCTCGTTTGGACAGCAGCTGATGTGACTGCAGCAAGACACGCTGCAGCAGCTCTCTCTCCCCCCATCTCTCTCTCACACACACAGGCAGCCAAATCTGCTGAGAAACGTGCAAATTTGATTGGGAAAAAAACTCAATGTAATCTATTTTTACATATTCGATATAAACTGCCTTATATTTGGTTTGAAATGGTCTGAATGATCAGATTTTAGTTTGTCTTTTTTCGTCAGTTAATGTAAAATTAGGTAGGGACATCATTACTATAGCAAAAAAAAAAAGCGCGGATAAAAAAGCGCGTCCCCAAAGATGGAGTTGGAGCTGCCAGTGTGAATATAACCTACTAGTGATGACCGTGTTTGACCCGGTAAGCTGACCCCTTTGCTCCTCTCTGTCAGGACTACGACGGCCTCATAGTTCGATCGGCGACCAAAGTTACTGCCGACGTCATCGGCGCTGCCAGTAGTCTGAAGGTGATTGGCCGAGCCGGGACCGGAGTGGACAACGTCGACGTGGATGTGGCAACTAAGAAGGGCATAATAGTCATGAAGTAATGAGAACTTCACTCTGTGTGTGCATGTGAGGTGTCCTCTCTGTCTTCAAAGCAGGGCTGGAAAATACTTAAGCAATTACTTTATTACTGTACTTATTAATTTAGAAGATTTGTACTTTGATCAAGTATTGCAGAAATTGAATACTTATACTGTCACTCAGTTACCTTTCCAAGATAAAACCATACTTTTTACTTTTGACATTTTCATTTAGACCCTCAAAGTACAAACTTCAAGTTGAAAAGGATAAAAGACCAGTCAGTTTAACTTAGTACGCGTTTTGTAGAGCGTGGTCAACTCGTGCTTGGCATTAAACTTATTGTTAAACAGTATACATTTCTCAATTAATTATGACTCTTTATGTTAAAACACCTGCTTTTTACTTTTGTATACTTGAATATGTTTAAATGTTGATACTTTTTTACTTTTACTAAAATACATTTTTGGTGCAGTACCTCCAATTTAAATTGAGTAAGGTTTGACCCAGTACTCATACTTTCATTTGCTTCAAAGTTATTGTAGTTGGTGCAATGCAAAAACATCCTGTGTCTGCTAAGCTGTGTCTCCAGGGTTGTTGTTTTATGCAATGAGGTTTCTCATTTTGCCAGATGACTTAAGCCACAGTAAAGAGTCTTCAATAGGAACATATTCACATCTCCTCTTATTGGTGTGGACATTTGTATCATGTTTTCAAACTACCTGGAAAATCCTAATTTGTGATGCTAAATGATCACATTGGGTGCTATAGATAATTCTTCCATACTTTGAAGTGAACTGTTTAAATATTCATTAGTACGTTTATAGTACTGGGCTGTTGGGAGCAGCATGAGCCTTTGCTTTTAGTGGTGAGCCATTTTTTTATGGAAAATGCTATACCCCTACATTGATTTTCTTCATTTCACAGCACTCCAAGTGGCAATACCATCAGTGCTGCTGAACTGACCTGTACACTATTGATGAGTTTATCAAGGTAAGAGAAACCAGATACATCATGCAGTAAGATAGTAAACATTGCAATTTTTAATGAAGGGATTTCTGTTTTTGTTCTGAATGCTTTTTAGTTTCTGAGTCATATAATTTTTGCTAGGTGATGTGTACATACAATGTTCATACTCAGGGCCATAATTTTAGAAGTATTCCTATTTTGTTTTTCTATGTTATCCCAACAACTGTAGCACTTTTTTCTTTCTCTAGACATGTTCCACAAGCTACTATGTCAATGAAAGCAGAAAACTGGGATCGTAAAAAGGTACAGGCTGGAGTGAGCTCTGTATGTGAGGCTGTTTGGTATACAGAGTAATTACGGATGCTTTTGTGTTCTCTGTGCTCATCCAATCATCGCTAATCAGGTCTGATCGCTGGATATATTATGTCATACAGGCTTTTAAGGGAGGTGAATCAGTGTTTTGTTAATGATTTTACAGTTCATGGGTGCAGAGCTGTATGGAAAAACACTTGGAATAGTTGGGCTTGGAAGAATTGGAAAAGAGGTAGCCACCAGAATGCAGTCCTTTGGCATGAGGGTAAGATGAACTCTTGCATGTACTGAACATGTTGCGCAGCGTTTTTTCCAAGAATATTATTTGTTGTCCAAGCATGAGGTGCTGACTTGTCTGATTTACTGCCAGACCATTGGTTATGACCCCATTACCCCTCAAGAAGTATCAGCCAGCTGGGGGGTGGAACAGATGTCTCTGGAGGAGCTTTGGCCCCAGTGTGATTACATCACAGTGCACACACCTCTTATGCCCTCCACTACAGGTGAGTGTGACCCAAATAGAGAGCAGGGCATTAAGCAAGTTAGATAAATGGTATTGTTTTACACTAGCATATCAGCTAAACCTAGTAATTAACTGTTGAGTTGAATCAGTTCTGCCTAACCAGTAAAATCACAAATCTGCAGGAATCAGAACCAAAATTCTCTGTACCCACTTTTCATTAAAGAGTAGGCATATCAGCTTCTTTGCAAAATTCTTTTAAGGCTGAATATCTCACTGCTGTCCTTGGCTTGATTGTTCATAGGATTACTTAACGATGCCTCCTTTGCTAAATGTAAGCGAGGGGTGAAGGTGGTGAACTGTGCCCGTGGAGGTATCATTGATGAAGCTGCTTTACTAAGAGCTCTGGAGTCTGGCCAGTGTGGAGGAGCAGGCCTGGATGTGTTTGTGGAGGTGAGGGAGTTATTCTCCAGTTGTTATTCATCTAACAATCATAATGAAGGCATTGGAAGTGAAACATGTGCACATAATAACTTGCATTCATGCGTAATTCTGCATGTACAGGTACAGAAGTTAAGTCTTTGATAACTGGTAAACAGATGTGAAACAGATGTGTGATGGTGCTTTCCTATAATGCTGGTTTAGGAACCTCCAAGAAACTGGGCCCTGGTGAAGCACCCTAATGTCATCAGCTGCCCTCATTTGGGAGCTAGCACAAAGGAAGCCCAGGCTCGCTGTGGCCAGGACATTGCATTGCAGATTGTGGACATGGTCAAAGGCAAAGCATTAGTGGGCGCTGTGAGTTTTCCCCAGAATTGCAACACAGTTTTAATAACAAAATGCACTTCACATGCATGAATTATTGAAGTAACACAATTAAGTAACTATTAGCCAGGCAATCTTAGTCAAGAACAATTGTATCTCCTCACCAAGAACATTCAGATCAATGTCAGTCTGTTTACACTATAACGATTGTCTGCATATTAAGTTGGCAGATTTTGTTAGGGCTCAAGCCAATGGTTAACTATTTTTGACAAATTTGACTCTTGGAAAAGTGGTTGGACTGATGGTGTAATTTAGTACAAGATTATATAATAGTAGACTACTGTGGTAGGCTACTACATTATAATGAACTAACCTTCACCTTAAATGACGGTCATAAACCTGATTATCTCTACACTTTTGTTCAGGTAAATGCCCAGGTGCTGGCCAGTACCTTTACCCCTGAGTCACAGCAGTGGATCAGGTTAGGTGAGGCCATGGGCAGAGTACTAAAGGCCTGCAGCTCCTCTAAACAACCCTGTGCTCATGTTCACATCACAACCCAAGGTGGCCTTCGTTGTATTCACAGATTACATTAGAGAAAAAAAATCTGTTCAAAATAATTGTACTTGCAGTCTCTTAAGTGGTTGGTCATTGCCCTCTAGTGTTTATAAATGTGTACTACATGCTTGATTTTACTCTGAGAAAATGTGGCCTTGCAGTGTCTTGGTATGATTGGACAAACTGTGTTGAAACATGTTCTAAACAACATGATATTTTTGTTATTTCCATTCAGGAGATTGTTTAAAGAAATCAGTTGGGTTCCTGAGCTCAGCAGCTGTAGTTGGACTGCTGTCTGAAGGATCAGAGAATGGCCCTAACTTGGTGAACGCGCTGCCTCTAGCCGAGGAGACAGGGATTACAGTAAGGATGTGTTGCCTGTTTTTCGCCTTAGACTGTGTTTACAGCTTGTACTCATTAGTTCTGCTCCTGAAGCCTTAATGGTCTCTGAAAAGCCTCAGCTAGTTATAAGGCAACACTAAATTTAGCTTTGTATCTTATCCTACAGCAGTGCCTCTGAACTAAGATATAGTCTTTGGTTTCACCCAACAGATAAAAAAGAGCCACAGTGACGTGAACGAAGCTAATGGGACCTGTATGGTGGAGGTGTCTGTAAATGGCAGCATCTATAAAGCCTTAGGTTCTGTGCAGGCAGAGGTACCAGTCCTGCTGGAGCTGAATGGCAGTGTGTTCCGACAGCCAATCCCTCTCTTTGGAAACCTGCTCTTCTTCAGGGCAGCCGGATCACCACAGCTCCTGCCCTCTGTTGCCAGTGAGTTAATTGTTTGAGAAAACCTGTGCAATTTTTAATGAATGAAATCAAGCTGATAATAAAAATCTTACATGTGTAAAGTGAACTTACAACCAATATCTCACATTTTCAGGCATCTTGGCAGCAGCTGGTGTAGAGATGGACTACTTTAGTGCCTCTACTGCCTCTGAGGGTGACCAGTGGTACTGTATGGGGATACAGTCTCTGCTGGGAGACCTCGGTTCTTTGAAGCCCTTGGTGAAAGAAGCTGCACAACTCACTGTATAAAATCCCTGCTAACTGAAAATCGTTGGGAATTATGTAGCATTCCAGTGCCTAACAGGGTTACATAACATGACTCTAAACTAGCACAAACATATCGTTACTGCACTCTCAAATTTACTGTGAAGAGCCTTAAACACTAGCTTTGGTCTGTATAGTGCTAATATGGTAAATGTAGTATGTGCTAATAAGTGCTAATAAACACCAAAATAAGAAAATAAGGTTTGACTGGGCTACTAAAATGTTATTGTGAAGTAATTCATTACGTAACACAAAAAAATCACATCGTTTAATACTGTGATACTGACATATGAGTTTTTATCCACATTAAGGAAGCCCATTTCCACCATTTTAAATAAAACAAATCGTATGAATTGCTATGCCATTATTTTGAGAGATTTATACATTTTGTGTGTGTGTGTGTGTGTGTGTGTGTGTGTGTGTGTGTGTGTGTATACCCACTGAGCATTTTAAAAGGAATACCTCTTAAAGTGATACCTACTCTTTGGTGGTCCTGTGGGGTTCCTGACCATTGAAGAACAGGGTGAAAGGGGGCTAAGAAAGTATGGAGAAAAACAGATGGACTACAGTCTGCAATTGTAGAACTACTTTGTAGTAATTCTATAGTTGCACGTGTGTGTGTGTGTGTGTGTGTGTGTGTGTATTAATATTAAATTAATGGCATAGCAGTTCACTTAATGGACAAAAAATAACAGGTTGTAGATTTTCTTCGTGAAGTGGCAGAAATGGGTTTCTATAGAGTGATGATGTGAAAACGCAAAAAAACCCTGTCTTTGTACTGTAGAAATGTGAGTTTGATTAAAAGCAGTAATACAATCAGAAACTGTCGCCTTTTTGTTTTTCTCACCGCTTACACTGTTTATTTTTGAAGCGTGCACTCGGTCTCCATGGAAACAGCTGGCGTTGGTTATTTTTGCTCGGTAGTGTGCGCTCTCTGCGCTGCTTCCTAATACCATAATAAGTCAAGCTGTATGTGAACAGGGAATGGCCTCCCAAAACGACAATGAAAATGTGCAGAAATGACCGGACTACCTCCTCGTGTCTGCCTCTCCTCGGTACAGTCTCGCTTTAAAAGCTACATTATGCAATGGTCTTAAGCCTTATTAGGATTACCGTTAGATCCGATTCTGCCATGGCAACAGGGGAGAGCGCTGTATGTGCAGCATTCCTTCATGCAATGATGGGCTGTAAAGTTTCCGACCTGAACTGCTCTCGTTTGCTCCGAGAATGCAGTCCGCTGGAAGCTGACATTATCTATGAGGCTGTGTGGAATCAGCAGCGCCTCTCCAACTATACACAGTTACCAAAATAGGAGGGCAGCACTCGAGCCTGGGGCTAAACTGAGGGGGGGGCCATATGTCTCAACTGTCCCAGACAGAGACACGCCTGAGGAGCCCTGGCCATGAGTCACACCATGCTCTCTTTTTAATAGAAGAACGGCTGCTTCTCTACACCAGGTAAGTTGGGGGTTTGTATATTTATCAGACTTTATTAGTAGTAACGTTAGGCCTTGTGTTACGTGTGGGTCAAAATAACCTGTTTACTTTAAATAATGAACCAGGAGTTTATGTGAATGCATAGAAGGTTAAAAGTAATAATAATAAATTGTATATTTTATGGAATAGGCCCTTCGCCTTCATCAGTGACAATAGCAGAATTGCATCAAAACTCAATAACAGCACTATGATTTATTAACTCATATAACACATATTAACCACAAATGCTGATATTGCAAATAATTGAAATAATGAAAAGGCTTATTAGCTTTAAAAAAAATACATTAAAAAAAAAGCCTTTAAGTATTGTGATACGACGTTTTGCCATATGCCCACCTCTAGTCCTGATAAAGCACATGACAGTACATTCATAGCAAACAGTACACAAGGCTTAAAGGTTCCTGTGCAAAGAAATATGTAAGCGGAGTTAGCTTAACCTTTATTGCTGCCGACTTCCAGATGTAGGCAAAAAAATTGTAAAATTTTATAAAAATCCAATTCTCTTTCTTCTATTTACTCCAAAGGAATCATGTCAGCCAAGGATCATGAACGTTACACATATGAATTCCGTGATGACTCCCATCCATCAGAAATGCTGAACGCTCTTTATGAGTTCTACACTAACGACCTGTTCACTGACATCACTCTCTGCTGCTCTACTGGCCAGATGTTTCACTGTCACAAGGCAGTGCTGTCAGCCTGTAGTGCCTACTTTAAGGTAATGTTCACCTTAGACATGAGGGAACGTTCAAATGGCATCATCAGTCTGCCTAGTGTAGATGGAGATATTCTGAGTGCCTTGGTCAACTATGTCTATACCTCCAAAGTGAGCATCACACAAGCCAATGCGCAAAGCCTTCTTGAGGCAGCCGACCTCCTTCAGTTCAGTTCAGTAAAGAAGGCCTGCGAGGAGTTTTTGATACGGTGTTTGGATGTTGATAACTGTCTCGGAATGCACTCTTTTGCTGAGCTCCATGTCTGTCCCATGCTGGAGCATGAGGCACTGAGAATTATACATGGCAGATTTGAGGAGCTTGTAAATCAAGAAGAGTTTCTGGGACTAGATCTCCAAAAGCTCATCGCAATATTGTCTGCTGAGAACCTCAATGTGTGGAGGGAGGAGACACTATTAGAAGCATCTGTAAAGTGGGTGACCTTTAACATAGATGCTCGAAGAGACTGTGTTCAGGAGCTGTTGCACTGCATTCAGCTTGAGGTGGATGATATGTACCTCAGAACTGCGCTGGAGGTTCACAAAGCATGTAATGACCGTAAACTGAGATCTATCATCATTCAGTCTATGAAATCTGGTGGAAAAGACAAATCTTTAACTTGTAAAAAGCCCTCATCAAACATATATGTCATAGGAGGTTATTACTGGCATCCGCTGTCAGAAATTCACATATGGAATCCCATTTCCAACACGTGGGCCCAAGGGAAAGACCTGCCTGACTATACGAGAGAGAGTTATGGTGTATCACTTCTAGGTTCCAACATCTATGTCACCGGAGGATACAGGACAGAGACTGTGGATGCACTGGACACAGTTTGGATTTATAATGTTGACTCTGATGAGTGGACAGAAGGATACCCTATGATCACTGCCAGATACTACCATTGCTCTGTGCCTTTACATGGATGTATATATGCCATAGGTGGATATAGGGGAGGTGCCCCTGCTCGTGAGACTGAATTCTATGATCCTTTAAAAAAGAAATGGTTCCCAGTGGCAGATATGATACAAGGTAGGAAATATGAAATTAAACTGAAGGTCTACATGGCTCTTTTTTTGGCATTCATTTTGAAGTTATAACAAACTAGAAAAGGCATTTTTGGCTTACATGCAGTTCGTCTGAGGGGCTCTAAAGCCCACATTCATGTTAAAAATCCAAAATCCTGCAGTCATTACTAAGCACTTGGGTAACCCTGTACACTGGCATGCCTCTCAGCTACTCACACAGAGCGAGACGGTGGTCTTTAATTAGAAACAGGGCTAAAAATACAACCTAGGCTTGCGACAGACATGCCTGCTGTGACCAAGTTGGACAGTAAACATAATGTATATGGTAAACAGTATCAGCATTTGAAGATTTATGAATCATGTTTTTTGAAGGTGTCGGAAATGCTACTGCATGTGTGGTGCAAGACAGAATCTATGTGACTGGAGGCCATTATGGGTACAGAGGAAGCTGTACCTATGACAAAATCCAGACTTATAGAGCTGACATCAATGAGTGGAGCATTACAACAATAAGTCCCCATCCAGGTATGGTACTCATACCACTTCACATTTTAAGTACAGGAAGTCATTGGCTGGTTGTTCCTTGATAGTGAGTGTGTAAGCTTTTGTCTAATGAACATGAAGTAAAGCAAGGACAGTATGCTTTTGGTTATAAACTGTTTAATCCTCAGATTTTAGAACAGTCATACATCTTTGAAAAAAAAACTGAACATTTACACAGTTTTCCCTTCACCCCAAATGTAGTTGATTGGCCAAAGCATATTTGGTGTCCACATTTTGCTTATTTTTTCATCGAAGCTATGAGACTAATGTAGTTATGTAATGTATACTAACTAGTAATGAAAGCTCACACCCCACAAATCAGCAATGTGCAAACTGCATGTCCAGTTGTTTACAAATTTGCTAAAATCACAGGGAGTTGTCAAAGGGAATTTTCAAATAATTCTGCAAAGTTCAATCGTTGAGATGTAAACAGTTATTCAGAGTAGTCTGACATGGTGCATTGCAGAGAAACTTACAGACTTTAATTTCTTTGCAGTAGTGGTGATAGGAAGCACAGTTTTTTCATTTGTTGATAATGGTTAAACTGTGGCAAAAAAGTGTTTTGGGGGAACTCTCTTGCCTTACAATGCCCTGCATGTACCTTTCCATCATGAACACACATGAACAAAATGGCCAAAATTTTCTCTAAACTGTCGTAAAACAACGTCTCAGGCATCAGGCACCATATTTATAACCATTTTATGCAATATCTTTCTGTGATGTGGCTTTTAGAGACATTAAATTCTTCAGACACATGGCTCCTTTCACAACCTCCATGAACAATTCTGGCTCAGTAAGTTTCTCCAGATCAGAGCATTTCAAATCAAACCACTCTAATACTTTTTTATATTATAACAATTTAAGCATGCACATTTTTTTTGAAATGGTGACATTCCCCTTAAATAAGACTTGCATATGTGGTTTCCAACACTGTGTTCAATACATAAATATACATATAGACAAAACTACAAACTAATTCAATAGCTGGTGCAATGGTTCAGAGTAACATGTTTTTTTTCCCCTCTCACCTCTCATTATTGTGTGCTTTCAAGTCAATTCGGAGACCTGGCAATAATATGGATAGTGTTTCTCCAGAATATCCTGACTTTGGTTTGGGACTGTTGCCTTCTTAATGGCTTGTTCACGATTCCTCTGGTTGTCTCCATCCATCTTGTTGCTGGCTGCCCTCTTTTTCTTCAACCATTCCAGGCATAATTGTCTTTTCCAATTAATGGGTTCTTCTCAAATAAGATTCAGTCCAAAATAAGATTCAGTTTGGTTATCTGGGCTTTTAGTAAGAGGTGAGGCTTGATTTGGTCAGGGATCAATTTGTTTGTTTTCTTTGCCATCCAAGGTTCTTTCAGAGGTCTTTGCCAGCATTAAAGTTTACACACATCAGTATTTTTCTTTTCACATTTTTTTTTCTGCAGCTTTCACAAGTACCACAAAAAAAGACCATAGCCTGGATATTATTCTGATCTTTGGTTGAAGAGACACATCATTACTTTTGAAGATCTTTTCCAACTCCTTCATCCTTGTTCTGCAGATTGCAAACCTGTGTCATATTTTTTTAATTGCTGCATCCTTTGCAGTTAATAATTGATCTAAGGTCCAGCACTTTTCCATCTTTACCATCAATGGTAACATTAGGCATACTTTCTGTTGTCATAGCTTCCTTTATTATAGATAACAGTATGTCACATGTTAGAAACCACATAAGCAATATTTTAGATTAGGTGACAACAGGGTTTGAGACAAATGTCTGATGATGCAGTCTGCACAATAATTGGTAGTAATACGTTTTCATAACTTTTTAGCTACATTAGTCTCATAGCTTCACTGCAAAACTAAACAAGCAAACTTCCTAGGTCTTTGCTGATCGCCCACATTTGTTTTAAGGGAAATATAATTTAAAATAGATTTTACCAATAAATACTACTTTAAAGAAGTGAAAAAAACAATGTAACCAAAGTAACCCTTTTACCCTTTGCAGAGTATGGGCTTTGCTCAGTGTCACTGAACAACAAGCTCTATTTGGTCGGCGGTCAGACCACCATCACAGACTGCTATGATCCAGACAGGGACGAATGGAGGCAGCTGACTGTAATGAAGGAGAGAAGGATGGAGTGTGGAGCTACAGTAATAAACGGGTGCATCTATGTGACAGGCGGCTATTCCTACTCAAAGGGCACCTACTTGCAGAGCATAGAGAGGTATGACCCTGAGTTGGACTGCTGGGAAATAGTAGGCAACTTACCTACTGCAACCCGCTCACACGGCTGTGTTTGTGTGTTCAGTGTGTAGAATATATACACTATATCGCCAAGAGTATGAGGACACCTAAACATCTCACCTATATGAGCTTGTTGGACATCCCATTCCAAAAATAATTGGGGTCAATATGGCCTCCCCTTTGCAGCTATAACAGCATCCGCTCAGAAAGAAGCTGTTTTGGAGTGTGTCTATTGGAATTTGTGCCCATTCAGTCAAAAGAGCATTTGTGACACTGACACTGATGTGGGACAAGGCCTGGCTCGCAATTCAAGTTCCAGTTCATCCCCAAGGTGTTTAGTGGGTGTTGAGGTCAGGGCTCTGTGCAGGCCACTGGAGTTCCTTCACACCAAACTTGACAAACCATACCTCTATGGAGCTCGTTTTGTGCATAGGGGCACAGTAATGCTAGAACAGGAAAGGGACTTCCCCAAACTGTTGCCACAAAGTTAAAAGCATATAATTGTATAAAATGTCTTTGTATGCTGTAGCATTGGCATTACCCTTCACTGGAACTAAGCAGCCGAGTCCAAACCCTGCAAAACAGCCCCAGACCATTTCCTTTCCTCCACCAAACTTTACTGTTGGCACTATGTATTCCAGTAGGTAACGTTCTCCTGGCATCCACCAAACCCAGATTCATCTGTCAGACTGCCAGACAGTGAAGCATGATTCATCACTCCAGAGAACGTTTCTACAGTTCCAGAGTCCAGTGGTGGTGTGCTTTACACCACTCCAGCCAATGCTTGGCGTTGTGCATTTTGATCTTTGGTTTGTGTGCAGCTGATCTGCCATGGCAACCCATTTTATGAAGCTACCGACATGAAGTTCTTTTGCTGATGTTGCTTCCAGAAACAATTTGGAACTCTGGTGTGTGATAAAATAGAGGACAGGAGCTACACGCTTCAGCACTCAACAGCCCCGCTGCAGTGAGTTTTGTGGTCTGCCGCTTTGTGGTCAATGCTTCCACGTAAACATGTAATTCCAAATAATAATGTCAAGATTATCACACTGTGACTGTGATATAAACATGTTTCCACATACAGTGCCCCGCTTAACAAAGCAGTCAAAAAAGCTCCACAAACTCCTTATTAATATCCTTAATTTCAGAAATGTTGTTGAATGAGCAGGTGTCTCCAAACTTTTGGACATGCAGTGTATCACAGGTTTCTTCACTATTGCAGTCTGAGATTTTTGTATGTGTTATTGTTTGTAGAATCTTTATACATTTGACAAAACTTTTAGAAACCACAAGTATTATGATGATGAGTCAGTGATGTATGTAATGACTCCTAACAATGAATAACGTTTTTTCAAACTTCAACATAAATCCTCTCCTGCACTTTTGCACTCCTAATGTTTATTCAAAATGAGATAGGGGCAAAATCACTGTAACCTGGAAATTCCGGACCTGTGAATTATGAAGACATTTATAGAGAGGTTTACAAAAACAGATCAAGTTAAAAGTATTAAACCTCTTGGAAACCACTAAGCTGTTTTTAGCAGTATTTTACTGTGATGACCAATGTGCCAAAGTGTATTGAGACTGACTACATAACCATTTTTCACCTCATGTGTTTTGTTGAGACTGTACTGTGTGGTATTCACTATAGATACAGAAAACCATTTTAAGTGATTTTTAATTCTATTTTTGCATTGTATTTATATTGTTGACAAAGTGTTCAGGATGTAAAGTGTTGATATAAATAAAATGTTAACATTAAATCTATTACACTGTTTTTCTGTGCTTTAGTATGTAATGTTATTGTTCTTAATTAAAACACCATCCTTATTATTACATCATCTATAGGGGATGTTTTTTAGCCTGAAGATACAAATGTAAAATTTCAAATTTTGTCTAGGTGCAACATCCCCATCTAGAGGAAGACAAAAGAAATTGCACGAGACTGGTTCCTTTATTTTTTATAATCCTGGCTCTCTCTACTTTACACAATCAGAAAATATAGTTGATAGTTGATAGCTGAGCCTTGGAATAACACTGTAGACTTGACTCCCTCTTACCCTCTTCATAATGTAATAAAACTGAATATAATGATACGAGTACTGTAGCTGCAATTAACTTTAAATTGTCTTTAAATTTTAAGAAGAAAAAAGTGATTTTTTGTACTTCAGTTAAGTTACTAAAATTTATTTTCAAATACATCCACTGTAGTGTTAAAAAAAAAAGTTTCAAAGTACAAAGAAGTTCAGAAAATACAGAAAATTGATCTTCCAAGCTTCACGTAGGGGTAAATCGAATGAAGTCCACTTGGATATCAACCTAGAGTTTTCAAATTGAAAGGCTCAGATTAATAAATTATACAGACTTTCATTCATTTTTTAATTTATATTATTAAGAATTGTTCATTTTAATTAATATTATTTATTGTACCTTTTTGGCATCACACTTTTTGTAAAGCCATTTCAAATAACTGCAGTGTTTAAAAGTCAGCGAGAGTCAATATTTACTCATTCTTACCGACTTCTTTTTGTGGAACTTATAGGATGCTGGGAGGTCATACCTAAGCTCTATGAATAGAGAGACAAACATTGTTATTACAAAACGCACAACATTGTTATTTTATCATGTTATGAGGAAATAAATGATCAGCATAGCATTAAAACCACTACACTCTTAAAAATAAAGGTCCTTCAGTGTTTCTTGGCTCAGATGTATGGTCATTGAAAAATATTTAACTGGCACAGAACCTTTAATTTAAACTTTAAAAGGTTCTTCACACTCGCATCTTTAAAAAACTGCTTTTGTTACTATTAATTGAAAGGTAATTCAGGAACCAATCATTCTTCTACGGGTTTGCTCCAAAGAACCCTTTTGGGCACCTTTATATTAAAGAGTGAAGACTATTACATCTGACTTAAAACTCCCATTTGCTGGTGTACCTGCAAGTAAGACAGTAAGACAGTACCTGCAATAACTTCCATTTTCACTTTCCAGTCTTTTGCCTTCTTCTGTATGTGCTGTAGAAAAGCAAAGCATATTTCTAAAACTGTAGCTTTAGAAGATGCTGTCCCTCTAACAAGAATAAAGACACCACTTACATCTCGTGTAGAAGTCTTGTGAAGGGAGTATACTGCTTTGCTAGCCATCGAAATCGCTGTCTTTAAAAACTGCATATCTATACCTTCAAATAAAAGAACACTGCATGTTAGAGCTGGATACTATGATGATGTAATGACTTGACAGTTTTTGCTTTATCTTTGAGATACCTGATGAAAACTTCCAGCATTCTCTCACCTTGATTGTGTTTTGTGCCAAACGGAGGGTTCATAATGACTGTGTCAAATTTCTTTGCAAATGATGATCCAATGGAGCAGATGTCACTCTGGACCATGTCGATATTTGGTAGTTCAAATTCTTCCACATTTCGTTTGAAAATGTCTAGTGCATCACTGTCAATATCAAATCCCACACAAAATCTGTTTGGGAGAAAAACAAATAACATCATCATTGCAGTGACTTATACTGTGGTACTTACTACATTTCTACTGTCAATGAAAGAAGACACAAAGATCGGTGATTCTAGTTTTTTTTTTACCCTGCATCCAAGACTGCGGCTCCAATACTAAGTACTCCACATCCACATCCCAAGTCAGCAACTAGTTTATTCTCAATGTCATCAAATGTGTTGTGGATGGTGTACAGCATACAGCCTGTGATGAACAAAAATGCAGTAAAGCCTGATCACGCTCTGCATACATATTTTACATGAATTTATGAAATCAGATAACATGACAGTCAGTAACTAAGTTTCCACTGTCTGCACAAATTGTGAGCAATAAAATGAATATGCATGGTGTTTTTTTTTTGCTGCTCAAGAGAATCAAACGTCCATCATACTGACTTGTAGCGATTAAAACACTACATAATCAGACCATATTAAAGAAAAACACAGTTGTATGAGTTTTGATTTAGTGACAAAAAAGTCTGTCATGTTTCCATCTTTGATTTCATGTATGACACAACTTGTTTACTTTTGGCTTCCCTGACTTCCCCATAACGTGCTGAGGAAATTGTATGTATTTTTTATTATTATTATTATTCCATCAGAACTTACTGACTGACTTATAGAGCTATATGAGAACTTTCCATTTCCAGTGTAGGTTACAAAATATTACACATAATAGTTTCCTTGGCGTACATGGGCAAACATTTTGAAGCACGGCAAAGTAAAAAAAAAACATCATCTGGATTGCAAAGTAGCTCCTGATGAGATAATATTTAAAATGTACCACTAATTTTACTTAATTTAAATTTCCAGTAATTGTTAATAACCAAACAGACTACAAAGTGATAGTTACCTGCTATATGGGGGCTGGTGGGATACTGTTCCAGGAGGATTTTTGGCTCCTCAAATCCATCTACTTGCTGAAGGCAACTCTCCAGTTCTTTCAGTTTCATAGTTACAGTATATTAGAGTTGAGATGTCTTCCAGTAGCTGTCAGGATGTTTTGCACAGAATGCAACAAGACTGATGTGTCAGCACTGGCAGGACAATGACTGACCTGACAAATCAGCGCTTACTTCCCAGGCTATGTACTAGTGCTCGCTTTCAGCGATGTTTTAATAACTCTGCAAACAAAAATGTGAGTATTATGTTACTGTTTGTTAATGAAAAACTCTCAGCTCAAACACACACATAATTTGCATCACTGTCAAAGTCAGAATGAAACAAAATGGTATGCTTACAAAAAGAATTGTTCAATCATTTAGAAGAGAAAGAGTGGAGAGCAGCCAGTGGAGTGTCATACACAGTCAGCACTAACTAGCTATCTATATCTTTTCTGTGTCGCCTCTTTATGAACAGACTGACGCAGCTTCCCGTCTTCAGTCGTGTAGTACCTTTACCTTTACAGTCTCACGCTCTCCTGCTGGTTCAGCTGAAGAAGGAATCGACATGATGTGATGATGTGACTGAGGCATAAGGTAAACAAAAAACTATATCAGCTATTCCCAATATTGGTTCTGATTCTGGAGGTTCTGGAGCACCACTGTCCTGCCTTACATATTTTGGGGTTTTCCCTACTGTAACAGATCCGGACTACAAGACTGGAGTTGGAAACACTATTAAAACGTTTATGAAGTTTAAATCTTGCCTACAAGTCAACACTAACAGCTCAGAGCCTTTATAGCAGCAGCACAGTCCTCTGAGCTAATTTACATTAAAACATTCAAGTTAGCTTAAATCTCTCTCTCCAAATGAGCTGCAGTCTCGTCAGCGTGTTTACTTGAAATGAAGGACACTGAATGCTGCAGAGGGGTTGATGTAGCTACGTGTTAGCGCTGTTTTCTTTACCACGAACGGTGCAGAAACGGAACGTATGTTTTCAAGCACTTACATGAATTTACCGTGTGTTGACGCACAGCCATGTGCCACCATATTTTGTTTCGCTACATTCCCTTTCCGGATTAGTCCCGTTGTGCGATGCTTCAAAATAAGAGTCCTTAATCCTTAAAATATATTAAGAGTCCTTAGTCCTTAAAATATAATGTGTTAGTGTGAGTAATAGCAGTAACGCAAATCTAACTTTTCAATCATTCATTTTACCAAATAAATGAATAGATAGATAGATAGATAGATAGATAGATAAGCAAGCTTAGGTTTAAATTACAATTTTGACAGCTTTCTTTCTTTTCTTGTGAAATGTGTGCTTCTAAAGTAAGGCACAGTGCCCAATTATACTCCCAAAAGCTACCACAGTGCATAAAACTGCGTACAGTTTTTGGCTCAAAACAGTTTAGCAGTTCAGCATTATATGCCCTTAGGTTATTGTGCGAATTATGAAAACATTCACAGACCACATCACTGCCCACGACATTCAAGTGAGTGCAAAGGAGTTCAACAGTTCCAAATTTCTGTCTGAAAATATTGCTGCGCATAAGAAGTTCTAAAAGCAATTTTTGTTGTTTATTCTCTATAGAAGCTAATTTGAAGTAATAATAATAATAATAATAATAATAATAAAACTTGTAGAAATATACATGTTTTTAATATTTTGCCAGAGACCAACAATGTAATGCATAATGTTTTTGAATCACAGTCTGTTGTGTCACATATTTAAGTGTTTAAGTGTTTCATATGGTTTAATAATGAAAAAAGGGGTTGGGGGCATTCTTGCTGAATTGGTGTATCTATATATTAGCATTTCCTCTATGACTCCTGTACTCTTTTTTCCTTTCTTTGCCCATCTGAAGGCAGTCTCATCATTGCTCCTGTTTTTCTGTGCTTGTTCATGAAGGGGCAGTGGAGACCACAAACAACATCAGAACATGTGAATGAAGAGTTGGCCGGTCCGCTCCAGCAGCTTTAACGGCCCAGCGAGCCCGTTTTATTTTCTATTATGTGGGTGTAGAAGGGGTTGTTCTTTTAATGTATGCAATTTAAGTGTAGGGTGGAGCAGTATTTAGTAAGGAAGCATTTTATAGCTTAAAATGGTTAAGGAGATTGAGTGCGAGCGATGGGGAGATGTGGTCAGGGCTGCTGCGGTAAGGAAACCTAAAGCCTGCCGTCTGACCAGCACCACAGTAACAGCATAGTTCCCATTCTTCCTCCAAACCTCAGACTAGCCACGCCAATTCTTCTCACTGAGTGCTTAAATCCTCCCCTTCTCCTGCCTCGGGATGAATGGAGGCCGGAGGAGTACATACAGTCAGTGTGTGTGAACAGTTGTAACTGTGGAATGTAATTCATCATAATGTTTTTTTCCTCTTTTTTTGTGGTAAGCTTGTGATCTTGTTTTTTTCCCCCTGTGGGAAAGCTGTGTTTACATGAATGGCTAAGTGCTGAGGAGAAGTATGGTATTTGTTAGTCAAACCTAACATTCATTGTCAAGAGTTTACTTACTCACACATTCAGGCACGCTCACACATACAGAGGTTAGTGTAATGGATGGATGGATGGAAGGAAGGAAAGGTGGACAGATGGATGCAAACAGATGGATGCAGATGTTCAGCCAGAGTAAAAGTTTCTGAATGAGCAAACCAGTGTTGTGTTTGTAATATCAATCATGATTAACAGGGGGCAGCATAAGTCAACAATAGGACTTAAAGCCAAAGCAGTGGCCCTGCGTCCACTCTCCTGACTGTGTGCTGTTCCCAGACGGGCTCCTTTGGCCTCTGCAGCTTGATGTTTTTCCTGGCGCACAGTGCCAGGCCAGTGGCAGCCATGATGAGGAAATGATAATGGACAGTGGTTAGCGCGGCACTAGCTGTCAGACTCGTTTAGAGAAATGTCATTCCCCTTCTGGCCGCCAGCTGCTGGTTTCAACTGTTTCTGCTGAAAAGCATCCGTCCGCTTCGAGGGTGTACTGGAGTTTCTTGTTTTGGTGTGTTTTTGTGTCCTCTGATGAGGTTAATAGTCAGATAAATTACTGTGCAGATCATGGGCTGTAACAGCATATATACCAATACAAAAGAAGGACACCTCTGGAGACCTTCATCCAGTGAATGTGAAGTTCCTCTTGGGGTTTACCACTCAGTTTACCTTATCCATCATCCCTGAGAAGATCTGTGCTTCTGAATTCAAAAAAGACAGGGCGAGGGAGAGCAAGAGGGAGAGAGAGAAAAAGAAAGAGATGTGTGAATGAGTGGTGGAGTCCGAGCGCCAGGGTGACGCAGTCGGCCGCAAGAGAGGGCTTATAAAATGTGAATCATCTTGCACCCTGTTTTTAGCCAAACCATGAAAATGCTGGAATGAGAGGGCACTTAATTTAGACTCCTCTTTTTTAACTTCCCTGTGGCTGGTAATTCATGCATGGAAGCAAGCAGACCGGATTTTGGGGTAGAAGGCAGCGAGAAACGTTGGGCCAGGGGAGGCGGCACCTTCTCCAGCACCCAACTCTGGAGCCCATTAGTGAACCCACCAAGCTGCCCTCCTCAATCAACTGGCACCAGGCAGGAGAGGAGATAAGAGAGGAGAGTAGACGAGAGAAATGAGTGGACTTCATAAAAAGTATGAAAGCGTTAAGAGTGAGAGACATTAGGCTTGGAAGCAAACTGCCATTCTCTTCTCTTCTCTTCTCTTCTCTTCTCTTCTCTTCTCCTTTTGGACTATTATGGACTAGTAAGTAGAAACAGTTAGATTTAAACATTTTTCTTATCTCCAAATTGTTCCAGAGATGCTTCTCAAAATCATTGTAAATATGAAGAGTTCTGTTCCAAAATGCTGTATATCTGTTACAATTACAGATATAATAAGCTTTGAAAAGAATAATAGCGGACATTTAATGGAAAACACATTTTTATTTCTTTATTAAAAGCAGTATTAATTAAAATATAGCACTAATATTTCTTATACCTGAAAAGCTCATTATCATCAGCTAATTTCACATTTAAAAAGAAAACTCTTGAAAGTGGTCTATAATGAATTTTATAAAGACCTTTCATATGCTGTTAGCACACTTCCTCTGTTAAATAAAGTTTCTATTTCAGAAGTCTAATGTTCCTTGTTTAAGCACAGTTGAAAAGCAGTTATACAAATGAAATCACTATTGCTGTGATATCATCGTGTTCTGTCCAGTTTGCTAGAGAAAGGTCTTTTAGCGAACTGAGCTTACTCTTCTAAAACAAGAGTGCACTGTTATATAATTCATGAGATAAACATTATCTAAGTTCATTGTGGCCCGTGTCCTCTCCTGCGTAAAACTGGAACTGTAGGCTTTTTTTCTTCACTGCTTTTCTTTATTTAGAGCTGTCTATTATAGCTAGTATACAGTTTGTTGTCATAATATCTGGAATAAAAACTGTTAAACTTCATTTAGTTTCTCAGAATTTGTCTAAGATTCTCCCTTTCAGATAAGAAAGTGCCTGCAGTGCCTCTTTAACATCTGTTAACAGATTGATTGGCTTCCAGAAGCTCTATTTATTAGGCCTAAAATACTTGAAAAAGGTTTTAGAACGTCCAAGCATAATCCAAAACTGTGCCTTTTTTCACATTATGTTTGTATTGCAAGTAGCCAATAGGATAAATCAAACTTATTTCGTTCTTGGACGTTCTTGAAACCTAAACCAGAAATCCACCACTATTACCTTAGCTCAGAAGAACCCTAAAGAGCTGTTAAAAAGGTAATGGCCATGCAATCTGATTGTTGTGGGTTAAAGTCCTGGGAAGACCAGCAAGACCTTTGGTCCTTGTGAAAAACAGCAATTACAATATTATTGCCCCTTAGCAATAGCCTCAGACAAGACCTTCAGAGAGGCAGGAGTTACAAAAAGGCCATGTGGGAAAATAAATACTTTTTTGCATCAGTGTTTGTAAAAACTCTTGAAGATACTTTAAAAATGTAAGTACAAAAATTCACCTGTTTCTGAAAGTAAACCCTCCTGACAGAAACCGAATGAACTAGGAGAAGTTACTATTTACATTTAACTTATAAGGCTATGTTGTTAAAAAGGGTAGGTGAGGTGAGTTTGTTTCAAACTGCTAAACTAGAATTTAACATTAATTGATTATTAAGTGCATAATGAGTTTACAGACAGTGAAGGTATTGATGTCCCATCGTGGTCTAGAACCCACTAAGCAAGCAGTCATGAACAGATTGCAGCCTATTCTATGAATGCCAGTTAATCTAGTCAAGGCTAATATACATTCCTATGAATGGGCTACATATGTCAATGTTTTGCCAAAAATCAAGTGCAGGATGCCTTTCAGAGTGCATAATGAGTTGAGAGTGTGAGTTGAGGTGAGCTGAAGGGTTTGGTTTTGAAACAGCTGTGGACTGACAGTTCCTAAAGCACCTACATTATCCACTGGCGTTACCGCACAGTAATATAGATACTGTTACAGTGAGCTACGTTCTGTGTGCGCACTCACTTTACTCGCTTTCCAATGGGAAGCTTGTTGACAAATTAAGACGTGTCATTTCAGTTTAAAGTGCGCTGCATGGATTGCAGCAAGCATTCCTTGAGCACATAGCAACACACATACACAGAGTCTCAGCATATAATAAGCACTGTCCCGACTATGCGGTTTGTCTTTCCCCATGTGCAATCGTGGAGAAGCCACTTGAAAAGGCCTCGGTATTAAAGGACAAGTCTTGGTTGGGAGGGATTTTGTCATGCAACAAGAGTGTGTTTTTCACTTTTTTCTCCACTTTTTGGAGCAATTCAGCCTCTTGTGCATTAGGCAGGCAAACCGCACTTTTCTGCCTCTTCAAAGACCCTCACCACCGGAAGAGCTTTTTTACTGCCCAGTGCTTTCAATTAAGGGTTAATGAAGTATAGCTGTTTAGCTGCTGGCAAACACCTCTTTTTCTGTATGGCTACACACTGATCAATGACATTGAATCAGACATTGCTTTATTATCATTGTAAAAGAGGCTCATATGAAGGGAAAACATGAATAAGTAAACTGTTCTTCAGATTTGCGCCCCTTCTTCTTTTTCATCAGGTGAATTTGTACCAAACTTTAGACTATTTCTCTCATACCTTTTTATTTTTTGTTAAGAGGCACTGAATTCACATAGTTTTCGCCTTCACACTCTCAATCATCCAATCATTGTTTTGATGTTAGAACTTTAACCATAAACTTGATTCATTAATTGAGCTATCAACGACTTCTTTATGAATTTCTTCATTCCTCATTGCCTCTGTACATCTACCTATGCATATCCACCCTTCAGCCTGTCTGTTTAGCAGACCCTAGACAGTGTGCCCATCCATTAGTCCATCTATCCATCCATTCATCCATTCAGTCATCCATCCATCCATCCATGCTTTCATCCATCCGTCACCACCTGCTGCCTATTCCTCTCCAAACAGGCGAGAAAGACAGAAGTGCATGAAGACAAGAAGGATCCATTATTACAGAGAATCCCAGAATAGACATCTTTTTATTACAAGCCGGTCCAGTGGTGGTGGTGAGGAAATTACAGGGAGCTCTTCTCACACATAAAAAAGGTCGCAATGCTGAAACCAGGAACCTCAATAAAGGCTGGATTAGAAAATCTTTAGTTTTTACTCCCCCCACTTTTTTTTGAAAAATTTCTTCATTTTTTTTCCCTCTCTTCAGAGTTTTGTTTTATGTTGAGCTGCAGCAAGCTGTTTTGTGGCTTCTCTCTCAAGCCTGTGGTAGGAAAATACGCTCACTTGTGGCCAGCTGGGATGCCACTCTTGAACTTAACATCTGTTGAGAAGAAGATGTTGAAAGGGATGGGGATATAGCATGAAAAAAGCTGCTAATCTCATGTTCAGATTTTCAAATTTGTGTCATGTGTTGAGTCGGAGGACAAAAACAGCATCCTTGGGCTGAATCAGAGTAAGGAAAGATCACTGAGTCTTTAGATCTTTGGGCTCTTCATGGTTGCATCTTGAGTGACATCAAAGAGTAATGGGGAGAAAGAGCTTGTAAGTGGTTCTTCACCCGAGATATGCGTCCTCTCCTTGATTGGGCTTTGACTTACTCTATAAATAGCTCATCGTCTGCATGCAGTAATATGCAACATGTGTAGCTTGAGCTTCAGTGAACTTCAAAATGTAAATGTTTTATGGACATTACTCTGTCTTTAAATACTTCACCTGAATTATGTCCTCTAACAAGGTCCAAGCTGTAAGTGTGGTATGGTGTTCTTTTTTCAGACAGAATGGCGTTCATTTGGAGCAACATGCCACAGAGGCTCCAGGTAAAGACTTTGCTTTGGCTCTGATCTGAGAGCAGTGTCTTACGGGAAGCCTTCCCTTAACCGTCACATCAGAAACCACTAAACAGGCCCAAGAACAGCAGCAGAAGGCAGCGTCTACCACTGCCGCCACAGTGTGGAGAGCCAGCAGCCTGGCGGTAGTGCTGGGCATTGTGGGCCACTCCCTACATGCTGCTAATTGGTGTAATCACTGCAGTAATGAAGTATAGCGGTTTCTCAGAGTGTGATTACAGGTCGTCAGCTCCTAGAGGAAATGAGGGGTTGGGGAGCAGAGGAATTCTCTGTGATATGGGTGTTGTTGCTCTTTTACGGGACGTGCTAGTGAGGCGTGTGCTGTTGTTTTGACGCTGCTGCTGATGGTGGCTGCTGTCAGGCATTCTGTGGGGAAGTAAACAAGTTGGACTGCATGGCTGCAGACGGCCTTTGATATCCAGCAACTTCCTTGTTCAAGTTCTTATCTCTAGGTATAAGAGTTTGCCACTTTCTACAGGATGTTGAGCTGTGCTGTGCGGTGTGTGTGTGTGCGTATGTGATGAAATTTTGTCCAAATAAAAGGACACAATCGGGAAGTGCCACAAATGACGCCATACTCACTCCAGACTAGCCTTGAGTGTATTAGCAGAGAGAACAGTAAACTTACATACTGTATTTTTTCATCAAAGTTCATTAATATGGCCTGCTGAGTTATTGTAAGTTTATTATGAGATACTAAAAATGTGTGGTTTTTAAAATGATAGCAATATTATACCATTTGTACCCAGATATGGTGTGTCCTGTAAAAAATAGATATATAGATATCGTCACAATTACACACCCATGACTCTACCGTGCAAAAGTTAGAAACAACCATTTTTATTATTTATTTTCTCTTCAAAATTTACATGCTGATTATTTTTAGGAGATTTTTGAGGAGCTTTGATATAAGATATACTTGCATAAGTAAAGGTAAAAACAAAGGAAAATCAGTTTAAAACAATAACTAAACAATAAAGAGAAATTGGGACTTGGTAGATCCCAAAAACTGTCACCATCAACATGAAAATCTATTTTTTATTTTTTTTTTGCTTCAGATCTGGAAAAAATCCACAGGTGTTTCTGTCTATCTTTCCACTGTGAGAAGACAACTCAGCTTCATGAGCCTGAAAGGATGTGTACCAGTCAAGGAGCCATTACTTAACACATACAAAAAAAGAAGGAAATTTGCAAATCAAATTAAGAGTCTGCTTGTGTTCTCAGAACACTGGTCCCCCCAGAGCCCAGACCTCAATCTAACCAAATGTGTTTGGGATTACTTGATTGTGAGAAGCAGAAAATATAACCAACTTCTGAGAGTTGTGGAAAAATATCCCTGCAGGTTTCTTTGAAAAACTGAAAGAAAGTCTGCCTAAAAGAATGGAAGCTAAAAGTAATAAAGGCAAAGGGTGGACACACTTAATACTGGACAATAAATGATATTATGTTTAGCTTTAGAGACCTCTGTGTAATTTTCTGTTAAATATATGTTTTTTGTTTTTTTTCCTGACAGTAAATATGAATAACTTGTTCTTAATAGCTGTTTTTAGTAGACTGTAAATTTGTAACTTTAAAAACTGTAACTTTAACATCTAAAATAGGTTATCTAAAATAAACATTTCGTATAATGTCAGATGATAGTGAATGGAGCGGCATGTCTTGAGATTATCAACTTGTCTGAGACATAACAATAATGAATAAACAAGCAAATTACATTGTCTTTTTTTATTAATTGAAATCCCCTTTTTATACATTGGGGCATTTTTTTCCACTGTATAAGGGTCAAGCAAGTCTTATGAAATGGACTTTTCTCTTTTTGCCATTTTCATCGCAGTGATATAACCTTCTTCTGAGGAATCAGTGAGTCACAAATGCACGTCTATTTCAGTTCCTGTAATGTGGTGTCTTCTACTTGGTTTATTTTTCTGAGCCTCACTTTCCTTGGGCAATTCTGAATCACCTTTAGTATGTGAGGATGATAAACTTATCCTTATTCTAGGGACCTTAACACAAACACCCAGCTACATTTAGGACAGCTTACTGCCCAATGTTTTTACACACAGATGATGAAATAGGACATTCACCATCAAAGTCCACTGTGGGGTATTTCGGGAGAATAATTTTCCTCCATCTGAAATGCAGAAAAAAGGAGTCTTGTTTCAGGTTGTTTGCTATGGTCAGCTTGTCCTCAGGTGAAGAAGAACGAGCTAAGTCTTCTGTATCCTCCTCTCTGACCTGGCATCAACCCCACACCCCCCTGCCCCAGCACTGTAGGACCTAAATAGGGACAGTATGGAGCTTATGGTGGAATCAGTGCCGAAAGAGAGCAAGAGAGCGAAGAGGCGGTAAGGAAGTGATTCATGGTCTTTATGGTTGTCGAACGTGTTTATGAGGACAGCATTATGAGAAGTTCAGCTGAACTGTAATTGCCTGATAAATCAGTTGTCAGGCGCTGCGTCAGAGACAGCGCTGCATTAAAATGCCTTCCAGAAGGAATTGAAACAGCTTGTTCCCACTGAAAAAAATTCTGACTTCAGATTTTAGGATCCAGTGATGTAGTAAGAATAATTAAAAATAGTTTTGTCCAGAACCCAGATGATGTTAATGATGATATTAAGTGGGCTATTTGTAGCTGTTTTCATACTTTCACATTTACATCACTATTATTCTAATTTCGCTCAGTTTAAATTCTAGTGTTTGTTCACTCCACTCTCTGTTTTTCTCTACAATCAGCATCATCAACAGCATCGCTGTATTTCCACATGCTGCTCCTGGTGTCCTCACTTCTCCCAGCCTCACAAAAATCATTGAAAGATTTGGTCTCATATGAGTTTAATTTTTAAATTAAAAAATGCTGTCCCACGTTTTAATGTCACTACTGAAACAGCAGTTTCAGTACAGTCTGTAGTCGACTACAGTTTTAGTCTGTAGTCGGAGCCTTATCTTAGTCACACCCCTGGATTTTAGAGCAGGATGTGAGACTGCATCCTTGTCACTCATGGCCACATGGCGAGCAGTTAGATCACATTGTTTTGAAGTAAATGTGTCCCAAAGTTTCAAAATCAGTGTATAATAATAGGAACTGTGACTACTGAAACACATACTTTCTACAACTGAGTAAACGTTTTTGTGATCTGATTTAAAAGAAATATGACTTTATGTAACTGTTTAAAGCTGTGTTTGCCAGTCATGTACCAGCTGGCATTTACTAGTTATACTCAAAATTAGCTGAAATTGTCACCAATGAAACAAAAACATTTGGTAAAGTTTTGGAGGCATTATTATTGTATTGGTA
Source organism: Colossoma macropomum (assembly GCF_904425465.1). NCBI lineage: Eukaryota > Metazoa > Chordata > Actinopteri > Characiformes > Serrasalmidae > Colossoma > Colossoma macropomum. The sequence continues at coordinate 31,988,029 of NW_023494784.1, read as the reverse complement.
GTGACAAAATGTAATGTTTATTCATTTACTGTAATAAATATTACATAATTAAGATATAACATTATTCAAAACAAAAGAATTCTAGTCTAAATCTGTTTTCTACTTTGAGATTCAACTAATTTGTTAACAACTTTCTATGAATTAGCTTTTAGAGATTTTAGAGATTTTTTAAACGTTTTGGATGTATGGTTTTTATCAACACTGTTGTGAACAATTCCAGTTTGGTACGTTTCTCTAAGACTGAGCATTTCACACTTCAAGTGCTCTGAACAATTTAACGATACAGAAATTTTGAAAATCACTGGAATTATCCTTTAGGTACAGCCACAGTTCTTTCTGAGAAATTTTTGAGCTTACATTTTCATAGCAACCATAACATGCTGCTTTTTTCTCAAATTTTAGCACACACATTTTTCATCAGAGTAACAATGTTTTGATGTGATTTACTCTACCTACCTTTGCAAAGAGACAAGGTCAGTTGAAACAGCATGGACGTCTGACCTACATTCTCTCACACTCTTATCTCTAAATGTCTGGAGGTCGCTGGCCTTTTGCCTATGTTGATAGCTGTCTGTCTTAAATCACAAATTTGACTACTTCTGTTTTTTCCCTTTCAGTTTATATATATTAATAAAAATATAAATTACTTTTTTTAATATAAGACAAACTCATTTTAATACATCTATCAAAAGCTGATGCTGTGATGAATGAGGGTTAAAAGTGTCAAGTAAATTCACATTCCCACCTTCCTCTGCATGTTTGTCATAAGTAGGAATAGATTCCCAGGAAATTGTGCTTGGTGTCTATCTTAGGCCTACACTTTTCGCTGCAAAGGTCAATATTGACCCATGAGGTAATTATAACTCCCTCAACACGACGGGCCTAACGTCAACAGCAAGGCTTGTAGGCTTTCTGATTTGAATTACCTGATCAAGGGAGGCAGAGATTTAATTTTGTTAATATCAATATTTATCTCTCACCACTGCCCTGATGACCCCTGCTGTGCTCTCAGTGAACAGTAGCAAAATAAAATAAATATGAAGGTATTATTCAGAAAGAGCAACAGCAAGTAAAATTGGTGCCTTCTTGCATGTTATGTAACAACAAGGCACTGTAATATCTGTATGCCCCCACTGTCTTTACCTACATGGTAAAAATCATTATAAGCATATTACCCCATGTGTCCTTAGTTCAATTTTCCCACTGTCTCAGATACAGAGCCTGTGCAGAGGAGCAGCACTTTCGTTCCATTCTCTCTCTTTTTTCTGCCTTGTCAATCAATGGGGAAAAAGTAGTTAAATCTCTCTGTTAGCCATACATGTAATTACAGCTTGCCAAAATGTTACTAAATATGCCTTCGCTGGGTTTCTGGTTTTGTTTTTTCCTCCCCTTTCGCCTTTTGAAGCAGTTCTAATTGGTGGAGACAGTGTGTCAGGATTAGAGGCTGGGAGTTTTAAACCCCAACACCCCCTGAAACCACACAGTACCCCCTCCTCCTCCTCCTTGCTCTGAGCTCCAAGCTGTACTGCAGTCTTTGTGAACGCTGTACGGGGGCAGTGTGTGTTCACTGCGGCCGGCCTCTCAGCACCTACAAACCCCGCTCCCTGAAGGCTGCAGCAAATATACCCCCTCCCCACGATACAGGCTGGTATGGCGGACAGTCTTTCCACACCAGTTCTTCAATAGTTAGCCCTTCTGCCAGGTACAGAAGAGCAATCCCTTTCAGACTGTTTATCATACAGTATGCAAGAGTTACACATTGGCCAATTATGATTATTCATAATTCACTTCTGTGGTCATATAGATAAAGATGTGCAATAATCTGCATATCTCAGTAGTAAGCAGGTTTGAGTTGGTGGAAGTCAGACAGTCCAGTAAACTTAACACTTAAATGCATGGATGTTTTGTCAACTGTTCATTCATACCTTGGGTCATATTTTCTATATTTTACTTACTGTACTGTGCAAAAGAGACCACCCTTAATTTATTTAATTTCCAGTCAAAATCCCCATTAAGTAATTCACAGTGACCCGCAGCGTGGATCACAGCCTCGTACGCTGACAGTTTGTTTGGTTCCATGCTATGAAAAAAGTAGAAAACATTTACCAGAAAATTTAACAACTAAACATGATAGCAAATCTACCCTTTGGCTTTATTACAGTATCTTGTCTTTTTGTGAGACTTTCAGTTTTTCACAGAAATCTGCAGGGACATTTCACCACACCTCTAAAGTTCAGTCTTAGGAGTTCTCAGGATCCAAGTAATCCCAAACACATTCAGTGATGTTGAGGTCTGGACTCTGGGGTGGCCAGTCCGTTGTTCTGAGAACACCAGCAGTTTCTTTGTTTGATTTTCTTAGTAACAGCTTCTTGATGGCTTGATTTTCTCCTGTTACCCAAAGATGAATATTTAAAGTACTTTATTTGTGATGGTGAGAGTCTTGGTGTTCTACCAGGTCCTTCACTGCCATTAGGAGTACCATTTTCTCTGAAACGTTTAAATATAACTACTGTTTTTTTGCTTATTTTCTTTTGAATTTTCCTCTTCCTCGTGCAAGTGGATTATTTTATAAATTAAATAAACTGTGATCTCTCACATTTGAACAGCATTGCAAATGCACAAAATGATCTCCTTGATCACATCAAACTTTCAAAACTTTTTTTATTGACAATAACATGTTATGTTCTTATATGTCTTCTTAAATTAAAAAAAATCTTTATAATTTATCTGCAAAAAAAGGATCAGGGGTGAGGTTGCATGCTGCTAGTGATGTCAGGTGTAAATTTAAAGATTAAAAAGTGATGGACCTTTTCCCCTGAGCCCTTGTGACAAGACCAGATCATGTTAACCATGAATAACGTAATTGCCAGCATCACCAGAAAATGAACACAGATGACAACAAGTAGTAACCGTATATGCAAGACAGTCCCTGTGGTGACACCCTCCTGCTCTGATGCTGTGTAGAGCAGATCTGTAGGTGTAGGACAGGTGTATGAGTGCAATCAATCAGAGTCTTTCATCACCTTCTCCTGCCAGCGGTGTCGACTCAGCGTCCACTCCATGGGGGGTGCTGTGCTGCTGGTGCACTTCTGCCTCCTCCACTTCACTCACTTCCTGCCCCAAGAGCGCGGCCTAAGCAAACACGGCACACAAAAGCTCCACAGAGCCACAGCCAGTCAGCCAAATGCGGGATAGCGTGAAAGCCCAGAGACCGCTGTACTGTCTAGGTGCTATAGGCCGTTACAACCTTGATGAAACGGCAATGACCTTTTCAGACGGCATGGGTCACTAATTGACTAAGCTTTGTCTTTTTTTCACAATTGCATCAATAAACATAAATCATAAACAAATGGTGCAATTTTCCATACACATTCAAGAATAGTTGGATGAGAAGAAAGGGGACAGGCCTCATACAATCTTCCACTATACTGTTGCCACAGGGCACACAATATAGCATTGAACCCTGCTGTCCTTCACTATGTGACCAGCAGCATGGCTCTCCATTAAATCACAGACTTTTACACTGACCGTTTGTTTGGTTCCATGTTCAATGAAATTCAATGAAACAATATGAGCAATCAGTGAAATCTTTGGGAGTAAGCTGCAGCAATTGTGTGCCTGGCACAATAAACATATGAACAATAACGGAGCATGTTTCAGTGTTGGGGTGTAAAGGCTGTCTGTGCCCGCTGCCCTACAGGGCAGACCCCCTGCTGAGAGCGCGGAGCCACGTCTCTTTGTGAGGGCAGACGGAATTTCCCACATCCACCTATCAGGCAGCAGCAGTGCTACAAGTTCTAATGAAGCATTTTACACAGACTTCAACTACAGTGGGTGTAGAGTCCCTCCATACAAGCAGAGTAATGTAAAATAGTCACTTAGAAAAGTTAGCACTGAATTTATGTGATTCAAATGAGCACATTGTTTCTATATGGATAAATTATATTAATTATATTATATTATGCAAAAAGAAAGTAAACAAACACAATATTGTATTTATGTAATACATTTTGTTAATGCAGATATGCTGTCCACATTTGAATCAAGTAAATTCATAGCATCACTTTTGTCAGTGCATTTTACAGGTCTGTGTTCTAAAATGTTTGAACATGGAATGGAACATGGAACAATGGAACATTTAAGTCATTCTATGGCCTAAACTTTATGAATGTGAGTTTTTAAGTACACCTAGTGCTTCAAAAAATTGGGACAGTATGAAAAGTGGAAATAAAAACAGAAAGCAGTGGTTTGTAAATTGACCAATGCTTAAATACTTTGAACAATATTTAAATAAAAAACAGTACAAAGGCTATTTAATATTTTACCTCATCAGCTTCATTGTTTTTTGTAAATATACACTTATTCTGAAATTGATGCCTTCCAAAAAGTTGTGACATGTTCAATAACATTTTATAATCATACCTGAAAATAAAAAGAGCATCCAGGAAAGGCCTAGTCCTTTATGAGCAAGAGTCCCCACTTTACCAAAAAAATGCAGCAGCGAATGATCCAACACTTCAAGAACAATGTTCCTCTAAGGGCTAGTACTATGATTTTAGGTATTAGATATTTCACCCTATATTGTGCATGATATTGTGAAAATATTTTGGGAATCCAGAGAAATCTCTGTGTGTAAAGGGCAAGGCTGAAAACCACAACTAAATGCAAGTGACGTTCAATCTCTCAGATCGCACTGCATTCAAAACTGGCATGCTTCTGTGATGGATATCACAACATGGGCTCAGGAATACTTTGACAAACTTTTGTCAAAAAAGTCTTTTCATAAGATTAATATGTATTGTGGTCTGAGAATGTAATATTTTAGATTAGTTATGGAAATAATGGAAATCATGTTCTCTAGGCCAAAGACAAAAAAGACCACACAGATTGTTACCAGTGTAACGTTCAAAAGCCAGCGTTTCCCATAGTATTGGGATATATTAGTCACTATGGCATGGGTAACTTACAAATCTGTAAAGGCAGAAAGATACAGACACATTTTGAAGCAACAGATGCTGCTTTCTAGACATTGTCTTTTTCAGAGACAATCATGGTCATTTTACAAGACCACACCAAGCCACATTCTGCACATGTTAAAACTGCATGGCTGCGTAATCAGAAAGTGCAGGTGCTAGACTGGCCCGACTGAAATGTGCGGTGCATTTTGAAGCACAAAATACACCATCAAAGCCCCGTATGGTTGCACATAAGTTCATAAAGCATAAAGTATCGTCTTTGTACTGTTTTCAATTTAATTCAATTTAATACCGGTCAAACATAATGTTCTAGTCTCTGCTCTCTGTTTTATTAGCATTTTACATACTGTCACAACTTTTTTGGGACTTGTGTTTGTACTGCTATATTAACATGAGAGTTTGCAATATAGTACATAATACTACACTTCTAAAACACAGTTCATAAAAGACATTTTTGTCTTGAATATATGGTCCTAGAGAAAAACATTATTTTAGAACCTTTACATTATGTTTCTTTATGTTTATCTTTACTTTTGAACTTTTACAATATGTTTCTTTATATTTGCCTTCACTATAAAACTTTTACATTGTGTTTCTTTACATTTACCTTTACTACAGAAGCTTTACATTATGTAAAGAACTGAATGAGGGCTCTTTAAACTCTTTAAAAATTCTGTACAGTTGCATCTCATTTATAAACATAGGGCCTCATTCACCAATCATTCCTAAGAAGAAATTTCTTCTTGAAACCCACTTATGCAGTTTTCATGAAGATTTTCTGTTTTGGGATTTGTAGGTAAGAACAGAATCTACGCACACTCAATTCTGGAGTTTAAGAACATGTCACGAATCGGATGTAGACTTTTTCTTAGGACCTTTCTCAAGAACAAATTGAAGAAAAAACCCAGAAAGATATTGGTGAATGAGGCCCATAATTCTTCAGCATCATCCACTGAAAGATCCTTTAGAAAACCAAGAGTGCCTCTTCAATGGCACGCTCCAAGAACCCTCTTTGGTACAATTTCATTTTTAAAATACAAAAATATGAGATTTAGATATATACACTGTGAGAACTGAACACTCGTAAATTACTGGGAACTACTTCACAGTTGTATTTTCCTGTGCTAGACCATAGAGTACAGTATGAGTGTTACAGTAAGACAGCTCAAATATCATGTCTGCAGTACTTATTAACCTGCCTTATAACTGGCTTTAGCCTCATGCTCTTAGAAAAACGGGGCACGGCAGCATCACACTCATTCATGTCTCTTTTTTTTACCTTGGTTTGTTACAGCAGTGTTGCAATAGTTCAGTGGACCTGGAGCAGTGAAGAGATCAGGGAATGAAAGGCCAAAGGAGGCCAGTTGCTTGGCCTGTTTTACCTCCTTCTCTCTCTCTCTCTCTCTCTCTCTCTCTCTCTCTCTTGCTATCTCTCTATCTCTCTTGCCCTTTCTCCCTGCCTTTCCCTCTGCCCTCTTCCACTCTTCTCCTTCATTCAGGTGAAACATTTACAGACCCTCAGTCAATAAATGTTCAAGCTGTTTGTCATGTGAACTTGTGCAGGTAATGCAAAACCTGCCTTTTTGTGGAACTGTAGAAAGGATTAGATTGAGTCATGAGCTCCACTGCCTCTTTCCTTCCTCACCTCATTTTTCACACAAAAATGAAAACAAAGATTCTGTGATTTTTTTTGCAGGCAGCAAGGAATTTTTCTTCAGACTCTCAGGTAGAATTGTTTCCGGGGTTAACTTGCTTGCCCCCTCTAGAGGACTGAAAACATAAAAGACTTAAAAGACATTAAAAGTAGTTGCAGAGTGGCTTTGTTTTCATATTATTTAAAAATGATTGGTGAGGTCACCATTTAAGAGAACTGGTTCATCAAGAATCTTCATGTGACTAATCTGTATAGAACCTTCAAATGGCCAATATCCTACATCTTTAATTGTATTTCATTTTTCCCCCATTTTTCCTTGTATAACGTTTGTGTGGGATTATGTACTAAAAACAGCCATAATTCATTTTATATGACTATTTTACCACCTCACTTATTTCCTCAGAATTAAACAGGCTGTTTTGGTTACTATGGCTTTATAACTGATATATGTAGACAGGGCCAGAGAGGGACTTGTTTTGAGACCAAGAGTTACATGATGCAGACTGGACCACCTTAAACTCTAACTGTATTTCTGCTCGGATATGTCCTAATCCTCCTTATGTTGCTTTTTCATTCTTTTCTTCTCAGTGCCACCTTAGTTTTTTGCTGCTGCTGTTCATCTCCAGATGACTTTCTCAAGGCAGATGTTATTTGCTTCTTATATGTTGATGCTTGTATGCTTCTTATTTGAATCTCTGTTCTACCTTAAACAGCGCAGTAGTTACATGTTAGCGCCAATACAGGCATCTGAACTGCTACACCATTTAAGATGGAATAGGTAGTGAGCTTGAGAAGCTAATTTCAGCTTCATTTGATCTCTATTCACTGTATGAGATTAGGTCACAATTAGCAAACCGGGGGTATACCACTTGAGGTGGGGTACTACTTTATTACAGATCTACACTTGGATGTAACATTTATTGTTTGTCTGAGCATGAGTTAATACATTAGCTCACAGTAACCAGCCCAGAAAGGTACCAGCCATTGGGAATTCTCCCGACTCTCCCAATCAGGTGGACAGATAGATAGATTCAACTTTATTGTCATTGCATAGTACAAGTACAAGACAATGAAATGCAGTTAGCATCTATCAGAAGTGCAAATAGTAGCACTGTGCAAAATGAAACAAAGTGCAGTGTAATATTATCTATACATACAAGTAATAAGTATACAAAATATATAAACTAGTTAATGAACAGTTAAAGAAAAGTAATTACCCACTCTGGCATTGTATGAAAGACCCCTTTACACCTGGTTGCTTCATGTAACTAGCATCTGGATTGTATCCTGATAAGATTTTAGGCACATGCATTTACACTTGGTAGTCAAATGCATCTCTGGTTAATTGGACTGAAATCCACTTGCTGTGTGGGACAAGATATGCAAATCTGCAAACTAATTACCAAGTGTTTTTCCCTTTAGCCTTCATCTGCAGCTTGTCTGCCCATATTACTATTAAGCTTTTTGTTTCATCTGATCCCCAACCATGTGTGTCATCCATGATCATCTTCCTTCGATCCATGTGCCCAGTGATGTACCTAATTTCAAATGCAACTTAATTTCCATATATGAGCCACATGGACTAGTGAGTGGCTGGTACATTTCAAACTTTAACAAAAGTGTACATACTACATCTCTTTTATTCCAAAAAACTGAGTAACATTCTTTTTGTTCAAGATATGGGCCCTTTAAGATATCAGACAAAGATTGAGATCTGAATTAAGTGGACAAAATGGGAAAGAACATTCTGAAATGAAGGGTTTGCTCAATCTGCACAACTTCCTCATTATATGGAAAAGTCTCTAATCCCTCTTTCTCCTAATCTTTTAGGCTCTTTTGTCACCTTCACCCCACCTGCATCACAGGAGTCAACAAGTTAAAGAATTTATCTGAACTACACAAAGGGCTTTATGTGTCTGGTGCCAGGACCCTTAGCTGGGTCAGACTAGGCCTGGATTACTCCAGCACAGCTGGACATAGAGCTGACCAGAGTTTCTATCACATCTGGCCTTATACACCGCAGAGAACTTGAGCATTCTCTCTTTCTTTCTCTCTCACATACACACACACTCACATCTCTACTCTAAAAATACCAGGAGCAGCAAATATGAGGATTATATAAAAGCTCCTAAGCACAAATATATAAATATAAAGTACATAATGAATTTATTGATATTTGCTTTTTTGGAGTAGAGGGAGTGGCATAGCAGTGGTGGACCAGAGCGGCCCTACCACTCTTTAAAGTGGTGCGCTGGGCTGTGGGAATGTGCGCTTTTGGGCCGCAGAGCTGAACGATGGCGAGGAACCCTGGCTTTCGCTCGCAAAACATCTCCGATCACTCCGTTGGCCCATTCAGACTATACCTTTCATTTCCAGAACTTTCCATAACACACTAGCCCCACCATATTAAGTGTCAGGTTATTTCTGCACTTCCTCTTCAGCACTCTTTCCTTCTCTCTCTCTCTCTCTCTCACACACACTCTGTCTCACTCTTTATTTCTCTCTCATTCTTTTCTCTTTTTGCCTCTTTTTCTCTCTTCCTCTCCGTCTTATTCCTTTCAATTTACAGAAGTCTAATTTATGTCCAGGAAGGGTGTTCCTGAGGAGATAGTGGACATGTTGATTAAAGCTGAGGAGACAATGGCATTAGTCACTATTATTCCCACTGATTAGGAAGCTGATCCGATGAATTCTGTTATTGCTCCTCAGAAGTATTAAATCTAGCGTGATTGAGCTCCAACTGTTGACACATCAAACCCGAAAAGATCAGAGAGCCATGTTTTGGTTTCAGTGCATCTGGACGCTGGGCTCTGATTGCACTTGTCTGGTTTAAATCACTATTGATGACAAATTGGAGCTGAGGTGGGGCCGTTAGCACACGCTAGCTGGGCCCAGCGGCGGCCCCTGGTTTCAGCGGCTGCATGGGAGTTGCCATTATTACTTCCTTCAGATTTTAATCTTTTGTGAACATGAAGTTTGTTCAATGAGTCCCCTCCACTTTCCTTCCTACGCTGAATTCAACTTTCAATTGTGAGTCTGCACTGAAACCCTCCACCCATGACTATATGTGGAAATAAAGTTCAGATCACTATTAGTAGATATCCTTGAATGTGAGTGAACATTCCCTATTCTCCATCTTGTGAGTAACAGGCCTATTATGCACTTATTTCTGTGCTGATTAATTAGCTATTCATTTTTATTTATTAATTTATGATGTGAACCTAAGTAAATTGCTCTAGTGTTAATCCTGTGTGGCTGTAAAACTCCCTAAGTGCCTGGTGAAGTGGCTGAGTGATAATTTCCTTTTTGTGAATTCTGAAGCACTGAATATAACTCTGCTGAGATGGAAATCGATAAATCAAAGCAGTGTTAGCAGAGTAAATATTACTTTACTGTAAATATCCAGAGTGGTGTCATCGCTGTAATGCAGCCCCTGTAGGCCTCCTTTCCTCACCTCTTCATAAACTGATAGATCTGTGGGTTGATTTCATCATAATAACACGCATATATGTGTGTAATGTACATGTACAAGTAAGCACACAAACCGTGAAGACAGACAAGCTGTCAGCAATGAATCAGACTGTGGTTACGGGATGATATAAGTGCTTTCCTAAGTCTGGCCTACAGTCAGTCTGCTTCTTCTTTAAGAACTCTTCCAGAGTTCCCCTTGATGATGTGTGAGCGTGCATTCATTGCTGTGTGGTATTTTTGTCCATTATGGTGCTAGGTGAGCACGTCTGTGGCGTGCCGGTGTTTACTCGTGGTCAGACCCGCTATACTGCTTTGCTGTGAGCCTTCTTCTACATATAGGTGAGACATGGAGTGAGGGAACCTGAAGACAGACGCGGAGGAGGCCAAAAGGAGAAAAAGGGGCCTTCTATGTTTCAGGGCTACAGTCATAAACAAAAAAATCAAAGTTTGGAAGACCAGAATGCACATTACCTAATTTACCAGCAGAGCACTGATCTACTACAGAGCTGGAACCTACTCTGTCCTGAACTGTGAAAACAAATCATCAACTTTTGATGACAACTTGCTCTCAAGCTGTCATTCACTTTAACTCATCCCCTGTGCTACCTATTTTTTTCCCTTTGCAGGGGCATAGGGAGATAGAGAAAGAGAGAGAGAAAGAGAGAGAGAGAGATTGAGGGAAAGAGAGAGAATGGGCCGTGCGTGTCCATGTCATATGGGTTTTGTCTCGTGATCCACTGCGGGATGCCGCTGTCACCCCGGCTGTGGCTAGCTGCTCTGGTGCTGCTGCAGGCTTCAAAGGCTGTAGGCCTGCCCACAGCCCTAATTAGAGGGTCCATGCCCAGAGCTGGGGACAAGCTAGCGGAAAGTGTGCGCAAGTGCACACACTACGCTTCGGTAGCAGCGAGCCGACATGGGCCGGGGACGAAGGGAGGAGTAGCGACCTCATCACATCTGTCCCATGATTCCCTTACGCTCTCTCGCTCTCTCTCTCTCTCATTCACTTTTTCCATTTTTTCTCCATCTCACCTTGCTCTGTGGTTCTGTCTTCCTTTCCTTTCTGTTGTTTTATTGTTTGTGAGGGTGGTGCTTAGTTTCTTGAAGCTCAGAAACATAAGTGATCACTCAACAATCTTACAAATAAAGGTGGCAAAAAGAGTGATTCTGTGATGACATAGAAGAACCACTTTAGGTTCCCTAAGGAAGCTTTCAGTGGAAACTCAGTTGAAACCACTCAATTGAAAGGTTCTTTAGGGTACCAAAAGTGGGTCTTCTATTGCATAGGTCCAAAGAACTCTTTAGACAAGTGAAGACAGTGCTGTGAATGGGCCATCAATAACTTCATAACAAAGCAGTTCATACCCATGTTCCCATTACAATGTCTGAATGACCTTACTGACAACTCCCCCACACCCTCCACTTTTCTCTGCCATCATCTCCTTCCTTTCCAGCAAAGTGTCCTGCTCCATAATAAGGCTTTGTTTGCTGGGGGGGTGTTTATGTCAACGCTGGGCCATCCCGTCTTGATGTTACCTCAGTTCTTTAGCTGTTTAACCATATTGTCACAGCCTATTTAAAGGAAACAGACTGTTAGCCAGCGCACAGCTGGCAGGGCCAGCGGTGGTGTAGTAAAATATAAATATAATAAGAACGTTTTTGAGCTGGTGAATCCATTCTGAGCAGTGAAACATCACCACAGCGACCACAGCTGTGGCATGCGTGCAGGAAAGAAAAAAAAACAGGCCAGGCCTCTGAAGCCTGAGAGAGAGAGACAGCAGAAGCAAAGAACAGTGATGTGTAGCATGTGCCTCAGGTTCATAGTTAATGGCATCATTAGCATAGTCTACTTCACCTATGGAGTGTAAACACACTGAGCTGCTCTCACTTTCATTGTCATTTTTGCAGGCATGATGACTCTTTCACTGTGTTAACCTCCAACAATTTGTGATTCTTGTAGTCTCTTGCATCATGCAGTGTGTCATCTCCTAATGTTTAAATGACTTTTCAGAACTGTCTAAACAGGACATTATTAATATGGTGCAATAAAAGATTCTAAGACCAAATCTGAAACTAATCGCCTAAACTGAACTATTAATGGACTTCAATTTAGCTGAAATTAAACGGGATTCAAGCCTGTGGAAGTGGGGGAGGTTTTTGGGTAGCCAGAGGAAAAAGTGAAGGTGGTGCTGAAGGTATAGAGGCAGAAAGAGAAAGCGAGGGGGCAGCTCCCACAGGCTGCCATTGATGCATTGAGTTATTCAGGGCTCTGGACTTTAGGCCTCAATTACAGCCATTTGGCAGGAGCACTAACGCAGAGAGACGCGGCTGTGGCAAGTCCGGTCCACGCTGCCCGACCCTGTGCTCGTCCCCTGGGCAGTGCTTTGTTTTTTTAGCAGGCGGCTAGCTCAGGCCGCTTTTAGCCTCTGCTTTTAGACATCTTTGGTATTATTTTTTCCCTGCTCGCTCCAACTGCAACGGCCTCAACCACTCAGGGCACTGGAGTGCTTCGCGGAGGGAATGGAGTGATCAGTCACTGACGGTGCGCAGAGTTCTGTACGCATGGATTCAATGACATCGTCTCTCTAGGCACCAAGCAAAACAAGGGAACCTCTTCTGCCTTCGGGGCCTTTAGAACAGACCTGTGAGAAGGTTGGCGGAAGCTTTCGCTTAATGTTTATTCTTTCAAAATTCTAATCCAGAATACATAATGAAATCAAGGAAAACTGTTTTCTAAACATTCAATAAAATTTAGCAAATAAATTTAGAGATGAACAAGCACAGTGGATTGAGGCACCCAGGAGAGAGAGCGCGACAGAGAGATAGATAGAGAGAGAGAAAGAGAGAGAGATAGAAAGAGGGTTTATCGTTTAGTCTGACGGTTCTCTCCCTCTTCCCCCTAAGACTGGTGGGGAGAGCAGGAAATAGAGAGGAAGAAAAAAACGCAGCTGTTACCTTGAGGAGAATGAAAAGGCCATCTTGAACGTCGCATCCCACCGCAGTCCACAAGAACGCCATTCCTGGAGGACGAAAACAACTAAAAACAGAGTTGTTTACCAGTTAATACCAGGAAAACACCAATTTGCCTATGTTCTCTCTCTTCCTTCTCTTTCTCCTCCTCCTCCTTCCCCCTCTCACTGCTCCCTCTCTTTCCTCCTGTTATACCCTTTGTTGGTTAGTTCCGTGGGTAGCCCTGGTGCCCATGTGAGAGCCCAGTGCGCTCACCCCACTGACAGCAGATGAAAGGCCGTATGGCTGGCATTATTTGAAAGGCACCCATCTCCCTCTGTTTTTGCCCTGGTGTCCTCTTATTTCACAGGGGCAAATTAATAACTCTGCTACATCAATGGGCTCGTGCTAAAAGGGCCTGGGCTGGCGTCTGAGCCACCACCATTGCCCAGCCTGACGCGCAGCCGCCGCTGCAGCGCTGCCTTTAAGGCCGTGGGCTCTTCTCTTGAGGGCAGAAGGGATTTGTGACTAGATCTGACCACTTCTGAAGTATTGTCAACAGCCAAGTTCAATAGGCAGGCCGGCAGGGAGCCATGTCTTTATTTACATCCCTCAAAGCGAAGAAGACACACTCAGTGGGATCCACACACTCTGTAATTGTGTCTCTGTGATCTCCAGATTCGCACTGCAAAACAAGTCCATCCATTGCATTCCAAGCACGCATATGAAGCTGCTCTCACTTCACCTAATAGTTCTTCGGCAGAGGGATGCATCCTGTTCTTCATCCCGTTGTGATGCTGGAAAAAATGGGCAGTTTAACTCAGTGAAAGTTTCGATATCTTTCACCATGCTCATAGAGGGCATGAATGCATGAATATATGAATGACTGAATGAGTGAACGGGTGACTGAGCGGACTGGAGCAAGCATGAATGAATGAATGAATGAATGAATGAACGAGAGTGCCCTCTTGTTCCCTTTTTTTTACCTGCTAAACTTCCCCCTTTAACTCTCTGTTCCAAATCAGGACACGCAGACCTCTGCAGGCCTGAAATACTTTATTATTTACCCACACAAATAATAAAAATATAAATCAACCCCAGACCCCCAAATGTCTGTAAAATTTACTTTTGAAATTGGCACAAAACCACAAGCTTCTTTCTGGCAAATATTTGAGTAGCTAATTTGGAAGACATCAGTCTGTTTTTCTTCCTCGTTTCTTAAAAAAATACAGCTAACAGAGTGCAAGTGTCACAGATCGAGCTTTTCTTGAGGCTCTCACCGCTGGCCAACCGATGGGCAGAATCATCCACACACAGCGCACAGCACAGTCCTCCATCTGTGTAAGTGGAGCATCCTCTCTCTCTCTCTCTCTCTCGGTGCAGTAAAATAAGAGCTGCTCCTGTGAAAGGCTGCTCCTAATTATACTCTGCCCTCTCCCCCTTACCTGCTCCATCCGCAATTAGAACAGTGGAGCCCTCAGGAGAGTCCCACCGCTGCCCATCACCTCAGCACAGCCTGCCGCACACTGCAGCCTTGCGCTTTTTAATGGGGTAGAAAGATAAAACTAGGCCTTGTTGTGTGTGTGTATGTGTGTGTGTAGCAGATCTGCATGTTAGAATTACAAGTCCAGGCCCAAAGGCTCTTTCCTAACAGAAAGAGGTTTCAAATAGCATCTCTGCCTAATCAGGTGACTGATTAGTGTCATCCCTGAATCATAGTGGTGCAGTTATAGGTCTACAAAGCCAATTTACTGTTCTTTGTTTTATTATTCTATGCTTTTTGGTACCATTTTCACAGGTTTCAAGCTAGAACCCCAAAACTTTGTTGGATCAGAGAACCTGTCTAAGCATGGTGCATTTGTGCTTTTGGGACAAATTACACATACAGTTTTCACATTTGGAATTTGTTTGAACACATTTTCTTTTCCCATAGGAAGTGAAAGGCGGACCTTTGAGAAAATTCAAATCTGACTGCCATAAATCACAAAGGACATACCTCACACTGGCGCTAACATTACATGCAGACTCACATACATTATAGAACATATCGCTGCTGTCGTAACAAAACCTCGTATCTCCATTTTTGCTGTTTTTCAGTTTTTGATGTGATTTGAAAATGCCAGTTATATATATATATATATATATATATATATATATATATATATATATATATATATATATATATATATATATATATATATACAGCCTAGCAACATCTCAGCAACTACTTGGGATACCATAGCAACAGCCTGGCAACACCTTACCATCCACCTGGGATTCCATAGCAATGGCCTAGCAACATCTTAGCAATTACCATGGGATAACACAGCAATGACCTAGTAACACCTTAGCAACCACCTGGGATAACATAGCAATGGCCTAGCAACACCTTAGCAACCACCTGGGATAACATAGCAATGGCCTAGCAACATCTTAACATCTTATTAGGAGTTCATGTTTCTATCTACTTTATTTTGTGTTATGAAAATAAAAATAAAAATAAACTATTTTAGCCCTAATGTGCAATTTTACATTACAAATTTTCTGAGTATGATTTGATTCGTGGTTTCTTCGCTTTTTCTTTTAAGTTGTAGTACAAAAACAGATGTAGCCCTACACAACTGGAATGGTGTTAACATCCCATTTCAATGGCAAAAACAATATCCCATGGGTCAATAATACTTGAAAACAGATAACATTTCTTTTTATTTTATTTGGTAATCTACTGTTTGCATTTGTGGTTGTTTGTCCTAATGATCTGAGCCATCTCAAAGCCCCTAGTAGTCAGAGGCCCCTGAGCACTTGCCCAAAAGGCCCGGTCAGTTATCCATCCCTCATATTTGATGGTGTGGCTGAATTTGAATGATCATTGTAATGACTGTCAGTGAAACAAGTGTGATTCTCTGTCAGTCAGTATTGTCAGTGTGTCTGCACGTGTGTGTGTCTGTATGTGCGTTTGTGAGAGAGTGTGCGTGCGTGTTTTCTGGGGCACATTACCTGTGTGTGCGTGTGCTTGCGCTTCTGTGAACGCGCCTGCCCGGCTCCGTTCTCCGCACCACTGACCTGCTCCGCGCGCTCCCGCGGGTAGGAGTGGCACGCGCACGGGCAGGAAGTCGGTAGCCGGCAGGGCGCGGCCCTCTCACGCGCCAGCTGCGCTCCTGCGATCCCCTTCACTCCGCCGCTGGAGAGGACGCACAGCGTGCGCCACAGAGCGCACGCACATACACACATACGCACACATACACACACGCACACATACACGTGCACGCGCTTCCACGCCACACCGCCTCCCTCCGCTCTCTTAGTTGGTCTAAATAAACGAGCTCTCCTGCCGCTCGCGCTCAGTTTCTCCTGCGCGCTCGGCGCCTCCGGATCGCTGTTTTGTTTTGTTTGTTTTTCTCATTAGTTCGTTTCGCCTTTTCTCCGCCGCGCCGCTTTTACGCACCGACGATGACGAAGAGCGAGGAGGCCAAGGAGGATTAAAGCTCGCGTTCTCCTACCCCGGCCTGGGGGGAAACGAGGAGCTCCAAGAGGGGTGTAAACGGGAGGGCAGGGTGGGGGGCACAGGAGTAGGAGGAGGTGGAGGAGCTGGAGGAGGTGGCGGAGGAGGTGCAGGCTGAGACCCGCTGCGCCGTGGAGCTCCGGGCGGCATGCGGCTCCTCGCGCTCCTGGGGCTCCTCGCCTCGTGCGCCCTGCTGCTCGCCCCCGCTGCCCAGGCGTGCGGCCCCGGGAGGGGTTACGGCAAGCGCAGGCCCCCCAAGAAGCTGACGCCCCTCAGCCTCAAGCAGTTCAGCCCCAACGTGGCCGAGAAGACGCTGGGGGCCAGCGGCAGACTCGAGGGCAAAATCACCAGAAACTCGGAGCGCTTTAAGGAGCTCACGCCCAACTACAACCCCGACATCATCTTCAAAGATGAGGAGAACACGGGCGCGGACAGGCTCATGACGCAGGTAAGGGTGGAAGCTCGAGGGGGGTGTCTGTGATCCGGCCGTTAGGAATGAGCAGCGTTAGAGCTGATTTCAGTCCAGAGTTAGAAGTGTTTTACGCTGGTTCTGCTCGGCCTTTGCTCCCAGCTCAGCCTTTATTGATCTCCACTGGGAACTGATTTGCTCTCACCGCTTCACTGAATCCCAGCTCCAGCTCTGTTTCGGACAGCATTAGTTTCTTTGGTCCAGTTCTTGTGTCTCCTGCTCCAGTACAGCTGCTTCAGCTCCTTTGCTCATTACTCTTATTGTGTTCTTAATTTAGTTTCATTGTGCTCTCATTTTCTTATTGGCTTTATAGAGATAATGTGGATATCCAGTGTATTTTTATATATTTTGTGTCTTCTGTATTTGATGCCTGCCATAAAATTGCCTTGCAGGAACAATTAAAGTTGAGTTGAATTGAGTTGAACTGAATTGTACTGAACTGAGTTGAATTGACATTAGGGGGCTTTATAATGAGCCTGGAACAGGTGTGTTGGGGCAGAGAATACAGTACCCGATCCTCTGCAGGGCCAGTGTTCACTTGAGCGGAGCTGAAACACACTGCGTTACTAAAAGAAGTTCTGACAGCAATCATATGTCCCAGAGAGGAGCACATGTGGTCACCAATAAAGTACAGTGGCTTGGACAGTGAGTTCCCAGGACTGAAGATGGGAAACACTGATGAAAGCCGCCTCAAATATAACTGTCAGGTTAGCATAGTTATGTACAACTAAAGGCTCCATATGTGGACCACTCAAATGGTCTCATGCCTACTGTACTGTAAAATCCCAGGAACTCTGACCTCTCTAACACAAAAAGAAATATCAGTGTTCAGATCAGTCTTTTGAAAAAGACTAGCTGTGTGCTTTGAACTTGAGCTGTCAGTGTGAAAGGAGCATCTGTGACAGTGCTGCTGGAGCATTACAGCCTTCTAACGCTGAGCCACCACACCTGCTTCACGGCTTCACCAGTCTTCATTTGCTGCATTACAGGAGCGTCTTGAACCCCATACACATTTTATATGATCTGATTTGAATACTGTCCGTTCTTTTATAAATAAGAAAGAGCTCCCTGAGAGTTCACAGTGGGTAAGTGGATAAGTAGCCACTCGTGATGTCCACTCATAAACCCGTTTGGGGTTGTTTGAAAATAATTTTAAAGGCTACCTGAGAGGTTATATTGCTATTGTTTCATTTGGTAAGTGGTTTATAAATAAAAGTATGTTTGAAAATATAAATGTTAAGTGTGAATGAATATAACATTAGGTGATGAAATGTTTTTATCTAACACCTGCAGTAGTCTGCTATGATAAAACTAGTTTATGCATTTATGTGGATAATAAAACTGATAAAGCAACACATCTATAATGATCTTGGCCCAGATGTTTTACTTTGAAGGTCTACATGCTGAGTATTTCCTTCTCTGTTTAATTCTTCAAGTCTAAAAGTAAGTCTTAACTGACTTACTAATGACACCCAGAGAGAGAAGGAGTGGTTCAACATAACAGCATATTCACACAATAAAACCTAGGTTAAAGGGAAGCCACCACATTAAGCAATACTGTAGAAGCACATGCACTAATTGGTGCACAGTATATGATGTGCTGTCTCCTTAAACTTTTGAAAAGGTCTAAGCACTTAGTAAGGTGTTTTGAAGCACCTTACACACCTTGTTTAGAGCCTATAAATTATTTTACAAGAATAAATAATAACTGAGTTTTTTGTGTTTATTTGTGTTGTTTGTGTTCTGTGCCTTGGCACTGAAAATATGAAAACATGACTGTCAAAAGCAAAGATGTGTCTTTAGCTTTTTAAGCATGGTGTACCGGGTCAAAGATAAATGAATGAAGGTGGATCACCATCAGCCATACAGAAACATTTTGCGAGCATTAAACAACACTTTGTTGAGGTTTGAGCAATTGAAAATGCATAGTACTAAAAAAGATGCAGTTATTGGTGGTATTTAAGCAGAATATGGGTGCATGTACGATGGCCAAGTCTCATCAATGAGGACACCTAATACGATGAATAAAATATGATTTGAGTATGATTTGTGTAGAATACAGCTCTGTAGTAACTGAATTCAGGGAGTCATGCAAAAGGTTCAAATCTTTTAACAATAAAAAGATGATATAAGCCTGTCTATTTCTGTATCAAAAAATATGAGCGCAATGTGAATCATCTAAATTTTTCCAACGTTAATCAGCAGTACTCTTTTTTGTACAGGAAAGGCCACATTGTATGTGTTGCTATGATCATGAACTTCGGCCGTCTGTGGCAGTGACCCTTTGCACTTCACTGATTACCTGTTGATTGCATGTCTGCATATTTCGCTTTTTTCCAATGAACAATAAATCATCTTTCTGTTATTTCCTCTATTCTACTAATACTTCCCCCCTTCTTGTCTTTGCTTGCTTCAATCATGCCTATGACTGGTATTGCTGATAGAATTAATGTATATGTCAAAAAATGCAGCAGCTAAGTGGTACTCATTACCTTCACCACTGCCAGTGTTGTGCACCTGTAGAAATTGTTTCATAAAAGTGCCTACTTCAACTTACAAGGTCAGTTTTTTCTGAGCAGTTTTTCTTAGTGGTGACAAAGCAGGCCTGCAGTGTTCTAATTATCCAGACAACTCATACACCACATTACGTGTCTAACTCTATCTAAATGGCTACTTTTGCAGCGCTGTAAGGACAAACTGAATTCCCTGGCTATCTCGGTTATGAACATGTGGCCAGGGGTGAAGCTGAGAGTCACTGAGGGCTGGGATGAAGACGGCAATCACTTTGATGACTCTCTGCACTATGAGGGCAGAGCAGTGGACATCACCACCTCTGACCGTGACCGCAACAAGTACGGCATGCTGGCCCGGCTGGCAGTGGAGGCTGGCTTTGACTGGGTCTACTATGAGTCCAAAGCACACGTCCACTGCAGCGTGAAGTCAGGTAGGAGACTGAACTCTACAGCTAAGCACAAATGACATTAGTTATATCATAAATTAATCTGTTAATTTTTAATCTTATTCATTATTTAAAAGTAGTCAAATGCATCAGAATGTTGCACTTCGCTTATGTGCAGATCTTAAATCAGCTGCAATAGTTACACAGTGGTATGATTTGCCTCAGTATCTTTTGAAAGTAAAACTTTTTAATGCTCAGTACTACTGAACAGATCGCTTGGATGAGAGGAAAGCAGAACAAAGTCTAGTCTTGGCTGTGCTTTTAGTAGAAAATACTTTTAGTACAAAAGTACTTGTGTTAAAGAGATACGCCAGTATTTTTCAACCTGGGCCTGGATTCATAAGCCCCTCAGACTAGGAGTGCTGATCTAGGATCGGATTCCTCCCTTTCTTACAATGGTCTCACTGACAGGAACAGATCCTAGATCAACACTTCTACTCTGAGAAGCTTTGTGAACACAGGCCCTGATCTCTGTCTGCAGTATGCGTAGTATACAGTCAGTTATCATGGACAGAAGTTTTGGTGCGTTGTAGTTTTGTATAAGGTAGAGAAAGAACAGAGAACCCATTGGCTTGGAACACATGTATAGTAGAAGCCAACGAGCAGATGCTGAAGCACGTTCCTATTGACTTCTGTTGTAAGTGAATCAATGGGTATTCTGTCCTTTTTTGACTGTATACTAAAGATACTGCAAATAGAGATCAGGTTGAAAAATGCTAGAATATTCCTTAACACATGACTTTTGCAATAAAAGTATTTTTTGCACCATTAAGACTGGACTTTGTGAAAATTGTATTACTTTGAGAATAAAAAAAATCACTGTAAAATAATAAAATAGCACTTTGTGATTTAATATTTACACAGGGGCAAACTACAACATTGTGTTCCATTTCTCTAATTGTAAAAGCTTGGTAGTAGATCGCCAATGGCGTTTATGCTTGAATTCCTAGTTATAGGACACTATATGCCAAATAGCAAGTCAGTTTAGACGCAAGGCATGGGAAGAACAAAATCTAGTCTTGGTGGTGCTTTTAACAAATATAAAAGTAAAGTGTTTAGTCATCTCATAAAAATAAATAAATTAATTAGCCACACAATATCCTAAAGACTAAGTTATATAGCACCATGTTGTCATCCTTCAAAAGGAAAACTTTATAAGAGAAGGACAAACTTGGGTGAATTTTCAATGTTAGTTAATGTAAAGTGATTTCATTCAAGTTAACTTTGGACCATTTCTAATGGTCTATTCATGGTGAAATGTTCACACGAAGTAAATGGACTGCTGGTCTTTTTAATTTAGGTACAACAACAAAAAAAAAGAATTTCTTCTGACAGTGACAATAAGTGAAATCGCAAGTCAGCTTAGTTTTCAATGACAGGAAGAGAAGTTTAAAACAATATACCCTCTTAGGAAGCTCTGAAAGTGTGCTAAGATTATATAAGGGGAATACTACTTAAAGCAGAACTGATTTTTGAAGTTTTCTCCATAATTACATCTTTAGGATGTACACAAAGTCATTCTGAGTGGTCAGTTGTTTAATGATGCATTGTAAAGAAACTTACAGATTCAGATTTCTTACAGTGGTGATAGCAACCAGGGGTCACAATTTCTACAACAAAATTTAACCATTTTTACATTATGTTTATTATCCAAAATGACCATTGGACCTACAAATGCCATCTGATTATTTAAATGTAATGTAACCTCCTGTGAGGTGTGAGGTAGCTTTTTGGGGCTTTAAACACTTTGGATGTCTGGTTCCTATCATCTTTCAAGACTGAATGGCAATTTTACCTTATATGCTCTTAGTTGTGCTTGTCACTCATTAGCAAGCCCTTGATTAGTTCTCTCAAGCTGTACACAGCATGTATAGTTCACGGCTTGAAATTAGTTGATGCTAATTTGAGCTCATTTGCATCTTACTTTAGGCTGTTAATCATGCCAATCTAAACAAGCCAGTTTTAGTACTTTGGAAAGACAGATGCTCAGAATGATCATAGGTACTAATAAATGTGAGTCCGCAGTTGTCCAGTAGGCTCCGGCTGCGGGGACTGTGGTCAGTTCTCATTAGCTCAGGTGAGATAAGTGGGAGACGTGGGCTACAGGTGATGACCAGGTAGCAGACCACATCATTAGACCATTACCCATTACCTGTATTCATGTCATTAGGGAGCAAATTACTGGCCAGACAACCAGGACAGAGAGACTGGAGTTTTTCTGCTTATAGCTCTTCCAGTGTCTGTGTTCAGTCTTATACTCCATGCGGAATGTTTTGCTGAAGATATTGGGCTGATTTTATACTTTGTCAGGAAGCAGGGACCAAAGAAACCTTCCATTTCCCCATCGTTTCCATCATGTTTATTTTTGTGTATTTTTGTCACTCTGGAATGTGGGTTTTGCTCATTTCATTCAGCAAAAATGTTGCGTTAGTACATTCTGAACTTATACTAGTTCCACACACACAGAGACAAAAAGCTGACCCTATGCCCTGTGATTTTTCTGTCTTGGCGCAACACTTAAGTCTGAAAAGTGTCAGTTTGGAGCTGCTGGTGAGGAATGGGACTTCTGTGTGGACGTTTGTGAAGCACTTTTTGTTATCGCTCTGATAGGGAGTGCAAACACTGGCAGGACCTGTTGTCTGCGTCTGCCTTATCAAAGTCCTTTATAGGTGTGTTCTGCTACGCGGGGCACAGTACTGCTGAATGGCTGAGTATCTGAATGAATGATACTTGGCTAATATGAAATTGTATTTGTATGAAATGGCACTGGCGGTCGGAAGCTTGGTTGTACTTCAGAGATAAGGTGGAACTGCAGTGTGATAAGAAATAGGAAATATTCTCCTCATGCGTGCAGCAAAAGCACATTCCTATGAACTTCTGTGTCTCTTTGGAGTGGCGGAAACCAAGTTTCATAGTGTGTACCTTTAGGTATTAGAATGTAGGTGTGGCAAGGGCAGAGAACAGAGAGAGAGAGAGAGAGAGAGAGGGAGATTGAGTGAGGTCGATTGTTCAGAAGTAGAGCAGGTTACTAAAGTGCTTTGAGATGATTAACCCGCTCCTTTGTTTTCCAGACGGTAATTCTGTTGTTCCCTTTCTCAGATCTCTTATCTCAGCCATGTCTTATCACCTGGCCTTGGTACTCACCTTTCCCAAATATTTGTGTTGGACTCTGCTGAGACTTGAGACTCCCATTCCAGGCCCTATAGCGTCTTACAGATCCTGACCCAGTCCCTTCTGCTGGAGAGGAGACGCAGAGCTTACGCTCAGGCTCATGGTTATTTATTAGCTTATATTGTATTTTTACGTGGCGACTCGAGTTGAGTGAAAAGAGAAAACTAATTAGCTTTAAGAATGGCGTTTAAAGTGTTTGCCTGCACACAAAGTTGTTTTGCCACTGTGGCAGACTTTCGGTTTTATTAGTGTTTTACATGTTTACAATGCAGGAGAGAAACAGACAGAGCGAGGGAGAAAATCTGAGTGTGTGTGCTGAGATTTTGTCCATTTAAGGAAAGCAGGGTAGAAAAAATCATGCCGCGTTTACATTTTAACAATCAAATTCCTCTATAGGGGAAGATTTCTTAAAGAGGAATTCCACAGATTTTTGAACTTTTATGAACTTTTTGTTCATAATTCAATCATTGAGACATAAACAAAGCCATTAAGAGTGGTTTGTAATGGTTCATTGTAGAGACTAATTACAATGGTGGTGATAGGAACCAGGGGATGCAATATCCACAACACAAATATAGCTATTTTATTTACTATTCAGAGAGACCAGTGAACTAAATGTGTCTTCTGAGTTTTTATATGTAACACTGACAGTGGTAAAATAGTAGTAAATCGTAAAAAGTATGCTTTCTTTGGGCACTATTTTGCCTTACAATTAATCTACCACTCCCCCCATGAATAGATTATAAAAAATATGGCCAATTTTTAGGCCAATTATTGCTAAAGTATCATAAAACAATCTCTCAGACATCACATAATCTATTATCTTAACCACTTCAGATGTTTGGTTCCACTATTGTGAACAATTCTCACTAGAATTCTCTAGAATGATGCATTTCACACCAAACCATTCTGAATGAATTTGTTTACATCTTTATGATATAATTACACAGAACAAAACAGTGGAATTCTCTTATAAGTTCGGCATTTAAGAAGAGTCACATTTAATTTATAGACTGAATTATTTAGATATATATATATATATATATTTATTTACGTAATGTGCCATTGTTGGATAACTGGCTAATTGTAGTCCCTGAGGCCTGATGTTAATGGCTACGAACAATTTACATACAGACAAACTATTATCATAAACATAAAGCATGAGTTGAATTTGTATAGCAATAAACAAGATAATGAAAGGTTAAAATTCATGTTCACACTTCCAGTTGGCAACAAGCCACTGACTTATGAAATCAGAAATGTCCTCTAGTATGTAAATGTATACTGTGTGGCTCAGATGAGTTAAATTCTCTCTCTCTTTCTCTTTTTCTCTCTGTCTCTCTCTCTCTAAGAACACTCTGTGGCTGCTAAGACAGGCGGCTGTTTTCCCGGAGGTGCTCTGGTCACTCTGGAGGACGGGAGCAGGAAGGCCATGCGTGAGCTGCAGCCCGGAGAGCGAGTGCTGGCCTCGCTCCAGAGCGACGGCAGTGGTCAGCTCCTCTACAGCGAGGTCATCGCTTTCCTGGACCGCAGCCCTGTGGCACGGCAGCAGTTTCACACTCTAGTGACAGACTCGGGGGCCACGCTGAGCCTGACCGCCGCTCACCTCGTGTATGTGGCCGAGGGGAACTGCTCGGGGCCGGCGGCCAGTGGCCAGCTCCAGACTGTGTTTGCCAGCCAGGTGCGGCCGGGTCAGTGCGTGGTTTGGGCACGGGGAGCAGGGCAGGAAGGGCAGCTGTCCCGGGTTAGCAGGATCAAGATGAAGGAGGACACGGGGGCGTTTGCTCCACTCACCCGCCACGGCACGGTGGTGGTTAATGACATTGTCTCCTCCTGCTACGCAGCCACGGATCAGCACCAGCTGGCTCACTGGGCTTTCGGCCCACTCAGAGCGCTCCATAGTTGGGGTGGGCCAATGGGACACCAGGCTGAGGGAGTACACTGGTACCCCTCACTGCTGCACTGGGTAGGAAGCCGCATACTCAACCCAAAACACTTCCACCCCTGGGGCATGATGGACATTGACAGATGAGGGGGAGGACAGTGCATGTTGTGAGGAAAAAGGAGAAAAATTGGAAAAGACAGAATGAGAATGATCAAATGATCAAAAGAGAATGATCAAAAAAAGAGGCTAATATGGAGGCTCTAGAGGAAAGAAGAGGTAGAAGAAATTCTGAAATGAAGAGATTAACTCTATTGCCTTAAAAGACTTGAAGGATGCAGTAATTCTGTTGGTGTTTCATCACTTGGAGAATCGTGTCCATGGACCCACATGTAAAACTATTCAACACAAAACTATTTGGAAAAAAATGGGTTTCTTTTACTGCCTACACTGGAACATACTCACAAAACACACAAACACGCACACACATGCATTAATTAACATTCTTATACTGAGGTAATACAGCACATGTAAACTGTAGATAAATTAGCTCAGGTAAGCAGCGACTCAGCCATAGGAGATCAGTCTTAGTCTGCTTGAGTCTTAGGCTGTTTGATACTTTGATACTCATTCACTTACAAACAAAAGTAATTTGACAAAAAAGGGAAAAATATATCAGGAAAACCTTTTTCCAAGCAGTCTACCGTTTGGTTTGTTATTTGTTACGTACTGTTCTTACTCTCATTATTCTCTCACAAGTTCAGAGTCATTGGCTTAGACATATCAGTGCTGTCAGTCTCATGTTTCTTGCTGGAAATGTTCTTTGTAACTTTATCAAGTATTTAATAGTCACATTGTACACTGTATTTCTACATATAGCATACACAAGGGTTCAAATGCACAACATTACATACTTTATTAAAGTTATACTCATTAAGATACTGAAATATGCAACATTATTCACTCAGTACAGTCATTATGTCAGTGAACAGCCAATTAAGGATCCATATGTTATGCCACACAGTCTGTATTCCCCATGTATGCTTTATGGAGTAATACTCCATATACAATCTGACTTGCTGTATTTACCTTTTTTGTGGCATTATTTACTTTTTACCAGAAAGATGTCAAAAATTATATAATGTTCATAAAAGTATTTAAAGATCTATTTTTCAAAATTAAACAATATGGAAATATGATGTTCCTCTTTTTTCTTTCCTGTTATATTGGTATTTTTTTTTAAAGATTTTGCCTCCTCTGTGGTCCATGCTACAACACAGGAGACAAGAATAAGAGTCCATATAGTCTTAAGGAATGTAACTCAGTGCTTAGTCTCGCATAGCCAGGTACTGCACAGTCATTCTCAAGTCAAGCCTAGAATCATGGTTACTCAAGGCTCTCTCAAAGAATGAAACCTTAAAACTATGACAACGTGCAAATTTGCATAGTGAGTGTGTATGCAGTCAGAGTAGCTGTGCTTGATCTGCTGTCACTCTACTGAGGCAGTAAGCTGGACATCTCTGGAGATGTCTCCACAATTTTCTCTACGTCTGGGCTACTGCAAGCAAAGAAAGGGATGATTCGGAGCCCAGGTAAGCCCAGCACTCTCCTCACAAGCTCTGGTGGTTCATACACGCCCTCTTGGCTTTGGCTGGCTCTGTGTTGCTTATCAGCCAGTGAACGTATCTTCTGAGTGTCCTGATCTTGTTCAAACCCCCGCTCAGACAGAGTTCCTTGATGGCAGAGATTTAATGTTAGAATGGTTCCTATAGTTAAATACCTACTTCATCATGACGCTGTTCATGCTGTTTGTGTGCAAAAGTTTGGGCTCATCTTTTCAAATGATATGTTTTGTCCAGGTGTGGCCAAACTTTTGCATACAACTATAATTAAGTAAACAACCTTTATAGAGAACACAGTTATGCACATTTTAATGTACTATTACTGTTTACATGCTGATTTTAACATATTGGGAAGAAATAAAACATAAAATGTGGCCTTTGCAAAAGTTATGGAACTTTATGTTATATTAAGCATATTTATAAATATGTTAAACTCAACAAATAAATGAAAATTGTGCACTAAAATTTGCCAATAAAGGTAATATATAGGTGTGCTCTCTGTAGAGGATGTGTTTACTTATTTTCACTTAGAAATCCAACAAAACATGTCATTTGACCAGTGGTGTTCAAACTTTTGCATGCGACTGTAAATATATGTTGTTTTCCAAATAGTTTCCACCTAACACTGAAACAATGTTTGTACCTGAAACTGTGTGGTCCAGAAAAAAGGCCAAAAAGCTGACCAAAAACACAGGTAGCATCAGACAAGACTGTAGAAATATGTCTAGACTGGGTTCACCTAAATGCAGAAAGATGAACATTTAGTGCTATGTGTTCCTTCCCATGCACACAAACAGCTACAAACCAATTAAGTGCATTACATCATTAGTGTGTCGAGGAAATCGGAAGGTGTTCACATCATACCGGTGTAGATAAAGTCTGAACGCATTCTGAACCAGCGAGGCAGCACTAGAGACATGAACACAGTGAAGCCTGTGTTGAAAATGTTGCGTCCAGAGTCCACATCTGTGTACTGGAGGTACGTTATACCTATCGCTGTAGCCACAGTGTAGGTCACGCTTAGCACAGCACCTGAAAGGAAGTCAGGGGGCAAATTCAAAGTTAGATCTGCAGCTTTTCAGGCACTTCATGGCTCTGAGGTTGCATATGAGGAGATAGAGAGGGACTGATTAATAGAAGAAGGTTACCATGGATAGCCAGAGGGATTGAGGTAAGCAGCTGAGTCAGTCGCAGAAACACGCCCAGAACCAGCAGCATCACACCAGCAAGCTGCACAGCGCCCCGAGACCCACACTGAAAGAAAGACGCAGAAACACAGAGATGGGAGAGAGACATAAATGGAAATAGAGAGAAAAACAGTACTATAAGCAAGACTGCAACAATGACAAAAAACATACAGATTTGAAGTGATTGTTTGGCAGGCAAAAAAAAACCCCAAAAACTAAAACTCAACTGCACAAATTTTTGCCTAATTTTCCAGCCAAGACATTTTTGATGGTATTTGAGAATGTATGACACACTATTATCTATAAAAATGGACAAAACTATGATACATAGGTAAAACAGCGATAGCAATCATGATACACTGATTCAATATAGTGTAGTAAAGGATTGGTATCAACACTGACACTGACCTTATTTTTGAACAGATCAGATATCACTGAGAAGCAATCATATCACATCAGTCAGGGTTGTTATAAAATGATTCAATTAAAAAACTACACAGTCCTAAGAAGAACTGTTGTATGATCATCTCTGCAATGGCACATTAGCTTATATATTTATGGTTTTGATTATTTGTGTAAGGTTAGTATTAGGGTGTGGTATATATATTTCTTGCCTCAAAAAATGGCCTGCTACATAGCCTCATACCGTCATACCCAGGAGTAGACATTGCCTATTGTCTGGTGTCCCTGGCCACAACATTTTACATGTTGTCCACAGAAAATACATCTGTGGCCCGAGTGGCCACTTGCCTTGGATCTTTTGGCTTCGTTTTACCATTTAACAAACCTGTTTTGTCAAACACAGAACTAATCAGAAAAACCAGATTTTGCTGCAATTTGTGAAACGAACCACCTCGATAACTAATGTTATGGTGTGGTGACTGTGCTGGTCCCTCTTGCTGAGGTGGTCTGCCTGGTGTTATAGATGCTGTTCCATTGACTAAATTTTGCTTATATCATTTTATGAAGTAAAAGAACCTATCAGTGCAATAGTTAGAGTACCTAATGCAGTGGTCTCCAACCTTAGTCCTGGAGAGCTTCCTTCCTACAGAGTTTAGATCCAACCTGTATCCAATAAGCTGCCCCACCCCTTACTCAACTCTGATACATCCAGCCAATCAGGGACTTGGGAAGAGGTTGAATAACTGGAGGTTGAATGGTGGTTCTGCAGGTAGGTACCTCTCTAGGACCAGGGTTTAAGACCACTGACCTAAAGTAATGTCAGAGCAGACTAACTCAGCAGGGGGCACCATCATGGCATGAGAAAGGAGAGGTGTAGGCGATGCAAAAAATAAAAGCCCAAAGTAACAACAGATGCAAAGAGAACTTGAGGCAAGCTTCAGATTTTAGAGGAGGTTAGTGTGAGTGGAGACACTGTCGTACCTGGCTGAGCCCAAGCGTACAGGCATTAGCTACACTGCTGCAAAGCCCCACTGGTGCCCCCAACAGGCCAGCGAGGATACTGCCCAGCCCCTCCATACTTAAACCTCTGTTACACGCCTGTGCTGGAGGTGTGGGAGCTTTCAGGAGTCGCGCTGTTAGCACATACACTGCCTGAGAACTGACACAAGAAGACAAGCCTGCGGCCACTCCTGCTGCAATACTCCGACCAGACAGCAGGGGGAGTCCTAGACCTTCATGTGTAAAGGAGAGGTAGGGCACATACACTCACAATCCACTTTATTAGAAACACCTAGCTTGTACTCACTGGTCCCTTTATGTCACCCGTCCACTAAAGACATGTACAATTAAAGACACCCTATTCATTGGTCAGTTTCTGCCCGCAAGACTGCATTTGATGTTATTTGAGTCACAGCCTTATTCTCAATACACAAGTAACACTGACTGTAAGGGCATGGTACTGTGGCACAGCATTAAGCTAAGAATAGCCCACCACCCAGAAATATGCAGCCAAATGCAGTTGTCATCACACACTGATCAATGATAAAGGGATAGAAGATGAGAGAACACAAACTGTGCATGATGGGCTACGTTCTCTAACTGTACACTAACAAAGTGGACACACAAGGCAGGTGTTTCTAATAAAGTGGCCAGTGACTGTATGTCATATTGGCAGACATACACACACATCATTTCTTAGCTTGCATGAAACCAGCTGCTATTCTCTACATTTTAGATGGTAAATTTTAGGCTATGAAAAGTTGGACAAATATTATGAACTATGGATGATTTTTTCCAAGCTGATAAAAATTTGAATTGCAATGACAGAACAAACATCTTCTCAGTGGGAATATCAGAGCATAGGATAGAGACTGTACTTTAAGTTAAAGATGCACTATGTAGGCTTTTTTGAAAGGAGTAAAGTTATGGAGTCAGGAGAAAAAAACATGCAAAAACATGGTGTGCGTGTACTGCTGTGAGTCACCCTGTAAAGCCTGAAATAGTAATAAAAAAAGTCAGACTTGTTGCGTTAGATTTCCTGGAAGTTTTTTAGGCCATGTCATACAACTTCATTTCATATCTAAGCCTGGACACAACAGAATGCAATGAGGTGCAAATCATTTAAACCCTGTATTTAATTGAAAATAGTACAAAGACAACATATCAAATGTTAAAAATGAGAAATTTAATTATTTTTAGAAAAATATAAGCCCATTTTGAATTAGATGCCAGCAACATGTGGTGTTTGGACAGGGGCATGTTTACCACTGTGTTGCATCATCTCTTTTAACAGCACTCTGTAAGCATTTGGGAACTGAGGAGACCAATTTCTGTAGATTTTGAAAGTTTTAGGTACTATAGATGATGAAATTTCCAAGTTCTTTGCTATTTTACATTGAAAAACATTATTCTTGAGCTGACTGCCCACACAGTCTTTCACAGAGTGGTGAACACCTCCCCATCTTTACTTCTGAAAGACTCTCTCTCTGATGCTCTTTTTGTACCCAGTCATGTTACTGACCTGTTGCCAATTAACCTAATTAGTTGCGAGACGTTCCACCAGCTGTTTTTAGCATTACACTCATAGTGTTTATATGTGTAGCTTTAAACTTCACTAGTGAAGTACACAATTCTAAACACACAACTTCTGCCCAGTGAGCTCTGATAAGAATGAGCTACTCTGAAACATTTCTAAAGGTACCTGGTAGAGGTGGATTGAGCCATGGTGTGGTGGGATCTGTAAACAGCAGGCTGGATGAGTTTGGAACACCCCAGTTCTGTATATGCGTTGTACTGAAATTATTCTTCTTTAAAAGCAGTTCAGGCACGGAGTGAGGTCTGATGTGACCGTAGTGGAACAGAGCAGCACACACAGCCCACACCAACAGCATGGACAGGAGCACCTGCACGCAGGCAGAAACGAATTACCATGAGGGGGACAACTATATTATATCCATAAAAGTTTACTGTAGTTTAAAAGGGAATTCCACCAATTTTTCTAAATTGTCTGCATGATTAAATGGTAAAAATGTTAACAAAGTCATTCACGGTTTGATGCGAATTGTTCTTTTTTTGAAACACTTGCTGAGAATCGTTCATATTGTTCATGTGCTCATATTAGGGAGAAAACCACTATTAAGAAATATATTCTAAGAATCACAAGCTTTATTTGTAACTTCATGTAAAATCTCAAAGTATATGCATAGTTTATTCAAGTGATTTGGTACATATCCTACTGTTCTCATCATCACTTTCAGGTTACTCTTTTGTACCTAGTATTAATTATGTAGCTGCACTCACTGAGAACATGCTGAAGATGGGGTACTGTGAGAGCCTCAAGCAGGCAGGGAGAGAACAGGAGCGCAGATGCTGAGACAGGAACACCAATAGAACCACGGTCCTGAAAACAGAGATGCAAGAGTGTTTATGAAGTTATGTTTATGAAGAGTGTATTATGTTATGACTTAAATGCTTTACTTAAATGCTTTATTAGTAAGTTGTTATGTCAGTTGTGTGTTTAATATAACACTGCATGCAATTTTAAGTAAGACTTTACCTACATAGACAATTCATAACATATGCCATTAACTGCAAGATGATGTAACATACTTTATAAAGTAACTGATAAAACAGAGTTAGTGGTGTTATAAATTAAATAAAGGTCTATCACTTTCATATAAGGTCCTTTATGTCATTATATTGTCATTCACTTAATTGAACATCTTTTACTTACTTAAACCAGTACTCCTTTATATATATATATATATATATATATATATATATATATATATATATATATATATATATATATATATAGTCCATGTGAAGGTAGCCTTCAAATAAAGTGTTAGCTAATCATCGTTACGCAAAAAAGGTTTCACCTCTTAAACTGTAGGTGTATTATTCAGTTATTAGTCTTACTACGTATTATTCAGAAACCACTAAAGATTATTCAGTAACTAATATGTAAGATATGTAATTATGAGAGTGAGAATTTTAGTTCTGGGCCCACATACAGGCCCTTGAAGTTTTCAGGGTTACAGATTTTAAATGCAAAGTAGTAGCCCATCACTGCTATTTCCTGCCAGTTCATTTCATGAAGCTTAAAGTAAGAGATCTGTATGGGGCCCATACTTCAGTTTGTCATACCATTGTGATTTTATTACTAAAATATTAGCTATGTTGTAGTTACCAAATAATCTATAGCAATCATCCAATAGTAAGCCTAAGGTTTGAGGGGTTAACAGAAATATGATGTGCAGAAACCAGACTCTTACAGTAGAGAGAGGCCCCAGTGGTCAGAGCAGAGCAGAGCCGCCTCTCTGTAGATTGAGAAGCCCAGCATGCAGAGCACAGGTGTCAGGATGAGTGGACCACAGCGGGACAGCAATGCTCCACTCAAGCCAGACAAACCCACTGAAAACTGCACCAGTCCAGCTACTATGGCCATACCCTGGAACTACACACACACACACACACACACACACACACACACACACACACACACACAAGGAAAGACATGATGAATATTATTTCAGCTAGCAGCCTACATAAACCTTGTAATTTTAGGTTTATTTTTAACACTACTGAAAACACTACTGACATTGCACTGTCTCAACATTTCATAATGAATGGACCAGTATAAATGGTCCAAAATATTTTTTATTGAAAGTTAAGGTTTTTTTCACTTTCTCCTGAAAGTCATAATTTTGCAGATACAATGTTTTGTTCTGACAACAACAAAAAACATACAGTTCATCCATCAAAGAGAATAAATGATAAACATGTCATATGATAAAACAGTTTTGATATATAGCATATAGCATGTAATTAGTCTGACAAATAATATAACATGCTATAACCAAATTTCTCCTAGTAAAGAAGGGTTTATGCAATAAAGCATGCAGTGGTGAGAGAGAGATAGTAAGGGGGTGGTCTGAGTGTTCAGGACCACGGACAGCAGTGCAGTACCTCTCTAACTGGGTGAGTTGGGGCCTCAAACTCCTTTGACTTCTCACACTGCTCCCTGCAGGCTGCAGGAAAGTATAACAATCAGCCACAGCAGAGCATTTCAGCAGTTTAACAGCCAGTTACAGCAGTGGACAGTATGGCAATACGGTATCTTTATCATGATAAATTGTGTCACCATATAATTTTAGAGTGAATCATTGCAGGTTCTCCATTACACTAAATGACTGTAGATATCATAAAAACACATTTATGCAAACTATAGGAAACCAACAAAACCAATGTATAGTAATTGTATAAATTAAAAAGTAGTCGACTGGATGTAGGTCCATTATGCCATCTTGTTTTATTAGTTATTTTTACTAATTGCCTAATTTAATCTAAAGTAGCTAATTTTTCCAAAGTCTGATTTTTAAAATATTTTTTCAGCCTTTTTAAAATGTTGCACAACTGCTGCTAAATTTTAAAAATGCTGGTGCAATTTGTCTATTCCAAATCCTTTGCAATCAGAAAAAGTAAATGTTCTCATACATACCATATGTTGTATATAAAAATCTTCAAATATTATAATCATGTATATGTGATTATTATACTTATACGTGCTGAAAAAATACAGTCAGTCAGCCAATTTACTCAGAATGCTGAGAAGCTAAAATGTGGTGGTGAATTTAGATTTGATAAATGTGAACAGCAAAACTTAAGGGAAAACTTTTACAAAGTACAGTGTACTTTATATGGAGACAGGGCTTCACTGACCTGCCTGTGCAGAAAGCAGGACCAAGGCAGGAATCAGAAAGTCCAAAGATGGAGCCTGGACTAGCGGCAAACTGTGGACAAGATGCACAGTAGATGAAGTGTTTGACAACGACCATGTGAAAAGGGGCTAGGAGAAAAAAAAAAAAACAGCAAGACAGAGAGAGAAAGAAAGGCAAGGCAAGACATTTATTTATATAGCACCTCTCATACACTGCTGTCATTCAAAGTGCGTTACAAATGAAAAAATACAGAGTCAGAAAATACAGAGCTGTTTTAAAAAAAAGTAAAGTAAATGAGAATAGAAATTAAAAACATGATTAAAACAACAGATATAATAAAAAATCAATACATTAAAATCAAATTAGAACTTAGGATAGTTAAAAAAATCAAGTTGAAAATTAAAAGTTAGATTAGGGTAAAAAAATGTACTGTTGCAGAGGAAAAGGGGCTAGAAATGCTAAGTGTTTTAAAGTGTGCTGAAAGGCTGCTTAGACAGCAACGTTTTGAGCCTGGATTTAAAAGTGTCCAGTGTCGAGGCTCTTCTAATGCTCTCTGTAAACTGGTTCCATTAAGAGCAGCATAGTAGCTAAATGCTGCTTAACTGTGTCTAATCTTCACCTTCGGTAGCACTAACTGACTAGTTCCAAATGAACTGAGAGTTCTGCTCGGCTCATAACACTGCAACGTATGAAATAAATATGCTGGTCCTAAACCATTGAGCGATTGGTAGACCAGTAATAGTATCTTAAAGTCCATTCTGTAATTTATTGGTGGCCAGTGTAAGGATTTAAGAATGGGGGTGATGTGTTCCTTTCTTTTACTCCTTGTGTCAGCTGCATTTTGAATCATCTGAAGCTGCTTTAAAAAACATTTGTCCCATCCAGTTAGTGATGTGCTCAAGGCACTTACAAAGTGAGTCAAGGGGACCATAGTCGTTTGGGGAGAGGGCCAAGTAGATCTGAGTATCATCTGCAAAGCTGTGGTAAGATATCCCATAGTCTTGTAGTATTTGGCCAAGAGGCAGCATGCATAAACTGAATAAGAGTGGCCCAAGAATTGAACCCTGGGGGACACCACAGGTCATTGGCAAAGAGAGAAACAGAAAATTAAATCTTACCGTGATCCAAAATAATTCTGCAGGAGTGTACAAATTCCTGAGTAAAAAAACACAGAGGCTGCAATGCGCTCCCTCATAGCCTCCTCCACCAAGGCCCCCACCACCAGTGTACACAGAGAGACCTGCACCAGAACATGCTGCACAGAGAGGAAGAGAGAGAGAGAGAGAGAGAAAGAGAGAAAGAGAGAGAGAGATAGAGAGAAAGAGAGAGAGACAGAGAGGGAGAGAGATGGGTGATTAATGTCAGTCCACAGTCAATAGTCTGGGTTCAGTTTTCCATGATTACAATATGACCACAGAAGTAGTGACTGAACAATGTTAGGTCACTTTTCCAGTGTTTTCCTAGTAGTGTATTTATACAAAGAGTCTTACTTTTGTGCACTGTTCATCCAGAGGCATTTACGGCATATCAGAGTGGTGGTCTGTTAATTCATCACATACCTTTGCCTTAAACCAACACTGTCTACTAAATCAGCAAAGATAATCAGATATTTTTAAGCAAAAGCAGAGAAAAGGTATTACATTTTATGTTGGGTAGAAAGCACTTTTTTCCCTTTTTCTGTACACAAAGATCTTCTACTTTATTAAACAAAGTAACTGATTCTTAAGCAATCATCTGATTGTTTTAATCCACTTATCTGTCAGAGGCAAAGTGAAAACCATCTTACCTGTAGTGCCAGGCCTATGTTCAGCAGAAGTGGAGGACTGTAGTCCACTTTAAGTCTCTTTATTCTTTCAGCTTCACACAAGTCCTGCTGACTACATGCTGCCATCCACTTACATTTGTCCAGCTTCACCATTTCCTCCTCCACTCCGTCTCTGGTGAGCTTAGTGTTTATCTTCTTTTCTTCTTCAGAGCCGTTCACTTGAACAGCTGTTTTATCCCGTCATTCGCTGCCTTCTTTTTTTTTGGCTTGCTTGGAGTATTTCCTTCTCAGCAGTAACTTGACAGTCTGTCAGTAGACTTAGCTGAAGCCTCTCCCTCTCTCTCTCCCTCTCTCTCTCCTTCACACCATGTGTGTTTCTAAATCATATATTGACCTTTGACCCAAGGTTGTGAAAGAGTGAGCAGTTTGTGATTGCTAGCTGGATTTTTTCATTTAATCATTATCCTCTCATTGACTAACAATAACAGTGAAAGATTACACGAAGACTGTAGCTTTTAGACTCACGTGGCCTTGGACACAACACGTATAGCTTCCTTACAATAACAATAACAAGTCACATTTTACTTATTTTAACATGTAATCCCAATGTAAATGAGGAGTATTATATAGTATTTGCCAGGTACAAGATGGTTGGCAAATATCTATTCTGACAAATTTGGGTGTAATGTGCACAAATACACTTATACAAAACAGTAAGACCATTAAGCAGAACCGTTCTTTTGAAGGGCAGACTGCGCTTTTTAAACCAGAAGCTCCTGCATTCTTGTTCTAGTGCTCTTTTTGCACTTAACCAATTAGTTAATTATTTAAGTTACTAGTTCATTATCTCTTTATTTGAGAAACCTGATAGAGCATGAAAATAATGGTAATGTCCCATGCAACACAGTGTACACAACTAAAAATGTTTGTGTACTAAAACTGTTATAACTACCATCTAAAAGTTCGGAATCACTTGCCTTATATCCATTAATAACTACACTGTGGATTGAAATACTACTAGCCAACCAACAGAGGGTATTATAAGACATTTTGTTTAATATTTCAAGTTTTTTGGGAATTCTAGCAAAGTTTGATAAAAAAATAGAAGTATGATAAAACCATATTAAAGCCTTGCCACTGGAGACCTTACACAAACTTTACCCAACATACACATTGAAATATATTATCATGTTTTAGACACCAGAATGTTATTTACGGGTATTCACTTTTACATACAGTCTTATGCAAAAGTTTAAACACCCTGGTCAAATTACAAGTCAACACATCGTCTACAGGGAACTCAAATTGGGGATTTTTCTGCAAATTTCAGTGCACAGTTTCTATTTATTAGGTAAGTTTAACATTTTTTTGAAAAAATAAAACTTAAAAAATAAAATGTGCCATAACTTTTTCACAGGCTACATTTATGTTTTATTTATTGTTTGTCCAATGTATTAAATGCAGCAAACAAACAGTAACTGTGCATTAAAAAGTGTTTCTGTAGAGGATGTGTACTTAGAAAATCAACAAAAACATGAAAATCAACAAAACATGTAATTTGACCAGGGGTGTTCAAACTTTCGCAAACGATGTATAAGATTACATTAATTATAAAGAAAACACAAATTTGGGTCCCAAAGTCCACTGACTTTAGCGTCTCCAAAACCAAAAAAAATTAGAAGGAACTAGTCGTGCCGGGATTAAATCAATGTTTATTAGCATTGATCAGACAGCAGGGTGCACAGTTGTAGAATAGGAACACTCATGGCTTATAGAGGCTTAAGGTGGGCCTGGACCTCAAACCCACCTCAGCAAGAGAACATAAATACACCAACACACTGTACATGAGGTTAAGCATGCCTCGGTCACATTCACACGACAGTCACACATATACTGTAGATATGTTCAGAGAATATTTTGTGTCTTCATCAACGAAGCTCAACAAAATGACACCATGTTCACACTTACAAATGCACTGGCACAATAACAGAAGCAAATCATCTCATTAGGCTGAAGCACAGGAGGGAAAAGTCTATTTTCCACTCAGTGTGTTTATTAAAAGCTAATCCAATCTAATCAAATCCTATCAGCTACAGCTACATCAAGAGCGTCAGTAACTTAGTTATCTGTCTTTAGACAGACGTAATTTAATTTGTAGTGAAGGATACGCGAACTTTCCAGATTGGATGAAACTCTTCTATGCGTTTCCATTAGAATGGCTTCATTAAAAGAAAATTAAGAAGAAACAATAAAACAATGCAGTTTGTCCATCAACGTAGCACATGAATGATAAACCATGCTGCAATGGGCCTAGTTTATCTCTCCCTCTGTACGGACCATGAGCTTACACAGGGTTAAAGTTCATGTCAGCAGATACAGAAGTACATAAGAGAAGCTAAGTTTCCACATGAACAAAGAAGTGTACATGTCCTTAAACAGATTAAACAAAGAACCAAAGCACAACATACTCGAGAGTCCTGTGGATTAGTAAGAAATCCAGTTAAGAATCCAGTCCATGGCACATAAGACTTCTATATTATAAACACTCATCAGTATCTCCTCAACTGTCACTGACCCACAATGTACAAAAATAAAACTATAAATACGGTGTAATAGGATTAAATAAATATGCATATTCTTGGCTGTGGCTGAAAGCTGCACCATAGGAGGGAGAGCAATTACTATTCTTAGAAGAATCTGACAAATGCTCCTTCCAATCACAACACACAGTGGCCCCAAAAAGTATTTGGACATTCGTGCCATTCTGATAGCATATTAAAGTCATTGTGTTAGGAGTCATATAAAATGGCATTTGTTTTAAACAGACCATTCCAAGGCTGGTGTGTTTCTGCATCCAAAACAAAACTACCACAAATCGAGTGTGTTTCTACTAACCAAAATGTTTGCACGGTCATATGATCACAGAAAACTAAAATATATTGTAAATATAATGTGTAGTTTTTTTTTCCTCTAGCTGCCACTCTGTCTCCACTTAAATCAGCCTGCGGATCTTGCTTTTCTGATTGACTTTGAATAGGGCTTTCAAGAAATTTCTTGCAGATTTCTGCAGATTTTCATCCAAAATGCCTTTGCGCACTTGATTTCATGATCCCATCAATGAACACAAGCTGACCAACACTACTGTAAGAAAAACAGCCCCAAACTTTGATGTTTCCATCTCTGTGCTTTATAGTAGTCTTAGTGCAGTCTGGTTGGAATTGTTATCTGGGCTTTTTAGGTGCTCAGAAACAAAACTTTTTGTTAAATATGTAAGTTATGACATAATCTAAAGAATGTTCAGCAATGATTAACAACTTAAAGAATGGTTAAATGTTTAAGTGTCCAAATTCTTTTTGAACCTCACTGTATGTCCAAGAATGTGGTGGCAGAA
Source organism: Colossoma macropomum (assembly GCF_904425465.1). Taxonomy (NCBI): domain Eukaryota; kingdom Metazoa; phylum Chordata; class Actinopteri; order Characiformes; family Serrasalmidae; genus Colossoma; species Colossoma macropomum. The sequence goes on along the minus strand of NW_023494784.1, from coordinate 31,948,909 downwards.
AAATTTGTTAGAACATTATTGCATATCTGGAGGGAACATGTCACAGATATCTAGTGTACTGAAAAAAATGAAGAATGAAGAATGAAATAATGACCATACAGAACAAATACAGAACATTTTTTTCAATAAGCACTATCCAGCACAATGATGTGAGAAGGGAATTGAAAAAGGTAAAGATATAGTCTGAAGCTCTGAACACATTTACATTGTCTATACAATAAAGTTGAGGGCCAAGCAGGGCACAGTGTTTATGCTTAATTTTCTACCTTTTATCCTGAGAAAAATATCTGTTCTTTAGTGTCTACACTAGCTGCATATGTCAGTGGTTATCTGCATATAAGATTCTGTTTGTGTGGTTTTGTTTTCTTGGTTACTGTGCAATATTAAGTTAGAAGGATTGGTTATTCATGTATTATGGTATATTGTTAACGATTAGTGTATCTACTGTGTTTAAGACTGAGATGATATAGTGTTTAGGTGAAGATGCCTTCTACTCTCACCAATGAGTCTGGGTTTATTACACTCCTTTTATACAACACATAGTAAGATGAGGAGGCTGTGGGGAATAATCTAATTTGTGGAAGTATTCTATATGCTCCTCATTCTTAGCTGTGAGTTGATCACAATTATACAGGGAGTTTCATGCAGCCTGTTTCATTAAACTATACTACAGGGAGTTCTCTTTAGAAAGTTACTGGTGTTCTATATTCACCTAGCTATCTTATGCTTTTTGATTGTTTAAAACCTAACACATCAAAAGAATCAGATAAATAAAAAGGCCTGAGGGCTAGAAAGGATCACCTGTTTAGTCACAGAGGAATATATTTATAGTCCGACTATTTAACAGGCTGGCACATGTATATAAATATTATGCCTCCCATATGAGTACAATATCACAAAGCATTTGAAATAGACTTCACTTCCTCAAAGAACAGGCAAAATAAAATTCATACATTGACAAAGTCTCACAGCCACTCTCAGAACATCAGAACAACCGAAACACTGTAAACATGAATCAATTGACAATACAACTTTCCTCCACCGTAAAGTGTCCTCAACAGAGTCAGGTACCAGGAGCATGTTGGGTTAGATCTGCAGAGGCTGCCTGTTTTGTTTCACATACCTCTCCTCTCACTGAACATCCATAAATTTGAAGGTGAAGCAAGGTATCATGGAAGAAGGATAAAGAGTGAACATCGAACGATGGTCAAGGTCACATCATGGCTTTCACATCTTCTGTGTGAAGTTTTCAGGAAACACTCCTTTTTTGTTGGGATCTTTCTTCTGGAGCCAGTCAGCCTCTCTCACCCCCATCAACCAGCCATCATCCTGCAAGAACACACAACATTGATCTGTTTGTTGCTCCACAGCCTTAAAATTTCTTTGATACTTAATCAGAGTTCACTCCAAATGTATTCTTTTGCACACACTGAATGATCAAGAAGTTCAAGCTGGATGAAAGTAGGTGTGTGGTGGGGCTGATCTTCGAAGTGCTAATGGACACTGATGCAATGGATGCCATGGCTATTAATGTAATTAAGAAATAAGTAAATGTTATAAATTACAATAATAATCGTTAGCTATACATAAGTTTTCATTTCGGTTACAAAATCTCAAAGTACTTTACACGGGAAGATAAGCATAATATTGGAAACAGAAAATATTATGGTTCAAATGGAACAGCAAAAACACAAATTATTGAATAAAAAACCTCCAATTACACTAGGCATATGCTAGCCTTAACTAGGGAGGTGCATTCTGACTAACTTTGATATTCAATTATGTGCAAGAGTTACTGAATGAATATCTAGTTAAGGTAAGAAAAACAATCCTTAAACTGAAATTAACATATGGCTTAGGCTTACACTTTCAGGTGATAGCTCTGGTTTTAAGAGAAAAAAAATCAGTGACACAATTTGAGAGGAAGCAAGCAGAATAATACATTTGAAAACGTTTAATTATTTAGAAAATATGAGGAACTTACATATTAATTTCACAGTAGTATTGTAAGTTACTCACATAGTTTAGGATTAATAACTGACTAACAAGCATACTGTTTACGTGATTCATCTGGATTTAAAACATTACAAAACTTGCATTCCTCATCTTCTCAGGAACCCTATTCCTGAGTTTAGGAGTATAAAATTGTATGCACTACAGTGTGGAATCAGTTATAAGCGATATAATCGGCAATATTAATATTTTTCCTGCAAACATGCCTGTGTGGGCCCACTGAGGGCTATCTGTGAGCTATACGGGCTAGGGACAGCCAACAGATAACTCTGTACTGGCCGACTATGAGTCAGCTCACATAGAAACACATCACTGAACCCTCAGTGGGCCCTCAAGAGTTTTTTATTTGGACAGTAAACTGTTGGGCTAGCCACCAGATAACCTGACATGGGCCCATTGTGGGTCACTACACATTGAGCCAATATCATTTAACCGATGCTGGGCCCCTAATTGATTTGAATGGTAAATACATCATGGCTAGCATACATGTAATTCAACATATTGATGTAATTTCAATGTTATTATGACATGGGTTTGCAGCCTGTATTAAATGTTGGAATATAAACATCATTTAAATGTAACCATGACATTAATGTGTCAGTTTAAGTATATCAAAGTCATTTGAATGTTGCTATGACATTAAAGCTGCACTTTTGGGGATTTGGAGACACCTCTAGTGGAAATGAGTAATTGCATGCAAAGAGCGTTAATAAAGATATGATGTGGTCTGAAAAACTCTGAAATTTGACTTTTCAATTTTACTTCAGGCTTTACAGGAAGACTCACAGCAGCGCACACACCATAATTTAGCATGTTCTTTTTTCCCCTGACTTAGTATGGTTGCTTTCAGTTTTAACAAGAGATCTTATAGAGCACTTCTTTAGTTGTATGTATATCTTCAGTATTGGTATATCAATATCATGCCAATGCAAAACACTGTAAAATAGCATAAAAATAGAAAAAGTTGTTTAATAAATAAATAAAACAGAATAATTGAAATATAAGATAAATATATCTTATTTTTAGTACTTTTTTTTTTTTTTTAATGTTTGTGGAAATTACAAGACTAAAAGTTAATAATTTTCATATAAAATGATTAACCTTTAAAAGGTCTCTGTCTCTTTGTGTGATTTAAAAAAAATAAATAAAGACGGTTGTAGCTGCACAGCAGTGAAGAGAGAAGCTGAGGGAAAAACAGAGCAAGTTTCAAAAGACTAAATATTGAATGAGTTGAATTAGATTCTTAGTAACTGATGTCCATGTGATGATTTAAAGAAGTAAACGGCAACTGGAGAAGACTTTAACAAGCTAAAAAGAAGATGGTGAATTGAAATTCATGCTATGCATAGCCTTTTTAGGTTTAATTAGCTAGTTAGTTATGTTAGCCTGCTAACTGACAAGTGAAGAATTCGGTTCTTAAACTGAAAATGCCAAACACAGTTTGTAGTCGTAAAAAAAGGAAAATTATGACTTCATGTTCATATTTTGCTACCTATTTTTTACTGACATCTACTTATAAAATATATTTACAACTGCTTCGAATTTTCATTCCACCTTAAAGCACTGAACCATTCTGGCATCTGAACCACTTATGGTGGAATGGAAAATTTAAAGTGGCAGTGAATACAGAACGCAGGAGGCAGTAAAATATAACAGTCATAATTTTCCTGTGCATGGGACTGCATCACTCTGTCATGTTCTAGTGCAAGGCACAAGCCACATTAACATAAAATATTTAAGTTGTTATGTCACTACAAAATGACACAATAATAGGACTTTTCCATGTGTGTTTTTGTGCCAATAAATAACCATTATTGTACGCAAAGCCCTCTCATTATCAAAAGAACAAGAAAAAAATGAATAATTAAATATGGAAATAAATACTAAACTTAATGATTAAAAAATAATGTCATTATTCATTATTTATTTTGCATACAGGCAGACCCTGTCCTCCATAATGTTTGTGGGTGTGTGTGTATGTTTTGTTGAGGTTTGCATGGTTAAAAGGGAAGCTGGAAGGTTCTGGAGACTGGCCTCTTTCCTTTTCAGTATGAAGTTGTGTACCTGCATATGAAACTGTGCTGAGTTAAACCTGCGGACACTTCAAGCTTTGGATCCTGATTATGGTTTATAAAAAACAGTTGGATTTTTAAGTCAGTAATTGTGGTGCTGTCTCAATAAATATCTTTAAAAATTATTTGCAGTCAGGTTTATACTTGAGTGAAATTTAACATTCAATGTTTAGGACAAGTCATATTATTTGTGTCTACATACTGACACAGTGTTAATGGCCCCACTGTGCAAGTGAACACGCTCATGTAAAAGAGACTAAGTGTGGGTTGCCTGCATATAATGTGATCTAGTGGGAACATGTGAGGCTCCATGTTGGCGGCCCACACCCCAGGAAACATGCCGGTGTGGGTCCAGTGTGGGGCCACTGTGGGCTAAAAATCTGGCCCACTGTGGGCTGCCTGTTGTGTGGCCTCAGTCAGTGATGAAACAGAGGAAGCCCCCATGTTAGGGACCCTATGTTGGTGGCCCATGCTAAGCCCTTAAATGAGGGCTGTGTGTGAGTTTTCCAAAGTGGAGCCCCACTCAGTCATGAAACCTTGGGGCCCCATGTTGACAGCCCACACTAGGCCTTTCATGTTTTCATAGTTTCATGACTGACTGGTGCACAATTATTTTCATTTACAGTTTCCTAGTGTCCTACTAGTTAGTTGAAACATGCACTAGGACAGTATTTATTAGACATTAGTAGACATTTTATAGATTTATCTGCAACCAAACTGGTTTATATTGTTGAAAGCAATTGCTTTCAAACTTTTGATTCCAAACGTTTTGAACAGCTATTTGAATGTTTGAATGGTAAAGTTTTACTATTATGTATGAAGTGAGAATAAGAAAATATTGCTGAAAGATGCTGACCTGCTCCTCAGGATTATCGTAGGTCATCACAAGCACAACGTCTCCCGCTTTCATCTCTAACTCATCTGTGTCGTTGGCAACATAGTCATGCATTGCTTGAACCTACAGGAGACAAAAAAGGACACAAACTTTTAAATCAGACAGTCTGAGTCGACTTCTTGTTGTAGGTGACGACATGACCCAAAAACACAATCTAAAAATGCTTGTTGGTGCTTATGGCAGAACTTTGGACTCACTTTATATAGGAAATTTGGTGGCATCTCTACTTCTGTGGTTCCATTAGCCTCTTCTGCTGTCTACATGTAAAAAGGACATGAAAATTAAACAAGAGGAAGCTTTGAATGCAGCAGTGTCTGCATTAGGAATGGAACAACAATGGTAGCATGGAACAGAATCTATATGTTTTTAAATGCTTTTTAGAAACCAGTGGGGAAACACTCACTACTGCTGCTGCTGTCTCTTCTGTGGCAGGTGCACCTTCTGCTGCCTGCAAAACAGAGAAAGGAAAAGAGAAAAGGAATAAGAGAGAAGAGAGAAAGGCAGACAAATAGAGAGAGAGAGAGAGAGAGAGAGAGAGAGAGAGAGAGAGAGAGAGAGAGAGAGAGAGAGAGAGGGAACTATAAACAGAGTCAGAACAACAACAACAACAATAAAGAAAAAAAAAAACATAAATCTCTGCACTCAAACATGCTTAATTTAACCTACTACTACTACTACTTCTACTACTACTTCTACTACTACTTCGACTAGCATGTCATAAATGCCATGCTAAGTGACCTTGTGCCTAACTGGAGGCACCCACAGCAGCATGCCTTCGGTCCAGCTCTTCATGAGCCAGCCAAGGCATGGGCATAGCCTCAGCTAAAACAATACCTGAGCCCCTTCACTGTCCAAACCCTGAGCACGCACTGGCTGGGACCCATCATCGTCCCAAGTCGGTTCTGCAGCTGGAGCGCGCACTGGTTGGCTGCCATCGTCATCCCAGGTAGGATATACAGGCTCAGCACTCATAGGTTGACTACCATCATCATCCCAGGTAGGCTGGGTAGCGCCATCCCCCCAGCCAGTGCGCACAGGCTGGCTATCATCATCATCCCATGTCTGGGGTGCCTCAGCGTGGCTCTCTCCTTGCTGCAGGGTGGTGAGGGTGAGAACAGTGTGGAGTGGAGGAGGAGCAATGGTAGGGAGCCAGGAGGAGGCAAGGCCGGGTGTCATTCACAGGGGCCAGTGTAGGAGGAGCGAAGGCCAGGAGAGTGAAAGACGTAAAAAATTGCTCCGACTACAAATTTATACATATGGGGGTTTTCTCTTTGGAAAAATTAGGTGCTTTTGTTGAGATTTTTGACCATGCAGTATTACAGGTGTAAAATTGCACTAATGCATCATGATCTGAAGGTGGCAATTCAACTGCACTGAACGTTGGAATCGATTGTAATCGATTATAATAGTATTAAAGTTTGCATTCATTTTTGGGCAAAATAAAACTCTCAGACTATTTTCAATGGAAAAGTGTTTTTTTTATTGTCTAGATTTCACTACTGTGTTAATTGCTCCTCCAGTCACATTTGTATTCAGTGAATTTTTAAAAATAGTTCTGTATCTGTATCAGAAATAATCAAGTTGTAAAATTTGAGATTTCAAGGTGCATCATTTTCTAAATAATTATAATCAAACCAAATTAAACTGTCATGAGGTCAGAAATTACACCCGTATACAGAATTTACAGTGATTAGATTGTAAAGACAAAGAGGAACATAGACACATTTACCAATGTGCAGTAACACAGATGAGTCCACATAAAAAAAGAAAAGTGTAGCCCCAAATAATACTAAAGAATTAACTCACCTCCCATGAATCCCAGGTCTTCAGTAAACCACAGTGTTGAGCAGATTTCAGAAAATGTATGACAAGACAAAACATTGAGATGACACTAATGAACAAGTGAAACAAAATCACATTGTATTGTTACCATGAAGATGGATCAACAACACTCAAACATGTCTGAGTAGTGAAGCCTTTTTGAGTCTGCCAGACAGCAGGAGAGACACACCTGTGGGTTGGTGGAGACTGGTGTAGTAGCAGCCTGCAGTGCATCCAGGTCCATGTCCAGAAGATTACTAGCGCCTGGGGCATCGTACTATTAGAGGGGAGGAAAAAAAAAGACTGTAACAGCAAAATTCAGTACAAATTACCAAATTGCAGCTTTAAGCTTTGTTAAAGACTGACTTGTGTTGGAGACGTAACACTGATGCCTGGCGTAGAAGCCTCATCAAATAGGTTAATAATGTTCTCCGGCTTCAGATCCTTTGATGGAGTGACTTTGGGAGGTGGAGGAACAGCAGGTTTTAGCTGTTAACAGACACAAAACATCCCATTTTTAACTACGTAAAGAAGAATGTCTGTATGCACCTGAGCCTAAAAATAGAGGTATCAAAATGATTATTTAGAGCGATGCCTTTTACCTTTTGCTCCCTAGCGAACAGTTCAGTAGGCTTCTTAAAAGAATACCCCAGCATTTTTCAATCTTTTATGCTGCATTCGTATTGCAGTATTGATTCCCATGGACAATAATTTAGACACCTCTCTCTGTACTTTGAAAAGAATAAAAAACCTGTTGACATTACATTCATTTATTATAGAAGCCAATAGGAAGCATCTTTTGACTAAGCAGATTTTCTGTTATTATTACAGGGAAAAGCAATGACATTATTGTCCGTGGTAACTGATCATATGCTGCAAATTTGGCAGACAGAAACTAGACTGGAGTATTCCTTTAAAAACTTTTCTCTTGTGTTTTATTTTCCCCAATGAGGTCCACATATGACATAGGTGTGGTTTCAGGTACCAAAAAAGTCATATTTAATTTTTTACTTGGCCAAATTAGATTTTAGCCTTAAGAATGAAATAGTCTGTTTTCTGTCACTGTGCCTTTAAGACTGATATATGTAAATAACACAGGCTGCCTTGTATCGTGTTCTATTCAAAACAGTTTGGGCTGAAACACTCCTTACAACTTCAGCATGAATGGATGAAGCTACAAAGCTGTGCGCTGAATAGGTGGATATATACAGATGTATTGGTTTTTGTGACGTCACAAAAGCTGAATTCAAAACAGTCTGTTTTGCAGCTTATTTTTCATACATGGACTGTATCTACTGGGCATGTTTTGAATTCTACCAAATTAGTTCAAACTGTGGTGGCTGAAGGTGAGGTTTAAAGGTTTAAATGTATCATAAGTTTAATTTTTAAATAATTTAAAATCATTTTAGCCACACCCCTGTATTCTAGAGCAGAATGTGAGACTGCATCCCTGTCTCTCAAAACACATATTTTCTGTAATTAAGTAAACTTTTTTGGGTTTTATTGTAAAATATTCTGATTTTATGTGTGTACAGCTGTTCAAAGCTATGTTTGTTAATCATATACCAGCTAGTGTTTCTAAATTATTGCTCAAAATTAGTTACATTTGTCACTACTGAAACAGTCAACACCGAAACATGTGTCAAAGTTTTGGTAGTGTTATGATCGTTTCGGTAGTGACAAAATTGGAAGTTCAATCATTTGTTTTAATAAAATAAACACAATTACGGTTTAGGGTCATTCAAAGCTAAAGGATTTTTGTCTAAAGTCCAAGATCAGTTAAAATTCAGGAATGCGTTTTGAACTCTGACTTGGAATCAAATTGTTAGAATGATCCTTATACACTACATCAAATCAACAACTTCTTTATTAAAAAAAAGTGAGGAAAAATGATTTTTCCATAAACTGGGCACTTTAAGAGCATATAGCGCTGCAGACTGTTGAACAAGAAGTAATGTAACTGTATCATTTTTACCTTAGATGGAGATTTTGGAATGGCTGGTGGTCCTCCTGGGCTCAGAGTGTGATTGGCATCTTGTGTTCTATCACTAGAAAATGAAGGACAGATATATTAACTGTAACTCTATGGAATTATTGGCCATGAGGGACCTCTTACTCTCATGCTTGTTATAGGCCCCATCCAAGCCCAGCTGCTGTGCATAGCAAGCCTTAACCTCAGCAGGCATTTCATTGACATTAGCCTACACGGGAGTGGTATCACTATGCTTAGGCTTCATAGAGACAAAAACAACTCTTATTCATGCAAAGAGCCTCGGACACATTTGCTTCTTATGCAAATTCATTCTACACATGCATGCTTTTGGGTGGACTTATATACAGTAGACTCTAAATGCCACTGGTTTAATACAGACTGTGAGCGTATAGGAACTACAGGCTCATGGGCAGCACTCTGTGTCAAAACGGTTTCCATCTCAAACAAGACAAATTGCTGTCCAGGAGGGCAGCAAAAGGCAGCAACGAAACAGCCTCATCAAGAGATAAAGCACACACATTGCACACATACACACGCTCACACATCCTCAACACACATATACACACACACACAGCACTACAGGGCTGCCACTGTTACCTCCTTTGAGCTGTTGATGTCGTCCGCTCTCCGTTACCTGCTTTTCTGTGAGAGTGTTGTTGCTGTTCATTCATTTGTTTACTTTTATATTTTTCTGCATTTTTACAGGGTAGTTATACTGAGCAGACAAACTTGTATTTGTCATGAGATGCCTGAGATTACTGAGATGCATGAGATTACTAAAGTAACTGGTAAATTTGTGTAGGTTATATAGACTATATTCAGTTGTCGAATCGATCACTTTGGACAAATAAAAGACTGACCTGGACATGTCTTCGTTCTCCAGTTTCTCCAAAGTATCATACATGTTTTGGCTCAGCTGAAAGACATAATGCGGACATAAATCAATAAATTGCTTCTACATAAAGTGCTATGGATCAAATTCTAGGTCAGGGGAGCCCTGGAGGGCCAGTGTTCAGCACAGTTTAGTGATTTCCCTACTTAAACACACTCATAAAACCTGGCAACCAGCAACAGATAAGTTTAATCACATGTGTTTGAGCAAGACCGGAGTTGAACACCCCTGGAGTCCTTACCTTTCCTATTTCTCTGTGAAACTTCTCCTCCAGACCAGACACACTCTGGAAAGTGTTTACATAGAAGCCAACACGACTGGAACAAAAAAAAAAAGTAAATGTAAATCAGTAGCATTTAGAGGGAAATTAACATTCTACAGTATTTCATTTTAATACCAAGTAAATTGGTATTATCAAAATGTTCCCCAACAAAAAACTACAGTGGAAACATTCGAGTAAATGTGTTCAGACAAAAACAGTCATCTCAGAAATTATTGTCTGAGTAGAACTAAGCAGATTTTGTGTTCCTTTTTGGATTTTGTCATTGAATCAAATATACTGCAGGAGTTAATTTAGAGGCACTCTAAACTGAGAAGTAAAAACTATGACCGCTAGGTTTGAAGTGCTATAAACCAAGATCATAACAAACAAGTCCTCTTCTCACTAGAAGAATATCTAACACTGCTGGTAGAGGCAGTAAGAAGCAAACATCTGAAAAACACCATGCAGCTGACAACTTTGCTGTTTTTCTTTTGTCCCAGTAATAGAAATGTCATACAATAATGTCGCAACAAGTTCTTACCTGTTCCAGAGTGATGGCAGCTCCTCCTGAAGATCTACATTGATATCCTCAAACACCTTCTGTGCCCTCTCTAACTCTTCCTCTGCCTGTACACAAGTATATGAACTTCTGGTTAGGTATAAAAAACACTGATAGTCTGCTCTAAAATATGCAGACCATCTGAAGGCCTGCACTAAAGAACAAAAGGGGTTTAATTACCTGACTCCTGGACAGGCTGGTCTGAGCAACATTATGAGCAGAAAGAATCCCCTGTGCCCATCCTGGAGTGGCCCTCTCCAACAAAGATGTTGGCTACATAAAACAAGGCAGAAAGAGAAATTAAATTAATGCTATTCCCCTCAAAAACTCTATGATCAAATGGGCCACAAAATATTTGATATGATTAAGAGAATAACCAAACGTTTTTCTACCATGAACTGAGCTACAGCGCAGCTTGCAAACATGTATGCCAATTAGTGTCTGCCACAGTTACCTTGGAAATCCCACCCACCTTCTTCTTGCTCTTGTTTACAGCAGCATAAGTGTGGCGGGCACTGTCGTAGTCCACCAGTTTCCTGTCTCGCTTTGCAATACGGGCCTTGAAATGGAGATATAGGTGCAGTACAGAAGCTCATTACACATGAATGTAGGCAAACCTTGCATCTCCAAAATGGTAAGTTTACAGGACTTTTAATGTAAGTTAATGTAAAAAGATTTATTTCTGGCCCATTCATCATTATATTTCCGCTAAGCATAAGGGCACTTGGAGCTTTCAAATTATATAAAACAATTAAAAAACAAGAAAAATGGAGATCCAAGGTTTTGTCCCGACAGCAACAATATGCAAGGAGGCTCATGCACCGCATCACTACCTTAATATCTGGAAACTGGCCCAAATAAGTGTCCATGGAGATCAAGGCATGATCCACTAGTTTCTGGTGAAAGTCTGTCCACAGGAGGTCAGAGTCCTGCGATAAACAGCAGAGCAGAATGATATGGGTTCAATGAAACTGCAACTAACAGGTCCACGTTTGTCTCTGGAAGAAAACACTCATACATGTTAATCTAGAACTACAACTCTGCAACAGACTTTCTAACACACAAGTCACTCTACATCACGTAACTTTACTGTCACTAAATTGTCTAAATCTAATTTAAGTCTGTGATTGTTTATGCTAGAGTAAAACCATTGTATCATTATACATGTACTTTCCCTGTAGGAACTAGAAGAGACAAAATATGAAGCCCTTGCAAAGCCTTTGCAAGGATGACATCAGGGGATTAATCTACTATAAGATTAGTCTAACTAATCTTGACTTTTACTACCTTGAAGCCTAAAGCCTTGAATTACCTCCCAACTGTACTGCCATTCCTCTAGTGCATTTCTAACTTTAATGAAAGAAAAGAAATCAGAGAAAACAATCAACAACAAACCAGACTTTGAATGAATCACAAAGCATTATGACTGTCTTTACAAAGTGGAGAAAACCTTTGAGACAATATGAAGTAAACACAAAAGCAAATGCTGCGAAGTAGAAAAAAAGACCTGGAGCAGGTACAAGAAGAACAGATAAAACAGTAACCTCTACAATAGAATCCATTTCGTCTTTGCCGTACCACTCCGGCTCATACATGTCAGCCAGGCACTTTTGGACACGCTTGGAGGACTCATGCATTGCTGTTAAATAACAAAGAGAAAGACATCAGCAATGAAACTAGAAACACATAATGAGTGATCAGTCAGAGAATGAAACAGCTGACCTAAACTAATGAATGTACCTTTTACAGCAGCCAAATAGGCCCGTAGATCTTTCTGAAGTTTGGTTCCCTCGGCCTAGAAAAGCAATCACAAACATTCATGAGAAGTACAGATAGAGATAGAGATGAACAGTGAATGCAAAGCATTATACATATACTAGTCATGCTGAAAATAGACAACATGGTGAAAGCAAAAAGACTTGATTGTTTTAACTGTAATGACTCAAAGTGAGTTCTCACCAGCTGTTTGTTGAAGTTAATGACTCCTTCTTCAAATGCAACATCTTTCGTTTCATCTGCCTTGCCAAGTTTCTGCAGAACCTGAGAGATCACAGAGAGGTTTCACTTGTCAAGAAGCAAACTGTAGTATTCATGTGGAAGAGACTTTATATGTTTTCTGTATTAATTTATAATTTATGTTAAAAAAACACATCTTACTCAGAGGATAATGTAAACAGCTTTCTTTTTGCCTAACACAGAGATCAACCAGGCCTTCCACATCAATCTATCTCTTTAATGAGATGCTGTGTTGTTGATTGATACACATCTGCTTTGCCGTTAAAATAAGCCACATATACAGAACTCAGGCAAAGCTTTTAAGCAGAGAAGCCATTTAAAAATTCATGCTGTTGAGGTCCTTGCATATTCCTTTCAGACCTTCCATAATTCTTTTGAACTAGTTAATCTTGAGGAAAGAATGTAACGCTGATACATTGCCATCACTGTACTCAGTGGATTGCTGTGGTAACTGTAGTAGGTACTGTGTCAGTAGCAGTAGCAGATCTAGATAAGATCTGTTCAGGAGATTATTTTACATGTATTTTGTAAAGACCATGCAAGGACTAAATTTCACTGACCACAGAAACAAAAGCCAATCACAGTCCAGCTTGGGGCATGAGATTGTGCCTGAAGGAATGTTTATTTGTATGTTACTGCATGTTCTGAACACTTGGTCCATTTGACATCCCTACCTTTAAAACAGTGTAACAGCTGACCCTTGGGATGATAACTCGGTAGACGTATGTGCCTGAAAAGCCGCCTCAGCCCGTGTACAACCAAGAATCAAAATACATGTTTTCAGAATTTTCTATTTTTGGTGTTTTTATTGTTAATATCCCTTAGATAGGTTTTTTATTATTTGGTTTCGCAAATCTTACCTCATACTTACATTCATAACATTATGAAGAATTGGGTAAAATTCTAAAGTAGTAAAACTATTGACTGACACCTTTTATAATAAGGAAAATATAAAATACATATCTTTTTTCAAAGATAATTCTTATTTAACTACAGTCCCGGTATTCAAGTTGCATTTCAGGTCAAAGTAAACAACTATTATACAAAAAAAGGGAAGGATATAAAACAAACATTCTGATCATTTTAGTGCCATGTGATGTGGTCATCCTTCCTCTACTGCACCAAGACAGGCTATACCATGTCAACCATTATTACCAGCAGACACTGTAAATGACATAAACTATTCTGCAAAATCATTTTTCATCAGATATAAGATGGAGTAACATCACTGAGTCTTTCGTGTTTTTCGATTTTTCCCCCAAACACTGTATTCAGAGAAGGTGTTCACCATAGTCACACCACTGTCTTTACCTATGAGCTATTACAGTCAGAACACTATCAGGCTAACAGGAAAGGCTGGGCAATTAATCCAATTTTATTTTCAATTATGATTTTGGCCTCCAACAATTATGTCACATGATAACTGAGATAAAATGATTATTGTTGCCACATTCTGTTTTGCAATGGTGTTATATAATCATTTTGAATAGTGTTATAAACCCAGCACAGCACTTTCCTTCACAGCACTGTGCTTTCACCCCTCCCTAAAAGCTCAAACTCGTCTAATTTATTTTGGTCTAATTTGGTCTGATTTGGTCTGATTTGGTCTAGGTTGGTATGTGCGACATTATGAGTAGAAAGAATTCCCTGTGCGCATCCTGGAGTGGTTCTCTCTTTACAAAGATGTTGGCCAAATAAAACAAGTCAGAAAGAGATATTAAATGAATGCTATTCCTAATTCACTTTTATTTATCATTTTTATATATTTAGTAGTTTTCAGTAGATTGTAGAAGTGCACTACAACATTGTTGGTCTTTTAAATTTTGTTTATTATTTTTATATTGTTTACTTAAATGTTTATATATTAATATAATATTATACATTATTTATCTTTTTACACTTTTTTTTTGTTTTTCAGTTGAATTATATTTAAAGTTCAAGGAAATCGACTGTTTTTTTTTATTATTTAATAACTGTACAATGTTTCCAAAGTCAATGAGTAATCGTGCTAAATAATAGTGATCTCGTTATTGACCAAAATAATCATGATTACAATTTTTGCCATAATCGAGCAGCCCTACTAACAGGCAACTGTTAAATGCTAAAAACCTTCAGTGAATATATTACTGATCATTTATGTTAAAAAATGTCATTGACGTTTTTAAAAATTAAAATGGATGGAAGCCTACATAAGACAATTTTTGCACAAAGCAAGAAGCATGAAAAAAGTATGAAACACAAAATATTCAAAATAATTAAAAGAATAAGAAAAGAAGATAATCAAAATATGTTTTGTGAGGAAAAACACTGAACTATTCCTCTAAACCTACAAAGTTATCGCAATCACATGAAAGTGAGTTAAAATAACAAGACTGACTAGGTGCTGAGGAAATGTGCAGCGGTTTAGTGTCATAAAATCAGGAGGTCTGTCAATCCAGCCACGAACATCACCAAAATTATGGGGGCAGTCCTACATGAACAGATGGGAAAAGCACACTGCAGAGGCTGAAATGTGACACTAACCTTAAGACACCATCACTCTCACTGTCACCACTCTCATTTCCTTACAGCCTGACTGCTCAGCTGGACTGGGCCCCAGCATTAACTGAGCCTTACACACCAACAGCTGTTTAGCTATAAAGGAGACAATTCTACCTTGCCTGACATGGTTATTTAACATTAGCAACTGCCCTTTTCTATCACAAGTGGTGGTGATTATGATAAGTATTAATCTAACTACACCATAGGATCCATGCAAAAATCTACATTCCAGCTAACAAATTCTCAGGCATCAGTATTTAAGGTATTAGTATGATTTTACTGAGGCAGAGCTACAGTGGCTTATGGCTACTGCCACACTGCGCCTCAGGTTACCCAGAGGGCACTCATCTGCAAAGAGCCTGGATGCAGAAGCAGCCGGCCTGCAGTGAGATGTGCCCAGGCTAAGCGGAGCTCACTGCAGTGGATGGATGCGCGTAGATGCTTCAGCGCCATGGACTGGGCTCCGTGAGCAGGGTGAGACTGGTGATGCGCCTGCGCAGTAACCCGAGCTCTGTTAGCTTTATCCCCCACAAGCTGAAACGTAAAATACAACCATATTTCTTCGACTAGGAAAGCCAACTCGATTCAGTCGTATGAGGTGTAGGGTGAGATATGAGATCTGACGGGCTCGACGCAAGGCTGACCGTCACGACGTTGCAATCAGCAGTAAGAGCATCAGTACCGGAGCCTGTTCAGCATCCAGACAGATTAAGAATGACAACCATGATATTGATGATGCAAATATGCAAGGACATGTCTTACCTTCTCCTGAGCCCTGGTTAATTTTTTCTGCACATTGCTCGCTATCTTCCCCGCAGAAACCCCCTTCCCCATCGGCAGCTCGGCCATTTTGTCTCGCTTTTTCACCCTGAAAACGCTGGTGGAATGGCTAAAATACCTATCGCATTGGGGAAATCGTTCACACGGTTGTCCACGACAGGAGCTGCGAGCTATGCTTCGTCTGGCCTGTTAATAGCAGTAATAATAAGATTCGCAGCAGAAGGTGAACCTGTTCAGCTCTGCGAGATGCGCACTGAGCGATGACAACGTCACCTTAAAGGGACAGAGCACAATTTCACTCAGCCCTTGATGCTTCCTCAGGGGCCCATTCATTTTGAGTCACTTTTCGAGCCAGAAATGTAAATAAATAGGACTTAACCATGTCTGACAGAAGTAGATGAGATTAAGAGGGGATCTATTTAGAACAGGGGTGTCCATCTTATCCGCAAAGAGCCGGTGTGGCTGCAGGTTTTCATTCTAACAAAGCAGGAGCTCACATTAGCAGTTGCTTGAAGACTGACCAATTGATAAAACCAGTAGAATCAGGAGTGCTCCTGCTTGTTTTGAATGAAAGCCTGCAGCCACACTGGCCCTTTGCGAAAAAGATAGATACCCGTGTTCTAAATAAATCTCTTCTGAATCTCCTCTACTTCTATTAGACATGGTTAAGTCCTATTTGAAGTCATTGTGATTTCCTGAGAAACAATCTTTGCATCCCTGCTAGAAAAAACAGGATAGACCAGCATATGTTGCGTTTTGAATGCTAGTATTCTTGTCAACCAGCATGACCCAGCTGGGTGACCAGCTAAATCAGCACAAGACCAGCCAGGAATGCATGCTGGTATATGGTATTTTTTTTGTCGGCACTGAATATCTCGTTTTGCTCAAAATATTGTCTCATAGAAGACTTAACTCTTTTGTGCCTGACTCATTTCACTCCAGTCTTAGCTGAGTAATGTTTAAGAAAATGTAGAATCTCGTAATTTTTATAGCTCTCCTTTACGTCTGTCAGTGTAGGAGACCTTATGCTTTTTTCTAGCAGATTTAGGAAAAATAATTCAGAAACAGGTAATCCTATATTATTACAATATTGAGATTTGCTTTTTCATTTCTCATGAGACAAAGAAACAAGACATTTTTGTGTCCACCGTTGTCTTCAGACAATCTATGCTCTTATGTTCATAGTAAACTTTATGTTAGTTGTTCTTGCAGTTTCCTCTGCAAGAAGTTGTGTTAATGATGTCACCAGAAAGGGGGAAAGTTAGGTTATATATTTCCACATTAATCTTCCTCTACAGTCCAGTGCACTGCATACTTTAATGTTTTCCTGCTCTAACACCAGAGTCACCTGTTAAAATCAATGTGAATTGGAAATCATTACACATTTTCCTTCCGCACTGTCATAAATTTCCACACATCACAGTTACTCACTGACTGTCTTTCAGCAAGCTGAGCGTTTAACTCTATGATAGGTAGGGGTGGAAGAGGAAAGAGGTGAAACATAATAATACATACATACATCATCTAAACCGCTTATCCTTCAGGGTTGCGGTGGGGTGCTGGAGCCTATCCCAGCTGTCATTGGGCGGAAGGCAGGATACACCCTGGACAGGTCGCCAGTCCATCACAGGGCAGACAGACATACATATACAATCACACACACATTCACACCTAGGGGCAATTCAGCATGTCCAATTGGCCTGACTGCATGTCTTTGGACTGTGGGAGGAAACCGGAGTACCCGGAGGAAACCCACGCAGACAACATGCAAACTCCACACAGAAATGACCCTGGTCGCCCAGCCGGGAATCGAACCCAGGCCCTTCTTGCTGTGAGGCGACAGCGCTACCCACTGCGCCACCGTGCCGCCTGAAACATAATAATATTGGTTGTTATTTTCCCAGCCTGCTGGGGCACCTTAATGTAATCAAACCAGAACATCTTTTCTAGGTTGAAAATTTAATCTTCAATCAAAGATTATGGGAAAACATTTTTTTAATGATATGATGAATCATGCTTTTTATGGCCAAAGACTTGAACTTACAAGGTTAAAAACATCAACTTTAATTTCAGGTTGGCTTTAAACATTTAGTCATTATCTGATGATATGACTCAGGTGCAGGGAAAATAGTTGTATGACTGTTTTGCAGGTTTACCCTCAAGACATCAACATTTAAAAAAATCAAAGGGAAGAGCTCTCCTATACTGAGATACTTTATCTATTCGTTCAATCCTCACTAATTTACTGACTAATGCTTTGTTGTTAAGACCATTAAAAGCTTCTTGCTTTGCCATTCTGGGGCCCATTTTTCTACACAGGACTATAATAGTAATTTGATAAGGGTAGAGTAAATTTAACACAGCAGTGCAGTAGACTGAGCCTGGCTCGGCTCCAGTTTTCCTTAAAAACAGCCAAACGCAGAAGAGATCCAGACTAGACTCATTCACAAACAAAAATATTTTGTTTTAACTAGTTTTGCAGCGGACATTATAGTTTTGATTTAGTTTTTGTGTTTTAGTAATAATTTTAGTGAAGTATGATAAGCCTGGTATCTATAGAACAAAACTTCCAATTCAGCTTGTGTTAACACACGTTATTTATGTCCAAAGGTTTGTGGACATTTGCTGAAGCAAGAAGTGTCAGTGTCTTCTGAGGGTATTACTAAGGAGTCCCTCCTTTGCTGCAGTATCAGCTTCTACTCTTCTGGGAGACTAGATGCTGGAACATTGCTATGAGGATCTGATTGCATTCAGTCACATGAACATTAGTGATGTCAGGTACTGATGTTGGATGATTAGCTCTGGATTACAAACACCACTCCGACTCCGAAGGAACTGGATGGAGCTTCATCATTTCAGAGAACACAGTTCCACTGCTCCACAGTCCAGTGCTGGGGGGCTTTCTATCCCTCCAGCCAATGCTTGGCCTTGGGCATTGTGACCTTAGGCTCACGTGTGACTGCTCCAGAGTGTCAGAGCTTTTCTATGGGGATTATACAAGCTATGTGTGCGCAATTAAATGTCAATGGCAGGAATGGGTGCACCTTAAAGTAGCTGAATTCACTCATTAGCAGGAGTTTCTACAAACAGTTGGACATAAAATGTATGAGTCTGTTTTGGGGCACGGTCGAGTGTCACTGAAGTCCTATATGGAACACTGTATTATGAAATTTACTTGGTCATTCACATTTTTTCCCAAAACTACTGAAATCAGACTTGCCATGCATGCTTATAAAGTGTCATTAGTGATACAGTCTGATAACGCAATAAATTCTGTGAATATACATCAGGCACAGGATGTTGATTTGAAGGCATCTTTGCATTGCAAAGAAAGATCTTTTCATGTTGAAAATTATTTGCTTAGAACGGTGTAAGTGCACTACCGTGATTTCCAGTAGAGAATCATTAGCCATGTGAAGCCCTATCATGCTGTACTGATGTAGGTTCACCACATGAGGGAGACAGAATCTCAACATTAGGAATGTTTTTGTCATATTTACTCAACCAAGATGGTGTATACCTAGCAATTGTGTCCTAAAAGAGGCAAGATTATGAACCAACACAAGACAAATACAAAGAAATGCCAAATAAAGACAAATTCCAAACTTATACCTAATGTTTGAGTATCAAGTAAAACACTCACTTCTTCTGAGACCTCATAGAGAGCTGTGCAGTAAAGTGGCCTAGATTTCAAGTCAAACATAAAACTTACATTATTACTAAGAGTAAGTTATTGATGAATGCCAGATCACGAAACTCCTATTGTGTCTAATCTTGGCTGGAAAGTTTAATGCTATAAGTTTGATAAGACATATTCTATAGAAATAAGATACTGGCTTGTATTTCAGTGCCACTGCTGGACTGAAAGCTCACAAACACTTTATGGCAATGAAGGTTTATTATTATAAGTACCAAGTTCAGTTTGTTTAAAAGATCCAAATTTAATTCTTGTGGTTTTTCATTCAGCATTGTTTATTCCCAGAATATGATTCATTATCACTGAGACAATTTTCTTCTGAAAGTCACACCCTGATGTGAAATGATGAACATAATGGCATCACAGGCCTCCAAGACAATCCACCACTCCCTGTCATTTGACTATTAGACACATTCGCACAGTGAAAGAAGCTATGAGAAAATATGAGAGCAATATTTAGGATATTCAAATTATGTAAAACCCCAAGAACCTAAAGCAAGTTCAGTGAGGAGGGGAAATGAGGACTGAGGACATAAATGAATGATTTACATGCTTATTACTCTCTCAGCTTTAGCGCTGGGCCAAATGTCATCTATACCATAATAGTGTGATATTGTTTTTCAGTTTTAGCAATATTTTTTGCAATGCATTTAGTAGGTATCGAGCATTATTCATAAATAATGTCATTATATTATAACATACATATATAATGCTATATAATACATATGCATATATAATGACATAATGCCTATAAAACAAATCAATAATGAATTCTATTTTTGTACACTTTTCTCATGGCATCTGGGGCCTGACAGTTGTCTACGATGTATATTTTTTGTTAGGTGCTTTAAATTGTTTTTGATAGAGAAAAAAGAAGAAAGAAAATTAAATAATTTTTAAGATTTCTTTCTGGATGTGTGCTTTCTGCCTGGATAACATTCCAAATATTGTATAAAGACTCCTTTGGTGTGACTGCTAATTGTATCAGTATAGCCCGGTACGAGCCATCTTCAACCGTACTGATGTGCAGCGGTGTTTCTGCCTCCTGCGCCCCCTCTCTCCTCTCTCCAATGGTACAGTCCAAACAAAGCCTAGAGCGGGTGAAAAGCTGAACAGAGCTGAGCTGGTGGAAACGCTGCTGGACCAAACTGAACCAGCACAGAAAACACTGAGAAAGACTGACCGGTGGGATTGACCAGGACTTCTTTAACCTAACCATGGCTCAGAACAAAACGAAAGCGTTTAGGGTTGGTTTCAACAAATGGTAGTGCTTCTCTCCTCCACCACACACAGACAGACAGACAGACACGTTGTGGTGGTGAGGAGAAATTCACCTGTTATGATTCTGCTGCTTAGTGGAAATGGCCGTTAAACTCAACGACGGTGTTCGTGTTAATTAAAGAAGACACAGACACGTGTTTTGTGAAGGATGTTGAGCCTATTTACTGCGTTTAACCTCGAATAGTTTCCACATCGAGGAAACTCGAACTCCTGAATGAACCGTGGAGGAGGAGGAGGAGGAGGAGGTGGTGGTAAGTTGTTTTTGTTCCTCTGGGTTCAAAACAGCATCGCACACGACACGAATCAGAGGCTTTGATTCATATCTCTAAAGGCAGATTTTCGAAAAAATCGTAAAACATAAGAGATGTTGCTTTGGAGCGACTGAATCGTGACCGTTGGATATTTGTTTAGGGTTTTTTTTTTTGGGTGGGATGGGCTCTGAGATCTTTTCCACATTGAGAATCAAAAGACAAATAACCGTTAGTATTTTTTAACTTCATGTATCCTACCTGCATTGTTTCACACCAGTTGTGTTTGAAACATCTAAAAAAAGAGCCAAGAAGCGCTTGAAGACGACGAGCTATTGTTCTCAGCTCTCAGCCCCCGAGTCCTTTTGTTTCCTCGCTGTGTATCTGTTGGCTCTTACTGTTTTGGTCCGTTTCCAGTCAGAATAACGGATGACCAGCCCCTGTGTTATGTGGAGATCAATGAACTGCAGTGTTTTGGGGTATTTATTTAATATATAGTGATCGTAAATAAATTATTTTGATGTGATTTAATTTCATTGTGATATATTCTCTTGGAAAACAAGTGTAAATCAGCTAATATGATGTCACGTGGTCAGGGTGACAGAAGGTTCCTCATGTTATGAAAAAAATGGAGGACATTTATGCACTGCTATGGTTTTATACCACTTTAACCAGTAGATTGCACTGTATAATGTCAGACACCCACAGTGTGTGGTTTGTATAGACTGACCAGCTGAACAAAACAAAGAGCAGTGTTAATGAAGGTACTTGGATTGTCTCTTCCTGTTTAGAGTGAAAAGCATAAAAAGCCAATGCTTTTGATCTTTAGCCATTAAACCATCAGTTCCTAACCTTCCATCTCTTACTTATCAGTTTGACATGAGCCTGACCATTATGAAACCGAACACTGAATTCTCGTGATGAAGCTCAGAATAATGGGGTAACATACACCAGGTGGCTTTGCGCACCATTATACACTACTGAACATGGCTTTTGTAACTTTCTGTGAAAGGGCTTCAGCAGAGTTCATTCAAGAATCAGTCCCACTATTTAGCAGTGGGGTGTCACTGTCTCTCCATTCTCACCCAATCAACAGAAGACTGAGTCACTCCTGTAGAGCTTTTGAGTGTGTAGTGTTAATCACATTCTATGTTACACACTTGTTCTCTAACTGCTAATTGACGTGAAGTAGATAAGAGAAAAAAAAAAAAAGCAGTGCACATACTTTATGGCATGCGAAGGTGTTGATCTGGGCATCAGGTGGCTGCCATTTAGTATGCTGTATGATTGAAAAAATAAGCAGTGGATTTTGAAAGGTCAAAAGACTCTACTCGCATTGCAGTTTTCTCACAGAAAATGATGACTGAGTTGCTGTGGAGGGATCATATCTCATCTGAAAGCTTGAAAGCTTGTAAAGGAGTCTGTAGGGGGAAAAAGTTCAGAGACACTGTTTGATTTCCTCAGTTGTGTCATACTTGAGAAGCATGAGACCCAGCCATCAATAATTAAAGAGCATGTACTTTTTCTTGGCGCAAAACAATGCAAATTAAATTACAGTGGAGACACAGATGCATTTAAAAGATTTAAAAGCTTTTGTGCTGCCCATATTTATTGACCAGCAAAGTGCCTGAGGGAATGTATGCAGGATAAGGATGTAGATGTTCGACATCCCCTCTGTGATTACATTATAAACACATCTCTACTGTAACTCTGAAGTAAGCTGAGGAATATGACGGAAATTCTGCGTATTGGGGTATGGATTTGATACTGGGCTTTCTTTTTCTATCATTTTGGGAAAAAATGCACATCTAATCTCACTATCACAAATATAAATGTACTCAAAGTTTTTAGCTGATTAGCTGTATGTGATGGTTAGTCAGGAACCTCACAAGTCAAATTACCTTATGACCAAAAGTAGGGATGTACTGATATGGGAATTCTGGGATGATGCTAATATAAAACTGTTATGTGCATATCTGCCAAAGATGATACTTAAGCAATGGAACACGAGAGGGAGTGTGTTATCATGAAATAACATCATGGCTGTGATTTGGTTGGCTCCTTACACGGACCAACTGACAGTTTGGGAATTTAGTGTAGGCTCATCTTCAGAGTCTGACTAAATCCAGCTGTAGGTCCAATGTAATCTTAAAAGTGTCTATTTTCTGTTTGTGCGCAAAGTAAGAAGTAAAAATGTTCAAATGGCTTGAGCGTCTCCTACGGCTGTAGTGGAGTGATGCAGTGTTTGTGAAAAAAACGTGATGTTATGGCAAAATAACAGCACGGTTAGAACGCTTCTCAACCAATCAGCTTTCGTGGCCGGAACTAACTGTTGTATAAAAATACATAAACATTTGTAAAATGTAGAAATTGAGACTAGATTTGTCTGGATAAGCATTACAGGAAAGTATAATATGATAATAGGATAAAATACAAATAAAATACTGACATTTTTGCACAGGAACCCAATGTCATTTAAATGTTCTACTTTTCTGGAGTATGATAAATATCAGTTTGAAATATAGCTGGAATATCTAATTTTAAAATTTTAAAATTGAGATTATATCTGCTTATGCTGATATGATTCTGATATCATTATGCATCCAGATTATCAAGACATTCCTTATAATTGGTGAATTAATCTACTTTAAGTTACGTCCTTTGCTGACCAGGTGTTCAACTGCATATACACAGCTTGTATGATCTCCACAGAAAGGCTATGCCAATAGAATGGGACACTCTGGGTCACCATGCCCAGTGCCACGCATTGGCTAGGGGTATAAATCCACCCAGCGTTAGGCTGACGGGCAGTGGAACTGTGTTCTCTGGAGTTATGGAGCACCATCCTTTGCCTTTGGGATGAGTTGGAGTTGGATTTGTAAGCCAGAACTGATCTTCCAACATCAGTACCTGTCCTCACTAATGCTCTTGTCAGATTCCTACAGCAGCGTTCTAACATCTAGTGTAAAGCCGTCCCAGAAGTGAAGAGACTGTTGCTGCAGTGAACCGATATTATGTACATAGATAAGAGATTGTGAACAAAAATCATAAGGCCACTGACTGCTCAGGGAGAACACGTGCATTGTTCAGCCTGGGAAGAAACATGTTTTTTTGAGAGATTGGGAGTTGTACCAGAAAATGAACTCATTCAGTGTTCCACTGTAGCCCCATTACCCTGGCATGCTCATAAAAAATGTGCTTCTGAGATGAAATGCAGATGTGTGGACACACAGACTAGCATGGCGGGGGTGTTAACTGGCAGGGAGGGGCTGGGGAAGTGATGAGGTGGTTGAAGCTGAATGAAATCCAGGCAGTGTCTTGTATAATGAAGGCAGTTATGTAATAATGTGGCGATGAAGGCAGCGGCAGTTTTCCTCTGAGGGACACGTCCAACTGAGTTACGCTACAGCAGACCAAACATTTTCGTATCTTATCTGAGATCAAAGGCGAGAGTGAGAGCAGAGAAGAAAGGGAGGGACAGAAAGAGAGAGATTAGCAGAGAAAGTCAGATACTGCTATTAAACCAGAAAGAGCGAGCTAAAGTGAGAAATAGAACGAATGGAAGATTAAGAAAGATAGCAGAAAAGACACAGGGGAGCAAAAAAAGAGCGCAAGCGAGGGAGTGAGAAAAAGATGGAGCGGAGGGAAGAGTAAGGGAGAGAGAGAAAGTCAATGTTAATCCTATTATCCCCTTCAGTGCTGTCCTACCCACCAGCTATAGCTCCTTCGTGTGGATTCTGGTCTGAGGGGCTGCTCAGGGATTGAGCTGGATTTAGTCTCTTAGTGACCGTGATTTAGAGAGTGCTCAAGAAACATACTGCTGCTAGTTCCAGGATTAATGGTGCTCATTATAAATCTTCATTAGGACCCAATCCAAACTGCATCATTATTAGGGCTGTCTCTGTCAATTATATTAGTAATCAAGTAATCTACCAATTATTTGCCAATTATTCAAGTTTTTAGAGTTTTTAAAGGGAACAAACAATAAAAATGGACAATAACAAACCATGCATGGCCTTTGAAATGTAGACCTAGAAAAGATAAACCTCAATAATATGCAATATAAAACCTCTACATGGAAAAAGTGTGTAAATTAGTGTGTAAATTTGTTTCTTACTGTAAGAGAGATTATTAAGAGAATTAAAAATGTGTTATCATGAAAATTGTTATTTAAAGTTGTTTTTGTGTTCACCTTTTAATTTTATCTGTATATCAGTATTTTTTTTAATTCTCAAGTTTCATTTACTCAGCTTTATTGTCTTTTATTGTTATTAGTTATTGAACTTTATTGCTTGTCTGTGAAACATCTTGAGCTGCTGCCTGTATGAAAATTGCTCCATAAGTAAAGATAAGCTTTTTATTAATAGTTAATATGATTTTAAAGGGTTAAGGAAACCTGTTTTTAGATCAATTTACAAAGGTGGAGTGAGGACAGAACAGACCTAGAGCACTCCTGATTCTTGGTTACATAACAAAGACAACTGTCAGTGGGAAACTTGGTGTGAAGATCTGTTTGTAATTTCATCCAGCTGAGACAATGAACCAAGCTAGACCACAAAAGCTTTATTTAATAAACCCGTTTTGATTTTATTACTTTAACTTATTGTTACATTATTAGAATTCACTACCTTTCCTAAGATAAAAGGTGCACTGAGCACACAGTGAAATGCATTAATGTTGGAGCTGTCATGATTAGTTAATCAAACTCTATTACTATTAAAAAATAGAGAAAAATGTACTCTATCTATGACTCATCAATATTTGGTTAAAAGCTAAATTAAAGGGATACATTTTTAATTGCTTCTTAAAAGTGTGTACTGAGGCTGTCTAATAAAAGGTGGAATTGATTTTTACAGTTTAGAAGCATAAAAACAGAAAAAAGCGTATCTGTTGTTTGCTGTAATTAATGGAGGGTATTTGCAGATGGCCAGTCACTGCAGATTTAAGATCATTTTAGAACATAAACAGACAGACTTTCTGTGACATACAAAGATGCTAGACCATTTGCAGCTTTAGAAACAAGTGACAGAACTTCAAAATCCTAAATATATTGGTAACCAGTGCTGTTAGTTCAAAACAGAGGTGAACTGCGCTCAGTTTTTTTGTTTTTGTTAGGATTTGTGCTGCTGCTTTTTTGTAAAAGTTGAACACTAAACCCAATAAAACCCACTAAAAAGAACATTACAATAATCAATAGCATTATAGTGATCAATCTTGTACCAGAACCCCTCAAAACTGATGTTAGGTTGGGACACTCACAAAAATTATGTTAATCAAAATAACTGATGAGTTGGAGTGGCATTTGTGATCCAGAACTAATCATCCAACATCAATACCTGACCTAAATAAAAAGGGGGAGGGTATCAATACTTAATACCCTTGATTTCGCAAGCAATGTTGAATGAGTAGATGACTATAAACTTTTGCACATATAGTGAATTTGTTAAGAAGTGTGCATGTCCAGTTAAGGGGACCAGGTATAGTTTTTAACACGTCTGTTCTGAATGTGCAATGGTATCGGCATCCACTGTGAGTGCTCAGTTGGATTATGGATGATTTAGAGCTGACTCATAAGAGTATGCCCCATCCTGAGAGTCATAGATGTCCTTGGCACTGATTCTGAAGACTCTGCCTGGTTCCACCTCGTGTGGTTGAAAGTGATGTAACAGGGCGCTTATATGGTGATTCATCTAAATCTATGTGGTGTCGAGCAGTCAGAACGTGTCCCTCTTTAAAACTTTGGGATGGTTCTCTGGGTGCAAAGTCCTGACTAAATTATGCAGAGAGATGTCCATAAAATCCATTTTAGTCTATAACTGGGCTTAATCTGTGTCTCTAAAGTAAGCCTTTTATGTCTGATGGCTCTAAGCCATGCCTTTGAAAAGTGTAGTGGAGAATCAATGCACCCAAACTATGTACACATCTCATATAGTGGTGTATGCAAGTATTTCTGAGCTTACCAACTCTTGTGAATAATCTTGAAAAAAGCTGTCTTCATGAAAGGGTGAATGAATTTCCTTGATTTATTGGTTGATTTTCAAAGAACCTTTTCATCCTCAGTTTCTTTTTATACTGTAGTCATTACAAATGCATTACAATTGCTGTGCTGTTTATGTGGCTTTAGTGTTCTAGGTACTAAGGTAAATCAACCAGCAATCTCCACAGAAGATTTGTGTGTAATGACTGACCCTTGTGTTGGTTTGTGTTCTTCATGCTGGACTTGGCCAGAGCATGAAGGCTTAATCTGAGTAAAGCCTATTTGGCTCCCTGTCTTCCTCTCAGCTCTGTGCAGCCATTCGGTTCAGCTGAGATGATGCCTCCAGCTGTTCCTCAGTGGGAGAATCTAAACAGACTGTTCTGGTGAATATTTGGCTTTTAAACTCCACTGCCCAGTGTGTGGGTTTGGGTTAATGTAAGAGGAATACTGTGGAGCAGGCAGCGAAACAGGAGTGAGATAATGCGATGCTGCATTGATTTAACCGGGGCAGATTCAGCTGCATCACTTCATAATGTAAGAATTGATTTGAAATGGGATGTGGAAATTTGACACTACCTGAAAACAAAATAAAAACAATTTGTGCTTCGGAATTCAGAGATTAATGTTGTTTACTGAAATCATTTATCATGGTATTTATTGAATGGAGCAAATTGACTTGAAGGTTTTGAACTTAAAAGGACTGACCTATATCAGACCGAGGTCACGAAGCGCTGCTATGTTATATCAGCACATAAACAGTCAAAATCAAACAATGGCGGCAAATTGTTGTGAGAGTGCAGCATTACACTCCATTGAAACATCTGTGTGTCTCCACTTCTCACTGGAACCTAGCAGTCAGCGTTTGTCTCTGTTTGAGTGTTTGATTGGCCATCATCAGGCTTTCTTGTTTTCTCTGTGGGTTTATTATCTCAATGAATCTTCACCAGCTTGAGGCCTTGAAGACGCCTTTTCTGTTTGCACTTTAAAAGGTTGAAATGCGCAGACGAGCTGCACGTTACATCAGCAAAAGCAAAAATAATTGGTATGATGTGAGAGCAAGAGACTTGGCTTGTTCTATCTCTCTGTAACTCTGCCATAACATTTGGAGTTTCACTGAAACATGGTTTACGGCAATTTATCTATTTTTTTCCCCCTTTTTTGAGCTCTCAAGGTCTTGTCCTAGACATTTGTGTGCATATCTATATGTATACATTCATTTCTTCTATTTCTTCTTACATTCTTTCAGCACTGCCTTTGTGCTATTATTTGTCCATCTGGTTTTCAGGATTCTTTTTTCAAAGCTGACCAGAGGGTAGAATTATTGACCTTATACAAATATTAACATTATCTCTTTCCAAGTGAGTAGTGTAAGTGGAGTTCTGGGTCTGCTTTATCTGTTTGCCCCCACCCTTACACTTTTTCCTTTCTCTTCTGTTCATAGGCTGTGTGGGTCACTCTGCCCTCCAGCCTGTCTTCCCCAGCACTCTTCCCTTCTGCTCCAGTGGAAGTCAGAGACACTCCTCATAGACACGCCAAGAATAGCTCAATACAAGCTCTGTATCGGGCCTAAGAGCAGCCTGGGAAAATCACCAAACCATTGGATTCAGACACAAAGTCTGTGGCAGAGGTCACTCAGCCGCTTTCTGGGTGTGTTTTGAATTGCGTATGTATGAGTGAGAGATTTGTACATAGATGTTGAGAAAAATGGAGTGTAAATCTGCATTGTTTGTTTGCTTAAATTTGCATGAAGATGAATGATTGGAATGATTGGCTCATTGATTGCTGTCGTCAAAGCCCTGTTATCTGTGGACTGATTGAGAAAAGGTCGTATAGATGCACTGGAATGATCATTAACTAAGCCAACAGTGATGAAGTGCTTTGATTAAATGAATGATGCACTGCTGCTTGCCATTGTTGCGTCCCAGTGTTCTGGTAGTGGTGTTTCATTCTCTTTTGTTCTACTGGCTTTATGACTTCAGAAGTACAAATCAGGTCTTTCTCCTCTCTTCATCTCTCCTCTGCACTATTCTCCTTAGGCCTCCTCTGTGTTTCGTGTTTTGAGTCTGCTAGGGGTTCTGTCAGTTTAGAGGGGTTCAAACAGGGGCCTCTCGGTTGGATTTGATGCCAGGAGCGTCATCAAGCGCTCTCTGTTTTCTCTCCCACAGATGCACTTCTCAGTTCACTGTGAGCTTGTGAATTCAAGTCTGTAGTAAAGCTTGGCCTGCTGAACAATACAGGGCTGATCTCAACTTGTGGAATCATATAGGATCATTATGTGCACCAAGCAAGCATTCATTGGCTTGATGATGATTGTGGTGCTAATGGTGATTGCGTCTGTCGACTGTCAGATGGCGTGCACACAATCATAAATGCACACTTAGCATCCACACTGCGGAGTTCACTCAAGTAGTGATTATACTCTAGTTCTGAGCATTTAAATCCATTAAGGATCCGGAAAGCGATAGAAAAAGTAACATTTATGAATGTTTTGGTATGGGTGGGTGTGTATGGGAGGGTTGGAGATTGACACCTACAGACAAGCTGACACCTTGCTGGATGTAGAAAAGCAGATCATTTCGCCAGTTGTTCTGAATCAACTGTGACTCCTTATTGACTCAGTGTAGTTATACATTATATTCCTACTCAAAGTTTTTTCAGCTTTCACAGCAGTTCAGGTAGTTAAAGCTGAAAAATATTGAACTAAAATTGATTTACAGCTCCTGTGAAGTAGCTTTTTAAACCTTAACAAACCCAGTTTCTCAGGGTTGACTAAATGTCAGTAGGTAAACGGAAATATTGGAGTGTCAGAAATGTTAATGAATATATGATTGAAATGTATGCTGGAAATAACAAATGTTTATTTGAAGACCAAGACAGTATTGATTGCCCTCAAAACCGATTGCATTTTCACTTCTTGGATATCACACACACACGCACGCACACACACACACACACACGCGCAAAAGATGAGGCGATATGTGAATTCTGGGTCGATGCAGGTATTTTTTATGTACATACAATACTGTGCAAAAGATCACAGACCACTCTTCGTTTCTTTAATTTCTAGTTAAAATGGCCATTAAGTAATAAGATATTTATTTTTCAGCATTAGAAAAAAGGGAGAAAATGTAACAGAACATTACACAAAAGCCTCAACAACTGAAGTGTAATATAAACAATTCCAGTATTAAGTGTGTCCACCCTTTGCCTTCATTACAGCTTGCTTTCAGTTTTTTAAAGACATCTGTAGGGTATTTTTCTACACCTTCAAAGTTCAGTCTTAGAAATTGGTTACATTTTCTGCTTCTCACAATCTTAAGTAATCTCAAACACATTCAGTGATAATGATGTCTGGACTCTGGGGTGGCCAGTATATTGTTCTGAGAACACCAGCAGCTTCTTTGATTTGCACATTTGTCTTCTTTTACTTAGTAACAGCTTCTTGGCAGCTCCACATCCTTCAACATCTCATAGCGTTGAG
The DNA here is from genome assembly GCF_904425465.1 of Colossoma macropomum. Taxonomy (NCBI): domain Eukaryota; kingdom Metazoa; phylum Chordata; class Actinopteri; order Characiformes; family Serrasalmidae; genus Colossoma; species Colossoma macropomum. Next base: position 31,918,381 of record NW_023494784.1, on the reverse strand, counting down.
TGGAAGGATAGATTTTTTCGGATCTGAAGCAAAAGTGGAGCTTGATTTTCTCTCAAAAATGAAAGCTTTAAGTATAATAAAAATACTTAAAACTTTAATTTTTGAGAGAAAATCAAGCTTCACTTTTGCTTCAGATCTGAAAAAATCTATCCTAGTAGTATCCTAGTAGTGACATTTTTGGTGCTCTATCAGTTCTTGTATGGTTGTTTTCTCTGTATCTTAATCATTTTTTAACTGCAGTTTTTGCAAATGACTTATTTTCCTTTGGCTTTCCTCTTTCTTATGCAAGTGGATTGTTGTATATCTAATCTTCTCAAAAATATCCCCTGAAAAATGAATAACTTAAAGGCCATTTCAGCTGGAATTTAAATAAGTGAAGGGTGGTCTCTGACTTTTGCACAGTACTGTATCTGTTGATGTCAATGCTGATGACACACACTAACAAAAAAACAAAAGAAACTGCAAACAGTTCTAGATGTAGACACATACATCCATTACAGTGATGTTCTCATGCAGGTCAGGAGAAGGGGAAAGGCCATCCAGTGTTAATAGAATTTGAACCAGAAGCTCTAAACAAGATTAACGAGGTTTAACAGAGCCTCAGCCCTGTCCACTGAATCACTCAGCCTGAACACACACACACACTTCCAGACAGAAACATACACATTCTGCCTCCTCTCTTTCTCACACACATACATACATACACGCACTACACCTCCACTCAGAAAACCTCGCTCCGAGACTTGACTTCAAGATCCTTCTATCGCTCCGCTTCATGCTGCCTTTGCCAGGGAAGCCTGCGCTGTGCTGACTGCAGCAGAAAAAGGAAATGAATGGTTTATGAAGTTGCTCTTTTATCTTTGTTTTCATTGAAGCTCCCGGTCTGCCTCAGCTGACTGCTCTAATGCCTGCAGTAAACCCCTGTTTTCTCAGAGTGCAGCAGTTCATTCTGTGATAAATATTGCTTTGTGCAGCAGGTGTTGTGTATATGAGCGTAAATAAATAGAGCACTGTGATTCATGGGGAGATGAAAGTCCAGATGTTATTGGAAAGGCTGAATTTCTATAGTGTTTATGGCCTGTTGAGTTTTTGTAATTGTCCTTGGATTACTCATTTCTGTTTTAAAATTAAGATTTATTTTTCTGTATTTTTTTTATTTTATTTATTTTTCTATAATTTATTTAGTAATATAATTTCAATCTCTGTTATATCAAAGGGCATAATATAGTTTTCAATCAACATTCCTTCATATATTAATTGATATTGTTATATAAACTGCTTTGCATTATGTCTGTTGGTAGTATGCAAAACAGTTCCAAGACAATGGAAAATAAACATTATTAATCAAAACTCTCAGCATTAATGGACATAAAATAAGTACTCAGTAAATAAGTATAAAAGGAGCTGCCTTCAACTGACCTTACAGTTGTCCTGCTTTGAAGTGCTGCAAAGTCTCTGATTCTGTAATAGTCTTTGGCGTGCTGCTCAGGTGCTTATTCTGTAATAGTCTTGGCATGCTTGTGCTGAACTTGTACAGTGGTGATTGTGAAACCTTTTTGGCTGTCTCTTTGTCATGTCATAATGCTGCCACGTTTGCATGCATGTTGCATAGCTGACTCACACAAAACATCTGAAACGGCTCCGTTCACTGCGTAGGTCATAATATAATGGCTGCTGTAAGTAAATAGTGCATTACAAGTCAATCAGAAAGAATGCCTAATAACAGTATAATTTTACAGATTTTTTTTTTTTGCTTTGTGACTAATGAGTTACATATCTTCCTGGTGGTTTACATATAGCAGGGCATTAAGCTAAACTACAGATTAAACCATGGCTCACTGCATTTTCACTCTGAGAAATACATATTGAAATGCTGTAGAAGGAAGTGCAATTATAAACTTGGGCCCCACCATCTATTTAGGAGAAGAACGTGAAATACACATGAAATGGCCCACTTTAAGGTCTTTACTTTTTATGAGTCTATTAAATAGTATTATTTAATTATTACATTTTCGGTAAAAAAGTGTAGAACAAAAGTGTGGTAAGATTAGTGCAAATGATGGTATGCTGTCAAATCCAAAGGCAAAATCCAATAAGCCTGTAATAGTAGCAATCTGAGAATCTGTCACAAAATATTGCTGCACTATAATATGATTTTCTTAGCCTTGAGTAACTGAACAGTATCAGATGCTTTTCTGAGGATATAAAGAACAGGTTTTAAAAAGTCTTGACATACATAACTACATACAGTCTACATATAGTATAAAGTCTCAAATTTATTTCAACTGACATTAGAATAAGTATAAATACAGTAGAATTTACATGTTTTTATGGAGTCCTTGAGATGCAATCAAATCATTTAGAGTGGTTTGATGTGAAATTGTAGAAAATTTTATTTCTTTACAGTGGTGGTGATAGGAACCAGGGCTCACAAGGCAAAAAAAAACAGTTGAAAATCCATCTCACATTTATCATTTTTGGGACTTAGAACGCCCTACATGTACCTGTCTATCATGAATGGCTTAAAAAAAATATGTTTTAGGTCAGAATTCTATCTCAAAACTATCATAAAACAATGTCTCAGGCATCAGGAAAACATATTTGTAATAATTTCTTGTACCAGCTTTCTCTAAGGGATCTTTTTGAGGTGTTAAATGCTTTAGACATCCAGTTGCTATCACCATTGTAAACAATTCTGACTCAATAATTTTCTCTAGAACAGAGCATTTCACAACAAAACGCTCTGAATAGCTTTGCTTACATCCTAACCATTTAATTGTGCAGAACTTTTGAAAAAAATCAGTGAAATTACCATTTAAGATTTTTTTTTTGATCAAATGTTTTCTGCCCAGAAAAATGGCTTTACATACCATTTTCTCAGATGACTTTTGGGTAGCACTGTATGTGGCGATTGAGATTAACACTGTACTCTTTTCCTTTAATTGAATATAAAAGTGCTTATTGGACACCTTCTTCCATAATTTCGATATAAAAACGTTGCCTCGAATGGTGAAACAATCTCATAATTATCTCTGTGGAGGAAGAGCCGTTGATTCTGAAACTTGATGCTAGTGCTTTTGTTTGAAGCCTGTTTGTTAGTCCTAACCTAGATGTATTCAGAATGATGTGCTGTCAGATGTGTTTCTATTTTTCTGTATCAGTTTTACGATCCATGTAGAAGACTTGCTCAGCACCATATGCCTTTTTTATCTAACTCTTGTGATTTGGTTCATGTGTCTGCTGACTGTGGGCCCACAGTGTTCCTCATGCATGAAGTCTGCAGCAGCAAGACATGATGCATGGTCATGTTCTCTCAAGCTACTTGTGGTTGATGTTCTGTTTAACCTGGACATACACACACTATCTTTCATATACGCACACATACACAGAGAGAGAAAGAAGAGAGAGAGAGAGAGAGAGAGAGGTCTAACCTTATTCTGCTGACATTCTCTCTGCTGGGGCCCTCTCGGTGCCCTGTGTAAAATATTCATGTGGCTTTGCATGCTCAATAGAGCCTGTTGTGCTTCATCATGACTGACATGTCATCATGCTGCAGATGAGAACACAGTTCTCTCTAGCAGTGCCCTGCTGAGGAGCAAAAGAACTGGAACGGATAGGCTGAAAAACACGAGAAATGGCAAGAGAGGTGATTACCTTCCATAGAGAGAGAGGTAGTTATGGAGAACGTGCCTGGTGGCTGCAGGGCTCTTCCTAGTAATATCTGGGGGAGCGCGGTCCAGGAAACAATGCTGTAGTGAAATCCCTCTTCATGCTTCTTCTTGCTCTGCGTGTCAACATGGTTTTGCTGTCTTCCATTAGAGGGCCGGGCATCTGTCCAAATTGATTTGTGTTTGCATGTTGTAACATGAGCCTATTTGAATACAGCAGCATTGTAAGGCGGTCTGTACATGGAGGAGAAAAAAACAAGGCGTAATAAATAGACCTTATTTAGTGTCACATTCCTCTCTCTCTCTCTCTCTCTCTCTCTCTCTCTCTCTCTCTCTCTCTCTCTCTCTCTCTCTCTCTCTTTATGGTGGCTTTGTTTACATGTCTTGGTTCTTGAAGAGGGGGGTGGGGGGAGAGCTGAGAAAGAGAAGAGACTTCAATGCTGAAGAAATGCAAGGCGGGCTAAAGCATTCAGTGGCTCGCAAGCCGTTGCCATGGTGGCGGGCCTTTCTCTTATTTGCAAAATGCTGTATAACCTGGAGCATCCCAGAATCCCTTGGTTGTTATGACAACAGACAGGAAGTGGAACATTGTTATGCTCGCGTAAGAGCATCTTTTTCTATGATGCTTTCATTTCTTTCCTTTGCATTCATCTCCTCTTGAGCGCTTCACTACGAGCACTTAAGCTTTGGTCTTGGGCGCCTTCAGTGACTCGGTATAAGAACAATCATGTCCAGCTCCAAATCCAAAGCTATTTTAACTCCCTTTTCTACACTGAGTTGTGCATGTTCACCAATCACTTAAAAACTCTTCTAAATGGCTATCTACTCCCAAAAGCATGTGACATTCAAACAAATCCCGGTCACAGTGAATGCAAATTTGTAAAGGCTAATAGAGAGAGAGAAGGTTACATTTCATCGCAGTGGTTCAGTAAGACGAATTGAACCTTTTCGTGTATGTTGGGGTTGCATGTATTAGGGTGGCACGATCTATTGTGTGTTAACCGTTATCGCAATATTGACATTTGCATCACTGATATCATGAGCTGCAATATGTAAATGAGTTCCCTAACCAGCCACAAAATGTGTTTATTTTATGCTCATTCTGTGTATCCAACCAATCTCAGACCTTCGTGATTAGCCTCTGTGTGTTCGCATGATCCAACAAACACGATCCATAATTTTGGCTAGATTAATGCATAACAATCTTTAATCACCTCACATCAAGGAGTCTGAATTTTTTTTTTTCATACAATGCATGGAATTTGTAGTCATACATTATGATATGGCAGTGCAAAAATGTGACTTTGTGCATTGTAGACAAGCAACAATGCCTCATGAAGGAAAAAAAAAAACATTATATTAATTGTGATTTTTAGTGAAATTGCACTGTTTAAACACCACAAGTTTGCAATTAATCTGCACCAATGGACAGCTCCCTCCAGCATGTTAATGTTATACTTGGTCTTTGTCCAGTGATGGTCAACTGAGTTACCACGGTCACAATCTCCAGTGATGGGGTAAAAATTAATTTACTACCAGTTTGAAAACCAATAGTTGGTTTATTGATTTAGTTCATGCAAACCATAGCAAGACACTAGTATTCCCACACATGAGCATAATTTAACTTTTAAACATGTTGAGTGATGTGATATCTTACCTTAATCCCACAATTGTTGTGCCTAACATAGATGAGATTGGTCTAGAAATGTGGCTGTTGAGCTGCACTGGTTGAAATAGCTCAGTGTTGCAAATGGATATCGTGTTTGTACAAAACCAACCAATGTGGTGTGGTGAACATTTTAGGACATCCTCAGACCACAAAAACAAAACAGCTTCAGGTCTCGAGGGAACAAAATGAGTAAAATCATGTCACTGCTCTCGAACATCAGGCAAAACAGGCCATTTGAAACAGCCTCAGAGGTAATGGCTTCAGAGAAGAAGCCTCAGATATTTGCGGTTCTATTACTCATTACTAGATTAACAACAATTTGGTGGCCAAATGAAAAATGACAGCACACTAAAACCAAAGCTTGCACTAAACTGCATGTTTGTGTTTTTATTTGACAAGTTAATACTTCAACTCATGATATCACTGTGTGTCTTTTTGCATCTCTTCAGTGCCAAGGATCACCTCCAAATTAAAGAAAGAAAAAAAATGTTGCTTTTTATTATTATTATTATTATTATTATTATTATTAGCAGTAGTAGTAGTTGTTGTAGTAGTAGTAGTAGTAGTAGTAGTAGTATCTCTGTAAGTACATCAACTAATGGTTTTGGAGGCGTCATTAGTGATGTTTCAGCAAATGTACTTACAGCGATGATGATGATGATAATAGCAACACTTTTTTTTCAGTAATTTTAGACGATTCGTAACTCTGAAGTGAATGTGGGAGTAAACACAATAGTGTGTGAGTTGCAGCTTCATCATTGTATAAAAGGTACAGCTAATACTCTCCTCACCCACTTCTGAAGCTGGTTTAACTGTTTACCATGGTTATTTTCTACATATTTATCCGAACAAGAGGATTCTGTTACTGGCACAGGCACTCTTCCCACCTTACAGCTCTATTCTCTATTAATATTAATAGACCAAGCAGCTGCATGGATACAGTCATCATTTTTCTTTGTTAAAATTTTGTTCTAAATATTGTGAGAATACCAAATCACAAATCCGGTATTTTGAATCGAATTTAGAATCGAACTGTGGGCTCAGTGTATGGTTACACCACTAACACATAGCAATATAATTGCTATATATTATTTTGTCAGCACCCCACCGCGACCCAGAAGGATAAGCGGTTTAGATGATGTATGTATGTATGTATGTATGTATTTTGTCAGCCTTAGCATTTTAAACTTTGTTCATTTCACTCAAAGGAAAGCCTGCTGTATGCAGTGTGTAGGTTTACATCACATAAGTGGGTCACTTTGTAGCTGGGAAAAAGCACACTACACAGGCACCTACGGTTCACCACAAGTTCACAGATGCAAACACTATGGCAGAATTCCTTAAAAGATGGGTGGTATCCATAGGGTGCTGCTTTGCTGACAACTGCACAGTTCACTCTAATCTTCAATGGAAGCTGGAGGGGTGTGTTTAATGGTTTTCACATCTGCCTTTTAGCATGGGTCAAATTTTCAAACACACCATGATCCAGATCAAAGAGAGATGGATGAAGGAGCCTAAGAGCTATAATCTCTGTTTATGTCTTATCTCTCCTCATATCTCCCACATTCACTGCTTTTCATGATCCATTACATCAGTACTGTCTTCAGAGTAACAGCGTACAGTATTGTGAACAAGTTTGTTTTGTGGAAGAGCTACAGTTTGAAGCTTAATTCTACACAAAACAGAAAAATATACATCCTAAAACATACACTTACTCTCGACCAATCCTCCTAAATATGTCAGTGAATCGTTATTCCTGTTTTAAAGTGGTCCTTTGGATTGATGATTGATATTTTTGAATATCGTCATCATGTAAATAAATGAGTGTAATGGTTTGAAAATTGTCGTAAATCGTCAAGTTTTTAATTGTCACTGATAGCCCCCTTGCGTTCTAGGTGTCTTTCATATAATACTTCCATCCTCAAGGAAACCACTGTCGATGGTTTTGTTGAAGGATGAAACTATGCTCCTGGTTGCGTCATTTTAGAGTAAAATAGGTGGAGAAGGGCGGGGCCTATGTTATGGACACGCTCAAAGCACTGGACGGTTTTCTGAAGAGCTGATAAATTCTAGCGATTGTGATTTTTGGAGTTTATTTTATTAGAAGCGGCAGATGTTGAAAAAGTTCTTTTGGAGAACTTTTATTTATCTGAGCCAAACCAAACAGTGTAGTATATAATTAGAGTTTGTAAAGTCTATATTTTTAACATTTTTTAATGCCTAAAATGTCAAAAATCTAATTGAATGTTGAATCTTAGAATTGAAAAATGATACTGAACCTGAAAATATGTCCATTGTTATGCCCCTAGTGTGCGTTCCAGACATCAACATATGAACACAAGGCACATAGTCAGTCCCTTTTGAATTTTGCTGTGTCGAAATATGCGTGTTGTCGAGACACCACTGTATCATTATCAATTTGAATTTTTCGGTTTTAATTGTTGCACCCTTAATGTTATGCAAATTGTCATTTTTTTTCATTCTCTTTTGTGTGCCACATGATTTTTGCTTCGCCTTTATTTAACTGTTCCTTTAGTACAATCATTGTGACCTACAGTTAGTTTAAAAAGTGTATACAGTAGAAAGGATTGCACTTAATTATAGGCTATACAAACAGAACATCACTAACTAATGAACTGCACATACATACTTTGAAAACCACCTGGAAAGTTTATGATGTAGATTTTCAGTCAAGGAATGCTGGGAACATGCAAATCTGGTAGAGAGTGAAATAAATGAGCTTGTCCAGAAGAATGGAGCCAACACATCAGCACAACTGTTAACTGTTGTGTTACATGCCGCTTGAGCATAATATAGTTATCATTAATAAATGACTAGCAATATTAGATGCCAGAGCAGATGGTAATTATTTGATAATTATGTTAACATGTAAGCTATAGGGTTAAGCTCTGTAATGCTCTCATGGTACTTCATAACTGAATTTGGACCACAATAGCGTTTATCATGATAATTCTGCAGACAGATATTCGCTTGTTGATTAGTGCCTGGTTTAATAAAGAATGTTAAATATCATTTGTAAGGTTTAGGCCATTTTGTTAGTGATGAAGAAGGCCCTGAGAGCCTCTTGTACGCGGAAGCAAAAACATCTGCAATGTATAATGCTGTTTCTAAGTTTAATCAGTGCATGTCATGATACATTAATGACTGTTCCCTTACATCTGAATTTCTGGAGGTTATGGAAGGTTATAATTAATTCTGTAAGGAAAGTAAAAGTCGTCTGTGCTGGCTGGTTAATTTTCACTCTTTTGCTGTAAGAGTTCTGTTCAAGGATGTCGTTTTCAAGGATGTGCTGTACCAGTCGAGTGATCACTTTAATTAGAGTTGGTCTTGCTGAGGCAAGCTTCATGAAACAAAAGATTTACAGATGAATGGATTTATTCTTAAATGCCTTAAATTTTATGTGTCAAAGAAGATGATTAAATTTGGTTAGTCTGTTGGTCCTTCGCTGTGCTGCTTTGGTTAGAGCAAGAAATATTTCATTTTCAGTAATTTAATCAACCTAACACAAAGCAATCAGGGAAGACAGTCAAGTGGAACAGTACAAAACCAACACATCACTATAAGGTCATTCTCAGTCACTCCAAACTGTGTGTTTTTTCCTATTAGTACTTGCTGAGAGCAGACAGAAAAATGCTGGATAATTTGCATATGCAGTGATGCATTGATTGTGAAATTCTTGCCAGTAATATTAACGTCTTAGGCGGGCAGTGTATCTATCTATCTATCTATCTATCTATCTATCTATCTATCTATCTATCGATCTATCGACCTATCGATATAATAATCTTTTCTGAACCCTTTTCTCAAAGTATGCTCAGAGTAGTACTGCGATATGACCACTACTTTTCTACCTTTTTTTTCAGGTGGATCTTGGTAAATGGGAAACTCCTCTTGACACGGTTTCGACCACCTCACCCCACTCTTCCCTTTGCTCCCCTTGTCCCTTAAAGCCATACCCCTGCTCCCTCTCCCCACTCTTGTCATCATGACGTCCACACCCCAGCTGCTGGCCTTTAAACTGGCCCCACCCTCGCTTGATGGCAGCATGGATCGTCCATTTAGCTGTGATGAGGAGATTGAGCGGCGATATGAGGTGGTCCCTTCTGTTGTCTGCTCCATGTGCTGCCTCTTTGGCATTATCTACTGCTTCTTTGGTAGGTGACATGCTTTGCGGGGAGATGGGGGACTCCTAAACTGAGTGAATAGGATGATTGCATTTGTTAGACCTCAAAGGGAAATTCTGATTAGTTTGATTTCCTTTAAAGTCACCGTGAAATGAAGATAAAGATACATTTTCCTTCCATAATATGACACATTTCTAGGGAAACAAGATATTGAAGAGAGAAATAATGTATGGATGGGTCTGGATTTAATCTGGATTTAATTGGATCATGTAAGTAGGCATTTGAAAAGAAACAGATCCGGACTCTAGTCTACAGTCTCCACCCTCTTAAGAATGATAGAAGGAAAAACACAAAGTTGAAATCATATAAATTCTAAGAATGCTTGATGATATCGGACTCATATCGGTATCGACAGATAATTGTTTAAAAAACTGATCGTCGGACTGACGATCAGACATGACAGATATTTTTGATAATGCATTTAATGTACTCCAGAAGATCGGAAAATTTTGGTGATGCTGGGCATTTATTTATTTATTTCAAGAAAAATATCTGATATCGGCATCAGCCCACATTTCCTTTGTCTGTGCATCACTAATAAATTGTGCTTAACATGAGTTGTACTAGCTGAACATAAACTAACGAGGTAAAAAATAAAAAAGGGGGGTTAGTTTTCAGGTTGACTTCAAGACAACAGTGGAAGAGAAAGTGACATAGAAACACTTTTACAGCAACTTCAGAGATCTTCCTCACTTCACGAAGCAGTACCCCTAATATGTTTGCATCAAAAACTGAGTTCACTTAATAATTCTCTGAATTTGACAGCTGGACAGCGATGGCCAGCGCCTGTCCCTCTCTATTAGATAAGCTTCATCACTTTCACTGGACTGTGAAATTTGCTTTCATTCCCACTGAGGGGAGGCAGAGTGAGTGTGAGGAAGAGAGACATCGAGGCCACTTCAGCTGTGACAAATAGCGGCTTATAGAGGCAGCCTCTCTGGCAGCACGCACACACTCACTTTGTCCAACAAAACACTCGCCACAGAGGAACCTGTCAAACCTACACATCGGCCGATGACAGGAGGGTAGAGGTTAGATAGCTGGGGAGAGACTCTAACAGGGCTGTTAACCTTTTTGGTAAACTCCAACACCTTTTCTATTACTCCACGTCTTTTTTTCATAGCTGCTTCTTTCCAGCTGAAGATACATACCAGACACTGAGACAGTGTTAACATTAGGGGTGTAAAAGTATTTGATTTGATTATAATTCCTTAGGAAATGATCCAGTGCATCGTGATTTGTGGAGTTTCACCACATTTCATTTAATTTATTTTCAGTACAATAATTATTTTTAAAAATATACTCAACACAAAAATGTGACTGGGAGAACACAGTCAAAGCAATATCCCACTCTTTCATTTAATTTCACCAAAAATGAGTGCATGCTTCATTGAACATCATCATAACCAATTGTAGTACTATGAAAAAGTGTTTCCTTGGTCAAATGTTTTTTGAAAATAAGAAAAAAAAATCCTCTGCAGAGAACGCACTTCTGTACATGCTTATTCACAATTGCTGTTTATTTGCTGAATTTAATATACTGGAAAAACATATATGGCTTGTGAAAAATTTAAAGCATGTTTTAGATTTTATGTTTTATTTGTTCCAATACTTTAAACTTCGCAAATAAATAAAAATTGTGCCCTAAAATTAGCAGAATTAGAATTCTGTCTGAAAAGCATGTTTTATTTTCACTTAGAAAGATAGAAACACAACATATAATTTGACCAGGGTTGTTCAAATATGTGCAAACGACTGTATAATGAATTGCAAAATTGATCCATTTGTGTTGTCAAGTTCACATTAGTGCACCACAAGTTAAAGTGTCATTATGTTTCAGTAATGTTGTAACTCCTCTCCTCTCCTGTCAGGCTATCGCTGTTTTAAGGCAGTGATGTTCCTGACCGGCCTGATGTTTGGCTCTATCATCATCTTCATGCTGTGCTACAAGGAGAGAGTGATGGACACTCAGCTGAGCGTGGAGGCCAGCGTGGGCATCGGCCTGGGCATTGGTACGCTGTGTGGGCTGGTGACCATGCTAGTGAGGAGCGTGGGCCTTTTCATGGTGGGCTTGCTGCTGGGCCTGCTGGTGGCTCTGGCCTCACTAGTTGTTCTGGAGGAGTTCTACCACCCGAGGACAGTGTGGCTGCCGCTGGGCGTTCTGCTGGGCTCAGGCATGCTGTTCGCTGTGCTCACACTGCAGTGGCAGCGCTGCTTCACCACCCTGTCCACCGCTGTCTTCGGCTCAGCCGTGGTCACAGTCACTGTAGACTACTTTGTGGAGCTGTTTGCGCTGACTCGCTACATCTACGAGCGTGTGAAGGTGGCACCAGCGCGACCTGTGTGCTGGTACACATGGGTGGTGATGGGGGTGTGGCCCGTGCTCGCTGTGCTGGGCGTTCTTATTCAGTGGAAAGTTACAGCGGAGGGATACTCGCACACAGAAGGTAAAGTTCAATACCTCAAACTTCTGCTTTTATACACTACAATTCAAAGATTTGGAATCATGTGTCATCATGATTCCTATTATCATAATTTCTGTTATTCTACACAATAATAATAGAATGTAGATATTATAAACTGCATACCAGAAGATATATATGTTTATGTTTAATTCAGTATTTTAAGTGTTTTGGATCATTTATTAAATGGGATATTGCAACCCTGTTTCCCAAAAAGTTGGGACGCTGTGAAATATGTAAATGAAAACAGAATGCAATGAGGTGCAAATCATTTAAATCCTATATTTAACTGAAAATAGTACAAAGAAAACATATCAAATGTTGAAACAGAGAAATGTTATTGTTTTTAGAAAATATATGCCATTTTGAATTTGATGACAGCAACAGATTTCAAAAAAAGTTGGGATAGGGGCAACAAAAGACTGGTAAATTTGTGTAATGCTAAAAAAAATACACCTGGTGGAACATCTCACAAATTATTTGCATAAATGGCAACAGGTTAGTAACAGGTTAATGACTGGGTATAAAAAGAGCATCCCAGAGAGGCTGAGTCTTTCAGAAGTAAAGATGAGGAGGGGTTCACTACTCTGAAATTCTGCTTGGGCAAATAGTGCAACAATTCAAGTGTAATGTTTCTCAATGTAAAATATCAACGAACTTGGGTATTTCAAAATATACAATACATAAACTTATTAAAAGATTCGTAGAATCTGGGGGGACAAGGCCAAAAAACAATATTTGCTGGCCGTGATCTTCAGACCCTCAGGTGGCACTGCATTAAAAACAGACATGATTCTGTAGTGGAAATCACTGCATGGACTCAGGAGCACTTCTGAAAACCACTGTCTGTGAACACAGTTCATCACTCCATGCACAAATGCAAGTTAAAACTCTACCATGCAAAGAAGAAACCAGAATCCAGAAACACTGCCAGCTTCACTGGGCCTGAGCTCATTTAAGACTGTCTGAGGCAAAGTGGAAAGGTGTCCTGTGATTCGACGAATCAAAAAATGCTGAACAAAATATACAGGTTTTGGAGCAACATATGCTGCCATCCAGTTGATGTCTTTTTTAGGGTCGGCCTTGTATTACGACAGCATGGTTCCCTAGAGTCTAGGTGCTTAACTGGCTTCCCTGCAGTCCAGACCTGTCACCCATTCAAAACATTTGGCGCATTATGAAATCAAAAACATGACAAAGGAGATTCCAAAATGTTGAGCAGCTGAAATACTACATCAAACAAGAATGGGAAAACATTTCATTTTCAAAACTACAGCAATTGTTCTCTTCAGTTCTCAAATGCTCATACTGTTGTTATAAGAAGAGATGGTGCAACACACTGGTAAACATGCCCCCGTCCCAACTTTTTTGAAACATGTTGCTTGCATCAAATTCAGAATGGGCATATATTTTTTGAATAAACAAAACATTTCTTAGTTTCTACATTTGATATGTTTTCTTTGTACTATTTTCAGCTAAGTTTAAGATTTAGTTTTTAATTACATTTTGCACAGTGTCCTAACATTTTTGAAAACAGGGTTGTGTATTGTATTTATCTGTTATCTGTTTTACTCATCTGCTTTGAGATTTGATCAACGCTTCTCAAATGTGAAATATTTTATTTTAAGATTATGCTGTATAACTTGGTCATCTACAACTCTGTTTATAATTTTGAACATTTTTACACTTCCTATTAAGTATTTGAAATTGGTGAAGATGCACAGTTGCACAGCATCTTTTTAGAGTAATTTCCATAATTATTGGCACCCTAGGTAAACAGGTGAAAATGTCATAAAATGTTTTTGTGTTTAATTAGATCAATCTTATACTGAAAATATGAGAAAATGTTTAATATTTAAATTTAAATTTAGTCCAAGAATAAATAAACCTATCAAAATATTATTTTTTTTAACAAAACCATTGTGTCATAATTATTGGTAGGTCTACATTAAGTACTTTGTGCAGTCTTACTTTGCCAGCATAAAAGCCATGAGTCTTCTCTTATAAGGCCTAATGAGATTGGAGAATACAGAGCATGCAATCTGAGACCACTGCTCACCCCTCAGGTTTTCAGTGGGCTTTAGGTCAATGGACAGGGATGGCCAAGTCAAAGTTTTAGTAGCGTCTAGCGAGCACCTGGTGCTTGTGTCTGTGGTTTGTGGAAATTTTTGTCTCTGTGATGTCCTGTTCACTGTGTGTGGGGGCAAAATACATTTGTGCCCAATTTCAGACAGGTTGACTGGTTGTTTTAAACTTCTTCATTATTGCCCTAACAGTTGATATGGGCATTTTCAGGAATGTAGGATGGTAGGATCGTTTGGCTTTGTGTCTGTATTGGGCGATGTTCAGTCCAAATATTCGATCGGTGATTGGCTGATATTTCTGTAACTTGGCCGATCCTGAGAGCTGACTTCAGCTGTGAAAAGAGTTGACAGCATGAAAAGGCATTAAAAGGGAACAGTTTCTCTGTTTCTGCTTGACAGGTGGGTAACATTAACTTAAATAAAAAATAGGTCAGTATTATTTTGTCCCATTTGCTGAAGTTTGTGGTTACCTTTGCAGCAGCAATTGTTGCAAACAAACTAGTTAGCTAGCTAACATTAGCTGCATTGCTTACTGTGTTGTTATTCGCTCATGGCATGTCATCAAAGGGTTTTATGGCCATGAAGATCTAAAAAACTGGACGGAGCTTCTGAAGGAGCACTGAAGGGAGCGGTCCCTTTGTTTTGCTGTTGAGAATCACTTCTGCGCCTTTTAAATGTTGCATCCAGCACTGCCCCCAATCGTTCCATCTCGTGTAGATATATATTTTATAGGTATTCGCTGATTTATGAAGGTAAACATACATTTATCTCATTTTATTTGTGTATTCTGTAATTTTGTATTGTTGATAAATGATGTAGAGAATTTGGGCTCAGTGTCACCGCATATTGATATCCCAGCAAAACATGTTAGAGACTTAAGAGTTTCTGAACACTTAGTTTGACTTGAGAAGTGAAATATAAATGGGAACACGGTTCAGTTACATTTTGATTGAAAGAACTTGTTGGTGTGCCAATAATAGTGACGTGAGTTTTTTTTTTCTTTTTTAGAAAAGGGAGTGATCTGAATGGTCATTTCTTTGTCCATCACAGAGCTATAGGCCTACATTCTGAGGATTGTACATTTATAGAGCAGAACTATAAAATTTTTAGCATGCAGAACCAATGAATGATAAAATATGACTACATTTGATGTAGCTTTCCCAGGACTTGAAGATAATTTTTCTACTTATTACATAATGTGCGCTACATTTCACTGATGGTTGTCCAGTGCAGCCCGGCTGATGAGCAGAGGTCTGTGATGATGCTCTATTTCTGACTGTCCTACTTAATCACTCCGTATGATGCTGGTCCTGTGGAGAGCAGAATGGTTCTCCTGCATCCCGCATGCTGGCTTAGTCAGAGCCGCTGTGGGAAACAATGACCTGGATGTGCTGTCTGAGGATTTGTGCATTTGCTGTATCGTTGTCTTTTTTGAACGAACCTGAGTGTGTGTTGTTCAGGACACAAATTATCCAGTGAAGTCTGAGACCTTTGCTTGTAAATAGCTTTAGTGCAGCAGCCAATAGCAGGTGATTAGTAGGGCCCAACAAAATCAGCTGATATAAAGCGTCCATTGATGTATAAATATCAGTGAAAATCTCACTGACTGAAGCACTAGTAACTTGTTTTGTTATGTTATAGACACAAATACTTGGGGAGAATATATCATTTCTAAGGATTTCAATGGTTTAATGCTCTTTTGTCAGCTACAGACTGCTATGCTGGCATGCCATCTTGTTAAAAATGACAAAAACCTGTAAGATGCATCCAGGCATAACCTGTGGAATGAGAATAACATGTTATAACATGTTATAACATTACAACCTTTGTGAATAAAACTGATTTAAAAAAAAGGACAGAAACCTTCAGATTAGATTTCTGGGAAGCTCTAACTTGGGTAGAAATATTTGCTGTACTGTGCAAAAGTCAGAGACCACCCTTCCCCAGTCTAACTGGCCATTAAAAAACAAGTTACTCGTTTTTCAGTGTCAGGAAAAAATAGCAAACATATATCTAACAGAAAATTACACCGAAGCCTTAGCAACCAAATTTAATTTAATTTTTTTTCTGTATTTAGTGTGTTCACTCTTTGCCTTTATTATTGCTTTCACTCTTTCAGGGAGACTTGCTTTCAGTTATTCAAAGAAATCTTCAGGGATGTTTTTCCACTCCTCCAGACGTCAGTCTTAGAATGCTGGTTACATTTTCAGATTCTCACGATCCAAGTTATTCCAAACACATTCAGTGATTTTGAGGTCTGGACTCTGGGGTGGTCAGTCCGCTTTTTTGTATGATTTGCAAATTTCCTTTTTGTCAGTAAGAGCTTCTTGACAGCTACACATCCATTCAGGCCCATAGCGTTGAGTCTTCTCACAGTGGAAAGATGGACAGAAACATCTGTGCATTTAGTCAGATCTGAAGCAAAAGTGCAGCCTGATTTTCTCTTCTCTCTCAAAGATGAAAGTTTTAAGTACTATTGACATGATGGTGACAGTTTTGGTGGTCTATCACGTCTTAGATGCTTGTTAGGGGTCTCTATATTTTCAGTTATTTTCTCTACATTTAAAAAAAAAAAAAATTAACTGACATGAATGGCTAGACATTAAATAAATCAAGGGTAGTCTAGGGGTTTTGAACAGCACTGTACATTATTTAAAACTTTGAGGTTCTGAGTTTAGAAAATGTGACCGTTGAGAATGGTCTTTTAGTTTCACTAAAACTATTGGAGTGTTTATTAAAAAATACCTGTTGATGATATCAGTCACACCCAGAAGGATAAGCGGTTTAGATGATGGTGTGTGTGTGTGTGTGATATCAGTCACTTGTTTTTTTGAGATTTTCAAATTGTGGATTATGTGTGGAAAACTAGAGCATAAAGAGCCATGTCTGTAGAAAACAGATGGGATGTCACCTGATGCAGTAGTATTGTCAGATGTCTGTGCTGCACCTTGAGACTCTCTTTCTAATATAGCCGGCATGGAAGTGTACCAAAACAAAACAAGACAAAACAAACCAGCACGCAAGAACTGAGGCAAGGAAGCTTCAGTGGTGCTAGGGGCAGCTGCCATAGCAACAAGCTGGGGCCCCTCTTTATAGGGGAGGAAAGAGGGACATTGATGAGGGAGGGGGAGGGGTGGAATAAAATCGTGGGATAGGAGGGGTGTGTGTGTTAGAAAGAGGGAGCTCATTATGTGAATTCTCTGACAGATGGGGCCCGTAGCTGTCAAGACACAACAGAGTGACTGAAAGGACAGAAATAATCCGGCTGCCTCTAATAATGGCAAGGAACAGAATGCGATTGCTGATTTAGGCATGTGGAGCAGCAGAATGTGTCAAAACACTCAACGGTTTGTTTGGCATCGGGGTGGCGGATCAGTGGGCGAGATACAGGGAGATTTGAGTCTTTACTTTTCAGGAAAACTACGAACAGGGAGAGGCGATATATGGATGAGGAAGCGTCTGTGGTTGTTTTTGTCTGCCTGACAGGGAATATGAATGAATGTATAGGCTGTTCTTCTGATTCTCTCTCTCTCTCTCTCTCTCTCTCTCTCTCTCTCTCTCTCTCTCTCTCTCTCTCTCTCTCTCTCTCTCTCCCCCTACATTCCCTCCTTTACTGTTTACCTATGCCTAATATGTATGTCTCATTCTTTCTGTTACAATGAATAGGTAATGAGCAAGCCTCTGGCTCTCTTACTCCATCACTCGCTCTCCCTCTCACCCTCTCTCATTTCTCTGTCCTGCCTGTAAAGTGTTCATCAGTCACCAGCAGCGACGAGTGCAGTTGATGAAGATTCGTCAGAAGGAGGAAAGGAGGGAGATCAGAAAGAAGAAGAAGACGACAAAGCCGCAGAAACCTCAGCAGCAGCAACAGCAGCAGCATAAGCAGAAGCCGAAGTACCACCACCCACCCCAGACTAACCCACACCCCACCAACCCACCAGTCAAGGCGCAGCAGCCAGAGCCAACCTCCCGCAGGAAGCCCAATCCCATACGCCGCTATGACGGAGATGTGCTCTCACCGGTAAATCCTCATCTGTCCATGTGTTTCATTCATCTGATCCTGTTTTTTAATCATCTAACAGTGCATTTTTGTAAACTTTGTAGAACAAAATAATTTAAAAAAAGTACACTAGCACCTACTGTATATTTACACTACATGGACAAGAGTATTTGGACACACCCCTTTTAATCATCAGGTGTTTCTTTCAGTCACATTGCCACAGATGTATAAAATCAAGCACCTAGTCATGCAGTCTGTCTTTACAAACATTTGAGAAAGAATGGGTCATTCTGAAGAGCTCACTGAATTCGAGCATGGTCTTGTAATAGGATGCCACCATTCCACGACCAACTGTGAGTAGTGTTATTAAAAAGTGAAAGCGTTTAGGAACCACAGCAACTCAGCCATGAAGTGGCAGACCACCAGTTAAGAGCGGGGTCACCGAGTGCTGAGGCGCGTAGGGCATAAGTCACCAACGCTTTGATGACTCAGTAACTGAGTTCAAACTTCCTCTGGATTAACATCAGCACAAAACTGTGCACTGGGAGCTTCATGGCATGGGTTTCCTTGGCTAAGCAGCTGCATGCAAGCTTTACATCACCAAGCACAGTGCCACGCGACGGATGGAGTGGTGTAAAGCATGCCATCACTGGACTCTGGAGCAGTGGAAATGTATTCTGTGGAGTGACTAATCACGCTTGTCTATCTGGCAGTCTGATGGATGAGTCTGGGTTTGGCGAAAGCCAGGAGAATGTCACATGCCTGACTGCATTGGGCCAACTGTAAAGTTTGGTGGAGGAGGGATAATGCTATGGGGTTGTTTTTCAGGGGTTGGCCTTGGCCCCTTAGTTCCAGGGAAGGGAAATCTTATTGCTTTAGCATACCAAGACCATTTGGACAATTGTATGTTTCCAACTTTGTGGGAACAGTTTGGGGAAGGCCCTTTTCTGTTTCAGCATGACTGTGCCCCAGTGCACAAAGCAAGATCCATAAAAGCATGGTTGGATGAGTTTGGTGTGGAAGAACTTGACTGGCCCTCACAGAGCCCTGACCTCAACCCCATCAAACACCTTTGGGATGATCTAGAATGGAAATTGTGAGCCAGGCCCTCTCATCCAACATCAGTGTCTGACCTCACAAATGCTCTTCTAGAGGAAATGGATAAAAATTCCCATGGACACACTCCAAAATCTTGTAGAAAGCTTCACAGAAGAGTGGAAGCTGTTACAGCTGCAAAGGGAGGACCAACTCCATATGAATGTCTATGGATTTGGAATGGGATGTCATAAAAGCTCCTGCAGGTGTAATGTGTAGGTGCCCCAGTACTTTTGTCCATATAGTGTATGTTTATGTGCTTTGCTTTAACACAGCACTAGTATTGGATCAGTACTCTGTATTGGATGACAGCCTGATTTCAGTTATCAGAATTTGTACTAGGAGAGAAAAGTTTGGATCAAGGAACCCGTAATTCATTCACCCATTGATCCACCTGTCTAGCTATCTTTCACTCCACTTTTTCAGTATCAATCCATTAACATTTGCAAGATTGGCATTTAGCACATAAAACAGTGGTGAACCGTCTCAAGGCCTTCTAGGCCATCAAGATTTGTTTCTCTGTGGTATCTAGCTAGATACAGCCAAGCATGCTCTGTTTTTGGTTATGGAATGTCTTTTACAAGCTTTAAAGAACACACTAATAGAATCCCATGGGGTGATAGCAGAAATGCGCATTATCATAGAGGTGTTATTTTTTTTCCATGTTTTTGACTAAAAATGTTGTCATTTGTGGCTCAAACTGAAGGTCTACCTCTATCTGGCAGTCACGGTTCACCACTGGCAGTCCAGAGAGAGAAATGTTTTATTCTCTGCTTGGAAAACACTTTGTTAAACTAAGGCACAGCCAGAAACTTATAAAAGCATATATCTTTCAATTAGTATTGTAGTTTTTTATTCTAAAATCAAATTGACTCTTGGATGGACTCCTTTGGATACACCTGTAATTGACTTTACCTGATAGCGTTAATTGCCTCTCATTCTATCTCTTCCTCTCTCTGTTTCAGAGCTATATTCAGCATTTCCGGGATAGGCATGTGGACAGGCGGGGCTACTCTCATGGCAGGCTGATTGGCAGGTCCCATATGGTGGACATGGACTATGACTGTGGCTCTCAGGTGCCTCTGACAGCCCATACAGGCCCTGCAGCCAGAGTGTAACCCTGCCCCCTGCTGTTCAGGATAGTGCCATCCCAACCACACCTCCCCCCAGCCCACAGACACTTTTCCTTTACGGAGGCTGAAAGGAGGAGATGCTTTTACACTGAAGACCCACTTAATGGCCCTTCTCTGTTGTGCAATAAGTGGCAGATTGGGCCAAGTTGTTTTTGCCAAGAAACTTATTCAGTACAACTCTGGCTGGTAATAGTTTCTCTTCCTACATTGTGTGCTGCTGCTCAGGGTGTGTGTGTGCGTGTAGGATATGTGTCTGGCCCTCTGAGGCTCTTCAGCCCATTGTCACACTGCACTGTCTGCCATAACAGGCAGAATGGTGACATTAATATGGCAGCCATTTTAAAGAGGGGACATTATTCAGACTAGTAATGGGGCCAGATTTTTTCCATCTTGACAAAAACATGAACCCATTGTGTTTAACAGCTGCAGACTTTGTACCTCTTCAGTTTGGGAGAGAAATTTGAACAGTTAAGGGATGCACTCTATTCATGAAACCTTAATGTTTACAACATAGAAAGGGCCATATGTACCTTTTACACTAGCAGAAAACAGTGAGTTTCATTTGGGCTAATGGCCAGATTCTGCAAACTCATAGGTAAGGACTGTTTACTCAAGGGCCATTGCTGAAGCCTCTACTTCCTAGCATGTGCAGTAACTGTTGTAAAAATGATCTTGGTTTACCCTGCTCAGCCAGTGTACGATGGAAGTGAAGTTTGCTTTAGTGCTGAATTATATTTAATACTGCCTGAGCAGCTCTGTGGTGGTTTTATGATAATTTGACTCCTCATTATGTCCCATAAGGCTTAGTTAAAAGTGTTAGAAACTTGTTGGGGTGACTCCCATTAGAGCCGTAGGGGCTGAGGCAGCAGCAGAGCCCTAATGATGCAGGTAGAACTGTGAACGCTAGGGGACTTTTTTATACAGAAGATTAAAAAGTGTCCTTGTCTACTGTGAAGGTTTTCAAAGCAGCCAAGGTATTGATGGAAGATGTCTCTGATTGAAAAAGAGTGGAGGAGATTTATAATGGTGGGCCAGCCACATTAAACAGGGACCGAGTGTGTATGTGTGTGCGAATGAATGATTGTGTTTCTGTGTGGGTGATGGGGTAGGCAGGGATGAAGAGTGTGTGTTTGCACATCTGGATTTGTGGATAAGGGAAGTCAGAGTACTAACGTATCCTTTTTGAATTCAGCATTTGTTTACACGCATCCTCTCTCCCCTATGTCTCCTTTTGGTGGATGAGTAAGAAGTCCTCATTCTGATCTCTGCATCGAAAAAAGCTGAAAGGCTCAGCCTCTCTGTTTACTGTGTCTTTTACCTTGGCAGTGTCGGGAGGTCCATCAGGAGACAACCTGTTTCTCCTGTACATTTTGTACATTTTGTACATTTAGCCGAATGCTGTACATATTTATACCTGCTGTACCGTGTTACTGATAGTGCTGTCATCTGTCATGTTTTTGTGTTTGTGTTTCTTTTTTTCTAATCAATTATTGCTTAATTACATCTGAATGCTGATTAAATGTCATCATGTGTCTGTTGGAAGCATTATTTATTTCTAATTTATTTGAAGTTCGGTTGAAACTTTGGCTAAAAGCAAAAGTTGGGTAGTTTGAAGCTGATTGAAGGTTATCAACAAGAAAAGACAAATTTGAGCCCATGATATTGTTGTTTGTTGTCGTTATTATTATTATTATTATTATTATTATTATTATTATTACTATTATTATTATTATTATTATTATTATTATTGCTGCATGTGTTTGTATAAACCTTGGAATGATAAAAGTACTTCTAAAGACCTTGCCTGTTTTATTGTGTGTGCATATGCTTGTGTGTACAATGAGGGGAAACAACTTTTCCGACACTTCTGTTTTTATTATTTAATAATTCCAGTGCATTTATCCACTTTAACACACATAATGTCTTTTAACTTTGTACTACTAAATACAAACAACTACCTATTATTTAGCATAAACAAATATGTTTAAAAAAACTAATTGAATGAATGAGGTAAAAATATTCACACTATTAAAATATACATAGAATATATGTAAATATAAAGAATATAAAGGTTAAAAAATAAAGTCCTGTCTATTAATTCTACAAAAACTTTTGTTGTGCCGTTTGCACCTGGTGTCATTATAAGACATTGCATTTGGTTGGGAAGGTTTCACACAAGTAGCAATCATGGTGAAAGTTAAGGAGCTCCCTAAAGTTCTCAGGGACAACATTATTAAACAACACTTGAGTGGGAAACTACAGCGATCTAGCAAAGGCCTTAAACATCCCTTCCCTGTGAGTACAATAGGTTCAATAATATGCAAGTGGAAATGTCATGTAACCACACCTTCTCGTCCGCAGAGAGGTGCACCACACGTTTTACAATGTGTGCTCAGACTAATGAAAAGGAAGTTAAGAGAGAAGCCAGCAGTCACTTAAAAAGTGTTACCGGAACAACAGTTACACAGAGAACAATATGCAATGAACTGCACCAAAGTCATCTCTGTTCCTACACCCTACACAACTCCTCTGCCAAAAAATACACACGTCTAAAATTTGCACACAAGCATTTAGGTCAGAACTGTTTTGAAACAGTGTAGTTCTAGAAGTCTTTGGCAATAATTCAGCTCACCATGCTTGGAGAAAGTCAGGATTGCATGTACGATCCCAAAAACCTCACACTCGCAGTGAAGTATGGAGGTGGGAGCGTTGTGATATGGGTGGCCTCTGTGAACAGTACTGGGGCATTACACATAAATATAGCAACACACTTTGTAATGGGACATGAACGAAAAATGTAATCTCAATGGCCAACAAACCAAATCTGAGGAGAAGATGGACGTTTTGACAAGACAATGACATACAGCCAAAATAACATGAGGCTATTTTCTAAAAATGAAGGTAAAGGTGCTTGCATGCCTAGCCAGTCTCCTGCTTTAAATCCCATTGAATATTTATGGAGGATTTTAAAATCGCAAGTCCATCAGAGAGACCCTCATAATGCTGGGAAATTGCCAAGGGGAAACGGACAAAATTGAACCATGATGCCAAAAAAGGCAATTACTCTTGAAGCTGTAATCTCCAACAGTGGCTTTGCAACAGAGTACTGATGTTATTTTTTGTTGTCTAAATAGTTTTTTCCCTTCCAGTTTATGTTTTTTAAAAATAACTTAGTTTTTTCCTGTGAACACATACTTTTATTTGTAAGTACAAAGTCAAAAAACACTGGACATCTGTACAAGAAGTATATTCAATATACAAAATTACAAAAACATATGTCAATGAATACTTCACTGTGCTTGTGTTTCCTCCTTCTTTTCTATTTTGAAAGCTGTACTCTGGTGCAAGCAGGGGCTGAAATGAGAGCGTACTGACATGCACACTGGATACATACTACACTGTGTGTGGCTGTGACTCCAGGGCATGCATCAACTATAAAGGGAAATGCGCTCAAGTAGGGCTTGGATGCACAGAGTCATTTTTTCTACTGAAATTAAATGTGTATTCCCCCTGCAGTGCCAGAATTCATTTGCACAGACGAAAATGAGAAATCACATTAAGTCAGCTTAATGTTCGTGCTTCTCTTCATATTTATGAGATAAGGTGTGGCTGTAGATTTAGTTTTATCTATTACACTCCTGCTATAGAAGATGCACCAAATCTGCAATTTCTTATCTTTAAATAGCAAGTTTGCATGTTCCTTGCATCTACACTCTTCACAATAAAGGC
The DNA here is from genome assembly GCF_904425465.1 of Colossoma macropomum. Lineage (NCBI taxonomy): Eukaryota > Metazoa > Chordata > Actinopteri > Characiformes > Serrasalmidae > Colossoma > Colossoma macropomum. Next base: position 31,894,336 of record NW_023494784.1, on the reverse strand, counting down.
AATGCCATAGAAAAACCTTTCAATATATTTGGTTCTTTTAGTAATTATAGAGCAGTAGGGGTGCAGCAATATGCGAGTTTCACGATATGATGTGCATTGATGCGAATATCTGGCACAAGCCATTTCCTTAGAAGTATATAAAGAAAATCACTGTCAACTGCAGTGGTGAAATTCAGTGTTTCAGTGCCTGCATGCTTCTCCACACCACACAACACGGAGGTGACAATAGGTTTAGGCTGTATGGCCTAATATTTGCACTTATACAGATACATAATTAGGCCTCTGATGAAATATCAATATCTTAAAAAAGAAACCTCCCACACAAATATATTTTAATGAAAGCTAGAACATTTTTCTTTAATGAAATGAAAAATACTAATAGTACTTTTAGTAATAGTACTTTGTTTTTTGTTAAGCTGTGTTCTTAGACTGTTATTTTGTCTCACTATTACTTTCTTTTTAGCAGACATCTGAGATTAAATATTTTTAAATATACAGTTTAATTTAATATTATTTAATTACATTTTATTTGATAGAACTGTGGTTACAGACATAACTTCCACACAGGCGAATCCTAATTATTCCTCACCTCTAATCTATGTGATAATAATAATAATAATAATAATAATAAGGAACAGTTGTTGAATAGTGATCCAAATATGATCCCAAATATTTTCTGTGACCCCTAAGGAGGAAAGGATATGATGATCCTTGGCCAATGTTTTAGTACTTTACGCTTGCTTAGGCTGCTATCCAGGGTTAGCATTTAGCTGTAACCCTCTCAATGAGGAAGTAATTTTACAAAACATTTTACAAATATGGCTACAAAACATGCATTAAAGTTTAAAAGTGCTTTAGTTTGTATAAAATAAAAGTAACAAACAGAGAAAGTTTCAGTGCTATTATAATGAGTGCTCTTTAGCATGCAGGAACATGTAATTCTGTGTGAATGTAACTAACATGATTTCTAACCTGTTCAGTCACTTCTACTTTGGGTCTCATCGTCCAGTGGGTCGTGCCGGCAATCAGTCCGCACTGTGTGGTTCTGCCGAGTAACTCAGTCTTGACCGAGTTTTGTGCTGTTTGGCTTATCATACTGCAGGTTTATCTGCGAGAGCTAGGTTCGGCCCACCGTCAAATTTGTGCCCATCCAAAACAAGAGTCCTGACACCGCTACTGGGTGTAACACTGTTAAATTCTTTATTTGGCTGCACTTGATAGGCACGGATTTCAAAGCTGACAGCTACACAGTGTAAATGGTTAAGGATAGCCTGCTATAGCACTGCTTACTGTCAAAGTCCATATAGTAAAGTCTGTTCAGTTGGCAGTCATTTTTGCAACGCCACCAGGCAGTTATTTCCAGTCATACAAGACCAGACCCCTCTCCCTCTAGATGGGGAGACCCAAAATACTCAAAACTGAAGGTCAAATTATAATAAAATCTGACAGAAACCTCATAAATAGGTCGTAGCACCTGGGTCTAATAACACACAAAACACGCAATGTTTTGAAAAAACATCAATATTAAAATGCACAGTGTGACACTCATATGTGCCAGCATGATGGACTTCTCTAAAGGCTTCACATAATGTAAAGGTTCTATACCAGCTGTAGAACTGTATGGCCAAACCAATAAGAATGTAGGAATCTTTAGATAACTTTAGAGATAGATTTGTTTTTTGTACATACTTTTACTTACTAATTGGCCATTATCCTAAAATAGTTCTTTACAACTTTGCTGAGCAAAGGAACTCTTCCTTTAAGATGCCTGTTTTCCATCATCACTCAGCCGCTTCAGACAGCAGGCCTGTGTGAGTGATTCTCTTTCATGTGCGCCCCCTCTGAGGTGGTCTAGCCTTGGCTGATGAGAGGATGGTAGCTAGTTTTTAGCGTGATTACACACTCTCAATTACAGCCCGATGTTCAACACCCTGCCTAATTAGGCTATACTCTCTGGAGGACGCATCTAGACTGCTAGCCTACAGAAAGAGAGAGAGGGAGAGAGAGCTCTGACCCCTGCTCCTGCTTTAACAACACCCACAACAAACGATATGGTTTTGTCATCCTTCAATGAGAGAAGGAGAGAAAGATTTTGTATTTCTGAGAGTGAGAGCAAGCATGTGACAGGAAAGAGGTTCTCTGCTTACTCCATAAGAACAAAACTACCAACAAAACCACCCAAGAAAAATGAACAGCCATGGTTTATATGTATCCAGACACTTTGAAGGTGTACATACTGCTGACCTTGCATAATCTCCATAGAAAAGCATTGGACTCTCTGGAGCAGCTGTGCATGAGCCTAAGATCACCATGCACCGTGCCACTTATTATTACAGTGTTGGGCTGTGGAGCAGTGGAACTTTCTGGAGTCATGGTTCTCCATCCAGTACCTTTGGGATGAGTTGGAGTGGTGTTTGTGATCCAAAACTAATCATCCAGCATCAGTACCTGACCTCACTAATGCTCTTGTGGCTGAAATGCAATTCTAACATCTAGTGTAAAACCCTCCCAGAAAAGTAGAGACTGTTCCTGCAGTAAACTCCTTCTTAATACCCTTGATTTTGGTCTGGTGCCTACAGAAGATGCACACCTACAGATACAGAAGTACACAGTACCACCTTTGCTTCTCGAAAGAACCTTTTGATGGATAGTTCTACAAAGGAATACCAGAGTTTTTCAACCTAATCTCTACACTCTTTTAAAAAAGCATCAAAAAACATTCTTCACCAAAGAAGAACCACTTTTGGCCCTTTAAAGAACCTTTCAAAGAATGTTTTTAAATAACTGTTTTGTAAATAAGATCTGTAAGTATGAAGAACCTTTCTTATAGTTGAAAGAACTCCACATAGTATAAAGATTAATGCTAATCAAGATTTTCGTCTCATTGTATGGCCAAGTCAAAAATAATTTAGGAATCTTTAACTAGGACTGCGTATGAGTTGAAGCATTTCTTTAAACAACACTGAGGTTCTTTTGGGGAATAAAAAATGGTTCTTGAATTCTACATGAATATCAGGCATGTCAAAGTGGTTTCCGTCTGGGCCACAGATCTGCAGAGATTATTGTTTTCCTCTGTGTAATGCTTTGAATTCCACTCTTGAAGGCCTTGCTAATTAACCGATGAGTTGAATCAGTTGTGATTCAGGAGACAGAATGTTAAAGTTTATAGTGCTTTCACGTGTGAAAACTCTAAAACGTGTGCTGTATATTTTCCTACCTTTTTCCACTTCTTCACATTCACACAGATGGCAGCTTGTTTTGTAGAAATGAACTATCCTGCGTTTGCCAGACACAGAGGCCAGAGCTGTTACCTTAACCACTTTAGTTGTGAATGTTTCAGTCTTAGTTGTGGTGCAGCATACTGTAATCAGATGGTGAAACTGCAGGGAGCATTCTAAAGGTCAGCCGGAGCTGTGACTGGGGCAGTGGGGTGGGACGCATGCTTTGTGTGGATAAGGAGAGGTGATTATAGGCGGTGAGAGAGAAAGGTCATGGTAGAAAGATTCCACACATATGCTTCTGCGATGACCTCTGGCCTCAGGGGCTGACAGTTGGCTGCTGAAGTGGAGCAGAAGGAGGAGGTTTCTGTACGTGGTGTACAGAGAAAGGCCAGACCAGCTATGTGAGTGTGTGAGCGATTTATGCACTGCATTAAAGTGCCTATATTTTTAGCAGCAGGTTAGCACTGTTCTGTAATGAGTGTTAATGTAATTTTAATGTTAATCTTAAAATAATCCTCTACAGGGAACAAACTTTAATAAGGCATTCTTTCTGAAAATTTTAGTACATAAATTTTGTATATTTGCATATTGGAAATATGTGCCAGAACTATTGGACACACCACATTATATGTTTGACTTTTTCCCCATATTTTGAATTCAGCAAATAAATAGTAATTGTGTATTAAAATGAGCAGAAGTGTGTTTTCAGTGGAGGGTGTGTTAAATTATTTTCACATAGAAAATCAACAAAATGTGTAATTTGACTAAGTGTGCCGAAACTTCATTTGCAGTAATGCATGTGTATGAGTGAATGGATAAGACTGAAAAAATACCTTTTTTATACCAAGGCCTTAACATGGTCATCCTTGCCAATTTGCTTAATTTGGAATTGTGACATAGATATAGACATAGACATAGTGCAGAATCTTGAATTTGTCTTCTTCAACTTATTTATTATTTGCATACCTTTTTTCAAATGTTCATAATTCTAACTTTCTGTTATTAATTTTCAGGTTTAAATGAAAAAACAACAGTTTCACTGTATTCTTAAACTTTTGGACCACATGATAGATAGATAGATAGATAGATAGATAGATAGATAGATAGATAAACAGACAGACAGACAGACAGACAGACAGACAGATAGATAGATAGGTATTCATGTGTAGTGCCACTTTGGGAATAATTAATTTTATGATGACCTGTTCGGGGTGTATCCTCCCTCCTGCCCAATGACAGCTGGGATAGGCTCCGGCACCCCCCACGACCCAGAAGCATGAGCGGTTTAGAAAATGTGTGTGTGTGTGTGTTTGTATGTGTGTGTGTGTGTGTGTGTGTGTGTGTGTGTTTCATTTTACCGAAACCACAAAATAAAAGTTCTGTGAAGCTTACAGTATATCTTTTTGTGTTTATTCATTATGGTGGGCGATGACTTGGCAGATATGACCCACTCACTCCAAAGCATACACACACATACACACACACTTGAACACAAAATTCAACTGTATACTAACATTCCTTCCAGCAATGCTTGACATGGATTCATATTCACTCATATCTCTTTATTCTTCTGCACACTTTCAGCTTTGTCTTCTTATTCGTCCATAGCTGCTTGGGTTCATGGGTCAGGGTGTCATCACTGAGAATATTCATTAAAAAATCTAAACCTGAAGGCCTCCGTGGCTTGGAAATGTTCTTGTTTCAAAAGGGGATTGAATTCTGTTGGGGTATATTGCTTCTCTCTTCTTGTCAGTTTTACATGACGTCCTGCTGGTGCTGTGTGGATTCGCTGACAACCTTCAGGGAGAGACAAACAGTGGAGATCAGTCACACATGCAGCAGAAGACAGATAAAGCTCAGAGCAGATGGGTTAGGAGATGTGTAAGGTAAGTAAAGCAGCTGGCAAAGTGCAGAGAGGAACGGAACAGGCATGAGGTGGTTTAAGACGAATTTCAATTACTGTGCTTTTATGCCAAATATGAATAGTAGGGCCGGTGCAGAACTATCTGTCGAAGCTAATGATAAACAGCCAGTTGCTGTAGTGTTGTGCAGTCAGAAATGTGTTTCTAAGTGATAACACTCTCCTTTGCCCGGTTCGGCAGGGCACTACACAGAGGACAGTCGCTATCAGTGTTGTGCAGTGGATTTTAATGATGCTTCCTGGGGAGCATTCAGGGGAGGCCAGCAGTGCTTTTACAGGGAGTGGACTCTCTGAGAGATAGAGAGTGAGCAGGTGAGGAAGGAGAAGAAGAGATGAGATGGATGAACTGCTGTGTAACTTACACGCTGAGCGCTCATGGCACTCATTTCCTCACTAGATGTCCTAGTCTAGAGGGAAATGAAAAATAAGGAGGCGGATGGATGAATGAAGGGAGCAAAGGGATATGGCTTTAACCCCCTACATTTCCAGGCTTTTTATGGATTTACGTTGAAAATAGTGTGATCTGATTAATTTGTTCTTAAAAGGGAATTCCACTGGTTTTTCAAAAGTTCTGCATAATTCATTATTTACGATGGAAACAAAGTCAGTCAGGGCAGTTTGATGTGAAATGCTCTGTTCTAGAGAAATTATAATGCCAAAATCGTTCACAGTGGTGATGATAGAAACCAGACTTCTGAAGAATTAAATACCTCTAAGAGCTCCCTTACAGAACAATATTACATTAAATAATTACACTACATAATGCATAAGACTTTTTTATGACGGTTTTGCAATAATGTTTTGGCTTATAATGTACTTTTACAATACAATGATGGTGAAGATGTGTAGATTCAGAGGTCATTTTGGATAGGACATTAAAAGGTTATGTTTGCATTGTAGACACTGATCCCTGGTTCCTATAACCACCTTTTAAGCATTTCTCTACAATTAATTTATTTATACCAAACCACTCTGAATGACTTTGTTTACATCTCAATTAAATTATGCAGAAATTTTCAAAAATCAGTGGAATTCCCCTGTAAGTTACAGGAGTGAAGAATGGTAGCAGTTCCTGGCCATTTAAGGGGTTAGAGAAGTGATTGTCTTCATTAGTGACATTCAGCTATGAATGAAATTTGATACAGGTCAGTGTCCAATTTGAAACCCAGCAATAAAAAGATGATTAAGTAATAACTCAGAGAGGTGTGGGTGCCTGTGTGTGTGTATACATATACACACATACATATATATATATGTATGTGTATATTATATATAATCTCACCTCTCCATCACGAGTCTCTATGGTCTTGATCAGAACTGTTTTCTTGGAGTGGACCTCAGAGGAACGCGGCTGCATATGCTGCTCAGGGTTGGTCTCTATTGCAACATAGTTCACAACCATCATTAGTTTTGTTACATTAAGGTACAGTTTACAAATGATATCACATAGGCTTATTGTTTCTTGTATTATTTTCAAGTCTTATCATTTAGTGACTACTATAAATGATTTGGTACCAGCTATGAAACTAACATGACTAATAATATAGTAGCAGTCTGGATGAGCATACAAGGCCTTTGGATTTAAATGGTTAACTATAATGGAAGCTGGGATCCCTTATTAATGTAGCTGCCCCACTATTACAAAAACAGTTTGCTTGAGAAAAAGGGACAAAGTGTCTAAACAAAATGGCTGTGCTCCCTCTGGTGGATAATTTAAGAATGTCACATCTACTCAGTTGGGTGACAGTATTCGGTCTCTTGGTTGGTAGAGAAAGAGAGGGGAGAGAGAGAGAGAGAGAGAACGCAAATAAACATAAAGGCCCCACCTCTGACATCACCTCTGAAGCTCAAGGAGGAATATGACTGTGCAGGCAGAGTGATCCTGGGAAGGAAAGAGATGACAGGTTGAAAGGTTATGTAACACTAACGTGAACTTGGTGTCTATCTGTATGAAAAACTAGATGTCCAATATTTTAGAAAAGTATGTAGAACATACTAATATCCCACATACAGGATATGCAAGTGCACTCTGTACTCTTCAGTTCACTAGTCATCATTTTACACATGATAAAAAATGGTCTTTATATGGTCAGCCTGACACATCTTTCTCCATCTACATTCTGTCCAATTTAATCTATTGGTCATTTCTTACTCATTTGGTTCAGGTTAATTTAGCATGGTCATTTGGGAACTCAATTTTCCTCAACGTTTTCCTATAATTTACACTGCAATTCAAAATATTGAATATGTTTTCATTCCAAATGTAATTTAGTCAGTAGTGAAAGTGATGTTTTTTTCGAAATAACACGTTTATGTCTCTATTTCCTGCTTGCCCTATTTTTATCTCTTTTTTTCCTCTTTATAACATTTGTATATTAATGCTCCAGTTTACACCTACATTTTAACACAATTTTGACTGAATAGTCTGGTTAAATACAGGTTCTTTGACCAAATAAAAGAAGTACTAAATAACTTTATAATTCTTCTTATCTTTAAGTAATCTAAAGACCATTCACCTGCTTTCCTCTCCCTCCAGCAGCTTCCTGTAGGTAGCAATCTCCACGTCCAGGGCCATCTTGACATTGAGGAGGTCCTGGTACTCCCGCAGGTGACGGGCCATCTCATCCTTCATTTTAGCAATCTCGGCCTCCAGACGGGTGATGGAGTCCTGGTAGCCTCCGGCCTCGCGGCCCATCCTTTCTTCCATCTCCCTCATCTGCCTCATCAGAGACTCGTTCTGGAGAGTGAGAATAGTAATTTAATGAATTAAATATATAAAACAGAAATAGAGAACAGATACAAACACCAGTGCTTAGTGCCACTCAGCCAAAGTCAATATGTGCAAAGACCTGAGTAAATATATTAAGGCTTTCTAATAACTATCAGGTGTAATGAGTTGTTCTGAGGCTGAGCTCATATCTGGATTGCCGTGGGGTCTGATGATTGCTCCTGCAGGTTATGAAAAGAAAGAAAGATCGAATAAATACTCACAGTGCCCTTGAGAGAGTCGATCTCGCAGGTGTAGGACTGGATCTGGTGACGGAACTCCATGCTCTCCTGCTTGGCCTGTCTTAGAGCGTCGTTGTTCTTGTTCACAGCCTGGTTCAGATCTGACACCTGTGGATGGGAGCGATTAGCTACAGTCAGGGTTTTGATTTAAGGGTGAAAGCAAAGGAATACCATTTTTTCTCTCACAAAAAAGGACAAAAAATCATCCCCATTGTAAAATTGCCATCCCCCCTTTCCATCCCCTTTGAATCAGTGTCTTAATGTGATACGATTAAAAAGATTAAGATTATTACGAGTATTTCAAATCCTTGTATATTTGAGATTTACATGACAAAGTTTATGGTGCAGGTATATATTAATGATCTGCAACAGTATTGTAGCTAAATGAATTTGTATAATCTTATAATCTTATATCTGCCTGTAGAAGTTTGAAAAAAAAATATTCTTTGTTCTATATGTAAAAAAATGGTCAGTCGAATTACAGTATGAAATGACAGATATCTGAAAAGGCTTTTTCATGAGCTAAAACGTAAGTGTAGCTTCATTTCATAACCAACTTCCCCAGTGCCTCTAGCCTCCTGATCGTTTGAAGCCAATAACCCTTTGAACTTTTTTTTTTACAGTTCAACCACTGGCTGTAATCACAGAGTTTGCTAGAGAGCGCTATTCCACAGCAATATCTTTTCCAGTAATGTATTGGTGTTAGGACTACCACTGATTTTTCAGCAAAGGCAGTGACTGAAAGCACAATGTGTTTGATCATTGCCTTATGCAATGTACTTTATTGATCCTACAAGTAAAATTTGTCATTTCTCTGCCTATCTATGCCCAGGCTGTGAGCAGCACAGCATCGGCAGCAGAGCAGTGCAACCTGGTGCAATGGGGGATTGAGTGCCTTATCCAAGGGCACAACCAGGTATACCCAGTCAGTCATGTGATCTGAACCTACAACCTTCCAGAGTCAGTAGGTTCATCACAGATTTATGTTATTGTACATTAATAAGCTGATTTGTGTTAAAATTCGTGTCATAATAGTACTTTTATCATGATAGTAGTAAGAGACAGAGAGCTGATGCTGCATGCATGCAGGTATTACAGTCCAGAAATAAACATTCAGCCTTAAATCTGAACTTTACTGGTAATTCTACGCCTGCCAGTATTACATTATATAGTGTATATGTCCCTGTGACACACCTTGGACTTGTACCACTCCTCAGCCTCTGCAATGTTCTTGGCAGCGATGGCCTCATACTGCGTGCGGATGTCTCTCAGAGCAGCAGTCAGGTCGGGTTTGGACATATCCATCTGGATCTGGACCTGGGACTCCTGCATCTGGTTTTGGAGCTCACGGATCTCCTGTACACAGAAAGGCAAAGCAAAATCAGAAATGATAAGAACGTTCACCTTCCTAGCATTTCACTTGGTGAGCTGAGTGAGATAATTCTAGTTACATTTCTAAACATTTAAAGCAATGTATAAATGTGTACAATGTGTGCAATGAATACATTTATATATGCCAAAGCAATGTAGTATGCCAAAAAAGGTACAATGGCTGAAGGTAAGATTATAAAGCTGAGAAAATTTACTGCTAGAATAATCTAAACCAGTTGAGATTCATATACTAAATAATGTACTGTACAGCATTTTATTACAGTATAATGTTTCCTTATATAAACAGTAGATGTGGGGCATTTCAAAGTGTAGTCCTTCGGTCTGTTTCACAGCTGCATGTCTGAATCTGTTTCTCAGGTTTTAATTATAGAAATGCATCTGTTCCACAGCATTACACTGCCCCCGCCCTGTCAGAGCACAGCTGACAAACCTACATGCGCGTGCACACGCAAACATGTGTCACGCTAACATTTCACCTCCAAATGTCAGACAACAGGGGGACAGTCTGAAATGGTCTAACTTTTGGAGATCTGGCATGCGCGTCTTGATTATGAGTATGACTATATGTGCATGTGTTACAAAGTATGTCTTTGTACATACATGTGTTTAGCACAAAGTGTGTGTGGATAAAGAATTTATTGTATTTCTGGGGTTTACATTTAGACAAAAATCGAAAAAATGGATTGCTGATTTAGCAAGGAGCGGCAGGTAGCGAATGAGGGGATGATAAGTGTGTGGAGTGACAGAAGGATGGAACGAATGCTTTGAAAAGCACACAGACCTCCTCATGGATCTTCTTGAGGAAGGCAATCTCTTCATGCAGGCTCTCAATGCGTCTCTCCAGGTCCAGCCTGGCGATGGTAGCAGCGTCAACATCCTAGAGAGAAGATATGAAAGGATTTTTCTTAATCCGAGATCAAATGTGTGGTCATTTCAATGTGAAACCTCAGGTCATTCTGTAAGAATCTTTAAGAACACTTCTGGTTTGGTTTGTTGAAATTGTGTAAGATTTCATTTGAATATGTTTGCAGAATGTGGACTTACAGCTCTAAATGCAGAGAGGTTGTTCTCGGCCTCCTCTTTCTGGTGAATCTCCTCCTGGAGTCTGTGGAAGAACAAGCAAAAGTCCTCAGACTGACTTTCTGCTTCAAAGACGACATCTAACACCGTGCAAATGTCCTCAAAGGTAACCATCCATAAACATTATCACATGGCTTACATTCCTTTCTAAACTGTGGGTAACATAATATGCAATTAAGCATTTTTTTCTTGGTGTAGTCATATAGGAATCTCAAGATATACAAAAATAGTCTCATACCCAATAGGCAACATGTCCACAGGCAGCTGTCCTTTAATATAGGAGAAATGAGGTGGGACTGGTTCTCTGGTGTCACCTTACCATAACTAAACAATGCCAATGGTCAGATAAGGATAGGGCATGTAGCCAAGTTCCATACCACGTGGAATCACACTATTGCAGAGGTGATTAAACTTTATGCTACCGACTCCTTTGAAATGGCGATACCTAGTGCACGCAGCACATATCAGGTTTCATGTATGCGATGGTTGGCAGTCTAATCGCATCTGATGATATTTCAATGACAGATGTTGGAGTCACGCCATGCAGATGGCAGATGACTCCATTACATACTATGCTACGTGAAACTCAAGTGCACTGCAAAACCTTCAACATGTAATACTTAACAGGTGTCATTATTGTTCTTTAACTCTTCATATCATCACTGTTAAAATAAAATACAAATGAAAACAAGTATCTCCAGAAAGGTAATTTCACAGAAGAAGGCAAAACATTTTTAACTTTTAAAGGAAGTGAATGCAGAATGATTTTGTTCCAAGCAATTATGGAGCATTTCTAACTGTGACAAAATGTAAAGGACAACTGCTGTGTTCAATTAATTTAGAAAAATGAAAAAAAAAAATAGATGCATTATTTTTTGTACAGTGACAATATTAATAATTTGTTTTTGTTATATAATACTTTTTATTTTAATTACAAAATCTGAATGTACTTTGAACAGGAGGATAAGTTAAACTTATTACATTACATTGCAGTTAAAAGGAAATAACTGTACAATTAAAATAAATAAATAAATAACTCCAGTTACATTAATATTGCCAAATATATTTTTAATCTGGAAAACACCTATCAAATTGCATTCCTAATGTTCTCTGGAAAACTATTCCGATTTCCTAGTGAGAAGCTATTCAAGAGAAAGATTAAAAAAGATATGTTTGTTTTAAATGGCTCCTCTTTCTTCCTCTTTTAGGCAATCTTCTGTATGCAGAGGTCCAGTCCTCTTAAGCAATGCATATGAATAGCAGCTGCTATTAACAGCCTACAAATGGTTATCGTGAATCAGTATTGTTAATGTGGGGCAGTCTCATTCTAATGCCTGCAGTCCCCTGAGTGCTATGTGCTCACTCTCTCTCTCATGCGTATGCACTCACACACTCGCCCACACACACACACACACACACAGAGAGGCTGCGAGATAAGGGTATTTTAGGAGATGAGAATTCTCCACAGTCCTGGGGGGTGGTAATAGGGGTGGGGGGGGGGAGCATATTGGGGAGGATAATAATAGCTTTCTAATCTGGGAACTGCTCTTACATGACTGTGGGTCCTCTTGCAGCTGAGAGCGCAGCTCTAGTACTGTCAAACTGCATTTCTAATAACATACACTATACTTCCAGTGTAAGCTAAAGCAGTGTACTGTACACCATGAGTTAAAATCTGCCACTCATTCATACTATCCCTCTCTCTGTCTTTCCCTGTCTCTCTCTCTTTCTCTCACTCCCACACACTCTCTTTCCTTATTTCCACGATGGCCACTGCACTCCTAGATGGCCTTGTCTGCCTATTGACTTCCTCTGTGATTCATGATTCTCACTGTGTTAATATTATAGCTGGTGTGGCCATGTTCAGAGCTTATTCCCTTATAAACGTTTAGAACTTTGGCCTCCACAGACACAGACACTCATTACTAAAGCAGACCACTGTGATAAATGTACCTGTGGTGAAATTAAATTGTTTTTCTGCAATATCTTTTGAAAAATGCCACCTGCCTTTTTTGCCAAAGGGCTGTCAACGACTGCTCTTACTTGTATTGCAGGAATCTGAGCACAAATGGCTTTGAAGGGCAATATAAGTGCTATGTTACTGTCAAATTGCATAGCCTAGACCATAAACTTTTTAATGGAAATTCACACCTCTTGTCATAGTAAGTATCACTTATAAAGAAACTGTAGAGTTTCGCTAGATATAGATTGTCATAACATGTTACAATAAATTAGAAAACATAATGAATCAGTCAGTTCAGGAATGCATGGAATGGGCAAATTAGGAGGACAGCCAGAATCTTTCCAGTCTAGCACTCTATGGCTTCTTTTAGGCCAGACATGCTGTTGCATAACAGGAGTCAGAATAGATGGGAGTGACAGAAGAACCACTATGGCACTGAAAAGAAATATTAAGACGCCGTCATCCTATTTTATGGACGTCCTTCTAATAGCTCCACATGTTCTTAATGACAGAATCGCTTCTGGTCTGTCTAATGGGCAATAGATTTTGAACTGCGTCATACTGCTTGCTGCACATTTATACACATTCTCTTACAGGTTCATAGCTCTCCAGCTGATATGAATGATATTTGGAACAGAAAGGTGTGTAATCTCTCTTACCTGAGTTTGAGCTTCTGTAGGTCGTCAGCCAGGTTGTCCCGCTCGACCTCCACACGAGCTCTCTGATTGGTCAGCGCATCCACCTGTCTGCGCAGCTCCCTCATCTCCTCCTCATACATCTCAGCAATACGGGTGGGCTCGCGGCCACGAAGGCGCTCCACTTCCACGACCAGGGCCTGATTCTGTTGCTCCAAGAAGCGCACCTTCTCAATGTAGCTGGCAAAGCGGTCATTCAGGTGCTGCAGCTCAGCCTTCTCGTTGGTGCGTGTGTTCAGGAAGTCCTGGTTCATAGCATCGGCCAGGTTGAAGTCCAGCTTCTCGCCAGCATAGGACCGCATCACAGGTCCGGCCTTGAAGGACGAGCGGAGGCTGGAATAGAGGGGAGTGGAGGAGGTCTTGGTCATCTCGTAGACTCTGGAGGACATGCGTGAGGAGCCGGAGGCCCCAGAGGAGCCCAGGCCGGAGAACAGTGAGCCAGACATGGTGGAGCCCAGGCCTGAGCCAAAGGTCCGCCGGTAGGATGAAGCCGTTTCAGCGGAGGCACTGTAGGTCTTGCTCATGGTTGGAAAACTCTGGGGTGTATGCTGGGTCGAAACTGTCTGGGTTGGAGGGTTTGACTAGAATGAGGACCAGCAGTCAAGGGTGCTGCTATATGTAGCCTTACTCGCTTTTAAGCCCCCCACCCTAAACCCGTCACAGCCCCCGCTGGACCCCACCTCTTCTCGCTGCCCCCTGGTCTCTCAGCTGTCATAGGGTTTCCAGTAGCTGGGTGGAGTAGATGCCAGTAAGTGCATATGGTGAGTGGGTTGGCGGGGGTGGACAGTGGCCTAGACTAGGTTACATGTTAGCATGGAGTCTTGTGTTACCTGGGAAAAGGATCATAAATAACTGCCACAATATTATTTGTGATACAGCCATGCCTGGAGTTCCATTTAGGTTTCTTTCAACATGAAAGAGGGCTTGGTGATGGTGGAATATACTGACATGAACGGCAATTTAGGGAAGTGCTCCATAAACACCTGCTACTATAGTGCTTTGAAACTTTTGCTTTTAGCAATATATGAGTTAAAGCAAACAGTCTGTTTGCCACATGAAAGGTCATCCATCTTGGTTTTGGCTCTTTCAGAGCATGATTCCTCCACAGTGAACACACTGCCATTGTATTGGATTCATGCACAGTTTAGACCTTCCACGTCCATGATGCCAGATATTCTCACTTCTACAGGAAGCTGGTGGGTGAGAGGCTGTCTGAGTGAGTGGGATGTGGCATCCTTGGGGCAGACAGAGAACAGAAGACCCAGAGCGGTGATTCAGTGCTGTAGTCTTGCTTGGCTCTGAGCCTTTGTCTCTTCTCACAGATTAGCATTTAAGAAAGTTGCAGCTATCAAGACTTCTGTCTTTGCCACTGACCATGCCAAATTTCAGAAAAAAGTGAACTCTATATTGTGCTAATTAAGTCACAAATAAATAACAATAGACAATAGACAATTAGGCAATTGCCAGGTGGTATATTGGTTTTTGGCATCTCCAATTGGAACAGTTCAATATTTTTGGGAATTTTTACACTGTGTCCATTTTTACACCTCCGTCCTCTAAGGATTGTGCTAAATTGTAATGAAAAGAGTTTGGACTGGTCATATATTCTTCTGCTACACCATTAAATTCATCGGTCAGGCAGCATAATCCATACTAGGCTTAGTATACAGCTATTGAGCTTAGACGTATGATTCAGAAACTAACATGAATACTACATTACTTAAGCTACAATACTAGTAATGTAGTTGAGAGTGAGGAATTCAAATGTGGGCTTAAATAAAGTCTTCAAAGTTTTAAACGCTGGTGACAATATGAGATAACATTTAATGATGAAGCAAAATATCTGAGGTATCTTAGTGTTATAATGAAGAAGTAAAATAAAAGGGAACAGGTGAATCCACTTTCCGTCACTGATACTTGGTGTCATTAAGTTACTTATATCATATTTTACACAATTCTTGAGCAATCAAGATGAGAAGACTCTGTATCAAACAGTCATGATGCCCTATAAAAGCTCCAGCATGCCTCCCTTCCCCCTCTGCATTCCCCTGCTTGTCCAGTGACTGACTGAATGGCCTGTCTTACTCCACAGCTGCTGCTGTCACTGCTATTAATAGGCTTCCAGTTTGATCCCTGTCACTAGAATGCTCTCCTTAGGGCCTCTCAGATAGAAGGAGACTGTGGACCTGACGGAAGCAGACAAGCAAACAACCAATAGCACCTACTTCTTCACCTGGAGTATCTAAATAAAGGACGAAGCACTGATGGATTGGAAAATGTGCAAAGACAGCTATCAAAGACATGTAGGTGCAAAAGAGATTATGAGTATAGGGTAGTCAGTTGTGAAAAATAAAAAAAATATTTGTTACATATCTGCCATGTTGTTTTTTGTAGGGGCTCTAACACAGGTTAACATAATATTATATCATATTAACACAAATGTAGCCTTACTCCTCTGTAAGGAAAAGGTTATTTTCTGGGTGTTGATACCTCTGCTCTAATTGGTCATATCAGTGGAAGGGGAATGTGGACATTCCGCAATGGTGAAGAGCTCAACAATGGCCGCAGCTAAGCACACTGTAGAAGAACAAATCTACTCTACTTTTTAACTCTGCTTTAACTATGCTGAGGAACCAGATGCAGATCATTTAATCATGTACCAGCCAAACATCTGATTACACACACAGCCATGCATAAGGCACAAACCCTGAAATTCATGTTAAGAGTAGTTTTTGTTTACCTGATCACCACTATCAGGATAATGCCAATTACTGTCAGTGCTCTAATTGTCTAGATTATGTAGCACCAAGCTAACAGTGATGTTCATTTTATAGCGGTTGTCTTGTTTAAACATAGATAATTGCATTCGCAAAGTCTCTACTTTGCATGTTGCAGTTTGGATATTGACTCTTTCAGTAAAGGTTTACACTTAAAAAAGGTCTCTAAATATTATTAGCTTGCCAAGCTGGTCTGCTTACTCAAGTGAGGGCAGAATACAGTCCAATTATTTCACTATTTGGATAGAGGATGTTAAAATGAGGTAGGCAGTTGGCTTATTGGTGGTTGTCAAAAAACCCCAGATAAGATACCAATAAGACAATGTCTCTAGGACATAGTGCTTCCTTGTTACGCCACTTGCATAATTTTGGCAATTATATGTAACCTGTAATTTATCATTTAAGTTCCTAAAACAGTGCAGTTTCCTGTTTGCCTTGTTTAAAGACGACTTGTTGAAATTTGTTTTAGATTTCAGATTTATTTAATACAAAATCCAAAAGTAATGAAAAGAAATCAGATCGTTTTACTTTATAGTAAGTAATAAGTAATTATTTGGAATAGTTTACATAGTGCATTCTTTGACATGTAATCAGTAATCTGTACATTTATAAAAATTTTAAAGTAACCCTCCCAACCCTGCTGATATGTACATTGCTGTCAGAGACATCATATAGTGCATATATGAAGGCTAGGGGAGTGTAAATTAGAGTGGGGCAGCATGCTTGGTCAATGTGATGCTATAATATATGGCAATCCTAGTAGATTTTATAATCATGTTTTCCGAAAAGCAAAGTATTCTATACATTTTGCTCATTTTACTCAAGTGAGGGCAAAATAAACTTCAACTAGTCCACTAATTGAATGGTTAACTTCAACAAAAACACATGGGCTGAACACCAGCCACTAAAACACAGAAAGGTAGTGAAACCGATATGCAATGTTGGGCAGTATTAGAGTAATGCAATGGGGTACACTATCTTTTATAATCACGTTTTCCGAAAAGCAAAGAATTCTTTATGTTTCTTTGTGAAGAAGATGGTGTATACAAAGACAAATAACGTACATGTGATCTGGCGATGAAAAGGCAGTTTTGTTTGTTATGTCCGCTTTAACACAGTCGTAAAAGTGGAGAGATTTTGTTATTTGCCTCCTCTAGGAATAGGTTTGGTATTTGTTTTATATGTCTTGGTGTCACGAGTGCCCAAAGGAACGCAAACAATGCCATTTTTAACGCACTGTAAGTTTTCCACAGGTTCACACTGTGTATCTGGGGAGCCGTTAGTGAAGCAGAATGGCAACAGCAGAGTGTACTTTTAGGGCAGGGGAACTCTGTGAAACTTTGACATTTACATTGGCTGCCAGTGGATTGACAGGAGAATTCAGCTTCACTGAAACAACATGAAAGCTTTTGACTGCAGTGTGGTTGCAATAGCACGTAGTAGCACTCTAGAGAGTTTTGGCAGCCCATGTGAGTCAGTAGGACTGAAATAGCTTGATGCAGCAATTTTAGAAAATGGTGTGGTGGGGAAAACACAGGAGTCCCCCAATTGTGAGCCAATGGTAAAAAAAATGACTAGGCTAAAAATGGCTGTGTGGCATAGAAACTTTAGAACATCACCACAGAACTATCAACAATCAAGAAATGTCTTAAAAACACACTTCCTTAAGGTTCCTTTCAGTGGAGTGGTTTGACTTGACTTCTTTAAAGAACCTTCAATTGAAAGGTTTTATAGGAAATCAAAAGTTCTTTTTCTAAGAAAGCTCCAAAGCACCCATTTATTTTTAAGAGTGTGGATAGAAAGAATTTTTGTTACTATTTTTTATAGGAATGGTCAAAAGGGCAGCATTTATGAATACTGCCGTCCACTGGAATGGGCTCTACCCTTTCTGGAGCCATACTGCTATGAGGTAGGAGGCTATAAGTATATTAGAGCTGTGTGCTGGCTTTTGCCTTATTAGATTTGTACCATTGCTTTGTGAAAGGGGTTTAGCTATGACTCTCGCTACCTCCCATGGAGACAGCTGCTCCATAAAATATGAAAGAGGGAGAGAATGTTGCAGCAGGAATGTGTAGAATGTGTGTAGTGACCTGTATATTATCATCTCAGTCTGGGACATGTGGTCTAAAAGTGGACAATCACTGCTCTGACATCAGTTTGTTTTTTTTTTTAATAAAGAGTAAATGATAGACCGTATTATAAGAGATATTGTAAGATTGGTCATTGCGAGTGCTGAGTTACTGGAGGTTCTGTTTGAAGTTTGTGTGAAAGCTGGTACACTGCACTGTATTCAGGTCACCTCCTGGTGAGAGCGTTTACCCAGGCATACTCGCGACACAGAAAACCAGGGCCTGCTGCCAGAGAAATAAGTGAATTGGCTGATGCGCCTTCATGTTTATAGCAACTGTGTCATAGGAAGAGATACGCTTCTCATCAGATGGAAACACCATGTGTAGTTCCTGTTCTAATGTAGTCTATTATGTTCTGTTCTAATACAAACTGTTCTTAACATAGTCTTCTTAAAGAATGTGGACAGACTGAAGTGTTTGACGGTACGGCTGGTGATACATGTTCATTATGACTCTAAGTGGAGTGATTGGAGATGCCGTTATCTTTTGAGATTACTTCAAACAGAAGCACCAAAATAGCTGCCTTACAATGCATTCATCTACACACATATCACTGTCATAGCAAAATCTTCTGGAAATAGAAAAAGCAAAACAAAAAACATATTTTGAATTTTAATATTAATGTAAAAATATTGCATTCCAGGTCATTTTGGACCCTTTCTATCCACACAATGTCAAAGCCAGCTGGCGTTTTTAAACAGTGTAAAAAGTAGACGACTGAAAAAGTACTGTGACATGTTTTTGATATGACAGTGACAATATATATTATAATAAAAAAATAAAGAGATAATATCAGATTACGTTTTTGGAAACTCCCTAAGGAAAGTACCGGCTAGTGAAAGGATCATAGGTGACAGGTTAGAAATGATTCATGACAAGGTCAGATCACGCAAGGTCCCCAGTCGCTGGGAAACCGCAAACACAGGCGAGACACTGACCTGTGCTCCGTTTATAGGCCTCTGTGTCCAGGGGTGACTCTCTGAGTTCTCAGTATGTGTCTGAGGAAACCTTAGAGAATCTTCTGTGTCATGAAATCATTACAGTCTTTTTCAGCTGATCTGAAGAACAAAAAAACAGTCTGGTATCAAAACATTCAAGGATTCACCAATGAATTCAACTGAATATGCTATTGAAAAGAGAATTTCTGCTCCTGTCTTCCCCAGAAACGTGTAATCCCTGGGGGTGAAGGGCCCAGCTGCTGCTGATGGCAGCATGGCTGTGTGGAGCCATGGGGAGCAGGTGGGAGGCAGAGGGAGCGCGACCAATCCCTAGTAAACGACTCTCCAAGGAAATAGACCTAGCAGTAACCTACTGACCATTCTAGATGGTTTTAACATTACACCACAACTTACTTAATTACTATTATTACTATTATGATGAGCAGCTTACTACTATTAGACAATGGAACTGAACAAACTGTGCATCAGATATTTCTCAGTGGATGTCGCAAAATCACATAAAAATGAAAACACTGATCGATGGTACAAAAATCTCAAAGAAAGCTGCTTTATGAGAAACTTTGTTCTTTAGCTTTGTATACCAAACCTGAAATACGAAACCTGGGTGTGATCTTAGACTCTGAGCTCTGTTTTATCCCACATGTAAACACAGTCACTAAAGTAGGTTTTTATCATTTGAGAAATATCACTAAAGTTCAGCCTTTTCTGTCTCAGAGAGACGCAGAGAAACTTGTTCATGCATGTGTTACAAGCAGAGTTGATGACTGTAATGATCTTCTTACTGGACTTCCTAAGAAAGAAATACATCCTTTACAACACATACAAAATGCAGCAGTGCACATCCTAACAAAAATAAAAAAGAGAGATCATATCACTCCCATTTTAAAAGAACTGCAGTGGCTGCCTGTATCTGTCAGGATAGATTTTAAATGACCTAGCACCCACTTACATCACAGAGTGTCTGTCGTTTATGTTCCAGCACATCTTAGATCTGCAGATGCTGGCCTTCTGCAAATACGTTCAGTAAAATCCAGATAACACAGAGGGACCTTGTTCAGTTGTTATGCTTCTAAACTGTGGAACTCAATTCCACCTTTTATTAGACAGTCAAGCTCAGTGCCCACTTTTAAGAAACATCTAACAATGTATCTCTTTTACTTAGCATTAAATTAAAACTCATGGTATATATCTTTTCTATCTGTGTGGTTTTCTTATATGATTCTAAGTTAATAATTATAATTTCTTGTTTTACTGTTTAACTTTATCACCTGTCTGTAAAACACTATGAGCTGTCACTAGCATAACGTGCTATATAAATAAAATATGTTATTATTAAATTATTATTATATCATTTATGAATCATTATTACGATATTGGCCTTGTATCACAGAAGGCTGCATAAATACACAAATGAGTGCTCTAATCTTGTGTGTTATCTTGTGTTGTTTTTTTTACTGCATGCATGCTGTGAGAATCTTGTTCAGTCACAGTTCCAGTGTTTCTTTGGGATCTGTGGGTGTTCTGCTTCACATATTCACACAAACAACAAAAGTTAATTATTTTTGTAAAATAATACAGCTCAGTCTTCAACTATGTTATTGATTCCCCAAGAGAGTTTTATTGAAAAATAATGTCACAACTGTAACGCGCTACCATGTTTTTCTTTATGACATGTTCCTCCTGTCCTAATCTGTCGTCAGTGCATGGTTTGCCCATCAGAATACGTGCCAGTATGGGGGAGGTGAGACTGCTGCTGCTGGAAGGTGCTGGGGGTCTAAATGCCATAGCATGTGACTCTGACCGTAGGCGGAGGTTATGGGAAGGCGGGGGTGGCAGCACCACAGCAGGTTGACTTTCAAAAAACAAGCAACGGCTGCCCCGGCGACCCACCAAACACATGTACACAGATTCCAGACAGGAGAGAAGCCATACAGAAGAGAGAGAGAGAGAGAGAGAGAGAGAGAGAGAGAGAGAGGGAGAGAGAGAGAGAGAGAGAGAGAGAGAGAGGTTCATCAGTTTACCAATGTGAATTCCTGTAATTTGTCAGCATCAGAAGCCTGATTTGGAAGGACTTATCAGTTAAACAGTCATATTGTGGGAAAAAAAATCACTAATATTAAAAATAATTCCAAGGATCATTTTTGTGTGGATCTTTCTACACTAACAGCATGTGGACAGTGGGTGGCACTGCAACTTTGGTTATTGGTGCAGACTTTATTCAAAACAAAAACACCTCACAAGTCATCCATTTTATTTCTGAATTCTGAAATACAGCGAGCGATATCTGAAATATTTAAGATAGAAATAATACAACTTTTTCACAGTTCACATCATAAATCTCTTCTGCAGAATACTAATCAATGGTGAATCATTATTGTCATAGTTTCTGGAGAATGATATGTATCTATGAATGACATTGAGATATACATCCCTGAACATGTCATCTGGTTTGTTTCTGGTAAAATCACTTTTTATTTGTGTGACTTGTACATTGATGCAGAGCCAGATGCCAAGAGTTTGTCTACAGAATTTTTAAAAGGGGAAGAGTGACACTGCTGGTGAGAACATTCACTGTCCCATTAGTGATCAGAGGTGAGAGAGGAGAAGAACGAGGGCTGCAGCTTAATAATGCCCTTGTGTAAATGATCTCGTCTACTCTAATATGGATATAAATCAGTCTTTTTGCAGAACATACAATGATTCTGATAAGAATACTAATATTCTAAATGTTTCAAACAATTTGTAGGAAGCTGTTAAAAAAATAGTAAAATTGATGATAAACACAGCTGTAGGTGTAGCTGTATTCCATAATTAAGAAAGCTGCATATCCTCCAAAATGAACTTATAATAAAGTTAATATCGATAATGCATCACATTGGCGTAGGAACAGGAGGGATGTCATATTAGAAAAAGCTGCATTTGTCCTACCCAAACATTATACCGTGTGAGAGGAAAAGCGCGATAGCAGCCAGCATATCAGACACCTTTCCCATTTCATGTCATGTTGTGTGTTGGGTGGCGCTGGGCCTTCTTTTAGCCTTAGTTAAGGCTTGTGTTGAAGTGCCTGTTCAAAAATAAAGATATTTTGCCTTAAAAATCGTGCTGTTTGAAAATTCTCCAATCACCAGCTTCACTGGCCTCAGCTTCCGCATCGTCGGAGCGTCTGTATGGTAGGTTAGTTAGTAGCTTTCACCAGCTTTGGACTCCGGGTCAATAACGACAGCGGTTAACGGTCCTCAAAAAACACCCTGAAATGTCAGGTAACGTTAGTCTCTGGCCGCGTCCCAAACGTATCGCCACAGTTAACTAATAGTGTGTAAAAAGTAGCACACCACCATTAGAAGTGCTCTCAGTAGTGCAGTATGTAAAGTTCCAGAGTGTGTAGTGTAGGACGTTAATGTTAGTCTTAACCTTAATGTAAATTTTTTTGTCATCTCATTTCATCCTAATGCCCAAAAAAGAGTAGCCTTAAGTCCAACTCGTACGGGATTAGTTATTCATGGTTAGGTGGGGTAATGCCAGTTTACATCAGGACATCTGTAGTGCTGAAAACTTTTAATGTAGCCGTTATTTCGTTTACCCTAACCATTTAACTTCCTGTCTTAAGTGAATGTGCCACAGCATCGCATTTCACACCAAACAGTCAGCCTCACCGCATAAAATCAAACTTCTTGTCTGCAATTTTTACATGTTCTGAGTCGGACACGAGAGACAGGACAGTAATGCTACATATCGGCCAGATTTTAGCCACAGAGAACCACGAGGCTGGAGTCAGCTTCCTATGCGCCAGCCTCTTATTCGAATTCCCGTTCCACCTTAAATGGTGTAGTATTTGGCGCTCAAAACTGCGGCACCATTTAAGGTGGAACGGGAAAATTCGAATATCAGAGACATCAGAGAACACAAGTAAGCGCTTCTTCGACTGTCTCCATACTGTTCAATGTCAGTTTTCCAGATCAATAAACAGAACTAATCCAATATGCTCAGTTTCTCATAAGCCTCTTGAGTCCCCTTCAGAATTGTTCACACGCAGCTGTTCAGCTCTGAGACTTCCGGGCAGATTCATAGTAGCAAATGTGCCCGCCCCCCAGTGTCAAACTCCCTCCTACCCCCTTGATGCTAAATTTATATTTAAAAAGCTATGATCAAATCTCACTGATCAAATAGCTATTCAGAGTATTTTCATGTCAAGAAATTATAAGTAGATAACTTCTATAAAGAGATAATAAATAGATAATTACTTAATAACATTTACCTTAAATAATGCTTTGGTTTACGTGATGGTGTCTATTTTCTAACATTTCAAGTCATGTAATTATTATGTGTGTGTGTGTGTGTATATATACACACACACATGCATACATATACGTGTGTATGCTTTTGCATGCATCATTTTTGTATAATTATTTGTATGCATCACTAATCATTTCATGTACATTTTATTTTTTTCCAGATATCTGAATGATTTCTCCTTTTAAATCCACGTGGACTGCTTCCTCTTTCACCTGCCCCATGAATAAAGAAAGAGGTAAGCAGTGGTCCTTCATGAACTTCTTGGTGGACCCTCGGGCTCCCGAAATGACGTCACTGCGTGAGTAACGCTGGCCGTGACCGCAGGGCGGCGCCACACGCGAGCTGCCGTCAACGCCTCCGTGTGTTTTCGTCCTGCCTCGCTCGGTTTCAGCTCCAGCGCCGTGCTCTCTCCATCACCTGTGCTGCTACGGGGGAGGAGGGAAGGGGCCAGAAATGTGGATTTAGATTTTAGATCGCCGCCGTGGTGGGACGGGGACCGTCCGCTTCAGCCTCGCGACTCTTCGGTATGATGCATCCTCGACTATGGAGAGTCGTGCTGGGCATGACCGTGCTCTACCAGCTCGGGATGGCGGGCAAATACGGTGAGTAGATAGATGCGCAGGGACAGGCGAGGAGGGAGTGGGCAGGAGGGAAAGAAAGTCACCCAGAAAGAACCTACGAGAAGCTAACGTGAACTTGCAGGACGTGGATTCATGAGCCTTCGATCGACAGGGCTCTAAAGACACGTAGACATTAGTTTTGCTTGCAGGCGTGATTGGGTTATCAGCTCTTGGCTCAGGTAACGCCTGTCTGTGACATACTGACAATCTCTCGCGGCTGCTGGAGGAAAAGACAGAAGGCTGTTAGGCGCCATCCATTTCGCATGTTGAGAGATCTGCATGTGTGAGTTGATTATTGAGGTCTGAAAAGCAAGAAATCATTAATCATGGAAAGAGAATACGAGGGCACGAACAGTTCTGATTGGCCCACATTGCACCAAATGGTCAGGTCGGTTCCCTGTTGAGCTGAACGTGGTCACCAAAACAAACAAAACACCGAGACTACGGTGGAGGTGACCATAATGAGCAACTGGTGGAAATGGGTGACCGCCTGAAGGTGGGAGCTTTCAGCACCACGGACAGCGACCACATTCAAGTGTGTTTATTCTGTCCCCTTCACTCGAGTTAATTATTAAAACCAGGCTGCTTCCTGTCACTGCTCTGGCCACAGTCACACAGGACACCTCAAAACTGGCGCTTTGAGGGATGCCTTTAGATATATATTAGATATTTTTATGTTTTTAAATTTCTCAGATGTTATCATGTGCTAAATCAGGATTTCATTGTTCACTGATGTCAGTTTGGTGTTTTTTTAACCAACTCTAAAGACAGACAGTCGATGAATTGTGTATGTGGCACTGCAGTCTATTTTCCTTTGATCTGGTGTGACATGTTAATGCTTCTACAGCTAATCTTCAGCTTTCGTACGTAGCTGTAGTCTTTGACAGCTTCACTTTTCTCAACACAGAAGTATGTTCACATATTGTGAGCTGCCAGCCACCCACTCTCTCCATGCTAGATACCTCTCTCTCTTTCTCTGTCTCTCTTTCTTCTGTTGTGTTAGCCCCTGCTCTCAGGGGCAGCGGTGACTCACTGTATGTATGCAGGCCCACGTCACACCCTCTCTCCATCCGTCATATATATATATATATATATATATATATATATATATATATATATATATATATATATATATATATCCACACCACCACAGGTCCCTCAAGATTCATACTTCCGACAGGCACCTTGCTCTGCTTTTGGTGAATAGTGTGCAGTGAGTGTGTGTGTTTGTGTGTGTGTGTCTGCATTTGAATTAATTAATTTCAGTCTGCAAGTTTTCAGTTTATGTTTTCGTTAACACCTTAAAGTATAAGAAACAGTTCTGCGGTTCTGTTGTTCACCTTTAAAACTACATAACTCACATATTATTTTCATAGTCTTTACTGAATGATTTGTAGTAGTATCTCAATGATCAGCCTTCGGTTTAAAAGGTTGCCTGCTTAGTTGTTATTCAAAATATTGATTTCCTTTTTTCTTCTCTTTTTTCTTTATTGGGTCATGTAAGCTTGTGACTGAGGAGCACTATCAGCATGCAGAGTGCGTCCAGTGTGAGCAGGAAGCTGTCAGATCAGAGGCTGTCTCTGCCACATTCTGTGATATGATAACATCCTCTCTCTCTCGCACCCTCTCTCCCACTCTCCCTCTCTCCATTTCCTCCTGAATCACTCATTTTGTCACACAGCTCCGATCACCACCTGTTAGCGAGTGGGGACGCAAGATTGACAAGCCTCGTCTCATCCTATTTATATTTGCCATGAATAATGAAAGTAGGATATGCTCACTGGGGCTGGCAGAAATCACCAGCACATCTGTCCATTCCCTCTGCTGGTAAATAGCTAATGTATGAATTCTCTCTCATAGAGAGCAAGAGAAAAACAGAGGGTTTTGCAAGCTTGATGACGTATATAATCAGTATAATATTTGTTTGTGATTCCTGTGATGGACTGGTGACCCATCCAGGGTGTTTTCTGCCTTCCGCCCCAGTAACCGCTGGGATAGACTCCAGCATCCCCTGCGACCTAGGAGGATAAGCGGCTTGGATAGTGTGTGTGTGCGTGTGTGTGTGTGTGTGTGTGTGTGTGTGTGTGTGATTCCAAAATCATGTTATTGTAACTGTGAATGATCCATCACCTCTGAGCAAGTAATGTTTTGAAGACTGGCATTGCATACAGGGCTGGTTTATACTGTTATATACAGTAATATTGATTCAGTTGTACTGGTGTTTGTACAGTTGTATAAAAGTTTGAACGCCCCCAGTAAAATGACTGTTCATGTTTTCCTGTTTTATGTACTTTAATATTTAATACTGTGAAAAAGTAAGTGAAAATAAGTCAACACATCCTCTGCAGAGAACACACTTAAATACAGCATTTTTCTGCCAATTTTAGTGCACAACTTTTTATTTATTTGGCGGGAGAACAGAAACTTAGCAAAATGTAGGCTGTTTGCAGTTCGCTTCAGACTGTTTTGAAGGAACAGTTCAAAATCTATAAAATAACTAAATAACCACTACATTTCCTGCAAGCCACATTATATGTCCAAAAGTATCATGACACCTTTTCTAATTTGTGAATTCATCTGCTTTCAGGTGCACCCATTGTGCTCACACAGCTAGTCTAATCTTCATAGAAAAGCATTGCCAATAGAATGAGGTGCTCTGGAGCAGCCACACCTTAAGTTAAGGTCACCATACCCAATGACAAGCGTCACCTACAGGGGTATAAATTCTCCCAACATTTGTCAGTGGAGCAGTGGAACTGAGTTCTCTGGAGTGATAGAGCTCCATCCAATATCGTTGGATGAGCTGGAGTGGCATTTGTGATCCAGAACCAATCGTCCAAAATCAGTGCCTGACCTCGTTAATGCTCTTGTGGCTAAATTCAATCAAATCCTCACAGCACTGTTCCAACATGTAGTGCAGGGGTTCTTAACCCCTTAAAATCCAAGGCATATTACATACTAAGGTTTATTATTCAGTAACTACAGGGACTTCAATGCAAACTGGTTCAGCTGTTCTTAGGTTGCAGAAGTGTGGAATAAAACTTTGGGCCCGTTGGGACTGGCCATTTCAGGACATAACCTGGGAGCCCAGGGTGCAATAAATATATATACCTTATAAACAAAAAACAAAAGAAAATAACTGTGATGTGTGACTGGCAAAAAAGCCATGTGAGCGGGAAAGAATGCAAGAATGCGGAAAATGAATTAGTTTCCAGTGAACTTCAACTTCTTGAATACGCAAACCTTGGAAGAATCAGTCAATATCATGAACAATTCTTAACCTTAAAAAAGGGGGGCACTGTGAAAAACGTTAAAAACCTCCAATCTACCATAAAGCCTTCCTGGTAGAGTGGAGGCTGAACTGCAGCAAGGTGGGAACCCTTTATTTTGAGAAGAAATGTCATCTACAAACATTTCGGCATATAGCGTACATCAGATTTGTAAGACAATAAGTGCATTTACAAGCACTTAATAATCGGATAACTGCAGAAAATCAGATTTTGTCAGTAATCTGATCAACACATTTACATGCACTTGAGTAATCAGATAATGGGAAACTCCAGGTCTACATGAGTCAGGCAGTAAGCGGATTTCTGCTTTGCAACCAGCCAATAAACTCACAGAATAAGACGTGAATGTAAAACTCGAACTTCATGGCGCGGCTTTTTTAAACATCATGCGAATTTACTTAAAAATATGATCAAACATCGTCCAGAAGATGAAGGACATTTAAATCCTTTATTTTGTTTTTGGTTTCAGTGCCGCTCCCTCTCGCGGCAATGCTGCTGGTACCACCATCTGTTCTTGCGCATACACAGACTGAGAAATCCAAAAGAAATCGGAGTATGAGTGTACATGCACTGAGAAATCAGATTACTGAGCTAAAATCCAGCTCTCTTTATTGGATCTCTTAATTGGATTTCTAGATCGGAGTATATTGTTTACATGACCACTGGAATAATAGGATAACTGCAGAAGTCCGATTATGATCGGATTATTGAGTGCATGTATACACACTTATTGTTTTAACACAGAGGACCAGCGCTCAGAGCTTGGTTCAGTAACTGTAAACATGCAAACAAATACAACAACAAATATCATCAAATACTGTGATGTTGTGATATCTTTGGAAAATACCATGATGCTAAATTTCACTAAGACTGCTCAAGTCTCCTTTCGGGCCACTCCAGGCTTTTCTGTTAACCAGTGCTGTCAGTGCAGCTTTTTTTATCTCTGTTTGTCCTGCTCCAGTCAATTGGCAGGAGTACTGCCGGCCAGCCCAGGTGATTCCCACACACACACACACATACACACACACACACACATGTTCAGACGTTGGAAGTTGGTCTGGAGCCGGCTGACCACAGTGTTTGATCAGCTGTGTCCAGCATGGCCACCAAGGCTGCTCAAACCCCTCCACTGTCCACACATCTCTGCACCTGGGAGCAAACAGGCCATCAGCTGCTGTTCCAGGGCACCATGCAGTTAAATGCTGCTCATTATTTGAGTTTAATGTGCTTTTGTTGTTGCTAGCTGGCTGCAGCTCTAACTTTGCTGCATGTGAGGCAGACGAAGAAAAACAGGTGGAAACAGATTTGAGCGGAGGGGCTGTTTACAGGCTGCCCACTGATGCAGAGCCGAATGTGTGTGTAGGGGAGAGGTCACTCACCCAGACGTCCAAAATCCCAGCTCAAATAAGAGCTGCTGTCAACTACTCACATCTGTTTACCTCTTTATAAACAGCAATGTTGGATTACATTTAACTGAGCTGGTGATTTTACTGTGTGTTTGCTGCTGTGGACTAAAAAATGAACCAAGGAGGTTGTTTAACTTACAAGGAAAAAAAATATTATTAACATTAATTGCAATTGACCTGTCCATGCTCTGTCTGTAAAGACATTGTTTGATAGCAACTGTTGCCAGGTTTGTCAAGCTTTACAGAGTATTGACAAAAAATGTGGTACAGTTAAACCTATTTGAACACTTACATTGTTATGACAGATCAAATGTCATTTATTATTGTGTAATTAATCTATCATTGGCATAGTGGCAAAGCCATTGTTTTGTTTCCATTCTGCCTAATGCCGACTAGTTTCATCAATGCAGTCAAGCTCAATAGTGTAGCATTTTAGAGAAACCCAACACAATGTAATGAGAAACCCAAACACAAAGTACACTGAAGTATTTTACTTAAGTTGAATGGGAATTTGACAGCATCTTCAATTAATGTAGTCAAATTAAATATTTCCTCCATGCCTCTGTTATCACATTAACTATTGGCTCTCTGTGCATGAAATGTAGAGACTTTGTGTTGAGCTGCTAGTAAGCAATGAGGAGTAAAAGGGGAGAGGTGAGAACTGCCATGCTGTGAAAAATGTTCACACCTCTCCACAAAGATGGTCGTGCTGAGAGAAAACAGACAGCACAGCTGCAGCTTTCTTGATATCAAAAAATTTTGCATAACATCCACAATGAAAAAGTAGCATTAAAACACAATGAAATTATAAATATTGACTTGCTTAACCCCTCTTCAAAGACAGAAATACAGTTCTTCTGTTTTTATAAATCAACCACATTTCCATTTAAATAAATTCCATCAACATTGCTGAAGAAAAAATGCATAGGTTAACTGAGGGGCCTCCAAGACAAGAGCTGGAATCCTCATTTTATAGCTACTGTGAAAATGGTTTATGTGTTTTTAGTGAAGGGCTTTGCTAATTTCTTTCCCACTTTTCTCTCTCTCTCTCCCTAGGCTGTCTGTTTGACAAGAGGCTGTGCGCAAAAGAGCAGGTCTGCTCTGATGGTGAGTGTATCAGGAATAACTCTGTGTTGGTGGAGGTTAGTGTAGCGCTCCATGCTAACCTCTGTGTCCTGCCGCTGCACTTCCTGGTCATGATGATTTAATCAGAAGCTCGGCGCTTCCTGCCTC
The DNA here is from genome assembly GCF_904425465.1 of Colossoma macropomum. Taxonomy (NCBI): domain Eukaryota; kingdom Metazoa; phylum Chordata; class Actinopteri; order Characiformes; family Serrasalmidae; genus Colossoma; species Colossoma macropomum. The sequence goes on along the minus strand of NW_023494784.1, from coordinate 31,864,348 downwards.
AGGTCTGCAATATCCAGCCAGGACACAACAGGAGACTCTCTCTCTCTCTCTCTCTCTCTCTCTCTCTCTCTCTTTCTCTCTCTCTCTCTCTCTGTCTCACACACACACACACACACACACACACACACACATACACACGTATAGTCACATTGTCACACAACACACTGTTGAATAATTTACACTGTCATCCCCATCACAGGAACTTTCACTTTGCTTATTCCTTATCTGTCTGCAGACCGTGGGTGTGTGTTTGTGTATGTATTCTGTGTGCTTGAGCTGTGAACATTTTAAGTGAATGGTTCTAATATATTCAGTGGCGATCTGTGACTGTTAGAGCTAGGCCTTCAGTTTTGGCCATAAATGACAGAAACGAGGAAAAATTTCTGTGATCATGTCAGTTTCTGCTAGCACTCCTATGGGATTCTAGTGGCGTATTAGTTCTAAGCTAATGGCAATTCACATGAACATTTTTTGGCCGTTCTAGATCAAACATGTTTGAAGCTTGTAAAAGACATTCCATGTTTTATTTGAAGCTTGTAACAGACATATTACCATATATTTTATCTTGAAGCAGATTCACAGCAACTCATTCAGTAAAGAGCACTGACATAGAGCTTTCCATTTCTAACATCTGACTGAAACACATTGGGCTACCACTCATATTCACAGTCAGTGACGTATCAAGGACTTCCAGAAGGCCTAGTATGGTGTTTTCACAAAATTGATCCCACCCACTGGAAATCAAAATATGATTGGATGATTCTACTGTCAGTTTCTTGTTATGTTGGTGGTTAATCTGATGTGTTATGCATTCAGTTCAGTTTATGAAATTCTAACCAATGGGAGAGCTGACTTGGCTGTATCTACCTAGATACCACAGAGAAAAAAACATTCTAATTGGACCAGTTTCCCTTGGGCACTTCAAGAATTTAACCCTTTTGTTTCCAACAGCTCTATAGTGAAATAAGAAAATGTCTACAATACATGCACAGTTTAAGTACATCAAGCATAATTATTCTATTAAATAAAAATGACCTAAAAATTACAGAAATTTATTTTTTATAAATCACAGAAATTTTAAGTTCATCCCTGATTGTGTAGACGGCTCTGAGCATTACCCACTGAATATGTGAATATATGTGGATATCTACAAGGGTAGAGCATTTTGTAATGTAAGAACAGCAACATTTTAAAAACATCTTTAGGACAGGAGCATCAACACTTTCTCTTTCTGTACTGTGGTTTGGTCGTTATTTATTTGAGATGTAACACTGCGAGTTTATTAAACTGCTGTGAGTGTCACAGGCCATTTGCTGTCTGTCACCTGCTCCTCTCTCTATCTCTCTCTCTCTTTCTTTTTTCCTCTAACCCTCACCAAGCCCCTCCCCCGACTGCCCTCTATCTCCATGGTAACCCTGACATCATCAAGCCCATTGCCTCTTGGTGCACGCCTCCACAATCACTGATGAGTCACTACCCTACGCTTACGCACAGGCGCTGTGTTTCTGCTGCACATAGAGACGCACACCCACACATACACACGCACACAGACACATACACTTTAACAAACACACGTGTGTACCCATGAAACCAGTTTAATCACTGCTCTTGTGCAAATGTTTTTAGAGAATGATCCTGAAAATACATTGGCTATTCTGTGAGTGTAGCAGGTCACAAATGGCCAAGGCTTTCTTCTCTCAGTCTGATGAAACAGGGTGACAGATGTATAGCTACACTTTGTGCTGTATGTGTGTACATTATATTCTCTTAGAGGGATGCACTGATGTGAATTATGGGCTGATGCTGATATTGGATATTTTCTATGTACCTACAGTTCTGTGCAAAAATTAGAGACCAGTTTTCATTTATTTAATTTCCGGTGAAAAGTACAAGTGCAGGTTATTAATTTTAGGAGAAGTTTAAACATAAGATTATTTATGTGAGGAAGGGGGAGGAAAATAAGTGAAAAACAGGAGCTTCAAAAACTCAAGTCCAAAATATTATTAAACGATATGGAGAAAATGGGACTCCTGAATACTATGCAAGACCTTGTAGTGCACCAAAACTCTCCCCATCCAATAAACAGCACTTAAAGCTTTCATCTTTGAGAGAGAGGGGAAAATCGAGCTCCACTCTGGCTTCAGATCTGGAAAAAACCCACAGGTGTTTCTGTCCATTAAATAAATAAAGGATGGTCTCTTACTTTTGCCCAATACTGTTTCAGCCCAAACCGATACATAAATATTCATAAAACGTATAAAGTTGGCACTACATCTCCCTGGTTTAATATTACTGAGAAATATAGAATTATTCATTTGGGTTATAAATGCAAGAAAATGAATGAAATGCCGATATTTTACCACAGTACCTCAGTGTCATCTAAATTTTGTGCTCATCTGGAGTACAATAAGTACATCATTAAATATTGGTGTGAAATATCTGTCAAATCTAAACATCTGATGCTGATTTTTTTTCAGCAAAAATCTGTCGATACTGATATGATTCCGATATTGTTGTGCATCCGTGTTCTCTTATGTTATGTTCTCTGCAGCAGCCTCTCTGACAGCTACACACACTCACATATGCATGCACACAGAAGCAGGTGCTCCAGACGTGCCCTCTTAACATATGCACAGAGCTGCGCTCACACCCATAAACACACATGCATACGCATGAAAGAGTCCAAACATAGCAGATGCCCTGTTTTAATGGTGCTCTTCTCATCCTTCTGAACTTTTCTAACTCCTAACTCTTCTAACAAATCTAACATAAATCCTCAGAATCCTATTTTCTAGTTGTAATCCGTATTTTTGTCAGTTGTAAAGCTCACTCTCTCCATTATGCCCTCCATTAGGCATTTAATAGCTCTGGGAGCTGAAACCTCTCCTCTGAACACCTTTTCAGATAATTAAGAGAAAAAAAAATGAAACAGTGGTTTCCCTTGTTGCCTTCATGACGGCTTTGTCGCAGCAGATAATACTTTACTTATAAATTTTAAAAAAGTTATGTTCTCTGACTTTTCTGATAACATAGAAAATGTTTTTAAGAGCCCTTTCTTTGACCTGATCACTCAGAATCACAAGAAGTTCATTTTGTAAAGGAAATGTGCATACCTTAAAAACATATCAGTAAATCAGAAACTGAAGGATGATGCAGAGACTCAGTTGTCAGTCTGTAAGCAATTTTATTCCTATTTTAACAAATTCCAAGAAAAAACTGTTTTATACTATTATGAATAAAAAAGGCACACAGTGTCACTAAATCTTCAATTTAGCCAAGTCCACGCGGTGCTTCACCTCTATAAATGATCTAAAAAGCCTTATTCAAAGGCAGAAATTAGTAAACAAATATGAGTGTGCTATGATGAGTTTGGATATCCCTACATCAAAAGAATCTTCCATATTCCCTCAGGTTTTTTAAGACCTGTGCAACACGCTAATGTATGTAATATTTTAGTAACTAGTGAAAAGTTAATTGTCTAAAATGTCCATTCTAAAGTTCATGATCACATTTAATTTTGTCATCACAATTTTTCAGCTTGTGTGTCATCACTTAAACACTTGGCCGGGGTCTTCTTATGCCAGATTATGTCTCATATTTCCATATCCGTGTGTAACTGATCCATCTCCCCCCATATAGTGCCATTCTCCTGTTTCCCTCCATCTATAAATAGCTGTGAGTCATATCAGCTCTGGATGGAGAAATGGGGTTGAGTTCAGACTGAGAGCTCGACCGCTTTCAGGGATCAATTCCAACGGGATCTTTTTTTAAATGCTACGTTTTAGTCAGGGATGACTCAGTGGTTTGCATGTGGGCAGTGAATTTGGGTATGCAAGAGTATGGGAAAACTCTGTTGAGAAAGTCTCATGTTGTTTTCTTTTACATCATGTGTCTTTTACTTTACGTTTTTATTTGTGCGTTTATAAAGAAGAGTTACTTTCTGGTAAGCGTTGAACTACATAAATTAGCTGCACTACTGTTTACTAGATTACTCGAGTGACTGTGAAGCTACAGAAATATTGATAATTGAATTAAATCTCATATAAAGCTCCTCGTCTGATACTGTGCAGGGAGGACACACATGAAAGAAAGCCTGCCCTATGAGCTGCAATAGATTAATAATATTAGTAATAGAAAAAGTAAGAAAAACCAAAATAAACTTGTAAAATACAGAATAAAACAAGTATATATGCTCACAATGACAAGTCTCACTCTCTCTGTCTCTGTCTCTCTCTCTCTCTCAGTATGTGTATATGTGATGTGCTAATGCTTCTGCGTATTATGTGTTACAGACAGGCTATTTGGTCAGTGTCGGAGCTCCAGGCTGGATCAGGTTCAGTACCAAGTGTCTGTGCCTGTTCTCCAGAGACTGCAGGAAGTACTTAAACAGCTGATGATGCAAGGTGCACGCAAGCACAGCCCATTCAACTGTTATTACTCATCACTCATTTAGAGAGTTCTCTGAGAGTTAAATATACCTGACAGCCATCAAGTAGTTAAAACATGTCTATGCACACCTACTCAAAATGACTCATGATTTTATTTTAAATTTTGTTTTTGAGATCCTGCTACATGAATCCTGTAACCAAAAACAACCACATGAATAAGAAAGTCAAGGCATTTGCTACCACACTTCTACCAGCTGGAGCTGTTTAATTTTCATAATATATCAAAATTCACCACAGACATGTTTTACTGTTTTTAGTTGTACAAATTTTAACCACATTAAGCATCTGTAAACCTCACATGAGTTCCTTCACTACATAACACATTAGTCTCATATATAGTAATTGCTGAATGATAATAATAAAAATACTTTTTAGGATTAATAACTGCATAATAGGCCTACAGTTGCAGGGTAACCCACATTTCTGACACATTCTCTGTCTGTTCTGTTGTGTGTGTGTGTGTGTGTGTGTGTGTGTGTGTGTGTGTGTGTGTGTCTGTGTGTGGGCAGGATTTTCCTGGCAGGATGACATCACCCAGCACATTATAGCAAAGGAGCTGAGCCGTGTTCCTCACTCTCGGGCTCAAACCCCTCAGCCAGCACAGTGAGTGGCAGCAGCTGCAGCAGCAACAATCATAAGCATTAGAATCTCTGTGCTATATTCTGGCTATTATAATACAGATCGATGCATCAATGGCAGTGCCAACAATGACCTTTTCTATGTTTGTGGCTGAAACTGTTAGCTTGACATCCAGGATTTACATCCTCTATACGTAACAATGGTTTGTCAGTTCAGCCTAAAAACATTACTTTGTGTAGTAACAAGAAATTTAAATGGTTTTATTCAACTCAGATAAATACTGTGAATGAAACCATGCAAAGCAAAATAAGGTTAGACTATAAGAAAAGGTAGAATGATTTAAGATATAACTGTGTACCTTACATTCGCTTTTCCTGGGGGGAAAGTGCATATTTGTACTTTCTTCATATCCTTTCATTTTAAAACAGAAAAATACTGTAAATAAACCCTGTAAATACAAGGTGTCCTGCAGGGGTGTTCAGTTTTGGTCTTGGAGGGCTGGTATCCAGTACAGTTTGGTGATTCTCCGATTCAAAGCTCTGAATGACTGGAATTGAACACCTTTCATGTATGGAGTGTGCAATGCAAGTTAAAATATAATTGCAATAGAATATAGTTGCTATGTTTCCTGACTAAAGGTACTGACGATGTACTCTTGAGGTTTATATCCCCAGTGACAATTTGATACCTTCTGGGAGTGTAGTGCAATATTTTACATTAATAAAAGCCCCAAAACCAATCTTGCCCTGGTCCACTTTTTACAATGTGCTAAAATTAAAGGGTCACAAATCTTTCTTGGCTTGGACATACATTTCCAGGAAAAAATCTTTAATTGGTGCTTAACCCCTTACATGGTCAGGGCCCATCAATGGGCCCAAAGTTTTATTGCACAGTTCTATTACATAAAAATAGCTCAACCAGTTTGCACTGATGTCTCTGTAATAAGCCTGGGATTTGAAGGTGTTAAACCTCTAGAAGTTTTTCACACTTCACACATCTCACATTTACAAAATTGTTTCTTCAAGGGCTACCCATTGAAAGGTGCTTTAGGGAAACAAAAGTAGTTCTTCTATGACATTGGATCTGTTTGTCTGTTCTATAAGATCCTAATACTGTACCTGTAGTAGAAACTTCACTGTAATTCACAGTGCACATTGCTAGCCAATATTTGAAGTGTTAGTGCAAAAAAATGTTTTTTTTTGCGTTCTGTACAGGTCTACACAACATGCTAATAAGAAGGCCTATGCCAGCTCTAAATCGGAACCCACTGTTGCCCAGAGCTATTTGGATTATATGATTTTAGATCCTCGTCAGTCCTCATCTCTACGCATGCAAGCTTTACCGCTGGAGCCATATGCCTACCTGCAGGTACAACTACAGATGTTGTGTGTGTATGTGCGCATTTGTGTTTTTATGCATGTGTGTGTGTGTGTGTGTGGGTCGGAGAGTGGATCGGAGATGTGTACATGTTCCCCACTTTCTGGTTAGAGCCCCCAAGGATAACAGAAACATGATGTCAGTGCTTTTAATTACAAGAAAGAAGAGACATATAAACTTTCATGCTCTCATTAAGCAGACAGCTTCCCTGCATTTATGGATGTAGCACCACTGGAGCCAGATTTAAGAAGTTCTGCATTTCCTGGAAGGCAAAAAAAAAAAAAACAGACAAACCCATCGTCCCATCTTATTTTTTTCTGACCTTGTCTGCAAATGCTTTTCATGTGAAGTAAGTGTCTGTATCTTCCCACACTAGACTGGTCTTTGTTTGTCCTCTTACAGGATGATATCAAACACTCCCTACATCCGCATGCCGGCGTGGGCTACCAGCGCCCCTCCTCACGTTCCGGCTCACAGCAGCAGCGAGACAGAGAGCGGCAGCTACTGGAAGATGCTGTCTCCCTCTACCTCTCCTCTGCACAGCCCTCGTTCCGCCATAGGGGGGCAGCAGGCCTCCCTGCCGCCCTTTATTATGAGGACTTGGACTTCCCGCTGGATTATGAAGAGGACTACACCCTGCAGGAGCGACCCAGCTCACGCCAGCGCACCAACAAAAAGGTTCCGCAGGACTACAGCTCTCTGTCTGGACTGGACGGTAAGCGGCTATATGTCCACACTGTGAAGGGGGAAAGGGGCCAGCTTTTGTATTATAATGCAAGCATAAAGCTTTTTGTCTAGGCCCGCATCATAGTTGCAACGCTTTTTTTATTCATTATTCATGGTGATGCTTTAGTTTGAGAAGAGAGAATAGATTTAGATAAAATCTATAGATTTTGATAAGATCTATTACCTTTTTTAGGTTTTGGGAATTCTTAACCCCTAACCGCAATCACTACAGTAATATGAGTGTGTAATGTTATTTACGGTGTTTTAGGTTTTTGCCTAAGTGCGTGTGTGTTATAGATGAAGCAATGGTGCAGCTGGCCACATTGTTGGAGAGGTTGGGGATGACTCCACAAGACCTGAGCCCTCAGCAGTTGAACAGATTGGCCCTCCTACTGCAGTTTATGAAGACGGACAAGATCACCAATAGCGGTATAACACAAAACGAACGCAATCATACATGCACCTCTTCACAGATGCACACAAAAAACAATTCTAACACCTAATATAAAAATCGTATGGTCGATTTTTTAAAATCTCAAGCCACTTTTTTAACGAGTCATTAGTTTTAAAGTGATCAAGCCGAGGAACGTATTTATTTAACCGTGCTATTTCTTATTTTTTAATCCTCAGATAACCGTCCGGGAACAGTCACAGTGAAAGAGGTACAGTCTAAAATACTGGCACATTATCCAAAGGTTATTTTAAATGTTGTGCTAAACAGACTTTCTGGTAGCATCATTTTAGTGTTTAGAACATCTTAACTGTTCGAGACAGCAGTCGGAGTGAGAAACTCACCACTAAGGTCTAATAATTAATATTTATGGGTACAATGTTGTTCCATTCCAACAAGTAAATACAATGTAATAAGATTATGATCAATGTGTGTAAAATATTAAGGGCTGGCTCAAATTAAATTTCATTACAGGGGTACAGTGTGAGCTCCTTAATTTACCATTAGGTCTTTGTTATCCTGCTCCTGTCATGTTCTGAATGAAATGAAGTATATTCTCTCCTGGTTTATTTTCACAGACAATTGTAGAGGGCAGTGATAAAGTGTCACAGAAAGGTGCCAAACCTCTGTCTCCTGTTGTGGTCGTACCCTCTGCCACCGGGCCCCAGCTGGCCCCTACCCAAGCCCCAACTACACCAGCCCCAGTGTCTGTGCCTCACGGAGCCGGTTCCACCACACAGGGACCCATCGTGCCTATGAAGGACATGGAGCTGAAAGAGAAAGGTTCACCAGGCCTGAAAACAGGAGCCAAGGATGGGACCAACATCAGAGAGGAATATGGCTACATAGTCACGAACCAGAGGTACTAGACTGATTTAGTTTAACCCTTAAAAACCCTAAGGACCCTGTATAAGGTCCACTCTTCAGTTCCCCAGTCTCAGAGAGTAAAAAGCTTGCATATTAGTTTTTTTGTAGCAGTTACTTAATAATAAGTTTAGTATTAATAACTAAATATTAAGCCTAGGGTTCAAGGGTTTTAATTCACTTTCACATTCAAAGCCTTTTTCATAGGAATAAATTAAGCTTGCCCAAGCTAAGGTAGAATTTTCACTGGAAAATCATTACTGACAGCGCTATGTTGTTCAACACTCAGCTTAGTGACACAGAAAAGCTTGCAGTGTAAAGCTATAAAGTGAAAAGTGTTTATGATACATACAATACTAATAGTAATTATTATTTGAATGGCATTAAATATACCACAATACCTACCAGATGCTGCTGTTTTGATAATGGGGGCATCAAATTAGAGATTGTTAGATCAATGTCATCTAGAAAAGCAAAATGAAGAAATGATTGTTCTCTGATTTTTTTGACATAATAACTAACAAATTATATAGCAAATACATATTTTTAAAGTGCCCATATCCTGGTAATCTGAATTTTGCTACCTTTTTATAATTAAAAGGGGTTGATTTATTATTAAAGTTTCAAAATGTATTCCATACATTGAAAGAGCAACCCCTTTTTAAATTTTTGTGATGTCACGAACACATTTACATGTATTCGTTTATTCAGCCTAAAGTCGTTTAGCTCCATCCATTCATGTTGAAGTTATAAGGAGTGTTTAGTCTGGACTCCTTTTTAAATGAGACAGCCTATCAGATCAGAGGTCATTTACATATGTCAGTCCTAATGGCACAGTAACAAAATCAGTATGTGTAATCTTAAAGGTATAAAAAATACATTTGAAAATTATCATGTAAAAAATGAATTGCTGTTTTTGGTACATAAAGCCATACAAATGTCACAAGTGGATCTCAGGGAAACACAATAATAAAATACAAGAAAAATGTAGGATATGTACCCTTTAAATGGCATACTACTTTCTAAGGATGCTGGTTTCTGAGGATGCTGTGTGCCTATATGTGTGATCTTCCAGTCCTCTGAGTCTGTATGACGGGGTGAAGCTGTTAGAGACACTGGCAGAAAGGATCCACCTCACGACAAGCAGCTTCATCAACATCAGGTACAGTCAGTGTACGTGTGTATGTGTGAATGTGCGTGTTTAAGGCTTGAAGGAACAGGGACACACAGAAGGCACCAAAGAAAGACAAAGTGTAATCCATTAAGTGTAATCTCAGCTGCCCAGAGCACATCCATCAGCGGCTGTGTGTGTGTGTGTGTGTGTCTGCAGCGTGGTGGGGCCTGCGCTGACGTTCAGGATCAGACAGAACTCTCTGAACCTCAGTGCCGAGGACGTGGCCAATAAAGCAGGTGAGTGACAGGCTCTCTCTCTCTCTCACACACCTTCTTCTCTCTTCACTCTCATTCCATCCTCAATCTACAGGCAATTTAACAAACAGCCTGAGAGAGAAAGAGAAAGCGAGAGAGGGGAGGGGCCAACGGCATTAGCTGTGGCTCTAATTATTTCAAACATCACCTCCTGCTCTCTAACATCTCGCAAACACTTCAGAAGCATTAGCCTACTTTCAAACACTTTTCACTGAAAGGATGTGGCTGGAAAATTTGTCTACATCAGATACATCATTTAGTGCCTCAGACTGAGATGTCACAATTTGCGGTTGTTTTTTTTTTCTTTTGGCGACTGCATTTCATATTTGCTCAAATGACCGTGTGACTCATCATTTTTGCATTTATTATGCATGAAAGTGATTATGAACAATTTACTTCCCTTTGCTCCTCAGTGGCTGAGAAGAACTTCTTGGAGGGAGAGACGGGTCTAAAGATCATTCAGACAGGAGTAGGAGAGGTGGGTGCTGTTGTTTTTTTGTCTGTGTGCTTGCTTCTCTCTCTCTCTCTCTCTCTCTCTCTCTCTCTCTCTCTTTCTCTTTCTCTTTCTCTGCGGAGATGCCCCTTTTTACGTTGCAAATACACATTAATTCTTACTGACAAGTATATAGATTGACCGTTCGCTTAATTGGTTTGCAAAGTGGGCCACTCATTCTTGGTACGTGTGTATCTATTGGTGATGCCGGACTCATTATCCATCCATACAACTAAGCAGGGAAGGTTCTAATTAGTATTTATTCGAATCGGTATGCCATTTCATCCCAGGATGTAAATCACATATTGTGACATAGTATTGGCTAATTCTTTTCAGATTCACATCACATTCAAACAAATTCAGCAGGCAAGAAGGGTGCAGAAAAAAAAGAAAACGAAAGAAAGAAAAACGCTAAAGCCGTTTCTCTGTTCTTGGCTGTCCGATTCTGTCTCTACTGTACCGTTCTCCCGCCTTAAATCCTCCAGTTTTTTCCCCCGCTGCTCCTCAGTTCTCTCCCTCACCCACTCTTTCTCTCCGTGTCCCCTGCCATTCACCCCTCTGCCATTCTTCTGGCCCTTCTCTTTTTGTTACCTCTGCCGCTGACCCCTCCCCTCTCCCCCTTTCTGCCTCTTACTCTCCCTACCCCACTCCCCCCTTTTTCTCCCGTGGCCTTTGTGCTCGCCGTGCATATTCAAGCATTCGCCTCTCTCTCCCTCGCTCGCACTCTCTCTTTTCACTGCGTACAGCTGTTGTGGACCCTTGAATGCGGCCGAGCGGCTTTTGTTGCATCCGGCTGCTCATATTTTTAATTATTCTGCATTGTTCTGTTGTGTGGCTATGACACTCTTTGCTTTGAGATGTGTAATGTATGAATGATGTGTGTGCGTTTATCTGTATGTGTGTGTGTGTGTGTGTGTGTGTGTGTGTGTGTCTGTGTGTGTCCTTCTTTTGTGCCCTATCTTTCAGTTTTCTCTCTTTCTCTTTCTCGCTGCCTCAGTAATGAGACCTGGTTGCACCTGCTTCTTTTTTGTCTCTCCATTATGAGGGCCAAATCCTCTTCTGCACCTCCCCACCATCACCTCTCTCTCTCTTTCTCTCTCTCTCTCTCAATCTCTCTGCTTCTATCACTTCTCTTCGTTACTGAATTGAATTGAATTCATGTATATGGTTCGCTCTTCGTACTGAGTTCTGCCTCCTGCAACCTCCCTCAGATTATCCAGCAATCTTGTTAAGTGTGATATCCACTAAGCAAAGCATGTGGCTCGCATACACTACCATAACAAAACACAGAATTCACTAAAAGTGCTGGAGAGACTGTCAGTTCTTTGTAGTGTCAGAGTGTAGCATGTATTTGCGCACGGGACGTGGCATTTTAAATTTTACCAGTTTAAATATTTATCAAGGCTCACAGTATTTATCTCATTACTGGTTTCCCTGCAAGTTATCACTGTTTAAAGTTCACTATTGCTCTAGTCATATTTGAGGGGGGACATTTTCCTGCTTATGTACAACACTCAGCAGTCTGCTGGGTTCTTTTATTATGTTATTACCTAATGACTGGGGTCATTCCAGATGTGCTAGAGTGTACTAACTGGTAATTCATATGAACCCCCTTTTTCTGCACCATCACACTTTTTTACATATCCTATTCTTTTTATTGTCTCCTCATGCTCTAAGCACCCCCCTCCCCTCGGACAGCCCCCTCCCTCTTAGCCATGAGCAACATGTGGAGCAGGGCTGTGGGATGTGGGGCCTTCAAATGAGCCAGCAGCAGCTCACGGAGCCACATTCGCCCTCCTTTTCCTGCTGCTTCCATTCATTCCATTTCATTTGTCCCTCACGCTTCTCCCTGGCTTTCTTCTTACAAGATCGCCACACAGGGACGTAATGTTTAATATGCTGTTCGCAAGGTTCCTATGCTTGGGCTTTACGGAGGCTGCTGAGTGTAGATTCAGTTCTGCGTTGGGAAGAGAGACCGTCCATGCTGGTGTAGTCCCGGTGCAGCGATTAATCCGGGACATGGGTGTTTGTGGGCTTACATGAGCCTTTTCTACGGATTGATACTAAGGTAGGGCTGAAGTGCATTATTTTAGCCTACTTTTGTTTTTTATTAAGTCAGGAATATAGTTATAAGGAATTTTGTGTGTGTTTATAATTGCTTTCTTTAATGTAGCTCATACTACACTTAGGCTACACATTAGAATTAAATTTAATTCAAGTAATTATAAGAGATCCACAAAGTTAAAAGTGTACACTTACAGGGTTGTATTAACAGCTGGAAGGCTCATTTTAAGTCCAGGTGGAAAGTGTAAGAGTGAAATCAACATTGTAGATTTTGCCACATATATTTTCAGATTGAAATTTTTTTTTTCATGCAGACTGTGAGACAGCAAGTGGCTTTCAGGCTTGGTGCAGTCACCACATCTGCCATCTGATATAACCCAGTTAGTCTGATTCAGTGCTGAATTGTTCTACAGATCACTTCTTTCTCTTCTACTGTGTAAACTGTGATCTGGGATAAGCCTGAGCACATCTGGGTCTATTTCTGTGAATAAAAAATAAAAAAATTGTCCTACTTACAAAATTTATTAAAAGATAAAGCTCTAGACAAAGTGTATTTTTTTGGATTATTGAAAAAAAATAATAAAAATTGAGACACAGCAATAGTTTGTATGAGTGTTTTTAGCATATCTGAAAGGGGCGGAAATGGTTAGTTGTAAGGTAAAGCCTGAACCTGCTCATAGTGTCATAAATTGTAATATAGAAGAAGCATGAATGGTTCCCATTCTTTGGCTTTGATTTATTACCCCAGTTAGTAGTTGGACCACGCCTTGATGAATTGTTGATTCATTAGTTGTGTGTTTGTGTGCAGTGTAGCTTGTAAGGTGTTTGTGTAATAAATTTGCAAAGAATGTGGTTATGTAGGGAACTCTTATGAGACACGCACCAATAACTGGCTTTATATTATTACTATTACTGTTTTATATTATTAAATCTATGAATAAATAAATGATATGATGGATAATACTGCTGCTGAATTCAATTTAACTGTTACATTTAGGGGTATTCAGAAAAGGTTTTTTTGAGTTGTTTTAAAGATTTCATTTCATATTCTTTAAAATTCAGTTATCAAAGAAATACCGTTGCTTGATGTGCTTCTGTACCCACTCCAAAGTGTGATAGCGCTAAAATGAGTAGGTAGCAATCAATCAAGCAACATCAACAAAATAACACACTGTTTGAATCTTCCATATGGCGTTCTAGACCTTTTCTTTTTAGATGGTTCGCTAACATAGCGTCTCCGGTGCTGTGTGTGTGCGTGTGTGTTTGCATATGTACATTTGAAATTAAACACTGTTACTGAGCACTGAGCATAGCATCTCGGATGGTGATGTCAGGTGGATTGGTTGCTGTGGAAACCAGGCAGTGCAGTCTGGATGAGTGAGATGATGTAATGCGTTTGTAGCCGTTGCAGGTGCCCCGTAGTTCACTGGATTTCTGTGGGTTTCATTTAGGAATCTGCGCTTGGATTATCTTTAAGTGGGAGGCCGCATCAGGCTTATTATCGCCCTCATCCCATCCTGTGCTTTCTAGTCTCACTGTGAGTTGTTGGTTTTAGTCAACACATCGTGCACGTTTTCAAATTTCCTCCAAGCTGTCTGGCTTTTGAGACATTTGTAATGTCAGAACACATCTAAGCAAAATGTTCCACTGTAGACTGTTAGGGATGCATTTTCTCTGTGAGAATAATATCAATTATGTTTTAGGGAATTTTCCAAGACATGTATGTTTTATGGTTTTATGTTTATGTTTTTTTGGAAAGGTTTTTTTGTTTATCGTAAATATATAGTTGATCTATTCCTAGTTGAGGACAGTGCTGCGGCAGAGAGAATTCTGACGAGTCATGCCCCGAATGCTCCAATCAGATAACAAGGCAGCTTTACTCTGCAGCTGAAATAAAGTTTCTAGGACTGAATGGGGAGAGATAAAATGCAGACTGCTTACTGATGGGATATGAGATTCGCTGAGATCTCTGAAAAATGGCTCACACTCAATTTCTGCACCACTCCGTCTATTGAGATGCAGATAGGGAAGCTCTATATGATCTTAACCCCCAAATCACCCAAAACATGCACACACACACACACACACACTCACAATATGTGTGTGAGTGTGGCTGAGGTTAAAAGGCTCACTTGGGGTCAGAGGGGGTTATGGGGGATGGTCTAGAGGTCCTGGGACACAGCTTATTATTCTATCAGTTCTCAAGGAACAGATGTTATCACCAACAGACGTGCTCTGCTTTAGTATGCTTTCAATAAACATCATATACATATAATTTACTACTTTTACAGGGCTTTATCTTCTTCTCTGGAACCCCAGGCTTATTATCTAGTAATATAATCTTAAGACTTGAGTAATATAAAAGATTGTAGTTAACAGGTCATTGGAGTTTTAACTCAGTGTGTGTGGAGTGGATGAGTGGTATGTGTAAATGACTGACATTCTCCTGTGTCTCGTGAAGAGATATATTGGTTTGATTCAGTGAGTACTGGGGAGTTTACATGCAGTGCATTCAGTTTCTGTAGTGTTCCCTCCAATTTTCTCACAGTATGAATGCTTACTAGGCTGCTTTTGAAGGGCCAGATTAGGCCTAGTCCTTCATCAAATAATACCTTCTATATACACATTATCCATTGTGTGTATATATATATATATATATATATATATATATATATATATATATATATATATATACACATATATCACATTATTGTTCAAAACCTTTGGAAGGCTTTATTTATTCATTAAGATATGCCTAGTTGCAGAGTGCATGGAGTACGATGTGAGTGCAAATGGGTGGTCAGCATGTGTCTCTTTTGCAGAGAGAAAGTGAATTGTGTTTTATCAGCCACTCAAAGCTCTTTTACTCCTTCTGTGACTACGCTCTCACTTCTTACACTCCTCCATGCCATTGGCCTACGCTTCTCCCTCGCGCTCCCTCTCTCCTCTCTACCTCCCTCGTTTCTCCGCCTGGCCCTCTCGGACCCTGGGGGGCCTTTGTGCTCCTGTCCTAAACCAGCTCATTTTTCCTGCCTGCGCCCCTGCTTCATTCTGAAAGCCTGTCACTCTTCCTTTCGGGGGCCTCTCTGGAGTAGCAGGTGAGGCACCCCACGCCCCGTCCCCTTCAACCCCACCCCCCATCCCCGATTCCCCCCTCACCCTTGTATTGTCCCTCTGTCCAGTTGCACACTGCCCACCCCCGCTTACCCCCTTACATACCCCCTTATCCACTCTCCGGAACATTCTTCTGGCCTTTCAAGAGAAAGGGCCGAACTTGGGGAGGGATGAAGAAGGGGGACAGAGACCCGCGCTGAGAAACGTGAGGAATGAGTGGAGAAGGGAGAAAAAAAAGGGGGGAAGAGGGTGTGAAGAGGACTGAGAAAAAGAAGACAGAGGGGGTGGGGGGTCAGGAATGGTTGGTGAATTTTGAGAAATGCTGGAAAGAGGGAGAGGGTGCCTTGACATCTCCGTGGTGAGACAGAAGGACGTATTCACACTCGTCTCTCATTGCTAACTCAGCGTGCTCACTTCTTCGGGTGGCTGTGATCACCGTTTGTCTGCAGGCAGTTCAGCGAAACTGCTTTACATATCCATGTTCAGTTAAAGCCCAGTTTTGTTTTAGTTCGATTCAGTGAATTTGTATTAAATGCACTAGTCTCAGCAATGTGAAAAACATATTAATAAAAAAAACACTTCAAACATGTATTTTTTTTCCCTCTTATTTTCTCCCACTATGATGCTCTCAAGGCATGTTTTTGTAGCATCAGATTAGGCCTAGTCCTCCATTAAATTATACTCACTTCAAAGAGAGGCTTAATCTGTGTCCATCGCACCAGCTGTCAAGGTTTAGACATGGGATTAGTGATTGAGTTTATCCTGGGTGTGCACCGACCAATTGGTTTAGGCTCAATAAAAGTGTGTAAAAATTGGTCTTATATAATCGAATTATTTTTAGAAGTTGTCCAGCAAAATTCTGTTGATTCATAAATGCGGCATCAAATGTCTATGATGCAGGTTAAATTCATTTTCATTTTATGTTCTTTTTTCATCCCTTTTTTGGCTATTCTAAGACACATTTTGTTTAATAAGTAATGACTCCAGGCAATATCCTCTCTGTTCCTCTCCTTTCATCTCCTGTCCTCTCTTGTCCTCGCTTTCTCTCTCCTCTCTCTCTCTCACTCTCCCTTATTCTCTCTTTCTCTCACCTCTCTTTCTTTCTCTCCCTCATGGCTGTGGATTACACAGAGCATTCTCTTGTTGCCATGGCAGCACCAGGGCCTGTTCTCCCCTGCGGAGGCTCCCAGACACCATGGCAACATCAACAGGCAGGGGTTGAAGGCAGGGGGCTGAACACATTTTACCTCTCTCTCTCTCCCTCTCTGTCCTTTTTTTTTCTCTCAGGAAATGAGTAAGAGTGGCAAAAGAGAATCAGAGAGAGAGACAGAGAGAAAGATACAGACAGAGAGAGAGAGAAACAGTAAGAGAGTAAGAGATCTCTCCTCTGGCTGATTAACCCTGCGTTCAGGGGAGGGGTCTCCTTAATTGTTTACTTGTTGGTAATTATGCGAAGGGGGCGAGGGGCAGGTGACTTTTGCTAATTATTTCAGAGGGTTGAGGAGGGCTGGCACGTGGCGGTATGTGTGTGTGCGGGTGAGTGTGTGTGTGCGTCTGTGTGGGTTGCCCGGGTAATTAGTCGTTGATGATGGCGCTGACATCCAGCTTGTTTACACAAACAGAGAGAGAAACAAAAGAGACAAAGAGAGAGAGAGTGCGAGGGAGACTCTCTGTTAACTGTGCCAGAGAGACCACCCAAAGCCCGCATCTAGCATGCTCTCTCGTCCTCTGTGCTGCTGTTCCAGACACTTTCGGCTGGGCCTTTGGCTCCTCGCTGCATTCACGAATAATTGTTTCTTTTTTGGTGGCAAAGTTGAGCCCAAATGGCTGTTGAAAAATACATGGTTCTTTATTCCATGTTTTCCCTCTCAACTCTCGCCTCATTGTTTAATTGTTCAGTATAACACTGAGAGCGCAGATGCAGCTGAGTAGATTAAATTTACATTTAAATTGATTTTGAATGTTTAATTACAATAATATGACTGGTTGAGATTAAGAGGGTGTCCTATTCATTTGCCAGGTTTTCTGTTCCCCCTCTCTCTCTCTCTCTCTCTCTCTCTTTCTCCCTGTAGAGGACTGAGGGACTTCCTCAAGCCACTCGGATCGGAGATGGTTCACGTGGGGTCGTCCTGACCATGGTTGCCATGGCGTGTGTGGGTGCGGTAGTGTTGGTTGCCCTAGCAGTCGCCTGTCTGCGTCATCATGCCCGTCAGCTAGCCTCAGGCAAACTGGGACTGGGCCCTGAGGCTGGAACTGAGACTCACTTTGATTACCAGGTGGGAGTGCAAATCACCCCACAGAATTACAGAAAAAAAAGGAAGAAGGAAAAAAAGGGAGCCAATTTGGAAAATGTGTGTCAATTTGTGTACCATAAATTTTCACTGTAATAACAAAATCTTGTATCCCTGAAATAGTAATATTAGCAGAGATTAACAGTGTAATGATTTTAAGCGGTGCCTTAATGTAGCAAGATTTTTTTTGTACATAATTTTGGACAATAATGGTCCATTCATCATGAAATGTGCAAACAATGTAAAGGGCAGCTTGCATTTGCATAAAAAAAAAACAAAAAAACAAAAGGTTTTGATATGACAGCATCAAAATAGTAGATATTACACTCCTGTACTGGACAGGCTTGTCATATTATGATGTAGTCAAAAAGGTAATATAATCCTTGTAAGCAGTGCTTTTTATCTGTGTCTGTGGCTTTCCTGCACGTGTCTCAGGAGCTCTGTCGGCAGCACATGGCAGCGAAGTCATCATTTAGCCGTCCGGAGCCGGGCGGTCGCAGAGGTACAGACACATCCCGAGTGAGCAGTGTGTCGTCTCAGTTCAGTGACGGGCCACAACACAGCCCCAGCTCACACAGCAGCACACCATCCTGGAGCGAGGAACCTGCCCAGTCCAATATGGACATCTCAACTGGACACATGATACTGGTACAAAAAACGACAGTTACATGCACATACGCTTGGCCACCTCACTGTCAGTTGCCAAGTCATTGTTATAGAATGGGGTAATTCCTAGCCCACACTGTAAAATGTGCTGTTCATAGCTCACACTGTAAAAAAAGATTTGTTGTTTTAACTTTAAAAAGTAAGTAACCAGGCTGCCTTCAAATTTAGAGTTTGAACCTGTAATTGTATGTTAACAGAACAATTATTACTATATTACATTCTGTGAACTTAGTATTTGAAGTTTAATCAGATTTTAAAATAGTTAAGGTTAAAATAATTTACTATCTAAGTTCAAGTTAAACATTAAATCATATTTTTACAGCCTTGAAAACAAGCACATTGATGTGAGCTAATAAGACCAATGAAGATGGCATCAATGAAGATAAAATGAAATGCAAGTTAACTAAATGTATAAATTCATTATTTTTATGTTTGTATAGTTTTATTCCACAAATGCTGCAAAATGCAAGATTTTTTATGTATTTGTCTTAATCAGCTGCCATCTTAACTCTAACAATTGCAATAAAACCAAGCACTATCAAAATTATATTAAAATAGATTCAATGCCAATCCAATGGGCAGCTGCATTACCTTGTTTTGTCAGGCTTACATGGAGGACCATCTGAAGAATAAGGATCGTTTGCTGAAGGAGTGGGAGGCTCTGTGCTCGTACCAGGCCGAACCCAGCTCTGTCTCCATCGCCCAGAGCGAGAGCAACCTGGAGAAGAATCGCTACCCTGACTTTGTACCGTGTAAGTCTACTGTCTTTCTGTATTTTTGATCATTTCCTTTAAATATTTTTTCTTTGTACAATACTTGGTTTGTGCAGTAGAGAATAATGCTAGAGAATTGCGTAGATTCATTCACATGGGTCACACCTGGCACCATTTATAGATGGGTTTTCTGAGTGGAGTACATCAGTGCTGTTGGGTGTCTTACATTGTGTTTGTGTGTTTCAGATGACCATTCCCGGGTAAAGCTGAAGCCTGAAATCAACCCCAACAGAGAAGATTACATCAATGCCAGCATTATAGTAAGAACTCCAACTGCCTTTGAAAGAATGCACAAATTAAAAGCAATTGCTAAAAAATCCGCAAAAATATTACATTTCTTTCTTTAATGTGGGTAGTTAACTTAATAGTTTTACCATTTTCCTTAACAGATAGACCATGACCCACGTATGCCTGCTTACATCGCAACCCAAGGCCCCCTGCCACACACCATTGCTGACTTCTGGCAGGTTGGTAACAGTTCAGTGGTTAACAATTAACTCCCATACTGCTCCATTCAATGACCATTTACTCACTAGAAACAGAGGCCTGTTAGCCAGGGGCTGAATAATATCAGTGTTCTTTGCTATGTGAAGCCTTTATTTTGACTGCACTTGTATATGAATGTGATGTAGATGGTATGGGAGAATGGCTGCACAGTGATAGTGATGATGACCGCTCTGGTAGAGGATGGAGAACAACAGTGTGAGCGCTACTGGCCAGATGAAGGATCGTCTCTATACAACATCTATGAGGTGAAAAAATTAAATTTCACTGAAAAATTTCACCCTGGATTAGTTAACATGCATTAAGTTCCTCAAAAAAGTTTTTTTTGTAATGATGCCATCGTTCATTAAATGTTCTTGCTTAACATATACTGTAAAACCCTGTGAAAGCTTCTGTGCCACTCACACAAACAAATATAACTCGACAAACAGCACTACATTTATTGTTGCATATTGTATTGCTTCAAGTTATGCCATCAATGTTAATTAAGGGTGACATAAATCAGTCAAGGCAATCATCAGTTTCCATAAATGGTTTGTTTAAACTCGGCCGAGTCTATTTTTACAACACATAAATCATAGTCTAGTATGTACTTTCCGTTCAATCCAACCTTTACACCTTGTCCAGGTGTTTGTGCATGAGTCGATGGTGATAAACAGCACCATATGGTTGTCTTGGTCCTCACTGGGCTCCCTCATGACCCTCAGGTGAACCTGGTGTCAGAGCACATCTGGTGTAAGGACTTCCTGGTGCGCAGTTTCTACCTGAAGAACGTGCAGACGCAGGAGACGCGCACGCTGACCCAGTTCCACCTGCTCAGCTGGCCTGCACAGGGCATCCCCACCTCCACACGCCCCCTGCTGGACTTCCGCAGGTACTGCTACAGCTGAGCACAGCACCGAACTCAAACACAGCCATTCACATATTGCTGCTGTCGGAATAAAACCTAGTATCTCCATTTTTGTCATTTTTCAGTTTTTGACAAAATTTGGAAATGCCTACTGCCCTTTACATTATATGCAAATGTCATGATAAATGGACAAAAAAAAACAGCCCAAAATTACTTGGAAAAAGTCAGGTTCCATTGACTTACATCGAAAGTAAAGAATGTTTTTTCCTTCTCCTGTAAAGTTATTATTTTAGATATATGAGGTTTTGTTCCGGAAGCAGCGAAAAATATGATCATACTCATACAGACACAGGGGCGTGGGAGGGCATTTTAAGTTGGATGTGCTGGAATTTTAAGCAGCATATCAAGATGGAAACAGTGATTTCATGCTGAGATAATTTGAATTGTTTTTAAATTTACATCAAACAGAATGACTCTGGAGAAAATATTGATATTTTGACAACAGAATAGTTATAATGCACATAATAATACAGCTCTACACAAGTCACTAATATAGAAGTAGCAGATGCAGACTGCTCACTTCACTTTCTCTCATTCTGAACAATATTAAGATTTTTAATCAGACTGGTTAATCATATTGTTGAAATTTGTTTCATCATGTATCACACCCATATTCAAACTACCCACTGTAGAGATAAGGCTTGAAAAAATATTCAAAACATTCTGTGTCTTTACAAGACACGTCAATGCTATACAAGAAATGTCAATGCTATATTCTCATTAATACTGCTTTTAGTAAAGAAATAAAAATGTGTTTTCCATTATGCATTACCTGTTATTCTTCTCAAAATCTCATTACATCCAACATTGTTACAAATGAATATACAGAATTTTGGTATGAAAATTCTTCAATTATGTTGGTTGAATTTTTTTATTTTTAAAAAGAATGTTAGGCCTGCTGTCACAGGGCACAAAGCTAGCCTATAACTCTGCCAGAACTTTTACTCTGAACAGCTAAACTTGCTTGCATTTTAGCAGCATGCCCTCAAAGTGGTTATTTCAAATATATGAATGATACATAAAGCAAACTCCACCTATGTGGACAAGCACACATATACTCAATCTACACTATGCTTTAGCAATAGCAGTTGAACAGTCCTGAAAGTAAGGGGTGGTGCAACACCTTCCCACGTCCCTGCAAAGTGAAGTAAATTCTGTCATGGTGAACTGTTGCAAAGTCCTAAGTCAATCCTTACTATTTGCTCTCTTTCCTTATGTGGGTCCTGTTTTCACTGTGTCACTTAAGCCCTGCAAAAAACCCACCCTTGAAGATGTGTTTACTCAGTTCTTCTCCCTTCCTTTGCCTTTGCATTTGGGATTCCTGGGTCATGCTACCTTCCCTGCTCTCTTCCCTCTTAATGTCTCTCTCTTTCATGCTCTCTTTCTCCTCCCGCTCTCCTTTCTCTGCCCTTTTCTGTGATGGAGGTTGGTGGGCTCCTGAACGTTGCACACCTCCCAGTGTCATTTTTGTGGTTTGCAGCTAGTAGTCTGGGTCCAGTTGCATAGTCACAAAAATGATCATTGGTAGGTGTGAGTGCAGCAGGAACGAGGCTGAAAGGACGCTCCATCGCCTCTCCTTCTTCCTCCTTCCTCCTCTGCCTCTCTCCTCTAAACAAGGGAGCTGTGACATCTGCGCTTTTCCTTTCCTGTAAACCCTACACTTTCATCTGACAGATTGATAGCTCAGAGTGAAGCAGCATGTACATTTAAAGAAAACTGAAAAATATTGTTTGGCTGTTGAATGGCATCTCTCCACTACCAATGCTAATCCTTTTTTTTTTTTGCCTGGTCGTCCTTTTTTCAGGAAAGTGAACAAGTGCTACCGCGGCCGCTCCTGCCCAATCATTGTGCACTGCAGGTAAACAACTGCAATACCAGTTTCAGTCTCAAGGGGGCAGAAAGGGACCCAGATATATTATTACTGTCATGTATTTTATTTGAGGGCAAAAGACTGTAATCATTTGCTTTGTTATCTCTTGTAGTGACGGCACTGGAAGAACTGGTACATACATTCTAATTGACATGGTCCTGAACCGCATGGCTAAAGGTATTCTACATGCATTCAAAGTCTCACACAGTTCACACTTCATTGAGGTTTACTGTGTTTGTCTCATGACTGTGTTCTTATGTTTCTAGGTGTGAAAGAGATTGACATTGCCGCAACATTGGAGCACATTCGTGACCAGAGGCCAAGTATGGTGCGCACCAAGGTATGGGAGTCATTTGTGCATGTGGTGTAGAAAATGTGCATAAAGTTTGTGCGTGTGTACTTGATTCAAATATATTGATGTACGTCTTTTCTTCTCTCTCTGCAGGACCAGTTTGAATTTGCTCTCACAGCCGTGGCAGAAGAAGTGAATGCCATTCTGAAGGCCCTCCCACAGTGATCCATTGTGTGGTGTGCCAGTCTGCCTATATGCATCCTTCTCTCCCTTCACACACTCACATAAGCTATTACATGGACTCTATCATGCTCAAGAAATTTTCTAATGCATTTCTAACCATGGCCTTATTCGCTGAAGATACAGGGAAGGCTCTATGAAATCAATTTAACAGTGATCACTGTGTGCTGGGTACAATGGATAGACTTTTTGGAGTGAGTCAGTCATAGCTGGGCAGATAGTCAGGTAAACTTACATAAGCTTCAGGTACTGATACAAATGGACCTAATTTCAGAGTGGCAAGTTTTAGCACATCTCTTTTTCCTGCCAATGGATGATGCCAATTGAGAATCTCAACTCTGCTGAGGTCAAAAATTACTGAATCCACATTTATTGTCCTATTCAGTCAAACATGGTGGCTATATGTATGCACAGTGCTAACATCTGAACAGAGGAAGACTCTTTTTGGAGGAATGTACTGCTCGATTAGTGTATCAAACACATAGTGTAATAACCATCACTCAATGTGCTTGCTTTTCCTCATGTTCTTTCTGACCTGTGGAAACTTTCTGTTGTGTGATTATTGTAAATAATTCATTGAGAAGTCTATTTGTTGATTCCTGTAGCAAATGTGTGGAAAATTATACAAAAAAAGAGAAATATATGACTATAATTTTTAAATTGTTCTCAATTAAATGTGGTGTGGTGCAGCAGCATGGTGTGGGTTATTTGTGCTCTGTCACCCTGCTCCTGAGATCTCCTGTGAAGAGGACTAGCTTTTGGTTGTCAGAGAACACAGTAAGCAGACATACAAGTTTTAGTCAGAGAAGTGTTGCTGTTTTGGTCTAAAAGTCTCTGAAAACTAGTGTGGCACTTGCGGGCGTTCCTGAGGCTTCGGGTATCAGACAGAAGTGTAACAGAAGGAAGCCGCTGGCTCGTCACTCGTGCAACACCACAGTGCTGCCTGCTAAGGTCACAGGAAGCCTTCAGGTCAGTGCAGTCCAGTTAGGTTTATGTCAAAGCCTTGTGGGATGTACCCTTCAGTGTAGGTGAGCATGCACTAGTGGCAAGCTTGTATGAGTCATTATTTGTTTCCAATGAAATAAAAGAACATGAGAACCCTTTGAACAAATATTTGACCTTTATCATAATATTCCAGATGATTTTGAATTCCTAAATATAGCATTTTAAAAGTGCTACACATTCACTGTTTCTGTAACACTTAACATGATTTGCAAATTCTGTCCAGTAGCTTCCTCCATAAGACACTTTACAAATTAGCGTGATAGAGATTCATGTGGTCTGAATATCAGAAAAATATCAGAATAAGTTTCCAGTCTTTCAGAGCTTTGACTACTCCCACAAATACAGACACACACACACACATTCTCAGTACATGTATTGACCTGTTTGTTGTGTTTTTCCAAATAAAACTTTGAAAAGAGTGAGCAGCAGCAGAGCCAGAGGGCAAGCAGAGCACCTGGGAGCTCTTCACCTGTTCAGGGCACATGGATGGATGAGGCGTTAGTGCTGTCACTGAGACAGGCTACCTCTACTGCTCTACTGCCATTCCCAATGACATACCAACACTAGCATATGGTGTTAAGGTGAGTACCACTAGACAGACAGGCTAATGAAAATGTGAGGTAAAGGTGAAACTATTTATCTAATTATAACACCTCTAAATGTCTTCTAAATTACATTCACTTATTATTTTATACTGAAGGAATGGGCAACCCTCTAACCAAGCTTAGGATTGGGTTCAACTTCAAATGCTGTATATTTGACTCTAATAAAATTTGACCTAATAAAGATTGGAAGCAAGCTCTGTAACTGTGCAGAAAAGCTCAGAAATCATAGATGAGGGTAGCCCACCCTTACCCTACAGTACTCAGAAATGGACAATCTGGTGTTAAGGATGCACTATACACATAATGAAAAAGTAGAGGGTTTGGAGTTTGAACTAGACTAATCTTTACCTCAAGGGACAGAAGGGGGGAGGTGGTGACCAATCAGCCTGTGAAGGCCTGGAAGTCAGACTCTGTAACGGCAGGGAAAGGGAGTCAGGTAAACACAGACACAATCAGAAGCATATGCAGATGAACATGAGACACATCAATAATGAGAACTAATGAGGATAGTATACTTTACAGGCCATGGCAGCACCAATGATTACAAGAAAAATGTTTAGATACAAGAACCTGTTGCAGGTTCAAAGGTTTTTTTTTTTGTTTTGCTTTCTTTGTGGGAACTTCAGCTTCACTGTGTACAAAAATACAGTGCAAATTTTGTCCAATGCAGCTAGAATTACAGAACAAATGTAATCATGGTTTGAGAAGCATTAAAAGGAATCCCTATAAAAATTACACAATAGAGCAAAATATGGCATGGTTTGCAAAAAGAAGTGCTTATCATCAAATTGGTTTCTGACATTTATTGTACTTCCTATTAGTGTTGACAGCTCCAAGTAAACAATTAGCAAATAACAGATGTTTAAACAAAAATGTAAAAAAATGCAAGTGTTATTTTCATAAGTAGCAAACTGCTGCCCTAATTAGGGATAGATCTGTTTGGACACTCTCGGGTAATATAAACTCAGTCCTTTCAGACGCCACTTATCAAGAACAAAGTGCACATTCTGTAGCTCTTTAAAAAAACACACTCTCTTAACATGGTGTAATATAAAAATATATAGTGAAACAAACTGCCGGTTACAATCAGTATCATATTTGAAAACAGTATGTGTTTATGTTACTGTGTTGATTTGCTGGATTGTACATTCTGCCTATAGCATATAAGAGAAATGGTGCAGCTTTTACACATTTTATACCCGTACCTGCTGACCATTTTGGTGATTAATAACCAAATGGACAAGCAGGGGATAACAGGACACATCTAGTTCCTTTGGCAACATTAACATGAATTGGCACATTAAGTATTGCATTCTCAACCACAACCATGCATCCCAAACCTTACAAAGAAAAGGCACAAGCTTTGAATCGCTCTGATATAAAACTAATAACATATTAATTAACAAATTCTTCTTTTCCAACCTTCCAACCTGCAATTAAATGCACTTCAAATCTAAGTGCTGAGGGTCTCTTACCTTCTCTTACTGACTGTAGCTTACATTACAAGAGGGGAGTAATCTATTGCATCATTATGATGTACAGAATTAACGTAAAGAGGAAGGCCATCCTGCCACAAACTTTTTCAGACAGTGTAATCAGTTTAAATTCTGCTTTTTTGCAGTAGTTGATAAACAATGTTTTGTATAATCTTGCATTGAAACATTCATAGTAGCATCATTTTGAGAAATTCCTCATCGCCTGAAAAATTTTCTCACCACATTCAATGGTTCCCTTTGAAAAGAACTCCAAACAAAAAAGGCTGTAGCAGAAAAGCTGCAAGAATACAGCTACGTATAACCATAACCTTCCTTCTAACAGTCTGATTTATCTTTATCTTGGAATCTGAAAGGCAAAGATGACTCATTCAATACTTTCAGTCTCCAAAATCTGCATTGCTCAGCACTTGCAGAGACCAAAGTTCACTTGGAGAAGGGAGATAAACTAAACAAGGCTAACCTGACTCACACTAAAACTTCATTATTTAATAGTCAAGCAGTGAATTCAAATAAAGCACAAATATGTAGTGTATAGCTGTATGTGATATGCTTCAGTACAATGCTCATGGTATAGCACTGGATCTCTCAGAAACAAAACCTTTGCAATTCATTATTACCTTTGCAAAACTGTCAGCTGTTGTGTGAACTAACTTCCCTGTCATAAACCAACTCATATTGGTACCAGTCCTGTTCTTCACTCCACACAGTAAAAAATCCAAAACAGAACAAAAAATCACTCTTCCTAACACAGTGTTATACGCTCTACAACAACTGGCAGAGATCTCTCAATCGGCACACTGTACAAAACTATAAAACGGGATTAAGAACACCACAGCAGCCATTCGAAGGGGTTAATACTGATTACATCATGCAGCAGTGTTTAACGGTGTGTCCACTCTCTGCTCCACCGCTCAGGATTGCTGTCAGCTCACATTAAGACACCACACACCGACACTTCCTCCGTCTTTTCAGCACAGTTGTCCCATTTGCTATGGGCTCTTTGCCCTCTCTATCCTCTACAACAATCCCCCCAGGGCTGACACTTCTGTCTGATCCCCTCCCTGTTTCCCTCTCCTCTGGAGATGAAGGGCTGCTTTGTGCTGAATCATCTGTCCCATGCCTCTCTGCACTGGGTTTATGAGTGACACCCCCCACCTTCCCACCTTGACCACCCTGAGCCTGCTTGTCCCGCCCTCCCCTAGCACCTGAGATCATGTCCTGGGCGGAGGCGGCCGCCCGCTTCTGGGCCTCCATCTCTGACAGGCTGTAGGCCAGTGCCATCTGCAGGTCTTCATCCTCCTCATCCTCGCTGGCATCGGGGCAATGGAAGAAGGGGGCAGAGCTGAAGGAGCGCTGGGTGCTGTTTCGGGGGGTGTGGTTAGCTAGGTCGGTGTGGGTGGCTTTCGGAGGGAGCTGCTGCTGGTGTGTCCGCTGAGGCTGGCTGGTCTGCTCTCTGCGACTTAGTTCCAGAGCTAAGGCCATCTCATCTTTCACACCTGAGAGCATGAACACCAACACTGTTACAGTGCAAGGTCTGCATACCTGACCTGACCAGACTTTAAGCAGTGGAACAGCCAAAAATCTAATTTACATAATTTGCTCCTTATTACAGAAAGAGTCCATATAGTCCTCTAGTTTTGCATTAGAGCTGTGCAACGAATGTAGCTTACAAGTAATGAAACTTATACTGGACCTTTCTTAGCACTACAATATCACTGACGTAGTTGCACTTGTGTTGCTGGAGTTTTTGAACACTGTGTATCCTTATGTCCACTTTAGACACACCTATCTTGTTGGTTCACCTTGTAGAAGTAAAGTCAAAGAGAATAACTCATCTGTTGTTGCACAATTTGTGTAGTCCTTCATTAGTGGTCAGTTTCTGGGTGCCGGACACTGTTGGCTGGATATTTTTAGTTGGTGGACTATTCTCAAGCTATGACACTGAGTTGTTTAAAACTGCAGTAATGCTTTGCCTATTATCCACATCCACTCTGTGCAGCACACCCATCCACCACCATGTCAGCATCACTGTAGTGCTGAGAATGATCCACTACCTAAATAATACCTGTTCCTGTGGGCGTCTACACCACTGATGAATGGGGTGAAGAGGGCTCAAAAATTATGCAGAGAAAAACATTGACTACACTTTAAAATGAATTAATATTTTAAATTAAATAAGCAAGTAACCTGGTTGCCTTAAAATTTGGAGTTCAGTGAACTCCTAGTAGTTTTCTATAGTGGACTGTCTGTAATTGTAGAACTACAAAATGCACCTATATGGTAAGAGGACCTGATAAAATGGGCAATCAGTGTATATACAGTATGCAAACATAGCTCCAGTGCAAAAATAAGGTACACTTTAGACACCAAACATGTCTAAGCTAATCTGACAGACTATATTTGGGGTGGATTTATATGCTTTTTTGGATGAACCATCACTTTAAATCATCCCACTACTATGAAAACAAGAAGACTACAGGGACTGAAGAATGGATGTGTAAATATTACCATTGATGAGGACAGTCTTCAGAACCCCGTCCTCCTCAATCTCTGTTCTTTCTTGCCCATTCTCTCTGATCCTGCAAGCACAAATAAATAACAGAACTCTGTTCTTACTGAAAAAAGCTTTAAGAAGAACGCTTCACAGTTATTTGGTTCCTTGTTTATGAAGATTTGTTTAAACTAGTAATTATGAATTAAGTTTCAAATTATAAATCCTTGTTTTGAACATCTGTCTTGAATATGTCTTAATGAACTAAACATTCTTTACCTGACTCAAATAAAATCAGCTTAATAAGGAAAATAGCAGCACAACATGCACAACAACTAGGTGACAATAATAAAACAATATAAGATTACATTAGGTAAGCACATAGAGAAGTGAACTTACTTTTTTGTGGTGGTGCGTTTCCCATTGACAATGCGTGTTGAAGTGGATACAGACTTAAAATTCCCCCCTCCCATGCCCCCCATTGAGGAGGAGGAGGAGGAGGAGGAGAAGGTGGTGAAGTCAACTGCAAGTGAAAGAGAAATCAATAAATGCACAAGGGAAAAATACATAAACAGAATTCCCCAGAAAATTACAAGATCTACAACAGGCCAGTTTTTAAGCTTCAAAGAAATATTTCTTAACTGTACATTGTTTTAAAAAGTGACCTACAGAGAAAAATGAGGACCTCAAGATATGCTGGATCAACTAGTGCTCACATATTATGTTTACTTCTTATTTTCACAGAAGCATTCAGTTTATTGTGAGCTGAATCTTGGTCTAAAATAACTGGTCTATAGCATCACAGTGAACATGTGCTACAGAATGGAATAGATTCAAACCATCTGCTGAGGGGAAGGAGAAGAACCGACTAGTCCCGAGTCTGGAGGAGCCATGGTGACCGTGAAAGGCGCTGTGCATGCCTCCAAATGGGAAATCATCTAGCAGATGTGAGATACAGAGAAACAGAGAGAGATTAGAAACAAAAGAGACACACACAACTCACTGGGACACTGCAGAAACAATAGGAGAGGAAGAATGTGACGAGCTCATGAGAGTTGTAGGTGTGAGGGAAAATATGACAGAGAAGAAACAGCAGCAGTCAATGAGCCTCCAGTCAAAGCATGCACTCCAGCCGACTAACCAAAGAAGTCAGCAAATGGATCCTGGCCTCCGAAGAACTCCCGAAACACCTCGTCTGGGCTGCGGAATGTGAAGGTGAATCCTGGGAAGTCGTCGGGATAAGAGCCACCTCCAGAGCCTTTGTGGAAAGCAGATATACAAAACCATAAGTGGGTCTTTCCTGAACGCATAGAGGAGAGTGGGGCCCAACCTAACATATTTTGCTTTTTCTAAGTATTTCAGCAAGATTCATATTTTTATACAAGCAACTTACATTTCCCTGCTACAAATGGAAATGTAAACTTTGTTTCTAGCACCTACCATTTATGAATAATTCAGCTGAAAGCAGAGTGAGAATAAATGTTATAACTTTCCCCATTGGTGGTGTTCACTGTAACAGTCTGAGGGGCTAGCCGTAAAAATCAGTCAGCATGGTGCTATATTACAGATACCAATAGGCTGATTAAAATAATTTAGTAGTGAATTATGTGACTTAAACATTTGGATCAGTAATTGTAAAACACTTTATGGTACAAGAACAATCTTCAGGGTGAATCTTGAGAAATATCTTTGTAAACTGCTGTGAAAATTCTCAGATGACATTGCAATGGGAGTACAAGAAGCAAATTCTACTGCAACCTGTTTAATTACATAAAATATCCATGTTACATTGTTTCCTATGTTAGTTTATGTCCTGGGCTATTCTATGAACAAAAATGGAGTATAATGAAATTATTAATACTTTTAATGATCGCTGTAAGACAACTTCCTTACCTGAGCTCGGCATGCCACTTTTCCCATAGCTATCATATGCTTCTCTTTTGCTTCCTTGGAAATGATAGAAAAATGATGGAAAAAATATAATAAAATATAATGACCTACAGGAAACAAAATTGTATGCAACTGGAACACAGAGGTCAAAGTCTTGAGGGTCTTACTGTCTGATAGGACTTCATAGGCCTCTGCAATCTCCTTGAATTTTCTCTCTGCCTCATCCTTGTTGTCTGGGTTCTTGTCTGGGTGCCACCGCAAGGCCAGCTTCCTGTAGCTATACACACAAACACATTTATACACAAGTGAGTAAACAGAGGTTGATCATAACAGTGTGTTTTAGAGTTTGCTCCTTTAAGAGCTAGTTTTCTATCAACTTCTTTGTAAACTACAATACAAACTGCAAATCGGAAACACAAAATAAGGATTCTGACAGTGTTAGGTTAATCTGTGTACCAGATCTGCAGTCCAAGCGAACAGAGAAACCTGATGCTGGTCCAGGACAGAGCATTAGTCCACTGGGCGTAAATAGTGCTGAGTCATAAAAGTTTTAAAGGGAAATGTGCCCAGTCATCCTATTTGTGACTGAGCCATGAAAACGAAACACAAACAGGCTTCGCTAATGAACATCTACATAGAGCACTAATATTTGCATAATTCTGTAAGGCATGCATTAGTGCTTAAGTGTGCCCTGACATGGAAATACAATACAGACATATTGAGCAATGCGTCTGAGTGCTCAGTTTTGCAAGTGTCTGTGAAGTAAACCCAACTCGGCTATTTGTACACTGCCCCTCATTGAAACTGGCAAAGCAAACAGACTGACAAGAAGACTCTTCATTCTGCTAGTCTGTCCATAAAAAAAGAACTTGAAATAACAAAATTAAGTTATTGATATGTTTGTGTAATGGGATCTTACGCTTTTTTGATGTCATCTGGAGAGGCGCTGCGTGACACTCCCAGAACGTCATAATAATCCACCATGTCTTCCCCTCCTCACTGTACCTACTGCAACCCCACCATGAAGAGGAAAATAAAATTAGCTCTGACAAGACATCTCACTGAACTTTGTCTCTCATGAGTGTTATTACATGCTGATGACAGGGGCCTAGAAAACAACTTGTGTCACAATAACTTGTTACAGTGCTTCATGGCTAACCTACAGAATTTGACAGCCTCCGTATGAATTGGGATGTTGTTTTATTTTTATTAAATGTACTACACAAAACTGTTTGCATACTGACATAAGCATATTGTATTATATATATATACATAATACATAATGTTAATCCACTACTAATGAATTGCTGACGTTTCCTCCGTAAACTATAACTGTGGGATTTGGATCAAGTGACTGAATATAGAACGGCATTTCCCTCAGATGGGGCCGTGTGCCTCTAAACGCCTGGAGTTCTCTGGAAGCCACACACAATGTGCTGTTATTTCAAGCTCCAAGTCCGCGATGTGTTCGGCCCATATGGCCACTGACAGCTGTAGCGCCCACACTCGTCATCCTATTACACCGGGGGTGGACAAAGTAGCCCAGACTAACGGTATTTACTGACCAGCAGGTTTCAGTACGTTCAGTAACTCAGTACACCGTCTTTTTCATGTTACCAACAGAACGAAGCGAGAGGAGAGTATTTACCTTTTTTAGAAGCGTCCACCGAGGAGGCGCAGCGTCTCTTCGTAAACACGAATGTATTATTTTGGGGGGAGCCGCTAAACGCGCTGCGCGAAAAGAGGCGGATCCTTCGCGAGAGGGGTGGCTAATCTCGCTAATCTCTAACCGACGGTCTCTGTCACGGATATACACACACAGCATGCGACTGAGTCAATTTCTTTCCCGTCGCGCTGCTCTGCCGGGCCTCATATCCAGACTGAGGGCTTTTCCCCGCGACTATATTTGTCCCCCCGCCGCCCTTCTCCTCCGGGCCGCGCCGCTGCGTCACAATCAGCTGAGCACGAGTGCAAAAAAAAGAAAAAAAAAGACATAGAACGTCTAGAATATGCCAGGGGGTGTGACGTCACTGCCCCGCCCACTTCTTCTCCTCTAACTTGGGTTGAGAGTTGGTGTGAGAGTGAAATACTACAGTAAACGTATTATTTTGTCCAATTAAATGTGAGATAGTGATTTTATTCGGAGGATGAAAAAACGTTTACCTTTGTCGGGTCCACGTCTACTGGTGCCAGACGTATTTCTGTTGAATCAAAAATACGGCAGTAAAAAGTTTCCTGATGTACCCCACCATTGGCCGCCATTTTAAGATTTCAAAAATAGGATTAGTAATAATTTATCACAACAACAGACAGTTGTTGAGGTCAGACTGAGGCGAAATGTTAACTGCAGTTACTACTTTAAATCGTAGAGCGCATCTATTTGACATTTTACGGGAGTCTGTGAGCGCGAAGATAGAGGAGCGCTTCAACTGGCACTTTTAGTACAAGATACTTGAGATCCAAAAGACGTTTCACTCACACCTAATAATCTCCCTGCCCCTCAGAAAGGGTTACACATTATGCTAAGTCTTGAATGTAACGTAAAAGTGTATTGAATAGTACATAAAATACATAGTGTGGTGGAAATACACAAACAATGATCCATAATTTGTTTTATGTGAATTAATAAGAAACTGGTTTTGTAATCAAATTACTACAGGATTCCTGGAAAGCAGCCAGCCATTTTCATGCAATGTCATGTGTTTTTAATAGATTTTTTAACTAGTGGCAAAATCCTCTAAAAATGGCCATTCAGTTATATAAATGTTGCAATTAATTCCATAAAACAATTTAGTTGTTATTTTTAGCATACTGCATTACATTCTTGAAGACCACCTTCTCTGGTGTGACTTTCATGTTTTTACTGTAGCCGTTTGTAAAAATGAATGCAAATTCCTGAGTCAATTCACAAAAACCCTTAAAAAGGTTACTTCAAATTTATAAAATGTTAATATTAAATTGCAGATGTCACAGTGTCAGTAAGTATTTGTAGGATAAATTAGGTCACACGTTTTTTCTTAGGACAAACAGAGATTATGCTATTTTAAGATCAAAAATGCTCCTGTCCGAAGTCTCGTGTTTGGTATGGAATGTTGTGCTCTACAGCATGGTTTTTCAACACCCGTCCTGAGGAGCCACTGCCCTGAACAGCTTCAGCTGAGTATCATGCCCTTCATTAGTTTGATTATGTGTGCTAGAGCAAAGCTGTGGGTCCCCAGGACTGGAGTTGAAAACAATTACAGTCATATGCTTGTCGCAAATAACATACTTTGACTATAGTTTATCACTGCTGCATTGTTCATTATTATGTATGTTAGAAAACGTTACAGTACAAATGTGTATTTCAAATAAGGGTCATTTTCAGCATGAGTGTCATGTTAGAAAATATACTCCAGAAAATTCACTTTTTCCATTACTTTTTAATTCAGTTTCAGTTACAAAAACATAGCAGACCTTGTATTTACCATGACAGTGATCTGGAATGTTGTTTCTGAATCAATTCATTTTGGCCACTCTGATGACTGCATATTTTTCTATGCAGTTTAGAACATCATTGGTCATTTATTTTCTCTTCAATACTCTTCTCCTTCTTCATCTTCTTCTCCCATGCTATCAGTGCCCACCTCTTCGTAATCCTTCTCTAGAGCTGCCATATCTTCTCTGGCCTCTGAGAACTCTCCCTCCTCCATTCCTTCTCCCACATACCAGTGCACAAAGGCTCTTTTGGCATACATCAGGTCAAACTTGTGATCCAGACGGGCCCAGGCCTCAGCGATGGCTGTGGTGTTGCTCAGCATGCACACAGCTCTCTGCACCTTGGCCAGATCTCCTCCAGGAACCACAGTAGGGGGCTGGTAGTTGATGCCCACCTTGAAACCAGTGGGACACCAGTCTACAAACTGAATGGTCCGTTTGGTCTTGATTGAAGCAATGGCAGAGTTGACATCTTTGGGCACCACATCTCCACGGTACAGAAGACAGCAGGCCATGTATTTACCATGACGAGGGTCACACTTCACCATTTGATTGGAGGGCTCAAAACAGGCATTGGTGATGTCAGCAACTGATAGCTGTTCATGGTAAGCTTTTTCAGCAGAGATCACAGGAGCGTAGGTGGCCAGAGGGAAGTGAATACGAGGGTAGGGCACCAAGTTGGTCTGAAACTCTGTTAGATCTACATTCAGAGCTCCATCGAATCTGAGAGAGGCAGTGATGGAGGACACTATTTGGCCAATGAGCCTGTTGAGATTGGTGTAGGTGGGGCGCTCAATGTCTAGATTCTTGCGACAGATATCATAGATGGCTTCATTGTCTACCATGAAAGCACAGTCTGAGTGCTCCAAAGTGGTGTGGGTGGTCAGGATAGAGTTGTAGGGCTCCACCACTGCTGTGGATACCTGAGGAGCTGGATAAATGGCAAACTCAAGCTTGGACTTTTTGCCATAGTCAACAGAAAGGCGTTCCATCAACAGGGAGGTGAAACCAGACCCAGTACCTCCACCAAAGCTGTGGAAAATGAGAAATCCCTGAAGGCCAGTGCATTGGTCAGCCTGTAGGGAGGATAGACAATTTGAGGATTATGTTAAATTCATGATCTTTTTATACTATTATATATGTATACTTTTATACTATTATGTTATCAATGAACATCACGGTTATGTTTAGTTCTCACTCAGAATCTTATTACTTGGCTCCCCAATAGGACTTTTATTAAAATGCACTTTTCTATTAAAATTGAGAAAACCTAACCAGTTTACGGGTCCTGTCCAGCACCAGGTCAATGATCTCCTTGCCAATGGTGTAGTGTCCGCGTGCATAGTTATTGGCAGCATCCTCTTTGCCAGTGATGAGTTGCTCAGGATGGAAGAGCTGACGATATGTGCCAGTACGGATCTCATCTGAAGAAAACAAAATTATAGAGAGCAACTATAAATTAAAATGGACTCCCACAAGACCCAATAGCTTTTATTTATACATAATAGTTATATAATTAGGCAGTGTCATCTTACCAATCACTGTGGGCTCCAGATCTACAAAGATGGCACGTGGGACATGTTTCCCTGCCCCTGTTTCACTGAAGAAGGTGTTAAAGGAATCATCTCCTCCTCCAATAGTCTTGTCACTGGGCATCTGCCCGTCCGGCTGGATCCCATGTTCCAGACAGTAAAGCTCCCAGCATGCATTTCCCATCTGGGCCCCAGCTTGGCCAACATGCATAGAGATACACTCACGCTACAAAAATGCATAGGAAGAGAATGAAAAAAATGAAATATCACTTCTCAGTTCATGAGAAATTTGTACAATTGTATGCAAAAGTTCAAAAAACTTCCATCAAATTACATTTTATTTTCAATGTGAAAATAAGTTAAAAGATCCTATACAGAGAACATACTTAAATGTCATTTACTGAGTTTAACATATTGCAAAAAATAAAACATAAAATGTGCCATAACATTTGCTCAGTGCACTGTGCACAGGATTTTATTTATTTATTTTTTTTCAATATGCTACAAATCAGCAAATAAACAGTGATTGTGTATTTAAATGTGCAGAAGTATATTATCTGTAGAGGATGTGTTAACCTCTCGTCTCTTAGAAAATCAATAAAACTTATCATTTAACCAAGGGTGCCCAAACTTTTGCCTACGACTGTATCTGTGTGTTCTCTATGTTATTTATGGTAGAAAGGAAAAAATGTGAAATGTTCTCCCCTCTGTCTTCTGGACTATGGGGACTTTCTGTTCCAGATTCTTCATATGCTCTAAATAGTGCCCTATAGTATAACAGAGAAGCTGCTTTGAGGTCAGTACTGAATGCTCAGCCTTTTCTTAACAATGAATAAAGGACATTCATCAATATTTTGCATCTCAAATTAGGGCTGAACTTGATGACCTCTGTCTGTCGGCTAAACAACTTTGCAGTTCTTTTTTCATCTCTCTTATCTACTGTTTAGTCTACAGTGCTGTCCTGTCCAGTTACTGTACATTTGCATGTGCGTGTCACGTTTAGGCCAGCTCATTGGAGCTGTGTGTTGGAGAGGAAATAGCCCAATTCCCTAGAGGACAGCCCCTATTCTACCCCCTCCCCTGTCCCATTCAGCTGCACACCCTCCTTTGTGTAACAAGTAGAGATGTCTCGCCCAGGCTGCTTCAGCAGAAACAGACATATCTATTATTCCACACGGCTCCAGTCTCTCCAGTGTCAGTCGCTCATGATCTCATCTACTGCCAGTGCCTCTATGTATGTCATGAAGGCAAATGAATGCTTTCATTCTCTTAAGAATGAAGGCATTGCCCTCACAGAACTTCCCTTAGCAGAGTCATCAGAGGGTTTTCTCGTTATTTTGAAATTGCAGAACCACATGAAGCAGAGTCACCCATCTAAAAATAAAGAAGTGAGCATGTATGCTTCCTGACGGAATCTGTAGCATTGTCTAGGATTTGGCTTTGTAGGCCTCAGCCACATCCTCTTTATTAGGAGAGGCATGCTCCCTCCCTGTGCTCTAAATGTTCCCTGTGTCTAAACACTTTATACACTATAAAATCAGCCAGCACTGCTATTTACTTAAGCTAACAGACTTATTTAGCTATACATTCAAAGCACAGACAATTTCCGAGCTATACAAAGTAGAAATAGTTTTAATCACATGACTTTTTTGTTTTTCACTAATAAAATCATGCACTGATAAAAAGTATATACTTTACAGAGTTTTATTCCACAGATTGCTAAAAAAACGTTAGTAAGAGTTGATCTACGTCAGCACTCACCATCTTGACAGATTTTCCTTCAGGCCGACTTGAGGATTCGGAAAGAGAAGGCAGTTGTGGGGGAGAGAGGGAGAGGTGGGGTTTTTATAGTGAGGGAGGAGGAAGGGAGGGAGGAAGCAGGAAGCAGGATCGCCTGTTGGTGCGACATGGACAGTTATGCAAAGAGGCCGCCCTCTAAGACTGCGCCCAAAACCACATACTGTATATTATACATACTATACTGATGAATGCACTACTAATGGTGATGTCCTACTGTGTATTACTATTTTGTATGGTACTATGCGGAATTTGACGCAGCAAAAGCCCCCCCCCCCTCTCTTTCTCTCTCTCTCTCTCTCTCTCTCTCTCTCCTTTTCCCTCTCTCTCTTGGGAGCTCTGGGTGTGTGAAAAACCATCTGGACTTTTTACCGACAGTGGGACGAACTAAACAACTTGAAAGGAATTTTAAAGTACACCATTTAAAGCAGTCTATGTTGTAATCTTAAAGCTCTTTGTCAGTTTTGGGAAAGAGCAAAAAAATATGGACGTTTCACACACATGGAATTGCCTTTAGGATGATGCAAGTCCTCTTTGTCCTCATTGCAAGTTTTTCTCTGCTTATGTAGCATCTGCAGAAGCCTTCTGTACTGTAATGAAATCCAACAGGGCAAAATTTTTTTTTTAAGTTTTTAAAGGGTCTGAAAAGTTTTGGAAATAGTTTATTTGTTTGATTTACATTTATACAGTAACAGCACAACAAGATTTGCAAAACAGATTTAAAACAAACAAAAAAATACACCACTTACAAATTCATACTGAGCAGTTTACACTAGTGGTATAAAGATTATTTAATGATATATAATTTGTCTGCTCAATAAAGACAAGAATCTGCTCTTTATTAAGAAAGCAAGGAATCACACAGGGCCAGTTGAATGATTTGTGTGGTACAGGGTAAATGTGGATGACGCAAGCAGTACTTCTTTGCACCATTTCTTTGTGTAATTTCATTTTTGCTCCTTGTTTTATACTAGTAAATCATCCCACTAAAAGGACCAACGTTGTGTAAAAGAAATGAGAAAAACTTAAGCTTTTCAGGAACTTCAGAAACAAAATCTTAATAAGAAGCTCATAATAAGAAGCATTTGCAAATATGATGAATTTTTTTGTAAAACAGACTACGTTACTCTAAAGTACAGCTCTGTGCAAAAGTGAGAGACCACCTTCTTATTTAGTTGGTTTCCAGTCAAAATAGCTAATAAGCACAAGTTATTCATTTTTCAGCATTAGGGAAAAAACAGAAACAAAAATATTAAAAGACCTCAACAAATAAATATAACATCGAATGTCAAATGTTTACATATTTTATGTCTCTGCTTTTTGCTTTTATTTCCATTCCTTTTAGGAGGCCTGCTTTCAGCTTTTGCATGCTGCTTGTAAACACCTCCAGTTCAGTCTTAGAAGTTGGTTGCATTTTCTGTTTCTCACAATACAAGAATTCCCAATTACATTTACATTCACCAGTCCATGAAACCTTGCTCCACATCTCAGATGTCCAGTTCTTGTGTTCTACTGAAAATCTTCATCTTCCTTATTTACTTCCTTTTCTCAGTGACGGTAAGTGAACAAAAGGTGGTCTCTAACTTGCAGAGTACATGCAAAGTAATGTTTATTTATTTATCTCTTTCTTTTCCCTACAGTATTCTGCATTTGTAGCTGGCAATACATTTATAGGTAATAACATTTAACATAACATTTGTAGTATAACATCTAGGTCCTACACATCACTACATTATTTAGTCCTTTCTGAGATATGTTTAAAACTCGACTCCATCGTCATCCTCATCTCCCATGCTATCAGTGCCCACCTCTTCGTAATCCTTCTCCAGAGCTGCCATGTCCTCTCTTGCTTCTGCAAACTCTCCTTCCTCCATGCCTTCTCCCACATACCAGTGCACAAAGGCTCTTTTGGCATACATCAGGTCAAACTTGTGATCCAGACGGGCCCAGGCCTCAGCGATGGCTGTGGTGTTGCTCAGCATACACACAGCTCTCTGCACCTTGGCCAGATCTCCTCCAGGAACCACAGTAGGGGGCTGGTAGTTGATGCCCACCTTGAAACCAGTGGGACACCAGTCCACAAACTGGATGGTCCGTTTGGTCTTGATTGAAGCAATGGCAGAGTTGACATCTTTGGGCACCACATCTCCACGGTACAGAAGACAGCAGGCCATGTATTTACCATGACGAGGGTCGCACTTCACCATCTGGTTGCAGGGCTCAAAACAGGCATTGGTGATGTCAGCAACTGATAGCTGTTCATGGTAAGCTTTTTCAGCAGAGATCACAGGAGCGTAGGTGGCCAGAGGGAAGTGAATGCGAGGATAAGGCACCAAGTTGGTCTGAAACTCTGTTAGATCTACGTTCAGAGCTCCATCAAATCTGAGAGAGGCAGTGATGGAGGACACTATTTGGCCAATGAGCCTGTTGAGATTGGTGTAGGTGGGGCGCTCAATGTCTAGATTCTTGCGACAGATATCATAGATGGCTTCATTGTCTACCATGAAAGCACAGTCTGAGTGCTCCAAAGTGGTGTGAGTGGTCAGGATAGAGTTGTAGGGCTCCACCACTGCTGTGGATACCTGAGGAGCTGGATAAATGGCAAACTCAAGCTTGGACTTTTTGCCATAGTCAACAGAAAGGCGTTCCATCAACAGGGAGGTGAAACCAGACCCAGTACCTCCACCAAAGCTGTGGAACACGAGGAAGCCTTGCAGACCAGTGCATTGATCAGTCTAAGCCACAGAAAGGATACAGAGGATAATACATTATTACTGTTGCAGCACCCTCATTATTCCAGCGCACCTGGTTCAACTCACTAATGCAGTGATTATTTTAATTAAGTTTGAATGACTAGGTGTGACTTTGCAGTGCTTAGACTCTGAAACACTTTGTGGTTGAAATGCATGGGCCTGTATTCATGAAAACTCTCAGAGTAGGAGTGCTGATCTAGGATCTGCTGCTATCTGTAAGATCATCTTAAATAAGAAAGGAATCAGGTCCTAGATCAGCGCTCATGCACTAGGAAGCTTTGTAAATACAGGCCCTGGTCTATTTTGTACTGAGTGATTAAGAAAGAAATAATGATAATGAACGTCAGCTATAATAGCTAGTCGTATAGGAAGAAAATTGCCATATAGCTCTGAGGCATGGCTTTCATACCAGTTTGCGTATGCGGTCTAGGACTGAATCGATGACCTCCTTTCCAATGGTGTAGTGGCCACGTGCATAGTTATTGGCAGCATCTTCTTTGCCAGTGATGAGTTGCTCAGGATGGAAGAGCTGACGATATGTGCCAGTACGCACCTCATCTGTTTGTGTGAAGAGGGGTGAACACCTTTACAGCATGAAGAAATACCTTCTTTAAAATGTACTTCAA
The DNA here is from genome assembly GCF_904425465.1 of Colossoma macropomum. NCBI lineage: Eukaryota > Metazoa > Chordata > Actinopteri > Characiformes > Serrasalmidae > Colossoma > Colossoma macropomum. The sequence continues at coordinate 31,823,589 of NW_023494784.1, read as the reverse complement.
ATAACTTATTGCTTTAACGATCACAAGATTTGGTACATAATTGCTCCGCATAATTTGTAAGTATATTGCACATTCATTGTATTAAAAATGTGCTTATCATAGTGCCTTTATAATTTACATCGTTCATAATTTGCCTATGATTAACAATGCAAAAAACAAACAAACAAAAACAACAACAACAAAAAAAACAGAATACTCCCCTCAAAATAACCTTTGGCCTAGATTCATGTTTTAATGCTTACCAATCACTGTGGGCTCCAGATCTACAAAGATGGCACGTGGGACATGTTTTCCTGTTCCTGTTTCACTGAAGAAGGTGTTAAAGGAATCATCTGCTCTAGCAGTTGTCTTGTCGCTTGGCATCTGCCCATCTGGTTGGATCCCATGTTCCAGACAGTAAAGCTCCCAGCAAGCATTTCCAATCTGTGCTCCAGCTTGGCCAACATGGACAGAAATGCATTCACGCTGCAGATTGACATGCAAAAAGTAGCATAAGCTGCACATGCATTTGAACAGATACAATAAAATCTAGCCATTGAGACAAGAGGACAGATTACAGAATGTGGTATATGGCCATTAAATTATACCCTTCTAATTATAACATAATGTAGCAGTGTCTCTTTTGTCAATTTGACCCTGTCAGTTGATTGTCCCTACCATGTTGTATTTTCTCTTCTAGCCGATGTTAAGTGATCGGGATGAAGATCCAAATGCTTCTGACTGGGAGGCACAGCATATTTATACCTAGGTCCACGTATCTGTTCAATGTAATGAGAGAAGACCTAGAAGTTGATACTGTCATTTAGCAGAGAAAGAGAACAAAGGGGGGAAAAACGAGGTTAGCACCTCCTATACTCTGAGGACGTTTTTATTGTTGTTCTGGAGTGTAAATCTGAATAGACTTATGCTGTGATCTCCACAGTTGTGCTACATATGCAATGTTCTAATAGTGTTAAACATTTTACGAATCAGCACCAAAGAATGTAACACTTTACAATGAGAAACACAGAAACAGTGACTTCAAGATCGTGTAATTTTGGTAAGTAGGACATTCATGATTTAGCACAGTAAACATATAGACAAGCCATTCCCTGAATTAAATGTGCCGATTCACAGAGGAAAAATAAGGTCATGTAATACCCTGTTCAGTGCACTTTGAATAGGGCTTTGTCGCTGGTTATTGAAAAGTTGTAATATAATAGCTGTTCAGATTGACTTGTAAGGCACTTATGGGAAAGAATAATGACCAAACCTTAAATTTATCTTTTGTGTAACATCCTGGACATTTGCATAAAGTTTGGTTCACATCCTCTACCCTGTAATCTGAATCCAAACCTCTCAAGAGGGTATTGTACCATTCAAACAGATTTTTTATTTGCAAAAAAACAAACTATCATATTTATTAAAAATTCTATCCACTTTGTTTTTGTTAGTAAGTGATCATAAGCTAAATATAATAATTAAAAATGTAATATTCTCTAACAGCTTAGAGGAAAAGCTAAACACTGGGCAGAGCTAAACACTGTGACTGCAGTGTTGATACCTCTGGAGTCTCTTTAGTGCCACCCTGCCCTTGGCATATCCTGTCCTTATTCATCTCCTCTGATCAATCATATTTAATGATAGTTATTTGATATTGTAAACAATGAGTTGCACAGCTTTAGTTTCACTCCTGCTAGGAGGGTCTTCTTCAAAGCACATGTTTTGGCAAGAGTTTGTGAGTATAATATCAGCTATGAATCATCCACTTTGTTCTAACCCTCAGCCGTGAACAGAGGCTGCTAAGCTGATGTGTTATGAGTGCAGAAAGCTGCTGTCAGTCTTAAAGAGACTGGGGAAATGAATGCACCGACGTACATTCTGCAGACAAGGGCAGTACCCTTTTGCTGGACCACATTTCAAGCACGCCTTTCCTCTGAAATACAAAGAATTTTGTCTTTTTCATAAAGAAACTTCAAAGCAGCTTTACAGAAATGGATGTCCAGACCCCTAGTTGGCAAGTCTAGGCTGACAGTGGAAAGGAAAAACCTGAGCTGACGTGAAGCAAGCAGTCCTTATAAGGAGCCTAGATTTAAAGAGCAAATCCATCCTCCTCTGGGAGGCTCCAGGTAGCAAAGTTACAACTACAGATGAAATTTAAAATTTACTCTTTTCACAAAAAAGGCACTCACGTCATAGGAAATATGCAGTCTAAACTTTAACTGAAACCAACAAACCAACAAAGGCCTTAACATGGTAAATGTCACAGATTTATCTACATTTAAATAGTGACCTAGAAATAATGCACAATCTTATACATTCTGTCTTCATTTTACTTCCCTTAACCTGTTTTTTTCTTTGTTTTAAAATTTTAAAAACCTTAAAAAAATCTTTATTATCACGGAGTATTCATATATTCATATCTGTAAAGTTAGAGACAATAGCTTATCTGTTGGTGCACAGTTTGTGTCAGTCATCCTCTAGTTCTTCATCAGTGGTCAGCTTTTGGCCACACTGGATGCTGTTGGTTGGATATTTTTTGATTTGGTGGACTATTCTTACCCCAGCAGTGACACTGATTTGTGCCAACAGCTCCAGCAACACTGGAGGATGGGTTGTTAAATCAGTGAGAGCAGTGCTAGGACTAGGGCTTTTGTGATCTGGGAATGAATAAATGCAAGTTTTTGCAGACCGTGTTTACAAAACGTTCCATTATTCTGTGAAGCTCGCTGATCCTGAAAGCCTTGCTTATCATGAATCGCACCAACATCATGCTGCACGAAAACATGTAATACAGTAAAATCTCCACTAGAGGGAGGCAAACCGCCACAACTCATAGTACATTTTACATGTAACCTACATATTCATCGCTCAGATTTTTTGGTCTGCGGGCTTCCTTCCCTTCATGCTAAACATTGGCAAGAGGAAAATCTAGAAACAGTAACATACACAATTTTCAGCACATGACATGGCAGTTCAGTTGGACTACATTTTTAACTTTTCATACATTAGTGTCACCGTATTAAACACTCTAAATAAATGATAACAAAATCTATCAAAGCTTCATTTTTTAATTTTTATTATGCAATGCATATTAAAAATGTAACAGAATTTTATGGCTTTATTTTTAAATCATTGACTGTGGTGTTAGGCCACTGCTTTTGTGATCTGGAAATGATGGTTGACTGATGTGACTAGAAATGCAAGTTTTTACACAGCACATGCAGCAATTTGTGAAGCTGGCTGACCCTGTTATCCTGCTTACTATGAATCCCACTAACACTTCACTCAAGCCAGTAGTAAAGTGAAATATCCACCAGAGGGCGACACATCGCCAATGCACAACCATCAGCTAATAATTAAAACAGTCTGGATAATTTCTATTCTACTATTTTAAAGACAGTTGATTCTACTGTATTTTGCTTTCAGGGCAAATGATTAGATTAGATTTAGGTTTTGTTGGGACAGTGATTTTTACAACTGCATGTTCAAGTGCTTCAGACTTAAAATGTGTTGAATATCTCTACATTTATTACAAATTGCAATTACATAGTACTAGCCCTAGTCATATCCCTGGATTAGCTGGACTTTGTAAACTGAGTCATTTATTGGAGAACTCCTATAGAAATTTGCTGGGATGTGGAAATAAAAATGGTGGTGATCCAATACCTCTATGTTTAGTTACACAAAAACTGGAATAAAAGCCTACAAACATTAATCTAGCCATTATAGCAAACTTTATTTCACAACACTAGTGTCTACAATGTCCACAATGGTAACTAACAGAGGTTAGTTGATTAGTTGTGAATGTGCAGTCACTGTCTAAGAACCAGGGCTGCTATGGAAGAGTACGGCTTGACACTGTGGCCTTGTTGAGCAGTGGAGGGCATTAGAATACTGTAGCATTATTGATAACCAAACTTTAAGAAATGTACAGTCTGCATGCGCAGACACCTTCACACTCTGAGAACTTTCTTCATATCCAGTTTGAGTACACAAAGTGCTGCTGCAAAGATAAGAGAGCACTGACCAGCCTGTTAAGAGGTAACACCCCTGCTGCTGTGCCACAGTTTGATAAAGAATGACAGTTTTCCAACGAATAACTTAAACATCTGGCTATAAGAAGAGCAGACTGATTCAGATAAAGGGGTGAGTTTACTCTGATGGAGGGAAAGGGAGGTAAGAGTGAAACAACAATAACCAGTTAAGCTTAGTTAACTCCTTGGGGGAATAAACATTCATAGAAATTTGTTCACTTAGTATTATTAAAAAAAATAATAGTAAGCTACAGGATGCCCCCTTCCCTTATCCCATCTCTCCCCTCCATAGAATTTGTGCCAGTGGCCTTCTTGATGTTCAAATGACTGAGAAATACAACAAAATAAAATCCCTACAGCACACACACTCCATGAATGAATGATCAGATGAAGCTTCTTTTTCCCGGCAGAAGTGAGTGAGGGGGAGGGAAAGCCCCAGCACTGTAAATAGAGCAGCACTGCCTTACAGAGGCCACCTGAACGGAGAGCTGCTCCTCAACCACAGTTATTTACCATTAACTCTTAGAACGGAATAAAAGACCAAGATCAACATGGTAAGACAGACCTGCTTTTTTCTGAAGTTATTTATAATCCATATTTAATCAATCATGGCTTTATTTTATTATGTTTACATTAATTTATCATAACACATTAAGATTTTACATTTGCTGTCATAAATGTAAAAGTATTGCTTTTCTCATTTGTGGTGCCAGACCTTCACACAATAATGGTGAAATAATAAGTTAACTTAACATGACTACATTTAGCTTCATTAAAGCTGATATAAAAACTGTATATAAGTGAATGGGTCACCCACTGCTTACTCAAGAGCTATTTACTAGAGGGTACTTCATAACAGCGTAAGGCATGACCGGATATGTGTCTCATGCTTACTATGAATATGCCTCATCTAAGCCTGTACTGGAGTAAAAATATCAATGATACATATGTTTTGAATGATACTGTTATGAACTGAGAAGAAATATTGCTTGTAGATTAGCATGAATGGTCATTTCTGGTTGTCCAACTGGGGGATCAAGCAATAATCAACCTTTATAGAAACCGCTTCTGTGTCACATCGTGATGACCAGACCAGCTAGTATAAATAGTCCCCTGACTCTGGTGTGCATTACTGAATGCCTCAGTATGTGGCATGTGCTCACAGTTTAAGGTAGCCGCTAAGAGCTTAATTGGGGCAGCATGTTATTTCCAGCTCAAATGTCCCAGAGACACTGACACCGAGTCCCTGTCTTAAATACAGCAGAGGCTTTTTTTTTTTGATCTACCTTAAATGTCGTTGAACATTGCTAAAGTAATGCATTATATTACAAAACATAAATTACTAAGCCTCTTTCTTATCGCAAGGAAAATTCCACAGAGAGGTTCCAACCCTTACATTCAGCATTGTGGTCATTACTGACATCAGAACTGTTTGTTTTTGTTTATTGTTTGTTTATATTTGTGATGGCCTTTTGCCATATCCAAACGTCTGAGCACTCTCTGTACTTAACATATACTGCATATGCGATGTCATTTTAAAACATGTACATCCACTGTTTACTATTATTACTCACTGCTCTCTCACCTTACACATCCATGGTACATCTGATATGACCTTGCTATGAAACTATGAATTTGAATACCTGCACTTTACTCCACCTCAAATTCTCAGCTGCTGCTGAAGAACAACTGTAATACAAATATCTAACAAAATTCTCATTTTTCTCTTTTCTATTTCTTTAGCGTGAGTGCATTTCTATCCATGTGGGTCAGGCGGGTGTGCAGATGGGCAATACTTGCTGGGAGCTGTACTGTCTCGAACATGGCATTCAGCCTGACGGACAAATGCCCAGTCGCACCCCTGTAGGCGGCCATGATGACTCTTTCACTACCTTCTTCAGTGAGACAGGTGCTGGCAAATACGTTCCACGGGCTGTCTTTGTAGATCTGGAACCATCAGTCATTGGTAAGTGGAGTTTCTTAACTTTATAAATCAGTGTTTATTAATCCTGCTGCCTCAGAACCACTACCCTCCAGAGATTCAACTTCCCTACACGATTCATAAGCTCTTCCTGAGACCGATCAGGTGTTTTGGGGGAGGGAATAGTTGAAATTGTGCAGAACAGTGAGTCATGAGTCATAAAAGAAAACTACATCATTTTGTACGCTTTGGATTATTTGACTGCAAACTAATGTACAGTATTAATGTTTTGTTGCTTTTACCAGATGAGGTTCGCACAGGGCCGTATCGTCAGTTATTCCACCCTGAACAACTGATCTCAGGAAAAGAAGATGCTGCCAATAATTATGCCCGTGGGCACTACACCATTGGAAAAGAGATTATTGATTCAGTCTTGGACCGTGTTCGCAAACTGGTATGACAGCTTTGGCCTAATTATAAGATATATTAAAATATCTCTTTTTCTACTTTGACTTCTGCACTTATAAGGGTATAGAAAATTTGAACATATTGGACATATGCATCTATAATAGCTGTTCATTAGTTACTTTACTTATTATTCAATCAAATATTTGTCAGTTCTTGGTTTGGATTGTAGGACCCTGCACAGAAATATTTAAACATTAAAAACCATTTTTGCTTCCTCAGTCGTTCCTAAAATCTGAAACGTTAAGTGCTCCTGATTTTTTGCTTTACTTTAACATTGCACTTTGAAATAAGAATAGAAAAGATTTGCAGAAACCTAGAAGTTTGAATGTTTCCTCAATGCTTGTGTGCAGATCTACTATGTAAAAAAATTTGGCTGATCCCAGATCGTATATTGTTAAATACTATACCTGGCATCAAAATTTAAAATTTAATGTTTTGTGTTGACTTTCTCTACCCATAGACTGATCAGTGCACTGGTCTGCAAGGCTTCCTCGTGTTCCACAGCTTTGGTGGAGGAACTGGGTCTGGCTTCACCTCACTGTTAATGGAACGCCTTTCTGTTGACTATGGCAAAAAGTCCAAGCTTGAGTTTGCCATCTATCCAGCTCCTCAAGTGTCCACAGCAGTGGTGGAGCCCTACAACTCCATCCTGACCACTCACACCACCCTGGAGCACTCAGATTGTGCTTTCATGGTAGACAATGAAGCCATCTATGATATTTGTCGTAGGAATCTGGACATTGAGCGACCATCTTATACCAATCTCAACAGGCTGATCAGCCAGATAGTGTCCTCCATCACTGCCTCTCTCAGATTTGATGGAGCTCTGAATGTAGATCTAACAGAGTTTCAGACCAACTTGGTGCCCTACCCTCGTATTCACTTCCCTCTGGCCACCTATGCTCCTGTGATCTCTGCTGAAAAAGCTTACCATGAACAGCTATCAGTTGCTGACATCACTAATGCCTGTTTTGAGCCCTGCAACCAGATGGTGAAGTGCGACCCTCGTCATGGTAAATACATGGCCTGCTGTCTTCTGTACCGTGGAGATGTGGTGCCCAAAGATGTCAATGTAGCAATTGCAGCTATTAAGACCAAGAGGAGCATCCAATTTGTAGACTGGTGTCCCACTGGTTTCAAGGTGGGCATCAACTACCAGCCCCCTACTGTGGTTCCTGGAGGAGACCTGGCAAAGGTGCAGAGAGCTGTGTGTATGCTGAGCAACACCACAGCCATTGCTGAAGCCTGGGCCCGTCTGGATCACAAGTTTGACCTGATGTATGCCAAAAGAGCCTTTGTGCACTGGTATGTGGGAGAGGGCATGGAGGAAGGAGAGTTTGCAGAAGCAAGAGAGGACATGGCAGCTCTGGAGAAGGATTACGAGGAGGTGGGAATTGACTCTTTTGAGGAAGATGAGGAGTTTGAGGAATATTAGCTTTGCTCATAAACTGTACTTTTTCTGTTAGTGAGAATTTTTAGTGTGCTTCTAAAACAAAATGTAAACTGTTGTTTGTGTCTATCAAAATTAATAATAAAAAAGATGCTGATCTACATTAGAGGCCTGTTTCTGTACTTTAACTGACATTGATTGAGGAACATGTCAAACTGACAGTTGAGGTGCATCATTGATGAGCATGCACCTCATTCTGTATAAGCAAAAAATCTTTTCACCACTCAACTGAAAAAAAACATTAAAATTGGAATTAATTAAAAATAGGCTAGAATTAAAAATGTTAGTCATCTTTACCTTAGTTCCAAAGCTACCATTAGTTCAAAGCTATTGGTTATACTATTACTATGTTTCTCAACCACTGGGCTATGGACCACAAGTGGGCCGCTAAACACCCTTTGGTGGTCCTTGGACCTATACATTGCAACCATTTTGATAGATTTCCATTTTGATAGCTAACATTAGCCTACTCTGTAGATATTTTAAGTTTAGTGATAAGCGTCACATAATGTGGGGGTATTCAAAAATGAATTTTCTTTTTTCTTCCCTGTGGACCTTCATGCTTCCTAGGGATAGATAGGTGGACTTGGAGGTGGTAAATTTTGGGAACCCCTGCTCTAAACCATTTCCTCATGGGTCGCTTATGGTACGCTCATTTATTTCATGTTTAAATCACAGCTTAATTTAAGAATTTACCTCTTAATAGATGGTGTCCTTTTATGCTCCTCTCCAACAAAAAGAGCTACACCATCAATAAATAAGCAAACACTTCCACTCATTTCAGTGACTTATATCCTGTTGAATTGTTGCTATTAGAACACTAGAGGGCGATGCAGACCTATGATGATCCTTCTATGTTGTGCCTTGCAAGCACAGGCAGTATGTCTAGACCACAAGAGATGAAAGAATGTAGGTTGATTAATAAGTGGCCAACAGCAGTAATAGACTATACTAACTAGATTACATAACCAGATCACAAAATCTAAAACTTGGAATCAGAGTTGGATAACGTTGGGAATAGGTGTAAAATGCACACTGTGGAGATAATTATTCTTTTTTAAGGATCACATTTTGATTGGGTGACTTTCATAAATCAGTCTTTGAATTCTTAATTTATTGAGCATGCCTATCAGCCGCATAACAGCTCTGCCACTCTTATTGATAACTACTTGTGATTTTGGGAGAAAGAAGGAAGAAGGGTGGTATATTATGGCTATATGTTCAGATGTTTCTATTTTTATGAGATCAATTACCTGATTATGAAGACAAATAAGCTTGTTAGGTCAGATGTGGTCCAAAAGTAATCAGATGAGATTACACCTTTAAAGTTATCTAAATTACTACTACATTACTGATTACATTATATTACTGATTACATACTTAGTCATATAATTTGTAATCAGTACAGATTGCATTTCTGAAGTAATCTACCCAACACTGCCTGCCACAATAGAAATATGCATTTTACATATTTATTTTAGTTACAGAAGGCAGACATCAGAAGTGTAGATTCCTGAACAGTGGCTGATAGTGAGCCAACCAAACATAGATAAGTCATCTTCATTCAAATCAGAGATTAGTGATGGCTTAAAAGGCTTTAATTTAGCAGTGCAAGAAACTACTCTTTCCCACTTTGTAGTGTTTGTTGAACTATACTAGTTTATACTAGCTTCTGTAGAGCTAGAGCTTGTAAATAGTTGATGAATCATTCTCTTCAGATTTTGCTAGCATGACTTCTGATCCGTCATTTCTTGCTGCAGTTAATGTAAATAAATGTATACCGTTTAATGTATCTAAACCCAAATGCATAAACATTATTTATCATGCACACACAGATCGAGTTAATCAGGCTGAAAGTTGGCTGATTGTGCTGGAATTTTATTGTTTATTTGAAGGTATCAGACTTCCCTAATTAGACTAAGGCCCCACCCTGTTCTAGTTAGTAGGCTGTGAGCAATTACTCAAAATTGGGTTGGCCTGCAGATTTATAGCTGCAAAGGTCAGCAGGATCAAACTGATGTCGTACCTCACTCCATGTCCTAATCAATCGTGCTAGCAACCTCAAATCTACACATGCGGAGAGGCCATAAACTCTGCTACACACTACACACACACACCACAATCCGGAGTCAAAAAGTGCAATGAATTACTCTTTGATTAAGATTTTCACCAGTCGTGCCCTCTCCAGCAACGGCACTGTCCTCTGTGTGCCCACTATCAATCATATTTTATTATGGTTTATTTAATGTAGTTAATCCACATCATTCTAGACCCTGTGTCATTTAGCTCTGCACTACCAAATCAAAATATCATTTCATTTTGATAAATTCATCATAACATTTCACAGTTGAGAAATCCATAGCAAGCTTCACAACTTTGCGCATGTATTTTGTGTGAATTTTCTCTCAGTGCTGTGTTAGTTTATTGTTCTTCCTTTAGAGCCATGAATCGAACAGCGTCCATAAACTATTCCCACAGCACATTGATTTGGTGATGAATCAATTAGTGAGTTATTTAATTAGCCAGGCATTATGGGTCAGTGTTGAGTGCCTTTGATTGTGTGGAGTTGCCAGGTCCTCTTAAATCACTCATTTCAACTGGTGCAGTGGGATATTTTTTTTTTCTTATACAGGCCTCACAGAAGCAACAGTGATGAATAACGAAATGGACACATAATGAAATCTCATTGCATGAACTGTTAGGTACAGCTTCTCCTGTCCTGCTTTGGAAATGGAGACATGTTCTAAATCACTGGGACTATGTAACCTTGAAATGACAGGTAAGTATATTGGTAGTTACTAAACATTGACTTTGGAATGTTATATGATTGTGTGTGCTAATTTATTTGATGGAAAGCCAGACACAATGCTGGCTCTGATATGGAGAGTGCTTGCATCCCTAGCTATTCCTGTGTGAGGAGAACACACTTCCTTTTTTTTAAACCCACTTTCCTTACTTTGTAATCCTTGACTGTAATGCATACTTGGGCAGACCATGGTGTAAAGCCGAAACGTGCCAGGTGCACTATACTTATTATGTAATCTAATTAAGCACATTCTTCATACTGCTTTCCGATGGAGCCCTGGGGAGCAACTAAAACACAAAGACTGTGAAACATCCACTCGAGATTGGCAATGGTGTTCAGCTGTTAGCTGATTACATTGATCTCATTGATTTGTTACAGCTTTCCAGTCATTCCATCTCCAAAGGTGAGCACTTTATCTTTATATAAACACGCCGGGTAGAGAGCCCCTCTATATATTTTACGGAGTAATTAGGTGAAAGTGTTTTAAGCATAAGCATAAGTATTTTCAGGATAATCAATGCTTTTTCATTGTCCAATGGGTCAATACAGGTCCATATTCATTCATCTAATTAATTATCACACAGCCTTTTGTATTGCTCTGACCTGTAATATTTAGTCAGAGGTGTTGACTGACCTAACCAGTGCTGTTGAGACTATGTAGCTCATAACTACAGTTTCTTGACTTTGATTTTCTTTGTTTTGTTTCTTTTCTGTTTGAGATGACAGATAATAGTTTTATAATTACATAGGAAGCACTCTTAACAGTTGCTAATAATGGTGATGTAAGTATACAAGTTGCATGCAAACGTTTGAACACCCCCAGTCAAATTACATATTTTGTTGAATTTCTCAGTAAAACTACACACTACACACATTTAGCAAATTCTCCCTTATTGAGAGCAAAATCAATGTCTGGCTAGAAAACCATGAACATTTCACCCAAAATGAAATATTCACATCGAAATACCAAACAGATCTGTTTAAATTTATAGAATAAATCAGATCTTTCACAATGCAAAGAGAAATCGAGAACGCAGTTGACATGGTGAGTTTGCTGCTGTCTTTAGACTAAAGAAAATGCAGACATGCAGACTAAAGACAATGAAAAACATCTCATATAACTTCACTGAATTATTCATTGATGTCTTTATCATATGTGTTTTTTAGTGTTTACCTGAGGAAAAAGATGCTGATTGTAAATGATGCAAAATATACTCCACACTATAGAGAGTGTAAAAAATAAACCCAAGCAGAACAGCAGACAAAAGAAGACTCACATGAAACACTTCTGTTTCAACAACAACAATCTGTTGTTTAAATAAATAAATAAATAAATAAATAAATAAATAAATAAGAGCCCTAGTTGGTCCTGGAATGAAGCTTAAATGACTCCAACATGGTCCAAACTGGACCAGCCAGACCAGAGATATCTATCATTCCTTTCCTTCTCTGTCCCTACATACTCCTCTTTTTTCTCTCTTCTTTTTCTTTCAGCTAGCATCATCATACAGCAGGCAGCAGTTCAGCACCTGTAGCTGCCGTTTTTATTCATGTGTCTGTTGATGTTTTGAAGCTCACTGGTCGAATGTTAGCAAGTTTGTCTAGTTCATACAAAACATCACTGTGTGGCTTTACGACATGAAGTGAAATATGCATATATGCGTTATGTTATTAGACACTCAGGTCTGTTTATACCTGTTTGCATGTATTTTGATATATATAAGAAATGACACTTTATTTTTTCTCATTGATACTCGAGTGTTGAGAAAAGGTCTGTAATGTTTGTCCTGTTGCAGTCTGAGCTCTGTAACTAATTCCCCAGTTTATTAATTTTCTGCCTTCATCTTTAAAAAAGATTTCATGAGAGATTATTATGGAATTTATGATTGGAGGTGGAGAACTGTGTTTAGTGTTCTGCAAAGAGTGCGTAAGCAGTTTGTAATAAGAGAGAAATGCAGTGAAATATGTTCAGTTTGGCTACATTGACACAAGTAAAAAAAAATAATCTGAAATGTGTGCCAGCGTGCAGGAACAGTCTATTAGCAATCAAAAAAAAAAGCAAATATGGTATTTTTCAAAATATTTTACTGCACCATTTCTACTTTTCTGCTTAGTAGAACATTTTAGACAAAAAAGCAAACATAAAATACAAGATGTGCCATAACTTTCGCACAGGCCGCATTTTCTGTTTTATTTTCTGCAGTATGTTAAACCTAGCAAATAAACAGTAATCGTGTGTCAAAATGTGCAGAAGTGTGTTCTCTGTAGAAGATGTGTTTTTTTTTTTCACTTAGAAAATTGACAAAACATGCAATTTGACCAGGGGCACCAAAGCTTTTGCATTCAACTGTATATTTTTTATGAACTTTAAAATTACAGCTTGAAAAAAAGTGTGTCCTACAAAAGAACTAAACTGTAGAACAGCACGCTGTATAGGAGAGCGGATATTTATGTCCAGTGAGTGAATAAGTAGTTTGATAGGGTCTAATTGGCGGATCAAGACTTCATTAAAGCTGATTAAGTGCACGAGCTGATGAGATTACGTGGCGTCTCTGAGAGACAGAGAGGGGTGTCGCTGGCAGAGGGAATTAGCTGATGAATGCAGGCTTTGGATGGAGGAGGAGCAGGCCTGTGATTAATGTGTGCTTGTGGGTGGTGGAGTGTTTGTGTATTGTGTCACGCAGTTGTCAGATAGTGAGTGAAATGTCTTCATCAATTTGTACCCATTATCATGTCAATAGGCAAACAGGAGCAGGCTTCTGCTCGGCCCATCTGCATGCTCTTGCTCTTCAAATAATCAGCCAAAGGTGTCTCTCTCTCTCTCTTTCTCTCTCTCTGTCTTTCTTTCTCTCTCATCACTCATCATTCACACAGAGAGGCACGCCCGGAGTCCTCTTACCGTAAACCTCTTTAATTTCACTGAAATAGTGTGCTGACAAGGCCCTCATGTTGATTAAACACAAACACTGTCAGTGTCAGAACATCAGGACACTACTGTGCTGAGGTCTGTGTTGTTTTATTCATTAGGATGGATGGGTGGAACGGTTCCACTATGAAACATCTTACCAATAGCCATCAGTGCATTGGAAAAGCTAGTGCTGAGTGATGTTCACCATAATGTAATGACGGATGATTGTAAAGATTCCTCTCATTGAGCAAAATAGACTACTGAAGTGTGAAATTCAGAACTTCTATGAATTACTAACTATTCTAACTATCACTATCACTAATTCAGGGGCTGTCCTGCAAGTTAACTACAGTTTTAAGATCTAAATGGTAAGGAGTGGAACATTTCTGTGTGGTTTCTATAAGAATTTTGTTGAAAACATCTGAATGGCACACACAGGCTATTCATTAAGTGCCTCTGAACCTAATTTAGCCTACATGTCCAAAAGTAGACACCTGCTCATCCTGTGTTTCTTCTGAAATCAAAGCAGTTTGCTGCAGTAGTAGCCTCCGCTCTTCTGGAAAGGCTTCACACTAGATGTTATTAATGTGAGAATTCGACTGCATTCAGTCACAAATGTAGTAGTGAGGTGAGCTGATTAGTTCTGAATTACAAATACCTCTTCAATTTATCCTAAAGATCTTGGATAGAGCTCCATCACTCCAGAAAACACAGTTCTGATGCTGGGGAGCTTTACACCCCTCTACCTGACACTTGGCATTGCGATTGGTAATCTTAGGCTCAAGCAGCTGCTCTGGCTGCTCTGGAGCGTCCGATTATATTGCCGGTGCTTTTTAATAAATACAAGCTGTTTGTCTGAAGTGCTCTCTCCCTCAAATAATTAATTGTGATAATTATTAAGTATAAAACAGGGTAAAACATAGTTTTTGCTAATATAATAAATGCAACAACAAATAAAATTGTCAGTTTTTATTTAAACATTTCTTTTGCCCTCTCCTGTCTCCCCCAGTTCTGAAAATCCTTGGTTTCGCCCATAGCGGGCGAAAAAAATTTTAATATCAAATGTTTGATGTGCAGTAGTCCAACTATCAATATCATTGTCTGAGCTGAGGCAGTAACGTTAGCTAGTTAACGTCATCTGTGTTTGTGGTAGCTAGCTAGGTTAACGTTCATCTCAGAAATAAAAGTAGCTTTAAAGCTAGCGGACTTCACCGGCTCCAACACTTTTTTCCTCAGCTCACCCGTTCATAGAGGCACGAATGGCAGTATATTAGAATTTATTTTTTAGGCTTAGTCTTTACCTGTTGGCTAACTGGCTACATAACATTACTGCCTCAGCTGATCTAGCTAATGATATTTAATAAAACAACTGTTTTATCACAGGGAAGGGTTCTTCTTAGGATGTTCTTAAAATGGCAGTAATGCATGGCCTCAAGTGACTTATTGCTTTTATAAAACTCTGGCCAACATAACATTTTTTTCATAAAATAATGTAAGTTATTATTAATAATAATAGATATAAACAAGTATTCTGCCAAGAAATGTAGCTCCGTTGGAGTATGGTACCTTTGCCAAGCAACCATGAACTGCTGAATGGAGAGGACGTTCGGTCGCCTGTAGCTATATACTGTAATCATTTCATGATTTTTTTAAAACTTATATCAAGGTACATATAAAAAAACATAGCACTGTTTAATGCAAAACTTTTACTTTATAAGTACTTTTTGGTCACCAAATTACCACCGCGAGTCTTAGTCTTTGGGATTGAGCGTAGGTTTGACGCTGCTTCTGACCGAAACACTGACATTTGAAGCGTGTCAGCCGTTAAAGTGACATTCCTCAGATTATACTGTCGTTTCACAATGAATCATATCGTAAGTACTTCAGTTCAAGCCTGTGATATTACTGATGGAGTTGTTTAGGCTGTTGGCTATCTTTTATCTTGTTAGCTTGCTAGCTGACCAGCCTAGCTGTGGTTAAGAAAATTAGTTGCCAGCCCCTCAATTTAAACGGGGTCTTATTTCGTCAGTGCCATCAGTGGTCCATGCGAGCTGCATGAGAGTCTGAGAATTCAATTAATAGGGTTTTTCGTGCCGTGTGGCGGGTGCATCCTTCACTAGCCAACATAAAATAAACAGCTAAAATCAAAGTTTCTGGCTCCATCTGTAAAGAACTTGACAGGAGCGGTGTTTCGTGGCGCAACGGTAAGGGCGGGAACAGCGGTGCTGTGACGCAAACATCCGGCGTAGGGCAGACCGTCTCATTTCGGTTCAGCCTTCGACGGACACGCCTTCGTAGACCGCGTCCTTCGACGGATTCAGCCCCTGAACTGAGACACATTGGTAGAGAGGAGAATTACCACTCTGTAATGTCTTCTGGGTTTAACAAACGCTGGAGGGCGGTTCTAAGCGAGTCCAAAATGATTGGGTTAAGATGGAGCATTTGAGTAAAATCATAGTTTGTTAATACTTAAACATGTTTAGAAGATAAAAGAATGTATTCATATCCTGAACACAGAACAGCATAAAACATTTTAACACTGCTGTTATATTTATGAATGCTTTTGAACATGAATTATAGGAGTTTAAAACGGCGCCCCATGTACGTTCATGACGTCTGTGAGCACGAACAGCCAGTAAGCTGCTCCGGTCGCCAATCAATCAGCACTCAGCAGCAATAATGCTAGCGTTGTACTGCCCAAAACCCGTTTGCTGTAGAAAAAAGGAAACATACAGGTAAGTTTTCTTTGCTTTATTGGCGAAATACATCCTTTTACTTCCTAAAATTAAAGGAAAGTTCTGGGCGAGTAATTAGAAACTATGTTAACTCTTTGTTTTTAGCCGTTTAGCTCCATTCACCCCGTTCATTGAGGACTCGCTCGCAGGCGCCCTTAGGTGTTTTGCAGTCATGTTTTTGATGTAACGGGGAAAAAGGAAGTGGCCATGCTCCTCATAAACCGGCTCTGTTTCAGGCCTGCCTCAGCCAATCAGATTTTAGGACTGTAAGTATCCTTTTTTATAACTGGCTAACTAGCACTGCTCCAATGGTCCCTATTGCTGCGGGCTAACATTATAAGCTTCCAGGTGTTAAACCCTTAGAGACCAAGGGTAATGTCACGTCTGTGTTAATGCTAAATTATTATCAACTTATGTTCTGTTCGCAGGCATCAGAAAAGAAAGAGGAGAGTCAATTATGCTGTCTTTGTAATGAAACATGCAGTTGGTCAGTGTTCTAGAAATATTGATGATATACATGATATGCTCAGAAAAAACATATTATGATGTAATTTATCACAAAAATGATAAATAGTGTCATATACCCCAGCCCTAGTTGGTTCTTTATTTTGGACCAGCTATTAGCACTACTGTACATTTAGATCAGGTGTGGTGAAATTAGATTTTAAAAAATGTGATATTTCTAAAAGTTGTTTGAAAGCTTTTGCCATTTCTTTCCTGTGGCTGCATGCCTCTGGACCCCAGAGAGAATCATGTTCAAGCCAAAGGTTTTTGCTTGCTTTAATTTCACTAATTAGAAGTGGCCTCTGGACACATAATCTGTGTGCTTGCTTTGCTTGATAATCCTTCGCCACTTTGCTGTCCATGCATAATCTATCAGTTACAGCAGTTCAAGGGCAGGTTGAGCTTGACTGATATTTGCAGTTTCAGTGTGATGAGAGGAGCTGGTGAGTTAGCTCCAGCTGTGTGTCACTGTGGAAAAGTCTGATAGTTCCAGTGCTCCATTCGTCATTACTGACCCATTGTGAGGGTCAGAGAACGGGGGTCTTATCTGCAGGTGTTGGAGGGACACAGGTTTTATCTGAAACCAGAGGTCAGCGAAAGTTTACTGTTGAGAGGTTTTGGACACAAACTCATTTCTAGAGCATTAATAGCTTGTTTCCTGGACCTTCCTGGAGTTTGGCCCAGTCGTGGGCTAGGATAAACTCTGAAAAAAGAATTTTCCTTCTTGGTCAAACACTTTGCTCTATTTTTGAACATAGAGGAAGGCTATGTTTAGACATGTTATGTACATGGATTTAGAAAATGGATAAAAAAACAGGATATAGGATATGTACCATGTACACACACCATCATCAAGTCAGCCTAAATGTTTAATCTTTTTCACAGACACAACATTTAGGTGAATCGTTAGTTTTTTGGCAATACTTTGTTGCTACGTTTGTCTTTAACTAACATTCAATCCAAAAATCTCTAAAATGCAACTGAACTTCAAGTAAATGCACTAGATTCTGTTAATTCTAACCCTAACCCTAACCTCAACTTTAACACAAAACCTAAACCTTATCCTAGACCTAACCCTAACATTGTGGATAATCAACTGCATTTATAAGATGATGACGGTAATGTGATTGGTGTGTAAACAGTATGGTTGAAAGTCAATTTATAATAAATGGTGACATTCCAGTCTTTGATGCCAACCCACTGAGCTAGAGAAACACTTCAACATGAATACCCATGAAAGACCCATTGAGGCATTTCAATGGATCCACGCCACATTATGGCAAAGCCCCAATGCTAACAGCTCTAAAGGGCATTCACATACATCCAGAAGTGCTTCATATTGTATTAGTTTGCAAAAGAAATATTTCATTGACACCCTTTTGTTCATTATCATTTTGATAATATTTCTCACTAGTTAAACAAATTTTGATGTCATGTTATTGACGTAAAGACATAATATTTGTATTATTATTGCATGAAGCTGTAGAGCCATTCTAAACTCTTTGGCAGTGTCAGAGCTCAACATACGCTGAACTAGATTGGCATTAGTCTTGGCAATCATTTCATTAATCTCAGAATCTTACTTTGCACCCTTGCCAGAGCAGCAGATTTTCGGCTGAAAAGAAAAACTCCAGATGTTCTCCCTAATAGTCCGGTAGGGTTTTAATTAGTCTAGTTGCACTGCCTGCTCTGTCTCTGTTCAGTTCAGAGCATTCAGAGGTTAAGCAGTGTAACAAATGGCTTTTTCCACTGAATGCAGGCTTTTTGGCTGGTGGCTGGCGCTTGTATTCTCAGTCTTTCCCGCCCCGTCTCCTCCTCCTCTGTGTCTTCTCCAGGTCAACCAGCCAAGAGATAATTGAGAGATGTCCAAACAGTAATCGCTTATCTGCCTGATTGACCCAAAGCCCTATTCACAAGAAAGCCACTAAGTGACATCTGTTAACTTGACTTGAAAAGGAAATTGCAGGCTGCATTTGTTTAAGCGGCTACACTTTATTTGTTATTGCAGTGTCCCCTAGTCCTTTAAAAATCATGCCACATTTTTTGTCACATGGAATATTAATACTAAGCAGGTTTCACATATTAGTATGGCACATGCGACAAATGGAAACCTTTTGTTTTTTTTTTAAGTAAAATTGGACAGTATGTGCACATGAATTCTTATGTACTTATTTGTTATGGGAGAAAATTGGTGGGTAGTCAATGTCATTTTTAATAAATAAAAAAAATTACAACCTATAGTCCATGGATAGAGATGTGTTTCAGCTCAGCCTTTCTGTAATCTGTATATGGGAGAACAGGAACAATATGACCTTCCCAGGTTGGAAATCCAGCATGGGCCGAACCAGATATGTCCTTGTCTCAATAAATCATCCATCTTAATCAAAGTAGAGGCCTCCTCCATTGCTAACATGACACGCCTGGTCCCAACACGCTTCAGCATGTGCTTAATGGAGCTATTTGTATCCATAATGTTGCATTGTCACTGCATTGTTGCGTCCTTACACTGACAAACCGGAGTGGCAGAAAGAAGGTGAGAAGGAAAGGTGGCATTCTGAGCATACTGAGGCCAAGCTTGTATGTATGAGAGGGGTTATTCTAATTACTGAATGAAATTTCATGTTCGGCTGTGGGCAGCAAATAAATAAGCCAAGTACAGCTCCCATTCCAGCTTGTCAGAACCTTGTGACTGAACGGTCACTTAACGGATTACTAATTCCTCCATTAGCTCTGCACCAGTTCGGTCCATTTCTTAAATAAGCTTCTCTTTTAGAAAGTGGCAGGGTGCCGCTCCACACAGCTCTCATAAGGCCACTAATAAATGACTACAGCGACACGTTCAGAATTAGAATCCACTGCTTTCGTCCTTTCCTGTTCGCTATGCAGACTTGGGAACCTCATTGCGGGCATAGTGGATCTACCTGAAGTGAATGCTTTGCTATGTTTTCTGCATTACATGCTTGCTGTATAGCTGACTGAGAAATGCATATATTGGTTCTCTGACTTTGAAAAATATAAGGTCACCAGTGTGGAGAGTGTTCCAAATTAGCAGGTAGAAATTTGTTTTTGGATGACTGTGAGATGTCTTGGCTTGGAGACCTTTATTCTCCCCTTGCCCTTGACTCAAGAGCCATAGATCACCAGCAGTTGGGTCATTTAAATACACTTGACAGCACCATTTAGACTGAGAGGCACTCCGAAAATTGCCAAGGATCTGCAAAGCAAATATTGCATTTTTAACGACAACTTTAGGACAGACAAGCACAGATTCTTACAAGTGCGTGACATTAGCTTGCAGAATATGTTAATGAATTCCTGATGGAAGAGGAGATGCTGTAATTTATGAATGGCATTTTTATGGGGTAAAAGCAAACATAGAATCAGAACAGCAAAAGATATACGGTACATGCAAATTGCATTGGTTTAAAAACTGCTGTTTATCATCACATGTAAATACTACACAGGACATAGGAGTTTGTTAGAGTGAACATGATTGTATAGAAGCTGAATACCTTTTGTTCAGATCATGCAACATTGCAAAACTAGCTCTTGGAATTCAGTCTTAAGTGTTTGTTTCATGTGTTAAAGCAGCTTAGCCTCAGTCAGCGTATAGGAAGCATGCACTGAGAAGGTGAAGCAGGCGAAAATTATGGTTATAAATTACAGCTGTTTATTCCTCTCATTTCAGCCACCATGCAGGCCCTCCTGATTAAAAACCACAAAGTCCATCGGTGGGTGGGGCAGCTCATCTCAGAGCAGGATCAGGTGCCATGGGTAAGACAAGATTGGCTAATTGAACTGTCATATTTAATGTTCACACTCTCTCTCCCACTCACATATACAAATATAAAATGTGGACAATTTCTTGACCTGTGTGTGGTGTTCTCAGCATAACCGAGCACTCTGGTTATATATTGGAGGGGTAATCTTACACACTGCTGTCCTATCACCTGCCCCTAGTGCATACACACACTTACACAGAGGACATGACACTTATTCAGACCTATTCACTGCACCTGCCATTTGATTTCTGCTCTGCCAATTAAATCCAGCAAGCTGAAATGAAACGGCTGCCCATATTTTAGGAAGCTGGCTTTTTCCTATTACCTTCAGACATATCGAATGATATCTCGGAAATGGATGTGGAACATCATTCAAGAATAAATCTGGAAGTGGAAGAATATTTTGATTACACCCGACCTTTCATTTGTAACCCTTTTTCTCACTGTTGTCTAAAGTGTGCATGGTCATGTTCTTCCCATGGAAATTCTCTTTATTTGTCATCACTGAAATTCAGCATCTGTCCATCTGCATATGTATTGCTCTCTCGGGCATCCTTGCCACCCACGATGCTCCAGCAACCCCGGCTCCTCCGTGTGAGCGTCTGAACCCGCTGTGAATTTTGGTGGGGCAACAGATGCTAGCGACAGCCCTCTGAGCCTAATTATCCACTCCAGCCCTGCTCTTTTGTGTGGCATGTGCACGTGCGTCCGTTCAACTTTCTGCTTGACTTTAACTTGGTGACGGGAGGATTCGCTGCTAATTGTCCAGTAACACACCCCTCCAGCCTCCACTATTGTCCA
Source organism: Colossoma macropomum (assembly GCF_904425465.1). Taxonomy (NCBI): domain Eukaryota; kingdom Metazoa; phylum Chordata; class Actinopteri; order Characiformes; family Serrasalmidae; genus Colossoma; species Colossoma macropomum. The sequence goes on along the minus strand of NW_023494784.1, from coordinate 31,802,198 downwards.
GCCGTCTCTGCACAATGGCTATCATTAATCAAGCCATTGAGGAGAGAGTTGAACTCACGAACCTGCACCGCCCAGCCCTGGTTACGGAGGAAGTTTTCAATTCCCCTGGTCGTCACAAGGACACAGTGGGGCAGACAAGTTGTGAAGGGAAATTAGAAGAAGATATAAGTTGAGCTGAAAAAAAGAGATAAATTAAATTTGCTCAATTCAAATCCATAAACTGTTTGCAGATGAATATATTAACACAATTATTGCCAAAAGTAGGTGAACTCAAAGACAGAATAGTGTCAGTGTAATATACTTTATTCATTTGGAAATAGTGTACACATTTGAACTTAGTGCATCACTTTTATCATCGTGATGGAGGTGACCGGTATTCTGTTGGAGCGTCACGGCTCTTCATTCCTTTTTCTGCTGAACTTGATGAAGCTGGTGGAATGGAGAGTGGTATAGTGATAATGCTTCAACTGACTGGTGGAACTGCATTACAACCTAGTGCAACTGATGACACGCAGGGGTCAGACAGTCATGGAGGGGGCAGTCTGTGATACTCTGCAACATTTGTGTATGAATAGTGGGTCCACTGAGTGCTTCCTCTTCACTTTCCTCAGTCCAAATGTTCTCCTGCTCCTCTGGACAGTTGGTTGGAAAGTAAAGCATGGGAGTTTTTTTGAAGCTTTGTTTATTAAACCCTCTTCAGTTCCCCAGTCTTCCCATTCATGAGTGTAAATACATTATATTCTATTCAGGCTCAGCTGATTGCATGCATTATGCTTACATTCAATAGTGATTTTCTAGAGAAAAAAAAGGAAAAAACAAAGTTGGCTGTAGGTGAGATTCATCTTCAATTCCCCTAGACTGTGTACACAGAAGGAGAAGCAGATGACATGACTTGGTGCAAGTAATTATGTGCCTTTGAGTGTAAGATAACCTGTTTATTGCATCTGATAGTGGCGCAGCTGCACACAGTTGTTCCTTTGTTTTCAGGGCCTGACGTGGAGCCGTTAGCTGTAAACGATCATTTGACAGTCATAAAGCACTCTGTAGTTCAGGTGCTTTGGTCAACGTTATAATGAAATAAACAGATGAATATTGTTTGAGGAAGAAAGGGCTTTAAAAGAACTGTCAGATAACTGATAATATTATGGAAAGTCACTGTCATTATGAAGTCATTGGAAATAGTGAATTGAGAGTAGAAGTGATTTTTTTTTAATCCGACAAGTTTAATTTAGTCCAAGACAGCATTTAATTAAGTGCCCGGTTTGTAGTCAACCTAAAACTAAGTTAGACACGTCTTAAATATTTTTATGGGAAAGGAGTACCCTTTATTTTCATTTTAGTTTTATTCTTATTTACAATATTAGTGTTAATTCAAGAATGTTATTTTGCTTGCTGTGTGTTTTGTTTATTTATTAATCCCTGTATGTAATGTGGTTTCTTTGTCTGAATGATGCATTTACACCTCTTTTTGTTCCCCAGTTATTATCATTATTATTATTATTATTATTGTTATTATTATTACTATTATTATTGTTATTATTATTATTATTATTATTATATCTTTATTTTCTATCAAATGTACGTCTGCATAGTTAGCTATAATTGATGATCTCTGACACTATTGATCATAAAACTAAATGATACTGAGCCTGTATTTCATTTATATACTTTAAAAATATACATCAAGCTGTATATTTTAACTTTGCATTAGGGATGTATTGGATCATTTGTGTTGAAGTTGAGTGATTTGTTAGCTACAAAAATGATCAACATTTAACTAATTAATCTCTATTGTAATTACTTGCATCCCTTTTTCCTTTTACAATGAAAAATACATCTGTTTAATTTAGCTGATCTCCCTTTATGTAAACACAGTACTGGTTAATGACTGACAGAACCAGGTCTAATAAATTACCTTTATCTTCCTAATGAACTGAGATTAATTATGGTCCCAAGGTCTGGCCTGGGAAAGGGGCATTTTCTTTCTCTCTTTCTCTCTTTCTCTCTCTCTCTCTCTCTCTCTCTCTCTCTCTGTGGGAATTAATAATTTACACAATAAATAGTTTCAAAAGACAATTTTGCCATTTCTCTTTCTATATATTTGTATATATCAGATTCCTCCCTGGTAGAAAAATGCAGATTTTTAAATGAAGTGTGCTTATAGTTTTTCTAGTTATTTTTTTATGTTTTATTGCATTATTTACGTCCCGGCTGAATATACCTGCTCCTTGAAGCCTTTTGCTGGTGAAATCATGATTGTATTTAGAATGAATTAATGACTACGGCATCAATCCCTCTGGTTTGCTCACAGAAACAAAGCAAACTTCTGACACAACACCAATCAGTGCCTTAATAAACTTAATCATTATTAATGAATGCTTATTTGTAAGATACACCGACTGTGTGTGATGTTCCTCCTGAGCAGGGGATGATATATTGCTTATCACATAACAAACCTCTAATCAGCTATGAGGAAATCAAATTGCCTTTAATGGTGATTAGTGGAAAAACTAACTAACCCTACTCTGCCAGTTTTATTACACTGAGTTTATAATGATGGGAAATTGAGCTTTAGATATGAGAACCCTCTTAATGTCCAGTCAGTTATTAAAACACAATAAAGAGCATGTGTTGACCAGTAGACTGCTCAGTATGACCTGTAGTGGCCTTTGTGTGTGTGTGTGTGTGTGTGTGTGTGTATCATGCTCTCTGTGAGAAAACACCCACCTGAGGACACCTGCACATGCAGGGTGGGAAGGGTCAAATTGTCGATAATCCTTCATCATCAAGGTCAGAGAGCTGCCCAAATGGGTAAATTCAAACCTACAAAGACAGCAGAAGCAGTGTGAGAGGCGTTCTCTGTTCTTTCCTTTCCATTTGCCTGCTGTTTGGTGTTTGCTAATTCTTTATATGAACACATTTATCTCTGATGGTCTGCATTTTATCAGTCATTCAGCTCAGTGCTTATCATTTGTATGGCAAGTGATAAGCTAAATATGAATATTTTTACATTTAGTTTATTTTTAATTTCTTTCATTATTTTCATATCTGTTCAAATGTTGATAATAGTAGTGGTAACAGTATTATTAATGGTATTATTAATAAAAATACTATGTCATAATTATGTAGTAATAATAATAATAATAATAATAATAAAATACTTTTCCATGAACTTATGTTCATTGTTTTTATTAGTGGTATTAGTATTACTGTTAGTATTATTATTATTATATTTTGATTTCATTTATTTTTTAGCTTGCCTGTTTGTTTTTTATTTAGTTGGTCTGTTTGTGTAGGTGTTTATTTGTTTGGGTATATCCATTCATTTCACCGATATCATTTCCAGGTTTAGTGTTTCTGTTCTAGTAATAGAAAACACACGACGTCCCTGAAATGAACAGTGACTAACTCATACTGAATCTAAATGAGCTGATAATAACCTGAAACACGTTACCTGTGATTACTCAACCTGTGCGCATTAGACCGTTCCAACGAGAACAGTTTTCGCGAAAAGTAAATCAGCTGAAAGATCATGTTTTAACCTGTACGTAATGCACATTGGAATAAACTCAGAGCGCTTCTTTTTCAGCTCTGTAAAGCTGAAGAGCTCTGCAGGCGCCCGGAGTCCGTTTATGAGAACGCTATCAGCCAGTCAGAAAACAGCGCGCCCCACCCGTATTCCGACAAGCACCGCCCCCAATTTGCCCTCCGTTGTTCTGCAGTTGCTGTGGTGACGCTAGGGACTTCGGCGACCTACCTGTGAGCCAATCAGAGCCCAGGGCCTTTCCGGAATACGGGTGAGAAAAAAAACTTCACGCTTGTAAAAGAGGGAGCTGCACCTTCACTTGGCAGCGACGCCGCCGAGGGCTGTAGAGACACGATGAGGGAGACCACCACACAGAGGACAGTTAGATACAAACTCTAAAACTTAGCGCAATCAGATGAGCGGCTGGCTTAGAGACAGGCAAAGTTAAAGAAAGGCCATTTTAGAATCTGTAAGGACGCCAAAAAGTCAAACAATAAACATTGTGAAGACCTTAAAAAACATATAAAGACATTTGTAAGGACATTTAGAACCTGCGGAGGGAAAAGCATCGTGGAGGATTCCGTCCCCATGGACAAGTCGAAGAGTTTCCGGATCGACGCTCTGCTGGCGGAGGAGTGCCGGATGGTGGGGGACAGTGACGCCGGACTGTCTCCTGTCGACCCCGCGGATGTGTCCCCGCAGCCACGCGGTTTGGTGGCTAAACCCGGGCTCCTCAGCATTTCCCCCCCGCCGCTGGCCCCGCTGCCCCCCGGCTCGCTCGCGGGGCTCTACTCTCTCCCACACGCGCCCATGTGCGCCGTACCGCACGCCCCCCTCCCGCAGCCCCACCCGGAGCACGTGCGCGCCGCGGTTCTGGCGGGACATTTCCACCTGGAGCCGTGGATCCGCGCCGGAGCGCTGCTGCCCAGACTGGCGCACTTCACTGGTACGTGCCTCACCCTCACCGAGAGTTACTGAGAAAGACGGTGATTTTAAGTCAGACCACATGATTTAGACGTGCCAGTGGGCTGGGTGTGAATGAAATATCAACACAATTGATGTCTTTCAATTTTGGCAAGAATTGTGTTATCACTTTGTAATAACGTGTATCTGACGGACACACTTGAATCACACGAATTCAAAGCCGTTTTTCAGTGTAGGGTGGTTCAGTGAAGATGTTGACTTCCTGCTCTGAAACTCCAGTAACAGGTTAACCAGGACAGAGTCACAGACTGGACTGCTTTCTCAGACAGAGAAGAGTTGACAAAAGAGGAAAATAAGGAGAACAGAAAGTCTAAAAACTGTGCTGATTTAATGTGTATGTTCTAACAAAACTATCAACACAGTTATTGCTCAAGCTAGCTTAAATACATTGAAAGATAATAAATATGGTGATATGTTTTATATTTTTCATGTGAAAATAAAATATGAAATATGTTTTATATGAATAAGCAAAATTAAAGGATTTAATATTAGATTTTTTTTTTCCAGGATACTTAGAATTATTTCACTTGGGAAAATATTATTTATAGGGAATCTCAGAGGGAGATCCTGAAGGTTAAATACTACTACTACTACTACTACTACTAATAATAATAATAATAATAATAATAATAATAATAATGTGTAAAATAAAAATGAATGAATATTTCAAATAAAATGTATTATGTAGCTGTATGAATATTATTTTACTTTATTTAGATTACAGCAGTTATAGGCTACCTGGCCTTCAACTGAGTCACTAGTAGAATACTATAAATATTGGAAAAGTATTACAAAAGTCTGAAACCTTTAAACTGGAACATTATTATTATTATTATTATTATTATTGTTAATATTATTATTATTAATGTTATTTTCAGACTCCTTTAAAGCTGATTCTCTATTGTAAATAATATTTTCTCATGTTAAATTGTAAAATGTCACATGTGAAGCATTATTACACTTAATACTATGAGAAAATAATTTAACTTGTTAAAAAAATATATACCTCCAAAATCTAGTCAAATGATAAACATATTTAGTGGACTGTAGTAAAGGACCAATACCTGACCTGTGCCTCTGTAAACCTACCTGCTTAATCAACCCTCCATACCCAGCCATCCAGCCATTCATTCATTTGTCCATTCGTTTAACCTAAGTGTTGTTTGGGTCAAGGCAGTGACAATGGGGATGAGTAACAGCCCGAAACTATCAATTGAAGAGTAATTGATTTTATGTTAGATATATCCAATGAAGCTGAGTTGAGAGACCCTAAGGAGCTATAAATATTCTCCACCATAACTGAATCAGAGTTTACTGCTAACTGAACTATAATGTAAGCTTTTTATTTTTAGTCCTTTCATATTGTCATAAAGGACAGCTCTATTAAAACTGCCTTTGCCTGGCAAGAAACTATAAAGAAACACTTAAACCCCACTGTACTTTGTCAGTAAAGTTTTCTGGTAGCGTTTATTGAATTTTCATTAAGTTAATGGTGCTCTTTGGTGTTTTATTGTCCCACAAAAGCAATATCTCTGCACCCTCTCATCAACAATAAACCCAGCTAAAGCTGTTATCATTAGAGATAGAAGGACGAGGGAAGCATCCAGTATGTTTTACATTTTTTCATATTCTTATATCCTCTCTGTCCATTTCTTTCTGTCTTCTTCTCCGCTTGTCATATCCTGTTAGGTGCGCCTCAGTCCGGGCTGATGGGAAAGTGTCGTAGACCTCGGACAGCCTTCACCAGTCAGCAACTGCTAGAGCTGGAGAACCAGTTCAAGCTGAACAAGTACCTGTCTCGGCCCAAACGCTTCGAAGTGGCCACCTCACTGATGCTGACAGAAACACAGGTGAGTAGTTTGGCAACGATACATAACACATCAGTCAGTCATGCTTTCCTCACGACCACGAGTGTTTTGCTTGATGATTGACCACCGGTACTGGGATATTTAAAACCCCTCAGTGGTGTTACAGTTGCAGTACATGACTGAAGGTCTCGCATTGCATTATTTGCAGGTGAAGATTTGGTTCCAGAACCGGCGCATGAAATGGAAGCGCAGCCGCAAAGCCAAAGAACAGGCAGCCCACCTGGAGGCTGAAAGTGGTCAGCTGACCAAGCGGTCCAGCAAGGCTGGAGATGCTCGCCGATGCAGCGCACCGGATGATGATGAGGAGCTGGTGGCAGAGGAGGATGAGGAGGAGGATGAAGGCTTTGGAGGGGCCCTAAATGGCGTGGGCCTGTCTCACTCTTCAGACTTTGCCCAGCACGGCTCCGAGCTAAGCTACAGCTCTCACAGCTCTTACTCAGATGATGACCTGGAAGAGATCGGAGTGGACATGAAGACTGGAGTAGGACTCTGAAGAGTCCTGAATCTAAATGATTTCCTATGTGCAGTTCAACAGCTTGCTGCCTCCACAGCCTTCATCAGAGACTTCCTTCTTGGAAAGACTGAAGCCATGCACCAAAATCCCTTACTCAGTCTACATTCAGCTTCCACAGTATTAGAAACACCTGCATTCTGATTCAACTCACTGGAGATTTCATGTATTTTATAGGTCCAGCATGTACAGCAGGTGTACAATTACAGACTGTTGATATCCTCTACAGTGTTTTGGTCAGTTCATGACCACAAGGCCACTGTTGACCAGATATTGTTTGGGTAGTGAATCAGTCTTAAACCATCAGTGACACTGACAATGAGTGTCATGCAAACACTGAGGCATTGTTGAGGTTTTTAAAGACAGATTAAGGGCTAGATCAGGGGTGTCCAAACTTATCTGGGATTATCTAGATGATAGCTGACACAAATTATGATTGTGCATGGCAGCAGGCTGCAGTCTCTAACTGTACACCAGCAAGTTGGACCTATAAGGCAGGTGTTTTAAATAAATTGGCCTATGAATGTACATGGCCTCCATACAATATATAGATAGAAAGGCCATCTTACATTAGTTATTGATTCTCTTGTTACTTTGCACTTAATTCTCTGAAGGCCATCTTATAAACTGCTAGTTTGTCCCAAATAGGAACGTTTTCTCACTGTAAAAATGTCTCTGTCCTCTGTATTCAGGTGAGCATTTTGGAAAATGGAAATTTGTTCAACACAGAATGCAGAATTTCTCTGGAATGCCAAATGCTTACTTTTATCCTGTGTAGATACTGATCTGTACAGATGTGTGAACAAAAACAAGTGTAGATATGAACTACACTGTGTTCGTATGAACAGAGGGTTACTGTGTAGTGCTCAGCTTTTATTATTCTGCCTTTTTTCTCAGAATCCATTGACTGAATAACACAGCAGAACTGGTAAATCCTCAACCAATATTGAGATAGGGCATAATTTGAGCAGCGTGTTATTTAGTCAGTAGTTTTTGTCATGTTTGTTATTGGTGTGTTGTCTTTAATGGTATTTAAGTATTATAGATTATATCTAATTTATTCATGGTAAAGTAAAGCAGCAATTATTGTGTCGAAACACTCTGTAAAATTAAAAGCAAAATAAATAAATAAACAAGGAAAACCCAAAAACGAATTCCACTTACACTACTACTGTTTTTGTTCTTCTTATGAATGACTTGTCCTTTGTAACTGCATGCATTAATGGATTTCAGTATAAAAACCTGTTTGTCCTGAAGACCATCCTGGGCTTTTGCTGTTGTAAACGTATGTGTCTGTAAAGCAGCAAGCACTGTTGTTCCTTCCTCTCTCCTCCGGCCCTCCCTTTTCTCCTGTTTAACCTCCAGCTGACAAAGATGGTGATTAAAGCACCAGAGAATCTGCAGTGCATTATGGGCAATCTGCTTGTTATTTACGGCCATGCCTCTCAAATATGAATTACTCAGGCAGGTTTACTGATGGACAAATAATTAAGTTAATGAAGGGGGAGTAAAATAATCAGCTCCTTATGCTGATGTCACAGGCCCATTTAATTTGTGGAAAAATGCTTCTGGGACCAAAAGAGGAACTTTATTGGGTGTGGGTCTCGGTTATGAGGGCAGCACTTTAATATGAGAGCAGAAAAGATGCAGCAGTCCATCTTCTCTCAGCGTCAAAAAGGATGCATTTATAAGTATGTTAAATGCAGTTTACTGGAGGACGGATTTACTCTGCCAAAGCAGAAGCAGAAGACAAATTCTCCAACCATTTCTCTGAAGCTTTTGGGAAATTACGAGATTGGTTTTTGTTCACTGGGTTTAAGTGAATGTCCCTCCTCTCGTTCCGTCGTTGCCATGGAGAGGAAACACACAACTCTGCTGTCAAACAAACTAGCACAAGCTAAACTATTAACTTCCGACACAAGATTGTGTTATTTGTAAAATAATTCAAGCTAATGAGGTAAGACTCGTAACGTAATGTGTCGTTTCTGTTTGTGGATAAGCTCAGCTAACCAAATTGAGCGCAAATGCAATTTTAATCAACTAAGTTATTTAGCTAACAAACAACGTTAGCTACAGAACTGTGGCTAAAGTTAGTTAGAAGGCAGCTTCTTAATCGAATTTTCCCGTTCCACCTTAAATGGTGCCGCAGTCACTTTCTGGCGCCTCAGGCTTAGCTAGCTATTTAGAATATAGACGCCGGAAATGTAACTGCTGCGCTATTTAAGGTGGAACGGGAAAATTGGAACATGTAGCTGGCGAATATGAACCCAGCGAAGATAGCCCATTCAGTATACCGGAGACATCGAAATGTCGGTCTAATTCATATAACTGACGAGTTTAAGAACGATTAAAACAATATTTACTTTTGCACTACAGTCCTCTGATAAATCACAGAATTTAGCTAGCTAATCACTTTGTGTTGTAAAGTGTTTCATATTGCTAACCTAGGTTAACTTATTAGTATGCATTGAATAATTATTTTTAAGTCTGATTTATTTTCTCTTTATTTTGTGATATTTAAAATAATTGCCTTTTCTGTAGTTTCTTTTATCAAATCAATATCAAAAAGGTGGCTGCAGTGGTCTGTTCTATTCAGCTGCACACAAATACGTTTATCTTGTAATAACCAAATATTTCGGTGTATTAGTATTCCAAAGAAATTAAATTACAGTATTCAGACTAATGATAGATCAGATCAGACAAGCCTCTGACTGAGAAAACCCTATAGAATAAGAGGTCAAAACATTTTGTCCAACAGGTTGCAATGCTGGCAGATATGCCAGTGAACCCTCTGAGCGATGGAGTTCAATGGGAAACCAGACAAGGCATGCATGGAAAGGTAAGATATTTGCAGTGTTTAGTCCTCCGACTTGTATGTAAGCACACAGCTTGCTAAGTATTATGTGTACTTATTATCATAACACATGGTGCTGAGCATAGTCTGTTAGCAATAGTATCGTCCTCAGCCGCCCTCCCTTCATTCACAATCCACCTATCAAAAGCCTGACGTGTAATACTGACCATACAATAGAAGATACACTGGTTTCTTATTATGTTTCTTATGGTTTGGTTCATAACACCTAATCCACAATGCTGAATCACTGCATGTTTTGTTGATGTGTAAATCTTCATGTTAAATAAAAAAAGTAACTGCACATTTTACAGGTTAATTAGCAAAATTCCCAGTCCCAGAGCCCCAGATCTTTACATGTCCAGCCAACGTATTTTCCCATCTGTACCACTATATAGAGGAAGGAAAGGGTTTATCTGCTTGTAAAGGGGTGCATGGGGTGCATGATGGGAAATAAACTCAAAACCCTAGTTGCAGTCTTACAAATAGCGACCTTGCAAGATTCCCAGTCTTTGCAAAATCATAGTCTTCAAAAGTCTTTACAAATTCTTCTCAAAAATGTGAATTTTGCTAATTAACCTGTAAAATGTGCAGTCACTTTTTTTATTTAACATGAAGATTTACACATCAACAAAACATGCAGTGATTCAGCATTGTGGATTAGGTGTTATGAACCAAACCATAAGAAACATAATAAGAAACCAGTGTAACAGGAAGCAAAAAAAATAAATAAATAAAAATAAAAACATTGATGCTTCTTCAATAATGTGGAGCAGATTTGCCTTTTTTTTTACAGAGATTTCAGGCTCTCACGCTTGCATTTTCTCCCTTGCTCTCTCTTTCTCTCTCGCACTATCGCGCCGCGCGCATGCGCTCGCCCGCTCGCTCTCAGGCGTGACCCTGGCACGTCACTATTTACATGAGCCAAGACTTAAAACATACAATAATATTAAACACGTTTGATTTTGTCGTAGCGTCAAGACGTAAAAAAGACTACCATAAAACAGCCATCCTGACCACCTCACACTAAACGATCGAGATGACGCGAACGCGACGCAACTCTAGCAAGACTCTCATGATTTTATTCCGACTCTGGAAATTTGTCTGCGACAGTGAAATCGCTTGATAAGTCGTTTGGTGTAAGGCCGACATAAGACTATAATTAACGATTTGCTTACATGACTGTCTTATGCTGCCCTCTGGTGGCAATAAAAGGTCGCTCAGGACATTGAATCACGCTCTAGCCTGCTTATCGGTATTAAGGTCAGTCTTTGCTTTATTATCAAATTAACTTTCTAACACATGGTCTGAAGTTAACAATGCAGGTTCTGATTTTGTGAATCAGTTGCAATATATAACTTAAAAAGTGCCCAGGGTTACTTGTTGGTTGTTTATGTGAAATGCAGTTTTCAGGTATGCTGCGATCAGAAGACCCTCCGAAAAAAAGAGCCCCCAAGCACAGCTGTTTCTTAGGAGTGGAGACTTGTGCTGAGCTTGTCTGGGAGGGCTGGGAATTGGGAGGAGAATATACCAAATCACTGATCCTTAAAAATGTGCATGGGAAACTGCAGAAACTCACTTTCAGGTCAGTCTCAACTTCAGTGTGATTCTGGGCAGCACAGGGAACCCTGAAATGTAAGGACATATTTAAGATGTATTTGTTTGACTGTTGTGCAAATTATCTCACCTTTCATTTCAACTCTCGGTGTGTAGTGTGAAATATTTCATTGCAATATGAGATAAAAATCTATTAGTCCTATATTGTTTAATTTCTTGCACATATTATTAGGCTTTTTCTATTTTTCAGACCACCTGTGTCCAAATTCTTCAACACACTGTTTCCTCAGACCATCATTCTGAGTCCCGGAACATCCTTCTCGCTACCAATAAGTTTTCGCCCCCTTCAGAAGGTGTACTGTTTTCTCCCTGAACCTTTTTCATTTTATGACTACACTATAGCTGCCATGATTTGTGGGTTTGTAAGCTTGGTTCAACTGAAAGATCATAAGCATATTAGGAGCCATTTTATCTTACATATCTTATTCGTTTGTGTTATTGTGTCTTTGTCCATGAGTTAATAAATGACTGTTCATGGCTGTTTGTGTGTCCTTCCTCTGTAGTGTGAGTATGTGGACAACATCGAGTTCCACTGTAAGGAGGGGACATTCCAGGTATCACTGCGTGCAGTGATGCTGCGTCATGCCCTAGAGCTGCCCGACTCAGTACAGCTGCCTCCCTGTGCTGTTAAACACAGCTCAAGTACCAGCTTTCTGTTCCGCAATGCTAGGTATGGAGACCTCAACAGACATTTTGTTGTGCAAACAAACCTTAGAAGCTACGTTCACAGAAATATGGGTTAGAAACCACTGCTTTATGAAATAGTGAGTTTGTCAATGTAAAATGAGTGAAAAATCAATGTATTTTACCTGTTGTTATCTCCTAGTAAATTGCGGACTGGTTTCCAGTGGATGGTGGAGCCGCCGTTTGAGATCTCACCAGTGAGTGGGCTTCTGGAGCCGGGAGAAGGGCGCAAGGTCACTGTTACATTTAAACCTCAGGAAGCACTAGTGTACCAGGCAGAAGCTTCCTGCACATTCGGGGATAATGGCGAAAGCAGCTGTGCCATGTTATTAAGAGGACTGTGTGAGTTCATTGAGCTTACCAAACTTACATTGTTGTCATACTAATTATATAATAATTATTAATATATTAATGGGTGTCACATTGGTATGAATCTATCTGGCAGCTGTTTATGTTTTTCTTACACATCATTACCCTTACTGGCCAATTTGTTAGACACACTTACCTTGTTGGTAGGCTACAGCCCAGTCCAAGTGGCATAGAGTCCAGTTATTGTATAACTACAAAGTGCACTCACATAGAATAAGTACCTGATAAAATACCAGTGAGTGTATATGTAGGTAAATTGTTCAAATTTGGATTTTTTTGCTTTCTACGCATACAAATTCCACTTATACTTATACTTAAATATAATTTCTATTGGTTTTAAAAAAAGAAAGTTTTTGGACATTTTAATATTCTTCAATTTTTGTATTACTGTTTTCTCTATGTTTTTTAGCCAAGTACCCTCACCTTCAGATTATCTCCCCTGGCCAGGAAGAAGGCTGTGGGCTGCTTGAGTTTGGCAGCGTAGCAATTGGGAGCTCCCTGGAAAAACATTTTGAGATCTACAACCCCACTTTAGTGAGTCACTGTGATGCACAGTGATGTCAATGGCTTATGTGGCTATATTTAAACCTATTTAATGCTATGTTCACTATTGGTCATGTGATCTTTACTCCTTTGATTTGGGTACCACTTTAAGATAAGACTACCCTTGTGAAGGGTTTAGGAATAGTTTAAAATTAGCTTGTTAATGGTTATTAGTTAGGTCATAAACACTTTAATTTCATTAATAAGCAGTTATAACACATTAATAAAAAATGCAAAAGTGAGCTATTATGTCTGAAGAATATGAATATGTGATGAAGCTGAAAGGTTTAATGCTGACTGACAAAGTAAGACAAAATCTGAGGTTTAACAGTATAAATGAATGTGGGCTGACTATTAGGCAAACAACAGGTCACTGTTGCCTTTTTTATTTATGTGTTCTAAATGCTTATTATTGATTTTAGGGTTTTTAAGACATAATTGACAACCATTAATAAACTCATTTTAAACCATTTATGAACATAAGGGTAGTCTTATTTCAAAGTGGTACCATGCTTTGGCTTATTTGTGTAACACTGGGGTCTTATCCCTCTGGCAGGTTAGCACCTCCTTCTCTCTAACTCGCTTACGGAAAGCTGCTCTAGCGGAGTCTGTGTTCCAGTGCAATGTGCGTGAGGGGCACGTAGCCTCACACTCAGTACTGAAGGTGCCTGTGTACTTCACTCCTCTCACTGTGGACAGCACCAGTGTGGAGTACTTTAGCCTCACCTGCCCTGGTGCGGTCAGCAGAGATCTACTCAAAGTCACTGGCTCATGCATAGGTAAGATATAAGAGGAGAACACTTAAATCACTAAGAAGGCATAAGCTGTTAGCATTAAGCTCTCTTTCTCTAAATCCTTCTGGATCCTCATGGATTGTTCAATCACTGTGGCCCATAACAGAAATAAAGCAGTAATAATATACCAGGTAGACATAACTTACTACAGTGAATGTGTATCTATTTCCCTGATGCCTTCAGGTCCAGTTGTTTCTTTAAGTTCTTCTGTGGTGGATTTTGGCTGTCTGGAAGAGGGAGGAGAAGCCATGCGTATTATTCACATCATAAACTCCTCCTCAGTACTGGCACATTACCAGTTTGACATGGATCCTGGCAGCCATAGTGTCTTCACTCTTGACCAGCCTAGTGGAACTGTGCCAGCTAACAGCAGCCTCACTCTGCATCTGCGGTTTCGTCCCCATCATCCAATAGCATATCACAAGAGACCAGCCTGCCTCATACTGCACAGGGTATGTCTGAGTGGCATAGTTCTGAAAAAAATTAACCACAAAACGAATAAAATATAATTTCTATAGTTAATTGTCCTTTTATTTTTACTGTTGTTTTTCTACTTTTTTACTGTTTTTTTCTGCCCTAAGTATTTTGCTAAATTTTATTGTCTTTTCCTATGTTTTGTACTTTGCTAAAGTGTATTTATTTACTTTCTGTTTCAGTATTTTTTCCTTCTTTATTTTATGTACTTTAATTCCTCTGTAGGCTTGTTGTTTTAAGTTATGTTATGCAGTTTAATCCCTTTAATTTCATTTACTTCAATCATGATCACAGTGTAGCTATAGTCAATATTAGCTCTGTACAGATAATGTGATGTAATAATTTATCACCACAATATAGGCAGAAACACTTTAGAACCCTAATCAAATACAGAATACAATTATTAATTACTATTTTATAAATGATAATGTGTCTTACTTTTTGAAGGAGCCTCTTTTTTTGGACTTGATTGGCACCTGTCACTCAGAACTGCTGAAGTCAGCCATCTTACACCCCATACACCTGCATATATACAGACTGAACCTGCTCCGTGGCCTCACCTGCTACCCACCTGATATTCTCAGTGCAATGCTGGCCGAACACAAATTGCAACTGGATGAAAACGGGGCATTACTATTTCAAGAGGTGTGAGTGTGTGCATGCATTTGTGTGTCTGCATGGATGTGTCATATAGATGTGGGTAAAAGTAAAGTATCTAACTTCCCATTTTTGGATGTTTTTGAAAACACCTAATTAGCACAAACTGTATAATTTCTGCTTTATAGGACTCATCAGAGGAGACTGCTTTGTCCAGACTGCCTCTTTCTAAGCGGAGCGTGATGGAGGAGTATTTCCACAACAACTCTACAAACGAGGCAGAAGCAGACACTTATGAGAGTGGAGATCCCCACCGTTTCCCCATGCACCATGTCACAGTGAAGCCCTCTGAACTGTTTTTTAATGCTGGGCCAGCATCTCGATCAGTCTCTATCACCAACCACACTAAAGGCAAACTGAGTCTGCTGTGGACCCCTCCTGCTGATTCCCCTTTCTCCATCACTCCTCTCACCTGTGACCTTAGCCCGTTAAAGTCCACAGCTTTCAGGGTGACATATACACCCAAACAGCACAATGTCTTCAATGCAGCACAGCTTGAGTGCTTTGCTCTCTATAAGGTAAAGTCCAGGGTTGGATTAGCTTACTCTAGTGTTTAAAAAATGCTTGGACACTTATATTTAGAACAAACTTACATATATTACCTGTCAGTATAGCTATTAACTGTGCATACTTAGGTTGTATGATCTCTATAGAAAATCGCTGGAAATAGAATGAGAGGCTCTGGAGCAGCCGCACATAAACCTAAAATCACCGTGCCCAATGGCGAGTAACAAGCTACCCAAAACGGATTTGTTAAGCATTGGAGCTGTGTTCTCTGGTGTGATGTGTCTCCATCCAATACATTTGGAATGAGTTGGAGTGACATTTGTGAGCCAGTACTAATCACCCAACATCAGTGCCTCACTTCACTAATGCTCTCATGGCTGAGTGCAGTCAGATCCTTACTGCAATGTTCCAGCGTTCCAATGTCCAGTGACACAAATTCCCTATTAATACCCTTAAATTCAGAACAAATATTGGATGCGCAGGTGTCAAAAAACCTTTGGACACAGTTTACACACAGTAGGTGCTATTCTGCCATGTAATAAATCTTTGTCGATGGTTTGTCTGTGAATGTCATGTGGATTGCAGGTTCTGCGGGACCATCGACAAACAGAAGACCGCACTCTGTGTCCTCCCTGGTGTCTCACGGTCAGAGTGAGCGCTCACTCCTTCCAGCCTGGAAATGAACACTTTATTCCTCGTTTCTCTCTGCAGCACCCTCAAGTGGTAAGTCATGCAAACAAGCACTCTTTAAAAGCAATTACTGTAGCACTTACAATACATAAATTCAGCAGCTAATTGAAATGTAAAAGTTAGATGTATATTGCAATAATGCCCTGCGATGGACTGGTGACCTGTCCAGGGTGTATCCTGCTTTCCGCCCAATGACAGCTTGGATAGGCTCCAGCACACCCCCGCGACCCAGAAGAGTAAGCGGTTTAGATGATGTGTGTGTGTGTATGTATATTGCAATAAATTAAAGTGCACTTGTGCACTGACTAGAGCAACATGAAAAAGGTTCTTGTTCAGAAGGGTTATGACATGGAATATACAGTGGTTATGTACATTACAGTTTGTGTAATGTGTGTAATAAAGTGCATGTACAGCTGTTTAAAGCAGAGGGATGTGAGAAGGGTCCTTGTTTAGGAGGATGATGGCCTCTGAAAAGAAGCTGTGGAGGTGATGGTTGGTCCGAGCATTTAGGGCTCTCACTCTTGGTCTCCACTGAGATGTAAACCACTGGAAGAGAAAATGATATACAGTTTTATGCAAAGGTTCGGGCGCCCCTGGTCAAATTACTTGTTTTGTTGATTTTCTAGGTAAACGTAAGTACACATTCTCTACAGAGAACACACCTTTAATGCACAATCTATCTGTTCATTTGCTAAATTTAACATACTGGGAAAGAATAAAACATTAAACATGGCCTGTGCAAAAGTTGTAGCTCATTTTATATTTATGTCTTATATTTTTCCAGTATATTAAACTTTGCAAATAAATTGAATTTGTGCACTAAATTTTGCAGATATATATTCACATATTTATGTTTCTTCTCTATAGGGCATGTATTAACTTATTTTAAATTAGAAAACAACAAAACTTTTCATTTGATTGAGAATATTCAAACTTTTGCATATGACTGTACATACAAAGTATACAGATCTGAATAATGAATCTTGCTAGATTTTTCTTCTAATTTCTTATTTAATTTTTCCCTGAATGTCATACTGTCTCTGTTTAATTTCTCTTTTTGTTATTCATGTTCTTCAGATGTTTCCAGCTTTGAGTCAAGTCTGCTACCGGACTGTTCTCCTGCAGAACACAGGCGACCTTCCCATCATTTTCAGACTGGACCCAGAGGAGTGCCCTGCTGTATGTGTGCTGCCCCCTAGTGGATTGGTACCACCTGGCAGCCATCAGATCTTCACTCTCAGATCCACTCCTGCTGAAGATCATCCTGCTAGTTTACTGCTGACACTGCAGCTTAACGCCAGCCCCAAACACACACAGGTATATTCAGAAGCACAAATCTTCATGCATCCCAGCCTTGGCATATTGGTTTATAACATTGTGCGCTGTGGTTTTTGGTCCTGCAGCTTGCCTGGTTTCCCTGAGTTTTCTTTGTCTGTAGAAACTGAGTGTGGTGAGTGTGGTGGAGCAACTACGTGTGGTTCTGGAGGGGGGTGGGACCGTGTTCTTCAGACCTACGGCAGTGGGCTCCTGCTCTAAGAGAAGTCTGAGGGTCCGGAACTTCAGCAGAGTACCAGTGCACTTTTGCTGGAGGGTGTGTGGCTCAGATCAGAAAGCTCTTTCTGTACAACCAGACTCAGGCATACTGCAGCCCAATGAGTCCCAAGTGAGTGAGGATGCTGTAAGCCTTGGCATGTGTGCATCTGATACTTATGATTGATTGTTCTTGACCATTATTGTGTTTTCAATAAAATTAAAGGGAAATTTTGTTGGTTTTTAGGTTCAGACCTGGTCCTTCACACCACTGGAGGAAAAGACACATAGTATGAAGACTACGCTTATTTTTTGGCCTGTTCAGACACCAGACTCCAAGAGATCCAGCCTGTCCATCAAGGTTGTTGGATTGGCTGCCAAAGGTTCTATACAGGTGCGTATTAACCTTAAGAACCTTTAGAGTTATTACTGTCATTTTCCTATACTATTTAAAGGTAATTATATAATATACATAATAACATTATTTATGTAATTAATTACATTACATGACATTTACATTCTGTATCAACCAGTTTGTGTCTGTACTTTTTTACAGTTCTTTTAACAACTTTTCTTAAAATTCAAATCATGATAATGTCTCCTCTTCTGCCTACAAACATAAAGCAGGGATTCTATTAATACTGGGTTTTCTTGCATATTTTCATTTAACATAGACAATAGCTTTAGCAAAGTAACTTCCACCAATTGATTTCTTTGTATGTTGTGCGTATCTGTTTGTGTCTCTGTACAATCAGTGTGTAAGTGAACTCTTCAGTCATTGTGATTCCAGGCAGATCGCTCAGTTCTGGATCTGGGTGAAGTACTGGTTGGAGGTTGTAAATCATTTGAGGTTCCTCTGATAAACAGTGGCTCCAGCGCCATTAGCTTCTCTCTGACTGTGTTTCAAAGCATCACTGCCCCACATTTCTCTGAGGAAGTGCTCAAAGATCCTATTGGTAGGAGACCACTGTAAATACCTCACTACAATTACAGGAGGAGTCTGTGCCAATGCAAGAACTTATTATATGCTGTACAAAGATTTATTGATAGTTCTCAATTAGAGGAATGTTATATTGGTCACTCTATGGTGCTGATAAGTGCCTGTCTTCTCCTTTTGCAGCTCTAGAGATAGACACCATGAAGGCTACTATCCCAGCTCACTGCAGATTGCTAATCCACACAACCGTGAGACCAGCTCGCAGAGCCCGATATTGTTGGACCATCTGCTACCAGATCCTGAATGCCTCTGGTACTACATAGGCTAAGACCTTTTATTCAGAACTTAGTTTTGAATGGTTTTCATGTTGTTTTACAACAGTAGTTATTAACAATGCATGTTATCCACAATCAAATGAATACTCATAATTCAATGGTGCTATATCACTTCAGAGAATGCTATTTCACTACTCCACAGTTCATTGCTGGGGAGCTTTATACCCTTCTACCTGATGCTTGGAATTATGACCTTTTCTGTGTAGATTATACAAACTGTGTGTGTGCAATTGAACGAGTGTCAGATACCTTGTCAGATGGATGCATCTTAAAATTGAATTCACTAATTAGAAAAGGTGTTTTTTGAGTCTTATTGTTTTTGAGACTTGTTGTAGTCAGGCATAATATTATGCATAGGGTACTGTATAGATACCTACAACTTTTTTTCCCAGCATCTGTTCCACTGTACCCTCCTCTTTCTTTGTGATCATTCCCTAGGCATGGTGGTGGGGGAGCCCTGCTCTCTGTGCCAGGTCCAGGCAGAGGGAGTATACCCCACTCTGGAAGTGACAGATGTCCGTAGTAGTGGCAGCGTGGAGGGGCTGAGTAAGCTGCAACTCTGGAGACTCTTTTCTCTAGACTCACTCAATACTTACCTGCGCAGTGACCCTAGCCCACCTGAGCTCACCTACAGAGTGCCCACCAGACACAGGTAATGTTATTCTGAAACTGCCTGAAATCAGAGCTTCTCTTATTTTTTTATTTAATGTACATTATATTTGAGGTTGACGCAGGCTGTGAAAAGTGTGAAATTATGCCTTTTTACCTGCTTTCTCTTCATGTGTTTTTACAGCCTGAGTCGTTGTCCACCTGTCTTCACCTCCACTATGTTGGATTTTAACTTCAGCGCTGCCCCTCTCGGTGCGGACCCGTCCAGTGTCCTGCTCATGTTTGAGAACACTGGAAGCATCCATGTAGAGTGGTGGGTACTGCCCACCCCTCCATGTCTGCCAGTCTATCTACTTTATCAACACAGTGCATGTATAACAACAAGTTAAACAAGGAATCCACTGTAATCTTTAAAACAGGCAAATAATGTAAAAACATATGTGCTGTAACAAGAATAATTTGATCAGCACATCGTTAATCCCTTCTTAGGTCGTTCCTGCTCCCAGAGGACCAGCAGATTGAGCTGGAGTATTGGGCTGAGAGCGGAGAGTTCACCCCAACTGAGCTCCATCAAATGAAAGTGCAGGATAACAGACTGTTTTCCATTTCCCCACGCACTGGCAAACTACAGCCTGGCCAGCAGAGGGCAGTACAGTTGACTTATAGGTTAGACAGCAGCACCAGATACCTTACTGTTTTCCTCATTTCAGCAGGTTTTAGGTAGATGTTTACTCACCAGTGTGTTGTTAGGGATACACTGAGACTAAGCATTCTTCTCTCCCAGGCATGACTTTGCTGGAATATATCGACTTCCGGTCCTGCTGAAACTCTCTCATGGTAGAGAGATTTTGGTAAGTTGAGTAGCATTCCTTGCTGTTGAATTTCACTTTTAGCAAGAATGTTTGCATACTTTCACTTCACTTGAACTTGGACTTAAAAATTAATGATAAGTGTTCCTCATCTTGTTTTTCTTTCCAGTTGAATTTTATGGGTGTGACAGTGGAGAGAGATAGACACTATATTCACATCCCCTCCAATCGACATGTGTTTGCTCCTGTGGCTATCGGTGGATTCTACCCACCCAAACAGGTTTGGGTCATTGTCCCAATGCATGTCAATATGCAGCAAAATGCCCAGATTTACAAAATGAGAGGATGGAAATCTATGTTACATTTTCAATTTTTTAAATATAATTTTTTTTATGCTACATTTAATGTACATCATTTAATGTATAGTATACAGAAAAAAGGAGACCTTATTTTTTAACTACACAATTATTATTGATTCAGTTCTTCTATGAGTTTCTTTCATTTCTGGTTAATGCCAATTTTTCAATTTGTGTGTGTAGGTGTATGAGCTGTATAATGGGGGAGCTCTTCCATTGAGGTACCATGTGGACATATCTCCCCTGGAGCAGCTGCAGAAGGACAACTTCAACCACCCTGTCTTGCAGTGCCTGAACCCAGATGGAGAAGTGCAGCCTGGCCGCACAGTCACACTGGACTGGGTTTTCTCTCCCTTAGAGGCCAAAACATACAGTGTTAGTTCCTCTGTACTAGTTGTTTTGTCCATTGGCCTAATCTAGATTTTACACTGCTGTTGTGGGTGCTAAAACAGCGTGCATGATATTAAGTGTGCCCTTACACAGGTTTCAGACATTTATGCTTGATAAGAGATGTTGTGGAAAGTTAGCTTTATGCTGAATGGATGATACTGAAGTACATAAAACTATTCTTTATAAATGCTCCAGTCTTTCTTTAACTCACTGTTGATTGTTTGATTGTTTTTAGGTGGACATCCCTATATACGTGCTAGAAGGAGACAGTATGCTGGTGACGTTTGAGGGCTATGGCTTTGATGAGAGAGATTCTGTGCCTTTTCAATTTCATGATGGATATCCTGCCGTGCCAGGCACCCAGAAGGTGGCCTTACCTGGACAGGTGAAAGAGAAATATAAGCAATGTAAAATATAGCTTAAGCCACAAATAGTTATAGTCTGGCAGTTTGTGTGAGACAGCTGGATGCCATGTGCATAGTTTTCTTTTTTCTAGCCTGGTGTTTTAAAACTTTTATTGCTCTTACTCTAATAAATTGCTCACTGTGCCTGCATGTTTGCCTTTTGCTTTTCCACATTACTTCTTAGGCCTACAGAGCAATTTTTCCCACTTGTGTGTGTATAGGTGGTGTTCTTGTCAGAGGAGAGAGTGTCGTTTGGCGATATTCCAGTCTGCTCTCGGAGCACACGCATCCTGTTTTTGACCAATGTTTCCCACAGTGACAAAATCTTGTACTCATGGAAGCTGAAAGAACAAGATGACAAGCAGGTGTGTAATATGGGAACTTACAAGGAGACGTTTATAGATACATATCATTGCTGTCATAAGATAAAGAATTTGGCAGGAGATTTTTGAGAGTTTTTTGGTCTTTATAGACTGACATCACATGTTGGGGCTCAAAAATAAGTGTGACAAAATGGCCTTAATACCCAAGTATTACTTGAATGTCTGCTACAAGCTTTATATATCTATGTTTAAAGTAGAACGGATGTAAAATATGGATATACACAACTGCTATTTTAACATCAACATAACATTGCAATATGTAGCAATAGGCGTAAAAAGCCTATAAAAACGTTTATACATACTACATAGCAATGTTTAATGCTATATGTAGTTATTTATACATAACTTTCATAATTTTAGCTTGCATTTAAACTTAAGTTACATTAACGCAGGTTAAAAACATTTTTCATTCTCTTATGAGGTTACTTTTTGTTGTGTATTAGAGGTTTTGACAATAACAGTATGCTACAGTGTGGTTGTAGCTCTTGCTTGTACATAAGTCTGTATTTCTATAGTGTATGCACGTACGTATGTGTGGATTTCTATCTCTCTAGGCAGTAGAGATCCATCCGGTGAGTGGATCTCTAGCTGCAGGCGAGAGTGCTTTCTGCATCCTTACTATATGCACCTCAGGCAGCCCCACATTCTACCAACAAGACCTCATCTGTGAAGTGAGTATCACGTGCAGGCACATACACACTCTCACAAATACTATCACACACTCAATTGCACATATATTCTCATGGTTGTGTATGGTAAATATATCAAACTCCGCCCCTCCAAACACACTGATTGTTTTTAATCAAACAGAGTGATGCTAATAAAAGCTTTGTTTCTCTATGCGTTTGGCAGATTACACCAGAGGAGGCTCTAGCTCTGTACCAGATAGAGCTACAGCAATGGGAGGCAGAGAAAGAGAGAGAAAAACATGAATTTACTATAACCGAGAAGGACCTGGTGCAGACAGTCTCACAGAACAAACCTACTCAGGTCCTGCTTTAACCCTTATTCTAATATACATACTACATTTCATTGTATTGTCACTCTACTACATATGATTATTGAAATAAACTGGACTTTTCATATGTCACTCAGGTTTGCATAGCAGAACAGAAAACCCCCTCTGAAACACGAAAATACAAGGTATAATACAAATCCTGCAGGAAAAAAGTATGTTACAAGTATCTAAATCATTAAAGAGTAAAGATTAAAAAAATCACTGATATTTTTGTAAAAAATAAAAAATCAGTATATTGGATAATATATTGGACAAATATATTGTCAAATATTTACAGATCTATGTTTGTATTTTGTTTTAGACGTTGCCACCCATCCGAAGCAGTAGCAGTGAGGCTGTGCTTGAATGGTCCCATACTAGGCAGAATCGAATGGAGAGTAAAGTCCAGCAGCAGGTGGGGAGAAGACGGCCTGAATCTCCCCGTCCTGTACTTCTTCATCTGGGAGTCACTGCACGCTCACACTCCCTGCTGGAGTACCAGTCACACTTCCCCTCTCACTTCAACAAGCATCATATCTACAGGTATGCACTCTGAAAAATGTATGTTTCAAAGATTTTGTTTTCTACATATAATTTAGATTGTATTATATAAAGTTAGTGAGGGCTAAAGAAATGTCAAAAGAGGATAAAAGTGTGTCAGTGGTGCATATGACATTCTGTGGAGAGCCTTCAAGTGTCGTTGTTCATAGGATTGAGATTGTCGATGTGCCTGCATGTTCATTGATAAATGCCTGAACTCCTTTCCAGGTCTCTGCAGCCAAAGCTTTCCCAGTCCAGATCAAATGAGAGTAAGCTTTCTTCTACACACATGCTACCCCTCACAAATGGCCCTGAGAGAGACATCCTCACATACACCCTCACATCTCTACTCAGGTACACACATGCAGACACCCTTATTCATCTCACTATTAAACAAACAAAATGATTAACAGTGGGCATAAACAAAGCACTTTCCTCCCTTAGGAGTCTTCTGGATGACCCTCAGTTTCATCAGGCTCTACAGAATGGTTTGGCTGAGCCAGTGCCCTACTTTACCCAGCTTTGTCCTGCTTCCTCCTTGTCATCCCCCATCCAGTCCCCGCCTGCAACTCAGGCACCATGTCCAGTTGACATCCCCTGTCCAGATCCACAACAAACAAGACGTCCCACTACTGTTACAGACACACAAACACAGCCTGAGGGTCAGTGCAGGCCAGAACCCCGCCAGGAGCTGCACCAGGAACTCAGGATGGAGGTGCAGGAATCCATTCGCAGGTAAGCTGCTTTAAGTCCATTCAGGACCTCACCAGCATGATCATGTTCCTGCAGTATTGTTTCACGAGGATAAAAAGCAAAAACATTGACAGAAGCAGCACAAATAAGAAGCATTTGTTCTGAACATTTGGTTGAAACATCTTATCTGCAAAAGGCTGGTGTGGCTGCAGGTTTTCATTCCAGTAACACTAGAGCACACATGATCAGTTATTGAAGACTAAATTGGAGACTAAGTGTTTAAACAAGTAGAATCAGGCTTGCTCTAGCTTGTTTAGAGTGAAAATCTGCAGCCAGCCCACACCTTGATGAAAAAGATTGGACACCCCTGATTTAGTCCATTAGGAAAAAAAACACATGTCAGCCTCATCTTAAGGCCAGCTTACAAGTGGTAAACCATGGCTGTTAGAGCTAGGCCTTCAGTTAAGGCAATAAAATCAAAACTTGTGAAAAACAAGGAAAAAACACCTCTACTAAAATGCTAATGTCTGATAGGGCTTGTTTCGAGTAGTAAACTAGTGCTAAGCTATGTATTAATACAAGCCTGTAAAAGACATTCCATGTTGTATCTGAAGTTTATAACAGACATATTAAAATATATTTTATCTTGTGTGTAGCAGTTTTACAGTGACTCCTGGTTTTCATTTCTGACTGAAACCTTGTTAGACTACTGCTCCTATTTGCAGTCAGGGTGTATCTAGGACTTCCAGAAGTCCCAGAGTGATGTTCTTTTCCGAAATAGTCCCACCCACTGTAAATCAAAACTTAATTGGTTAATTGTCCTCTGACTTCTTAATTATGTTAGTGTTAATTTGATGCATGAGGTAATTTATTAGTGTGTAATTTATTTTACAACACTAGATACCAGGTGTCCAGGTGTAACTTGAAATGCATAATGTCAACAGCTCGACCAATCAGTGAAAAATCTGAAACTTTAGGTTATTCAGTGAATTAATAACTGTCATGGTGTAACTGTCATATGAAACTATTATTCTACGTATTATTCTAGGTCTTTTACCTCTCTTTCTCTCTCTCTCTCTCTCTCTCTCTGTCTCTCTCTCTGTCTCTTTCTCTCTGCAGAAGTCCTGAGTTCAGTGATCTGACAGAGGAAATTCTACTTAATACACTGCAGAATCTGATGATGGAGGCTTTTCTGGGAGAGCTGGTTCTGACAGCTCGCCCTCGCATCATCGCTCTGCCACCCTGCTCAGCCAGGTCACAAACTAGCTCACACTCACTGCATGCCTCTTTTACTCACATGTTCTCAACTAATCACTTAGAAAATATAACAAATGCAGTTTTTAGGTTTTTCCACTGTTTTCCCTGTGTGACTGAATTTAGAGGATAAATGCCATACTCTGTGCCTATATAGGAGAAACAGCTTTGGCTCCAGGAGACAGTCCAGAGGCCCTGTGGAGTCTGAGAGAGTCAGGGATCAACAGCACCCCCTAGTTACCAGCCCGGGCCCTTACAAGCCCACCTCTGTTCTCCTAACCAACCTGGATTCTCTTCACCACTCATCTGCTCCCCACAGTTAACATCTATAATGCACTCAACTTCACTGTATTTTCTGTGCATCCAATTTTTAATAAATTATAAACAAAAAAAACATTGTGTAATGAGATTGACAACATTAAGCAATTCACTCTTCATGAAAATATTGTCACTGTCTGAACAAAACCTTGTATCTCCATTTTTAGGTTTTTAATTTTTGATGTAATATGAAAATGCTATCTGTTCTTTACATTGTGTGAATGTACCAATAGCAATTGCCCACAATTACTTGGAATAAAATTTATATTAACTTTTACTGAAAGTTAAGAATGTTTTTTCTCTGTCTTGTAAAATTAGCAATTTGGAGATAGAAGGTTTCGTTCAGACAGCAACAGTACACATCAGCTGTGAAACTAATCTAGTCTCCCTGCTTTTACTAGACTCATACAACAGATGATTCTTTTTAAGTAGCACACATATTGAAATGCATTGCTATTGTGCTTTGTCCATGTGGATGGCCAGTAATTTTAAAAACTATACATAAGTACAGGTCTGTCAAGCTATTTTTGTTCAAATAACCCAATCAAGTCATTTCCACAGTGTGGTATAAGTATATGCAGTGCAGATAGGAGCTACTTGGGAATGTCCATGATATTCTTTTTGCCTGAGTGGTCCTGCCTCCTGTTGGTCTAGTGAGTGTTTAAAGAGAACAGTCACATGGCAGGAGGCACACATTATCAAGTTAAGGAGGGAGCTGCTGAAAGATATCAGCTGGAGCAAATGCTTGGTCTTGTATGGTTCGGAGGGCTGTAGAATTCAGTAGATAGTGTGCTACTTGTTTTAAGAAGCTAACAGAGGAGATTTATAATGCATTGAATAACTAACCATTTTCTGGGAACCTTCTTGGAGCACCAAATGGGTGCATTTTATACTCTATGCTGTCACACTGAAGAAAAAGAAGAGAAGAATGCGATATTATGGTAAGTTTTCTTATTGGTGCCACAGTTCATGATTTTAGTAGTATATGTTGTCTTCTTTACAAGACATTACAATATTCATGATGACAGTTGGATTTAGGAGTATACAGTATTTTGAAACAATATAGTTCCATACAACTGTATAAATAATGATTGTATGAAATCATTTATGAATATTTATAAATATTTGCTGCTGAAAGGAGATGTTTTGTTCTTCACAAATTGATTGGATACAACATCTGAGAGGTTATTTAACTATTTCATTAATTACTGGACCTGAACTACTGTGGCCACCAATATTATACAATGCTGCTGTATTGCTGGTCAAAATATTTAGGGACTTGTTCTAAATGTTTAGGTATTTAAAGTCTTTTTAGAGGTTTCCTTGCCTTATTTTAGGAATTATATGTATTTCATGATTTTCTTGCCAGTCATCGGTCCTCCAGTAAGGTCAGTGTATCAAGTGGAAGTGAGGTTCAGCTGGAGTGTGTCTCTGAACTGGAGCAAGAGAGGAACCCATGGAGAACTCCTTGCAGCTCCACTTCCATCATAGATGGTGAATCAGACCAGGAGCTGCAGGCCTTTATCATGATGAGGAACCAGGTGGATAAAGACACTGAGGTGGGGTACAAAAACACTCAAACATATTTTACATTTTGGAATATTATATTGGCTTTTGATTGTGTCAGTAGTATTTTATTCTCCTGTCCTTCAAGAATGGATGTTAAATGACTTTTGGGATTTTTTTGGGCGAAACAGAGTTGAATGTGTGTGTAGTATGAAGCAGGGACCACAAGGCTAAATACTTTCAGTACAACAGCCCACCACATACAGCACCGACCATTATCCTGCTCCTCCTCCACTCTCGCTAATGCAATCATTCAATCAGCATTGCTGCCTTAAATCACCTCGAATCAGCCTGGATAAGGGAATCTTTCATTCCTCAAGTTGTATTAGACTTCTCGGAAGGTCTTGGAGGTGTGCATTTAACTGCGATGCTGAAGTTGGAGACAGTAAATAGTTTACATACTCTATAGTTACTTAACTGTACACGTAAGACTGTTTCTTTATGCATCTTGACATTGTCCCTACAAAAGTATGCTTAAACGTTGCTTTAAAAGTGTGTTGTGTTGATGGTATAGGTTTGAAGTGATATGATTTGGTAGGTTTACTTCAATTTTACTGTGCATATTCTTTTCTGTTCCATTTGCACAGCTGTAACTCAGAGGCACATGACCTACCTCTTGTGCTGCTCATATTGTCACAGCACAAAAAATTTAGTAGACTTATTTTTACACACTATAATAATGGGTGCTTTACTGTATGGAGAGACACAAGAACTATGGAGTGCTTTTATCATACACTACCATTGATTACTGTTCTTACATTTATAAATGATAGATCATAGATTTAAATCTAATAAACTGCACGATAAAACCTTTTAATATGTAACATAAGATTTCAAGGAATTTGAGTTATAAACTGTGAACTCTATTTGGTAATTATCTATTTACAATAATTTTTTTGTGAAGTACTTTACAATAGAGTCAGGAAATATGACTACTTATCATTATTGTGATAAACTACATGATACGTCAAAATATTCTTTTGTGAGCCTATCCTCAATATTGTCAGTATCTAAAAACACTTCTCAGCTGCATGTTTGGTTACAAAGAGGGCATAATTAGCCTTGTTTAATTAGGTTCATTGCAGCGCAGTATGTAAAATGTTGAATTTAGATCATTGTATTCATAGTTTCTATTTTTTAAATGTGGCACTACATTGTCTTTTCCAAAGATATATTGTGGCACATCGTGTACTAAGAAAATTTCTTAAATTATTGTGATATTACAGTTTTGCCAAATTGCCCACCTCTACCTCAAGATATGATCACCACTTTTCAAATGCGAGGCATTCTGGATATTCATTTTATTACAACTTTTTTTTTTTTTGATGTTATGTAGCTTTCTCTTCATTAATTTCATTCTCTTCATCTCTTCATTAATGTTTTTTCAGCTTATTACCTTCCTACGGAAAAAGCTATGAAATTGCGTAGGATTAGCATTCATTTTATACATTTATCTGAAACCAAATTGGTTTTATAATGGTGAAATCATTGATTCTATATTTTTAAAACGGTAGTATAGCTTATCTTAAATCTTTTGACTCCAAGGAACTGTCAGCATCTTTCATATTAGTTTCATTGTAGTTTCTGAATAATAGACCTGCAGATGAATAACTGAATTACAATGCATGACACAAAGGGGTTCATATCAACAGTTTATAGCAGCTACTATAAACTCTTCTGCCTTTCAGTTTTAGGGTTTGAGTATCAGTTTGCATTTGCAAGCTGTGCAGTTGTATAACTTTCCCATATTTACAGTCTCTGGCCTGATGTCCTGAGGACTAACTGTACACAAGCTGAAAAGCGTATGCTTCATTATTCACTTATTCACTTTTTAAATCCAATCCAGGTTAACCCAATACAACCAGGCCAGGCCAAGGCCTGCAGATCACTCTCTCTTTCGCTCTCTTTCGCTCTCTTTCACTTTTATGTTTTTGCACAGGTTAACAAATGTCAGCATTAAAACTTTTTGCATGTGTGTGTGTGTGTGTCTGTCTGTCTGTCTGTCTGTTAGGAGTGGGAGAAACTGAACTATGACATCCACACACTGAAGTGTACTCGTCGAGAGGTCTGTGCACGCTGGAAAAAGATTCTCCTGTTGCTGGGTGAGCCTCTGCTCTCTTCTTTTTAGCATTCCATATCTGTACCTACCCTTCATCTTAATCTCCTTTGACTGTGTTCTCAGCTCTGCACAGCATTCTTGGCACTTGAGCAGCGCTTGCAAAGCTCATATCTATGCTCATAAAAATAAAGGTGTCAAAAAGGTTTGGAGTAATGCCATAGAAGAAGCACTTTTGGCTCCCGAAAGAACCTTTTTTTGAACCTGTTTAAAGTTTCAAGAACCTCTACATAATGTAAATGTTCTATACCATTTAATTTTTTCCAGTACATCCAAGTTTTTTTATTATTGGTTCAAACCTGTGTATATGCTTCATAACCAGACGTGGGCAGAAAGTATTACATTTACTCATTTCTATGTACTTCAATGAGAGTTTGATGGATGTCTACTTCTCTGAAAGAAATTCAAACAATACTTTCATTTATATTCAAGTATATTTGTGAGGAAGATAATCTACTGTTTTTGTTTTTCAGTTGCACTTTAGCCATTCACAAATTTGTCCCTATGTACATTTTTGTGTTTAATTTCATTCTATTCTGCTGATTCATCACCTGGACAAGCTTTGCTTCATGCTGGATGTGCTAAGAAGTTCTACTGTAGTTCTATAGAGAACTCAGTACTCAAGTGTTTTTCTTACTTTATTTATTCCTAATCAAGTTTTTAGCTACACTTGCTACATTTTGTTTATTATTGTGTTATTTCAATAATTAACAGTACTTTTACTTGATTGTAGGTTTTGCCTCCTCTTCCCACTTCTGTTTGTAGCACAATGCAGGCTTATAGCACAATGGAGAACACTGAGGAGAACTTCTCATTGATGTGTGATTATCCCAGGTTACCAGATGGAGGTGGACTCGCTGCTGGCAGTGAATAAGCAGAGTGTTCTGAGGAATGGAGAGGATGTGCAGAGAGCCAGAGAGTTGCTACACACAGTATGTGAGGAGTCCAGCCTGTTTCCCCGTGGAGTGGAACCCAGTGACAGATACCTCTTGGTCATGGTAACTCATCTGTTTATCTGTGACAAATTGTGGTCAGGTTGAGTAATGAGGGGGTTATTCATAGAAAATGGAAGATATTATTCCTGCAGATATTACATGTTTGTGTGCTTGTCTCTGCCTTTTCCAGGATCGCCTGGTCTCTTTGGACAGTGCTGAGGACTTTGTCAGACTTGCCAAGGAGAAATATCCCAGAACTGAGCTATGAGAGGGACAATGAGACTCACTGGGTTTAGAAATGAAATATTTTGTATGTGGGTTTGTTGTTGGAGCGAACTGGAGGCACTGGAGAGGTTGAAGAAGTGACTCATGTGCCTACAGGAGCAAGTATCAAGGGTAAATGTACAATATTCTTGCACTGAGACATGATGTTCAACTATGTAATCACGCAATACTCAGGCTTAATAACTCAGCATATTGTAATTTTCAGGATAGAGCTAGAATTCTTCAGGGTGAAGAGGGTAGCTAACACATTCTCTGTGTATAGTTCTTCTGTGAATAGTCCACTGTTAACTCCATACCTCAAAGCACTGAAGAATAATCATTACTGAATTAGATTTAAATGTTTTTTCAAACAATAATGCATTTGTAGTATTAAAATATGATCAAATAAACATTATTAAGTACTTAATTACTTAAGTCCCTGCACATATGTTTTGAAAATATCCTCTTGGACAGTTATCACCTTTGTGGGTTGTGTCTTTTTATGTGCTGAATTTTGTGCTGACTTCATGAACTCATTCTGATACTGTTAAGCATTGTGCCAGATCTTAAGTAGATGCTGGTAAATTTATATCAAACTTTAAATCTTCAACAGAGGTTCCCAACCGTGTTTCTGGGGTTCCGCTTTTGTGTTCTTTTCCTACTCAAACACACCTGACACAACTAATCTAATTAAACTAATTAAGCCCTTCCTGAGTTAACCCCTTAAAATCCCAGGCTTATAAACTAAGGTTTATTATTCAGCAACTACAGGGACTTTAATGCAAAGTGATTAAATTATTCTTAGGTTATAGAAGTGTATAATAAAACTTTGGGCCCACTGGCAGGTCTTGGCCATGTAAAGGCTTAAAACAAGGGGGTTAAAGCAGGAAAACACTAAAACTCACAAATCGGTGGTTTAGGTGAAATTTGTAAGTAGTTTGTAAATGTCACCACCAGGGGTCAGTATTGGCTATTTTTTCTTACCATCTCTCTCACATGTTTCTCTCTTGCTAAAGCGCTGATAAAGGGTCACCAAGTGTTTGGAGATGTTGAATATCTGATGTATTAAAGTCTGTTTTGTAACTCACTCCCTTTGACAGAGGGCAGGGTGCAGTGTGCTTTTGTTTAACGATCTCTCATCAGAGGTCCATGTGGTCATGATTTCAGTTATGTGTAGTGACCTACATATTGTTGTCTCTAAGGCCTGCTCTGAGAGGCTAGAAACAGATGTGCAGAAAGAGAAAGAGAGGCAGAAAAGGGGGGAGGGGATATAGTTGCTAGCAGGCCCTCCATGTTTGTCTCTGTTGCCTTGTGGAAAGGAAAAGACTGCACCTTGTTCTCATTATGGTGAGTGTGTGTGTATGTGTGTGTGAGCAAGTCTACTGTCACATCTTTCCAGAAAATGCTGGAAACGTACATCCGTGACAGAAGGAGAGTAAGCAAGTGTGTGAGGATGACGTAATCTCTTGGTCTCTGTGTGAAATGCTAGTCGTCCTCCTTCACCTCTTCTCGGCTGCAGCGAGGGAAAATGGCTTTGTCCATTGCTCTGCTATTGTATTTCATGATTGCTGCACATGATTACGGTCCAACTGAACTGGGTCAGGCTGCTGGCTGCTGAAGGAGACTGGGCCCCTCTCTCCATCTTCGCTTATTACCTCTCTTTCCTTTTCACTCTCTTTTTATCCCTCACTATTTCTGCACACGACTTCTCTCATTATGATTATCTCCACTTTCTTATTAATTTCCTCCATCTCTCTTTTTTATTATGCTTTTTTTTTTATTGTGTCAGAATCTGCCCTAACTTGAAGGCCAAAGATGTCTCAGGTTAGATAGAGTGTGCACAGTCCTCTGATACTGATGTCCCTGAGGTCACTCACTTCACTAGACAAAGGAGAGTGGCTCTCAGCCAACTCCTGTTAATCTCCTACAAGGGCCATAATTATTCTTCCACACTTCTTCTGTAGCACTACACAGATATGCAGCTTGGATGAGGTCAAGTGAGTCCTTGACCAGTACTCAGGAAAGTAAAAAGAATCCTGAGTGGTCTGTGGGGGGCGCTATGGAGCAAATGCTTCATAGCTCCTAAACTTTTACTCTTGCAGCATGTCTCAAAGTTCACACTTGCCATTTTGTGTACTTGTGTTAGAGTCCAAGAGTGTCCCATTTCTAAAAAAGTGCAAAAGACCCTGAACGCACCCATTTCCCATGTAACGTATATCAGCATATATCAGCATTGAAACACACTGTTTGAATCTAACACACTGTTGGAAACATCAGGAGACGAATGTTAACACAGGGACATCAGCAACTTACAGTCTTAGTACTACTGCACTGTTGATCAGCTTGGAAATATGTAACATTATGATGCACTTAAGGAAAATCACAACCCCCAAGTGTGATCTTTGGGACAGGCTGATAGAGTCACAACTTTTCTTGGATTAGATTCATTTGTTTAAGAATCTCAAACCTGGCATTTCAAACAAAGAAATCAGCCCACTTAGACTAAGCTAATTTGCATTTTCTGCATTCTGAATGAATTTTCCAAAAAGGTACTTAAAATTTGGCAGCCACTGGGCCTTCACAACTTTGTGATCAAACCACTCACAAGAGAGCTAATTAAAAAAAAACAACTTTCCACTGTGTTACAACATGCCTGCCACACATCAAAGGCTCATAGTGGGAGGGGCTACATCACCAACAGAGTAAATCCTCAACACATTGTCTAATACTTCCTATCCTCGCTCTTGGTCTGCATACCAATTTTGCTGGAATTTAGGTAATGGGAGGCACTATAGCAAGAAAATAACTTTCAGAACAGCTTGAACTTATGCAGACTGTCTTATTCTCTCTCAATGTGACATTCATGTGTGGTATACCAGCATGTTGGTGTATCAATGCAGCTAAAACTCGTGCACTCCTAGTGTGATTTTCCTCAATGTGTAACAAATCTTCTGGAGCACCCACTGAGACTACTTGCATGTACCTGCAACAACATGATTCACACCCTCTTTTAATCCATTTGGATATGAAAGAAAATGAAATCATCATAGTTTTCAGTTGTTGCCGCTTCATCTTTTACAAATAAAAGTTCTTTTACAAATATGTATTCATTTAGTGCATCATGTTTTTACTGAATATTCCTGTTTCTCTCATGACTTTCTTGTGTTTTAATAGAAATTCTGAGTGATCTATATGGCCTAGATGTGAACTACAGACCTGACTCTGGAATGAGGGCACTAAAGTCAAATGGCTCCCTAGGTCCTATTTTCAGAGCATCACAAGCAAACCCCTCTCAACCAACCAGAGGCAAACTATAGTAACTACTCCTCTCTTTCTCTCAGCATGCAGTGCCTGGGCCAGCAGTCAATGGCACCATTTTTCTACCATTTTGTTTTTTTTAAGGTTAAGGGACTTAAGTATTGGGGTGTGTGAAGCTGAACACATATCAGTGCAGAGGGGTAGCCTTAATCCTCAAAACGCATACATTTTTGTAAGTTTACAGTTAGTGGAAGCTGGTAATTTGTGTTGGGTTGTGCTGAGGAACTGAAGCTAGACCTTTATCGGT
The DNA here is from genome assembly GCF_904425465.1 of Colossoma macropomum. Lineage (NCBI taxonomy): Eukaryota > Metazoa > Chordata > Actinopteri > Characiformes > Serrasalmidae > Colossoma > Colossoma macropomum. The sequence continues at coordinate 31,768,122 of NW_023494784.1, read as the reverse complement.
GTAAAAGGTCTCCTTCTATCTGGAATTCTAAATATAAAACCTAGCATTCACCAGCATCTCAGCATTGCCCAGTCTTACTCAGTTTTAGACAAATATTTTCCCAGAGGCCCTGTGGAGAAGTAGATGGGGTCGCAGAGGGGAGGCAGTGATGAATCTGAAGCCAGTCTCTCAGACGGATTCAGCAGAGACAGTCACCCTGGCGCTACCACAGGAGGTTGTCACATCAGTTTGCTCACTCTATCAGGCCTTCCACTCAGTACAAAACACCACACTAACGGTATGACTCAAAGCACTGTGGTTGAGAATGCCAGTGTTGGGGACTTCATGCTTTTTTTCATTTCAGTGTTTCCCTGATCTGACACACAGCTCATAAAGGTCTTGATAAGTGGTTAAAGAACTGAAGCTGGCATGTTAGATCAGGGACAATAAAAGCTTGTGCATTATGAGAGTTCCCCTGCTTTGGAACCACTGCAGAGGTGTATGTTAAGCTTTTGCGTTAGCATATCTGTGGGCTGCTATGCTGAAACATTTTTACTTGAAGGATGGGCAAGAGGACCACTATGCAGCAGTTTGCTGTCTGATAAATTTGATCCAACTTATAATGAGAGCCTTTCAGTTAATTTGGTTAAATTAAGTGTGTTAGAATAGGGGAAACAGTAAACTGTGAAGTGCTCTGAACACAATGACATCAGTTCCAGTACCACAGGTCCACAAGAACCTTTTTAATGTGTTATAAATATATAATACTTCCCAGCTTTACTAGTTAGATCAAGATTTGGTTGTTGAGTCATAATATATCTGTTATTTTGAGTACAAGATAACTAATGCCCAAGACATGCAAGACATTTTTTTTACTTTTTAACCTTGTTCTTATTTTCTATGTGAATGCATTTAGGGCTATACTATCACACTGAAGGCAGAGGACGATGGTTTTCTCATTATAAGGACACTTGGCAGGGAGTACTGAAACTGTCTGGCAGATTCTAAACTTTGCGCACATCTCTCTGCTCTTCATTCTGCTGCCCAGCAGAGTGAGACAAACCTGGAGCCAGAACTTATCTCCCTCCATCCCTCAGCAATATGTATGTGTCTCTTTTTATCAATGCAGAACCACAGAGACATAGAGAGGTTATATGGAGTTCAATGTTATGCATGCTCTACAGAAGGCATTAACTGGTCTGAATATAGATGAAGTTCAAAATAGAGATTTTATGTTTTGTGTGCTGGTGAAAGGCTCAATTTTACCATTAATGATGTACTATTTACATGTTAATATGTACTCTATGAACCCAACATATTTATTCGGTAGATATAGGTTAGGAAGATCACACTGAAAATCCTAGGTTCTGTAAAAAAAAAAAAAAATATTGACAAGGTGAGATATGAAATGTGACATGAGTTGCTTATTACTGTGATAACATCCAAAGCGGAACATTCCAGAGTTACAGCTGTGGAGTGGCATCCCAGATTAGGAGATGTCAAGGTCTGTGTCAGGGTCCCTCAGCTCCACCAGCATAGTGTGCAGTGCTACATGAGCTCAGACACTATAACTCAATTTGCTCACAACCTTGGTATTTAGAGTAAGTGTAAACAGATTGCTGTCAAAAAGCTGCTTAATTGAATGTAGGAATGAGGCTGCAAAATGAATGGATTTAATTCTCTCTTAATGGTGTGGGTGTGCTATGTTCCCATATGGCAGTAAATCTTACTGCACTAAATATTTTGTGAAGCATAAAAGTTTAGAGATTGTGTTGATTAATAAATGTTCAAAGAGAACATTTAAAAGTCCTAGCAAGGGTGCATTCTATCAAAAATTTTATTTTATTGCACAAAATTGAAAAAGTGCATGTGTTTAAAGAACCTATGTTATTCATGCATGTTCATTGTTTTTGAAGAGAAAGGGAAAATGGGTTGCAGTGTTGCATTTGGCCTTGAGGGAGAAAAAGTGAGTAATATATGACCTCTGTTCCCCCTTTTCAGGGGCCTGCTTTGTTTCTATGTTGAGGGAGTGGGGTCTTAGGCCACGGGCCAGCAGAGACTTTAGTTTGGTACTTGATTGGCTGAGAGCTGTCTGTTGCAAACAGAACAAACACTGGTTTTGAAAACAACAATCCAAACATATTGACCAGTTATACAAGCAAAAATCTAAATCTTAATCAAGGAAGAGATTTAGATTTTTACTTGTATAACTGGTCAATATGTTTGGATTGTTGTTTTCAAAACCAGTGTTTGTTCTGCTTGTCTAAAGCAAAAGTGCTGGACATCTCAGGCCTGCCAAACATTCCAAAGACAAACTATTATTTGTTGTAAGTCTTTGGTGAAGTCACATGCATGCACGAATACAATGGTCAACCAAGTCAATGGTTGTGTTTCAGTAAAGAACAGCTAATTAAAGGGGCTTTAAGTCACTATTCATTATCTTCATTATCTCATTATCTCTCCTTCTCCTTCTCTCTGTCTCTCCCTCATTCTCTCTGCTTTTCTCTGTACTTCTTCAAAGCAGATAAACAACTCGTTCTCAGCCCTGAGATTGTCCAGAAAAAGAAAGAAACAAAAATGATCATCTTGGATCATAATATCTGAGCAGAGATCAGCCCCTGACCTGAAGCCTGTCAGATAGCATCCAGAGATTTGTATTACATATGAGTACAAGAGGTGGTAGGCCAGTAAGGTCAGTTAAAACATACCATGTCATGTTTGAACACTGCTCCCTGATAGCTTTGCTTTGGTCTCCTGCCCTTGATGAACTCCTAGTTTCATCTTGCCTTGTCATTCCTGAGACCAGAGATGCTTCTTGAGGTAGAAAGAAATACAAAGCCAGAGTCAGTCTTCTTCATGGGAACTTTTGAATTGGCCCAGGTTATCAAGCTTTCTCAAAGGAAAATTTGATCTGAAGACCAAGGACATGATCAAATTTTGATGCTTCTCCAATTGCACCAGGTTGTCAGTTCATACACATTTACCAAGAGGGGGGGGGGGTCTTTAGTAAAGGGAATGGCTATCTATAACCATGACAACCCCAACAACTATGTGAATGTTTAAATAGTTCTTTGCATGGCTGAATGATATGATGGAGAATGTGTTGTATCCTTCTTTTTCTTTGTTCTTTAAAGAAACTTTTTGGAAATGTTTATGTATAGCACCAAAAAGTGTTCTGCTATTGCTACAAGTCATGTAACCTTTTTGGCGCTTTTTAGAACCCCAGGGCTGACTCGGCCATTTAAGCAACTTTAGCACTGCTTAAGAAGGAAATGGGAAAAAAATAAAACAGAATTGTAACTGAAATAATAACAATGACTGTATGTGCACAGTTGTGTTGACAGTAGTGAACCCTACTGTTAAAAAATCTGCATCAATCTGCATTGATCACAGCAGCATAAATAGAGGATCTGCATCTTACTTTACTTCTAGTAGTGTATTTGAAGACTTTTATAGGACATATGAGACTTTAGACCCTCTTTTTTTAAGAGCTGCTTGATGATGTTAAAGCAATTGACTGCAAAATAATGATTGACACTTTCACCATCAAACAAAAGAAGAAATCATCTGCAGTGAGAAGATTGCTGGCAGTAAATTGGTCAAAATAATTATGCTAAGAGACAATAAAAAGGTGTTACTGAGGAAAATTGAATTAAATCCCACACCATCCTGATTATTTGGAAGATGGTGCTGTTTTTATTTCATTCCTTAAGCTGAAAAAGTTTTATATTAATGGCCAAATGTATATGGACAGCTATACATCACACCCAAATGAGCTTGTTGGACTATTTCAAAACCTCGGGAATTAATACAGAGTTGGACCCCATTGCGGTTATAACAGCTTCCATTATTCTGGGAAGGCTTTTTGCAACATTTTGGAGTGTGTCTGTGGGAATTTGTGCCCATTCAGTCAAAAGAGCATTTGTGAATTCAGGCACTAATTTTGGATGAGAAGGCCTGGGTCACAATCAATGTTCCTATTCATCCCAAAGGTGTTTAGTGGGGTTGAGGTCAGGGCTCTGTGTGGGCCACACCAGACCATGTTTGTATGGATCATCAAACCATGTTTTTATGGAGCTTGTGTTGTGCGGAGGGGCACAGTCTTGCTGGAACAGGAAAGGGCCTTCCTCAAACTGTTGGAAGCATTAAATTGTCTAAAATGTCTTTGTGTGGTGTATCATTAACATTACTCCTCACTGGAACTATGGGGCTGAGTCCAAACCCTGAAAAACAGGGTTTGGACTTGTTGGCACAATACATTTTGATGGCTAATGTTCTCCTGGCATCTGTCAAATCCAGATTTATCTATCAGACTACCAGATAGTGAAGCTTGATTCATCACTCCAGAGAACACGTTTCTACTGCTTCAGAGTCCAGTGGTGGCATGCTTTACAAAGACACTTGGTATATAGAAAACATAAATACTAATGCACTGCAAGTACCAACTTTTGCACTGATGTCATCAAAGTTTAACAAAGGTTCTTAGCTGTGTCTCAAAGCTGAGGATGCAGCCTAGGAAGTCTGCATTTCTCTGCCGTTACATCACTGAAGGCTGTCCAGTTCTGAGGGGCACTTCAAATGTGGCCGAGACATGCATCCTTCATTTGTGAGACATCAAAAGACTCGACTGGTATATCTTTCAGTACCTTCAGTCAGCCACAATCATTCATGCAAACAGCTGCAAATGGCAAAATGCAGTGGCACCAGAGTTTGTAAACTTTATACATTGAGTTAATTTACTTAAAATGTTTGTACTGCTTTGATGCATAGCAGACTAAAGGCTGGTAGCACAACTGTTATGGATGCTATGGACTGCCTTCATACTCGCTTCATACATTTTGTCCCTGCCATAGCAATAATACACAAACTTGACAACCAGCCGCCAATGATAGAACCCTGTTTGCTATTAGTGCAGGGTTTTGCTTTGCACAGACTGAGCCTTGTATTACACTGTTTGATTGATGAGAACATTGTCTATGTACAACATGTGCAATGCTGCCACTGTTTACACAAAGCACTTTGTGCTGTATCATCTGTGTCAAAGATAAGTTAATCCTACAATGCTGTTTCTGGAGTTAATAAACACAAAGGTCAAATAAGTTGACAGGCAGTATGGGAGAATGCTATGAGTCATATTAGAGTCTAAGGCCTTTATCTTAGAGAGATATGTACTGCCCTGCTTTATGCCACTTCAGGACATCGGTTCATTCTGCTTTTTCAGGCAAATTACAGTTTCTCTCACCCTAACCAAGCCTGCCTTTCCATAAATAGGTCACACTTAAGAGCTTGTAATGAAAGTCATGTAGTTGGGTTACAACTGTTACATTATTATGTTAAACAGTCTGCCTTTGTAGGGAAACAGCACTGAGTAACACGTCTGTCCGGGCAGGAAAGGTAGAATTATGTAAAGACATGGCATTATCATGCTATCCTAAAGTTTTTTTTTCTTTCTCTCATACAGCACCATAGTCTAAACTGTTTTGTTGGAGAAATACTCATAAATAAACTATATGAGATGTAAGAAGATGGTTTTGTTGAGGACAAATGGAACATCTAGTGCTGCTGACTGGTGTGAAAGGCATGAATAAGAAAGGCTAATGTAAGTTGTACTATTATTTGGACACGTGCACAAGTGAAAATATAATTTTGCTCGCTTTTTGAGCATTAAATATCACCCTTTGAGAGCCATATTTATATAAGCCTATGAACACGGGCACACACACACGCATGCTTCTAATGTGAGGGTAAACGCCCTACCCAAGCTGGCTGGTGTAGGTTATGGTTAAGGATCAGCCTTGTGTGGTGAAGATGAGGCTGTAATTGAGAAGAAATCTCCCTTTTTATATCATGATTTATTCATTCACATTAAAGCGTCTGCTCCCTGCAGTCTCTTAGATAATAATTACAGCACTCGGCAGAGAAACTACCATTTGCCTTTAGAGTAACACCCTAGAGTTGTCTACTCCTGTCCGACTATTCCTCGTTTACATTAAGAGTTCAACCATGAAATAGTGTATCTGATAGTTTCATTAGCAGGTTTGTTGTGAAAGACTGCTTAGGTTAGAAATGAGTTGTTGCAGTATCATCTGACTTATCTTTACCAGTGCTGCTTGGGTGGTATGGTATGGCTTGCTAAAGGGGACTTTAGTAAAGAAAATGTTTCTGTATGGAATCATGGACACTCAAAGAACCCTTTGCAAGATAAAAGGATTGTTAAATGGTTCTTTGATGGAGAATGTGTTATAGATGGTTCTATATAGAACAACGTCAAGCCTATAACAATAGAAGAACCCTTTTTGGTGCTATAAAGAACTCTTTCTTTAAAAAGTTCTATATAGAACCATGTAAAACACATTCTCCATCAATGTGAAGAATGCTTTCATGATGTGAAGAACCCTTTATGGTTCCATATAGAACCATTTTCTTTACTAAAGAACTCTTGAAGAACAATCTTTTTAAAGTGTGCACATTTTTCTTGTATTTTTTCTCTTAAGGTCCATTTTAAACATTTGTGTGGGCTTATGTGCCAAAAAAATAATTTTTAATGACCATTTTCCATTCTCTCTTCATACTTTGGTATCAAATAGGCTGTTCTTGTTACTGCCTTTAATATTAAGGTATGTAAATGACCTTGGTTCTGATTGGCTGCAGTGTATTGGACCACATTCAATAAGCAGTCCAGGCTGAAACACTTTTTATAACTTCATGGTGAATGGGCAGGGCTAAACTGCTGTATGTTAAACAGGTGGATGTATGTAAATGAGTTCCTTCTTGTGTCCTGTAAAAACACGATGCAACTTTTTAAATTATAAAGTAAGTAACCTGGTTAACCTGAAATTTTGGGTTCATTGAACTTCACTAATACTGAGTTAACAGAATAATTTGTGTTTAAGTTTTAACATTTGTTTAAGTTTAGCTTGAAATTTTAGTTAACCAGGTTTATTTTTTTTTTAAGTTGCATCTTAGTGACGTCAGTGTGACATCACTAAAACAATAAATTCAAAAAGGGGATGTTTTTTGCAGCATAGTTTACATATATGTACCATGTGGACTGGAGAGTGAATAGAATGTTTTTAAATCTTTAACTGGCTTTACATACTATGTCAAACGTTTTTATTTACGAAAAGCCAAGGAAATCGATATGATATGGGCCCTTTAAAGGATGAATTTTGAAAGTGACTTGATAAAGGCTGCCTGATTGAGAAACTTTTTTGTTTGGCCCTGACTTGTCTTTTCATGTGTGTGTTTATGAGTGTATTTGTTGATGTGTGGCCATATTACGAGGCAGACAGGAGCATGAAGCAGAGATCCAAGAGCTTTTGTCATAGCCATTACCTGTTTTAAAGAAGCAGGGGATGCAGACCATGAAGATTGTTATCTCAAAAGCTTGTGTGTGTTATTTTGGCCTACCAGACAATGACTCATACACTATCACCACCTGCTTCATGCCCTCAAAAACTGAGGTTTCATCAGAGACCTCTTTTTGCCCCCAGAGAAAAGAGACATTCCTGAGCTGATGTAGCTTTCTGGAAAATTTTGTCTACTCTCCACAGACACAAACATACACACACAGATTTGTTTTTATACAGTCTATCACCCTATGTCCCACATATTTCCACATTTTAGAATCATAGTTAAGACACCAAAACGATAAAATAAGACATATGGATTTATACGGAGACCAAAGAAAGTGTTAAAATATAAATAAAACTATATTTTATTTTAAAATCATTCTCTTAAGCAGCTTTGTGAGGAGCCACCTGAGACATTTTTTAACAGAACTAAAACATTCAACATTTTATGTTAAAAGTTGTCAGCTTTTAGTAAGTAAATGTACCTTACTACTTTGTGGAAAAGGTAGTTTCATTACTCATTAGTTTACTTCAGCATTACTCTGTAAAACCCACTTGTACCAACTGTACAAGGAAAAAACCTGATAGTCCTTTTCAGTAATTTATTTAGAAATGGTCAATCACAGTAAACACTATTTTAAAATAATGAATGGCTACTGCTGTTTGAAAACTTAGAGACTGTTCAAAACAGCAAGAGTTGTTTCTGAATGAAAATCAAGCTTGCTCTGTTTAGGTGAGGTTGGGGCTCTTTTGTGATTCAAATCCATCGGGCATAATTAATATTGCTTTTTTAGAGACATATGAGTAACACAAGTAAACACATTAGTGTAACGCATTACTTTGTACCACATTACCCCAACACTGGTAAAGTAACTAAAATTGTGATGTTAATTAACACAGAATTTTTAAGAATATAAGTAATAATATCATGTTTCATATGTACTTGTAGGTCTATGTACGTACATGTAGATACATGTATCTACCTTTATGTATTACGAATTTTTCTAAGCCTGGCCATAAACCTTAGGGTGAAAAAAAAATGTTTTCGCCCTTTAAGCACTTGGATAATTTTGTTGGTCCTAACATTGTTGGTTAATCCTGTTTTTGTCTGGTTTTCTTGAATACATACATACACTGATCAGGCATAAAATTATGACCACCTACGCTGCACTTTGTAGTTCTACAATTATAAACTGTAGTCCATCTCTTTCTCTGCATACATTGTTAGCCCCCTTTTACCCTGTTCTTCAGTGGTCAGGACCCCCATGGACCCTCACAGAGCAGGTACTACTAATGTGGTGGATCATTCTCAGCACTGCAGTAACACTGACGTGGTGGTGGTGTGTTAGTGTGTGTTGTGCTGGTACAACTGGATAAGACACAGCAGTGCTGCTGGAGTTTTTAAACGCTGTGTCCACTCACTGTCCACTCTATTAGACACTCCTACCTTGTCAGTCCACCTTGTAGATGTAAAGTCAGATGTAAAGCTCATCTGGTACTGCACAGTTTGTGTTGGTCATCCTCTAGTTCTTCATCAGTGGTCACAGGACGCTGCCCACAGGACGCTGTTGGCTGGATATTTTTGGTTGGTGGATCATTCTCAGTCCAGCAGTGACACTGAGGTGTTTAAAAACTCTGGCAGCACTGCTGTGTCTGATCCACTCAGACCAGCGCAACACACACTAACACACCACCACCACATCAGTGTTACTGCAGTGCTGAGAATGATCCACCACCCAAATAGTACCTGCTCTGTGAGGGTCCATGGAGGTCCTGACCACTGAAGAACAGGGTAAAAGGGGGCTAACAAAGTATGCAGAGAAATGGACTATAGTCTGTAATTGTAGAACTACAACGTGCACCTGTATAGTAAGTGGAGCTGATAAAATGGACAATGAGCGTAGAAACAAGGTGGTGGTCATAATGTTATGCCTGATCGGTGTACATACACATACATATGTATACTCCAACTTAACTGTTCAGACTATGGATGATGACTGTCCATTTTCAGGCAGTGCTTCACTGCAGATCTTCACTGTCACTTTATCCATTACTTAAAACTTCCTTTAGCTATACACATTACCAGACAAACCCAACTGACCACTGGGCAGCTGAAATTGCTCTTAACTTTGGTTACTATGACCTCAGAGGCGTCCGCATTACATGCCTGTCCGTTCATGTCTCCATGGACGCAGATCTTTGTTGGTAGTCTGTGGGATTAATGGAAGCACATGCAGCGTGTGTGCCAGTCAGAGTAACACAGCATAAGCCTGGCCTGGTCTACACATACGCTGCTCTATGTTTTAAAGCTCACCACAAGCCACAGTTCAGCTAAGTTTGATCTATAAATATAAATGAAAGCAGACAAATATGCTGAAGGGCTGGGATTCCCTGTCTCCCAGCTGTGCATGTGAGTGCATGGTAGAGAGAGATGCAAACACATCCATGTTGCTCAGACAGTGCTTGTGAGAGAGGAAGAGGTAACTTTGAAGAGCATAGGAGGAAAAAAGGAACATATCTTCCAATGTGCTTCCAATCCACTGCTAGATTCATACAGCCAGTGACATGTAGGTCAGTTTTAAGGCCTCAGATGTCATTTCTGGCTCACAAGCACCATGTATATATCTACAGACAGCAGATTTTCGTGCTGTAGCCAAGGACATCTCAACTGGTCAATATACTTCTATGGTCATCGAAGTATCCAGTAATACTTTTAAAATAACTGGGGGTGAGTTTCAAAAAGAGGTTACAGAGGTTCCATTGTAAGAATGTGATCAGTTTGTTGGTCCTAGCTTTCCTAGTTTTTGGCATATTAGTCCTTGGTCTTATACCTTATACACTAAGAGGCAGATTTACTAAGAGAGATGCTAATTACTGACAGTATGCCAACATTTTATGCCAGTGAGCTTGGCAAGTTAGTGGTTTATCTACTAAGAACTTCCATGTAAATGAAAACAGGAGTAGCATCTTAATTAACATATGACCAGTGCAGTATAACCATGTGTTTTGTTCATGTGCTTTTTGTGTGAAAGCTGTTTCCACCAGGTAGGAGAAAAAAAATTGGAAAAAAAAAACACTATTTAGGCAAAACCAGCTCGTAGACAGTGCTATAATATATACTCAGTGTTAGGAAATAGCAGTTTAAAACAACAATTTTCTAAATGTTTGGTGTTAGTTTCATTACTTACTCAAAAGGAGAATAATGTTTGCCAAGGTGTTTTAATTTTTTTTTTTTCACAGAATATGAAATGTGTTTGACAAATTCTTTTTTCCATCTCTGAGCGTAAACAAATGTTAGCGGCAAAAATGAGCTTCTAAAAGGAGTTAAGTAGCACACATTCAGCCCAGGTAAATTAGAGTATGTGCTTATAATTGTAATAATCTCCTCACAGTATTTTGTGCTTCGTTTTTTTCCACGCACAATTTATGTTCATCATTTAAATTCAGTGATCAGTTTCTGGCCCATTGCTGGGTGTATATTTTTGGTTTGGTGACTATTCTCAAGCCAAACGGTTTTGAGCTCTTGATGAGAGGGCCAACGCTTAGATGGTTGCTAATATTGCTGCTACAAATTCTACAGGCTACTCGTTCAAATATTCCTATGCTTTCATTGGATAGCAGTTGCCAGTGGGCTGCTATTACAGAAACTGATGTATTCACAAATCCTGCAATTCATAGTTTTAGGGTCAATTTAATGTGTTTAAACAGTCATTACTGACAAATATACACAGCTATTCAGTTATAAGGCAGATAATGACTGATAATTTAAAGTAATTAACACTTATTTTAATTTTTAATGAAAAAAACAGTAGATATTAAAATTACAGCTTTTATGCTACTAAGTGATGCAACTGTCCAAGGCTTACCCACAAAGGGCTAGTGTAACTACAGGTTTTCATTCCAACAAAGCAGAAACACACCTGATTCCCCTTGTTTAATCAGCTGGTCTAGCATTCAAACACTTGGTTAGTTATATGAGGTATGCTTCTGCTTGTTTGGGATGAAAACCTCCAGCCACAGTGGCCCATTGCGAATAAACTTGGTAACCCCTGGTCTAAGGGTTCCCACTATAGACTGAAGGTTGTGAGTTCAAATCCTGGCATTGTAAGTGTTGCTAAGAGGCCAAGAGAGCATGTTTTAGCAGCATTATGTGATGTATGGGCGCCATAAGTATTGGGTTTGAATTGACCATGGGTAGAAAGAACTGAACATATGCAAAAAGAAAATTAAGGTTTTTACTGTAATTTAATTTAAGGAAATTACAGTTATTTCACAGTTTTCAACTGGCAACATTGCTACCAGACTTACAGTTTTTTACAGGATTATTTTTAACAGTGGATCATGCTACTCCTCAGTCTTACTCCTAGGCAGTGAATGCTCCACCACCCAAATCTGGGTAGCCCTGTAATTAAACATCTAGTGAATGTAGGCATAGAGTACCTAATATACTGACAACTCAATATTACTTTTCAGTGAAAGTACTTTTAGACTACCTATGAGACTCACTACTTCCCTGCTTTTAGGCTCACATGAGTGGTTAGTAATGTCTCTGGTATGTAGGTACATTTGGATGAACCTAGACTTGTTTTCTAGGTTGGTAGTATTGCCTGGACATGTCGCAAAACTGGAGCCAGCTTTCTTGAAAAAATGGTCGGGGAGTTGGCTCCAGCTCATTCATCCTCCCTTATACAGTCAAATAACTACAGATGAGAAAAGGTGGGATTCAATAATATCAGTCCAGCACTTTTCTTTTGTTTTATGGTGAATGCCACCAGTCATATTCACTCAACTTCTACATGAAAGTTGACATCCACATGCACTTCCAGAACTCTGGATCTGAACCCATGCCAAACCAGTCATGATCAGTTTCATTGCCCCCTGCTGTAGAGTATAACGATGGAAATACATGAGCCTGGGGAAGCAACCCTAGTTTACGGTAAGTCTGACTGACTCAGACACAAAGAGATATTTGCTCACAGTGGAAGCAGCACGGATGGCCAAATGTCTGCCTTTTGACGTCTTTCAGTCCAGTTTTTTTCCCTGAGTCTGCAGAATGTCCATGACTAAAGAGAATAATCCATGCCCTGTGAATTCTCCCTCTTTCACACACATACACACACACACACAGCTGTCATGGCCAGATCAGGACATGAGGTACAGCTCGAAGAAATTACTTTATTTAATATTTCTTCTGTGTCTTCTCTGTATTACCTTGCTTGCTGCCTGCCTCAGCTCCTTTCTTTTTTCCATCTCTCTGTTTGGAGGTTCAGATGCAGGCCCTGCTCTTGTTTCATTCATCATGCAGCCCGTGTGCAATCCATTAGCAAGATTTGTTCACTCTCCTCCTGTGCCAGCAATCAGGCCAGCATGCTTATATTTCATTATTTATGGAGGAACCCGGCCGCTGATTTCTTTCTCGGAATGCAGACTACACTAATACACTTTAAAAATATTTATTTGCATGACATCAGCCTTGTCTTCTCGCTCTAAAACACATTCTCTCTCCTCTCTGTGTGAGACTGTGGCAGTGAGGGCTGATGTCTGGAATGTTCACTCAGACAATGGGGAGAGAATGGGAAGTCTCCCAATATGGTGTGGGATATGACAGAAACCCCAAAAAACACTTTGACAGCATGTGTAATGCTCCAATGTCCTCTAAACGTGTTCTGTTTTACAAGCATGTAATTTCGTGTTCCTGCATCTGTGTGCGTGTGCTTGAATGCAGGGGCGTTCCACAGATTTCTGGGCTTTGTGCAAATGTGATCTCTGTAGGCCCCCTTCCCATTTCATCACAATGCTTGAGAATAATTCCTCAGCTACTTGAAGAATAGTTGTCCTCCCTGTTACAAGTCAGTTGATCACGCTTCATTCTTTCACTCTACTTTTGTGAGGTTGGACAGACTATTGACAAAAATCCCAACTTAAGGAGAAATTCAAGTGAACTGTGTTTTTTGGTCAAAATACCTAAACTTAAAGAGCACTAATTAGTTTCAGATGACATTTATTTTGTATGTATGTGAAAGGACACACTGCTTGGTTAGGTAGGATATCATTTTTTTGTTTAGTAGTTGAGCAAATATTAGCATAGTGGCAAATGTTCCAGCATTGTTTCCTGCCTAGTTTCAATTATTTACAAAAGTATAGTCCAGCTTAGTATTGTAGCATTTTAAACTCGTGTTATATAGTAATACTAAAGAAAGGTTGCTGTAAGGCACATTTGTGGGCAAAGCATGGACTCTTCTTTTTCCCTTTTTTGACTCCCTTTATTTTGCTTTTCAGATGTGCCTGTTTTCTTCAGTTGCTGTCACTTTGATTAGCTACATTCATATCTAGCGAATGTGCAAACTACTCTTCAGTATTGTTCATTGATGTAAAATTCAGTCTCAATCTATTATTATCTTTAAAAATTTGAAGCACCTGATGAAACTGGCTTGAAACTCACTCAATCATTTTTAACAGGCTAGAGATTCTCCACAAGGGGGACCATTAGCAGTCAAGTAGCTTTCAATGCTTCATAAGAGCAGTGCTTCACAGCAGGGATACCTGAGCCTCGACGAGGGACATAAGGGACGTTGTGAGGATGGTGCCCACTGCACTACAGCTAACATTTGATCCCAGTGGGCAAGCAGCAGAGAGGGGACAGTGACGGGGAAGCAGAGCAACAAGGTTTACCTGTCTTCACTCCTCTTCAACTCCTTGAGACCACCAGTGGTTCCAAAATGCACTTCGTCATAGTCTTCATAATTTTCATATTTTGTAAGTTACATTCAAAAGGTGGGTGTCATATGAGAGCTGTAACTGTCTTCTTTCAAGTAAAAAAAGATGGGTAATGTCTTTTTAAAACCTTATAATAGAAGAAGCTGAACTCAATTTTTTTGTCTACTGAAAGTTGACCGATTTTTCCACAAATCTAAACTATAAACAGATGGTGTCTCTTCAGTGATACTCTGTAAAAAATTTTTTTTTTATAAAATAATACAGAGAACGTCTAAGATTTTTAGCTTTCAGCAGTGATTTGTAAGCATATAGCAATATGTGTATGATCATAAAACACATGTTCTGTTACTTTGAGGGGAGCTTTTACAAAAAAAAAAAAATACACAAATAAAATAAAAATTTCCATTTATTTCATGCAGTTACTGAATAATTTGCCTTACGAATTGGTCATGTGAATTCAGATGGAAAAAACAAAATATACCCTGGAGAATAAGAGGTTAATGAGAGCAAGCTGACGCTTGTTCGGTTTTGGAAGCAAGGGTACCTTTAAAAGGAGCAGGAGGGAAAAGAGAGAGAGATGAGATGGCCGAGCAGCAGCAGCAGAAGAACAACACCTGATGAGGAAAGCTTTCATTTGTTAAAGGACTGAAAAATGGACGATTTTTGGTTTGGTGTTTTGGTTGTGTTTGGAGAAGAAAAAAAAAAGCCTACCTCCAGCCCGCCTCCAGTGTCCTTCAAGGGGTAGCACAGGGTCTGCTACAGATAATGTGTGTGCTTATTTATTTATTTATTGCACATGTTAATTTAGTGATGACACTTATTAATGTAACATTGTACCACAAAGCAAACATTTTACAGGCTCCTTCAGGGCCTCCTCCATCTTGGGGCCCTGTGTAGTCACTTCCATTATTCACCCAGCTGTGATGACCCTGTTTGCATCTATATGTGTGTGTGTGTGTGTGTGTGTGTGTGTGTGCGTACGTGTGTATGTGTGCATGGGACATGGTTAATCACCACACCCTCTGGTCACAGTGGGGGTTGGTGTGTTCTGCAGGTCTGGTTAAGGTCATTGATCTTCTGTTCTCCAGCCCTGCACAGCATGCCTCTCTACCCAGAGCTGCCTTTTCCAGTCTGCTCTCAGCAACCCCTCCATCTACCTCCAAAGCCTCCAAAATCTATGGAGAATCACAACGCTTAGGTACACCAAGCCTGGTTTAAGCATTGTCTGGAGCACTGACAAATAAGGCATTAGTGTTGTGGTATGTTGTGGTGAGGAGCTTCAAAAATATGCTTGATTCTTGAAGGTTTCCTTTTAGGGTGAATCAGCTAATGTGGAAGTCAACTCAGGAGGAAATTTGGGGGATTTCTCGCTTGCTCTTAAAAACATTTTCTGCTTCCTTCATATTTCACATCCTATTTCATGTACAGTTATTACAAGGATTTTTTTTTCTAGGAAGTTGCTAGTACTGCTTTAAAGCAGCTGAACGTCCCTTGTGTGACCTAAGGTTGAGCTCTGGCTAACCTAAAGCCTTCTCCCAGCAAGAGAAGCCAGCAGTTTCCATGAAGACGTTTTCTGAGTAGGGAAAGAAGCTGCACAGAGAATGAGGGGGCGATGCAGATGGACATCACCTTCAGCTCCACTCATTTACCCAGACTGAATTATTTGGTCCAAGTTGTCGCCTAGTTTCCGAGACCCCCCTCTGGCTCCCTATGGTCAGTTCCCTTGTACACAACATCATCTACGCCCAGTTTACTCAGAAATAGATAATATATTTCTGAATACAAAGTGTTTTTTTTCTGTATGGGGGTGGTGGTATTATTCTGTATGATTCACATGTTTTTGTACTGGTCAGCAAAGTTTGCAAAATGTGGAAAATTCGCAGGGTTGTGGCCATTGTCTGGTGGGTTTCCTGCCTCAGTATCCCGTGGGATTATTTGTTTTTTAGCTGATAAAAAAAAGTTTCAGAGGGTATTATATCAACGCTCCATCTATTTATGTATTTATGCAGCTTTATAAAGTTACACAACTCAAGTTTCAAACTTTCTGCACTGCAGTTGCAATAATGTCCAAAATGCTGTATCCACACTGTAAGTTTAACTGTGTTAACATACTCAGTGCAGCTGGACTTAATTGGAGATTTACGACATTTCAGCGAGAACTAATCCCTCACACAAATGGACTGAGAAAATGAGAGAAGTTCTCCACCATTCAGATATGTATCCAGTGAAAAACATTATTTCTTTCGTCACTTTTATGTGTAAGAAGGAAAGAGCGCAGGATATACAATTTAAAGGCATTTCTACACAGCACTGAAGTCTAAGCTATGCACTTCCTGATCTGCAGTCCACAGAGCACATACATTATCCTAGAAAGCTCCCTGGGGCTCCATGGTGAGCTTCTACTGGATGTCACATTAATAATGGCTAATATATGCCACCACTCCACCGTTCTAACAAAGGCTCCATTGACCGGGGGAGATTCCATGTGGGAGTCCTAATGCTAGAGCGCTAACAAGTTGGCTTTGAGGGAGCATCCCAATGCTAATTTGTCACATAAGTGTGTCGACCCTTTGCTCTCGCGCAGCATCCCACGGAGGGCTGGGAACAGACTAGCTCTGTCAGGCCGAGGCCAGAGAACTCACTGGGGATGTGTGGGGGTGGGGGAGCTGAGGCAAGAAAGTGTTAGGGCCTCTAAAAAAGAAGAAGAATGGAAAGTATGAATAATACCCTTTGACAAGCACATTTTAGCATTTTGCTAATGTTTAGTTACATGCTCATGGTGTGGTGTGGATTTTAGGTCAGTGTAATTATATTCATTATATTCATTGTGCTTTCTGAGGAGGATACGGGGGTGGTGTGCGAGTGTTTCCGTCAGCTGCTCCCCCGAGAACTGCTCCCACCCCGATGGGACACTTCATAGCTCATCTTACAGAGTTAGCTCTCTCACCCCACCCCTCTCTCTCTCTCTCTATCTCTCTCTCTCTCTCACTCAACTTTTTTGCTTGCTGTTAGATTTTGGCCTTTATTTCCTATCTTCTGGGTAATTCTTTTGTTGTTTTTAGCATTGTAATGGTTCCTCTCTTTAAAAGATTTGTAATCGTTCCAGTAAAACGGATAGGCTGGGGGGAAATCCACTGGCTAGTCAGGGCATGCACAATTGGGCCTTTGCCAGCTGAGTGTTCAAGCATTAATGAATTTGTGTAAAGCTGCCTGATTTTAATCTGTACCTAAATTGAATGCAGCTCAAGTGCTCATTGTCCAGAGACTAGCTCTACAACTGATGCATGGATAGGCTGATGAAGTTTAAAGAGTCCTTTATACAGAACAGCCAGGTCATTAGCCTGTGTAAGGTCCAAGCTGCGGTTCTGTATTGTTTTAACTGCCATCAAATTCTCTTTCTCTTGCATGGGAAAAGCATAAAGCAAATAAATGCAGCCTAAGGCGAAATTTCCCCTCAACTACAAAAACATAAGAACATAAACAGTGGTTAGCCTCCTTTTTAAGGACACAAGAAAGACTACGAGCTAAGAACAGCGTATTACTCTGATTTAAGTGGCTCCTTTATCAAGCTCAAAGTTATGTTTCTGTGCCAGTGGTGATCAGGCTGAGATTACGCTGAAAATCGGCTGGGTTTGTTTATACGGGGCAGGAAATGCTCCAGCAGATGAAGTGGGGCAGGAAGTCCCCCTGCGCCTTTGATATAGCAGAATCCCTGCAGAGCTTTCTCAGCACTTTGTAACCCCAGTGTGGGGTAATTGAAGCAAGCTTATCTGAGCGGGGTTGTACGTTGGCTCTTGAAGTTGATGTGGTAAATGTGGATGCACTAAAAAACGTCCATCAGGCCCGAGGGAGGGGAACTCAGACAGCCCACCCTGTCCTGGCCTTATCATCAGCCGCAGAGCAGATTTGCGTGTCAGAACGTGAGCGATGCTGCGCTGCCTACCCCCACAACGCCACCATGACCAGATCCACTACTGAGCTCTCTTTCTCTGGTGTTTATAACAAACATCTGATTAGTGGATGCAATGGGCATACTTTTCCCAGCTGATCTCAGCACAGGAGAGCACATTTAGTGCCACTCTCATAACAAAACTTTATATATGTACTGGTCACATCAGAAACTTCATGGAGGACATAGGGACACTTGTCTTCACACAAAGTAAATGCCAACTTGCATTTTCAATTGCACTTTCAAGATTTTGATGTAACAGCAACCATATTAAAGACCAAAAGGAAAAGACCAAAAAAGGGGAAATGTGGATACAATGACAGAGACAAAGAGTGGAAAGAATGGTTTTGGAGAACACAGTGCACAATAAACACATGATTAAATGTTTATCTTGATGTTTCTGGAATCTGGCAATTTAGAAAGACCATCATTCTTGATGCTTCGATCCATTTTAGAAATGTTGTAAACTCTTGTAACAAATGCAACCACACACATGAATTAGTTTAGTTTTCCATGCCCCAATGGCTACCACCCTCAGACCAGACCTTCGCTGTTATTCACACACTGTTATGTAAGTCTGCCATCCCACAGCATGTGTTTTTTCTCTCTTTAGTGCAGACCAAGGCCTAGGGCTGAGATCCTGTGTTTAGGAAGATGTCCAGAATTGTTTTTCAAACCTAATGTCTGAGTTTATCCTTGATAACCTTTGCCTTGACTTGTCTATTTGGTTTAGAGAGAGGAGAAAGTTGTGTTATTCTGATGTTTTGACTGTATGCTTTTGTGAAAATAAATACTCTTTTTAAGGACCCACATCATGGAAAAAACAGTTTTCCTCACCATTTTGAAATAAAAGAGTTTGATGTATTATGCAAACATTTAAAGTTAAAGTTTCAAAACATTCAAAGTCCCCAGCCCATAAAGTCCATACATGAAAACTAAACTAAAATCAATTAATTGTTTTTCTCAATTAATTGTTTTTCTGATATCATACGTCCCCCTATTTAGCCAATAGCAGTTTAGCTCCACCCATTCACACTGAAGGCATAAGGAGTGATTCAGCCCAGACTACTTTTTGAATGAGGCACAATACAGGGCAGCCAATCATAACTGACTTCATTTACATATATCACTCTTAAAGGCAGAGTAACAAAAACAGTCTGTTTGATTCTCAGGAATATAAAGAAGTTAAAAATGGTTGTGGATAAATGAATTGCGACTGTTTTTGGTACATTAAACCACACAAAAATTGTAAGTGGAGCTAAGGAAAAGCAGTAAAATACATATGTACCCTTTAAATCATCCAACATGTGACTGAAAAGTCCAATCGGTGTCTTGCAAAAGTGTCAAAATAGACATCTCTCGTATGTCAACTTGGTGAAATACCAAGAAGCTAGTAAAAAATAATCCACACTAATGGATCACAATCAAGGATTTATTTCCCGTATTTAACAATGCAAATGGCAAACTCACAAAGAGTTGACCCCATTTTGCACATAGGATTCATCAGGTCAAATTATTATACATACATACATACATCATCTAAACCCCTTAACCTTCTGGATCGCGGTGGGGTGCTGGAACCTGTCCCAGCTGTCATTGGGCAAATTATTATATTATAAACAAAAACAAAAGCTACATGAATTTCAAAGTGATATGGCTAATCACAGCCCTTTTCACATTGATTTTCTTTTTGTGATTAGTGGTTACACCATAATACACCATAGTCCTTTCAACAATGGTCAGTTTTGTCAAACAATTCTGCCTTATGAACAAATCTGCCGCTTGAACGTTCAGAGGATTTTACAGTCACATTTTACAGTGACTCTTTTACCTGTAACTATAACAACACTGTTTTGACAACATATTGTGGACTTTTCCAATGAACTTGGTGTCAGGGGAAGAGGAACTATCTTTCCTCCTTTCCACAGATGTGCGTGTGTGTTTCATTTCGCAGAATCATTTAAAAGCTGACCAGTTATACAGATGTCAGTCTATATCATTTAGCAAAACATGATGACCGTGTCACAATAACACAGCGCTCTGGGCGGTAACCAAGAGATGGGCCCCTCTTAAGCATGCAGTGATATATATTTAAAAACACTTTAAAGAACACATACACACTGCACAGTGCCAAACTATAACAGGCTTGTCTCTACAGAATCACAGTAAAACAGGGTTCCACATTAAAGAGAAAGGCAGTTTAAATAGGGCTTATCGTGCAGGCATGTGGGTAGGAAGCTGTAGATGTGGTAGGTTCTTCACGCACCTACATAAAATACTGTGGAGACCATCCTTCATTTTTTTAATTACCAGTCAAAACAGTTATTATGTTATTCATTTTTTAGCACTGGAAAAAAAGAGAAACTATATATTTAACAGGATATTACACAGGTGCCTCAACAACTAAATAAAATATATTTTTTTTAGTATTTTGTGTGTCCACCTTTTGCCTTTTTATTCATTCTTTTTGTCTTTTTGGTAAACTTGCTTTTAGTTTTCACTTGAACCTGCAAGAACTTTTTTCCACACCTCTGAAGTTCAGGCTTAGAAGTTGGTTGCATTTCCTTCTTCTAACAATCCAAGTGATGCCAAGCACATTTAGGGATGTTGAAGTCTGGACTCTGGGGTGGTCAGTCCAACACCAGCAGCTTCTTTGTTTGAATTGCAAGTTTTCTTATTTAATTTTTTTGTCTATTTTATTATCTCAGTAATTCGGCTACCTGGCTGCTACACATTCTTTCAGACCCATAGTACAGTGAATAGTAATAAGATCCCAGTCCACAGTCAAGGTTTTGAGATTGTGGGGAATGAGATGAGAGTCAGCTGATATCCTTTGTAAACCTTAGTTCTGCTTGCATTTTGTACATTGTACATGCTCATACACCATGTTATATTCTTTGTATGTTATTTGTTAGTTACACCTGAAAAATCCTGACACATTTGTGCGTCTGAAGATCAAAAAATGTATTGGTAAAAAAAAAAAAGTGTTTTTTGAGGTTCGGGTACATAAGCTTCAGGTGCTAACATATCATTTGTTATATAAATAACTCTCAGTTAAGCACTGTGAATGAGGTGTGGCATTAAATGTTCTCAGATTTTTCCAGATGGTTGCCTGAAACAAAAAGCTCTGTGTGAGATATTTTTGGTCTTTCAGAGCCAACATCTACAGCAAACATCTTTCACACACTAACAAAATGCTTCTCACCAGACTGGATGTGCTGAAAGTGAAATGACCCCAACCAGTTTGAACTCTTAAACACATAACTAAGCCAAAAAGTCTTATCTATAGTCTGGCTTTCTAGTCATCCGTTCATGCCCCAGCACTGAAAGAGTCTCAGTGGGGGTCAACAGTGCTGGGAAAATAGAGTTATGTGAATGTTTGGAAGGAAAGGTGGGATTTGGATTTCCCTATTTTTAAGAAACTGCCTTTTTGCACAGTCATGATTCTGTGCGCTGGTGTGACTGCAAAGAGCGCAAACATTCCTGAAAACCAAAGCTTTGCTCATGGAAAGCCAGTGGAACTGAGGGGGTTGTGAGTGTGCATTTATTGCGCTCTTAGTAACTGTTTCTGGATTGCTTAAGTGGTTTAGTATGAAGCAAAGATTTTCCCACACTGTAACTCTTGGGATCAGTGGACCAGAACATTTGTTCGGAGAAAGTAAAATGTTAGAATATCTGAATGATACTATGCAATGATGCTGGTTATAGATTTTATTCCAGATTTTTGTATATTTCTATTTGTATATATGCGTGTAGATAGGATTTTTTATATTTATTCTTCCTTTTATATTGTTTCACCCTTATTATTATTACTGTACTGTGATGTGTGACTTCTACTGGCTGCTAAATTTCCTTCAGGATCTATCTATCTATCTATCTATCTATCTGAACTCACAGTGAAACCTAAGCTCATATTAGGGTTACTAAAAATATATTCCAGTCTATCAATAGCACAAACCATCACTAGTGTGATGTACTTGGCCTCTAGCAAGAACTAAATCAACATCTTAGACTCTGACACACTTTGATACAAGATTGATCAGATGGTACATGCATTTTTTGCATTTTTTATCATCTTCAGTGACATTTTTGACCAGGGGTTGAGTTATGTAAGTGAGCAGGAAGATAATATTCTTTCAGAGTTGAGATAAATGAAGTTATTGTCCTGGGAGATATTTCCTTAGAAATTTTCCAATCCAAGTCCATATTTGAGATTTACATGCCAAGACACCTTCAAGACACTTTAGTTCTACTGGGTGATCATCATATCAAACCAACCCATTATGATCAGGTAGAAATGTACATGCAGTAAGGAGGTGCTAATGTGGCTTCAATTAGTGTGTTTTTCATTGGAAAAAAGTCTAACGACCTTAAGATCTTATCCTTTGCTGTATATAAACAGATGAACAGTCTAATTGCAGTATTAGACACAGCATATCTGAAAAGACATGTTTTCCTGCACTGAAAAAGGAAAAAGTTAGTATACCTACAGTTCATAACCCACTCCCTGGTCTATCCCACTTCCTGTTGTTTGAACCCATTTCTGGACAGTCTGACCACTGGTTTTTGGGAAACTGTGATTGTTCAGTAGCTTAGCAAAGCATGCCCAAACCATATGACCGGTAACGTAGAAACACCTCTACTACTTTCCAGGCCTGTAAGTGTACACTGAAGGATTTAAAGGTAAAACTCTCCTCTCCGTATTTAGTAGGGGTGCTGTAGGATAACAACATCTGGAAAAGTCTATGAGTGCATATCTGTGTCTAAACGTTTCCACTCTCAGCTTCACTCTTACTCACTGTGTTACGACACAAGACCTGTTAGCTTAACAGTATCTCTGCATTGGTTCCAGTCATATACACTACGCTTGTATTTATCATATTCCTGGCACTGGTGGTGTGTTTTTGTGCAGGATTGTATGTTGGATATATCTATGCATCTGTTTTACAAGCACATTTTTATGTGGGTTTTGTACACTCTGCCAGCTTTCCTAAAATGTATCTTACTCATCCTGCCATTAAAGCAGTGAAGGAACAAGCAGCATGCATTTTAAAACTTCTGGGAAACAACAACAAACTAGAGAATTCTCCACAGGGAATGCCAGGAAAGAAGAAGTCTACACCTTTCTTAAAGAACACGGAGACCGTGAAGCTGAGCCCAACATGTACTTCTTGCAGATTTTTGCAGGCTAGATTGCTGTGTTTAATTGTTCTAGTAGTGTGAATAATAGCAGATAACATCCCCTTCTCTGTTTTACTCTGTACAGAGCCCAAGGCAGTCCCATTTTCATGGCCTTTTGTTTTTATAGCCTGCTGGAGTTGTTGTGATTACTTCCAAAAGAGGCTGTTAAAAATAATGTAATTTCCAAAAACAGTGATAGTGAAATTAGATATCACAGTTTTGTCACAGTATCTGCCAATGCATTCATGACTTTAATCATTCCTTCCTGCACTCCATCCTTTCACTTTGAGGATGTATTTGACCTTGTTTTGGCATTGGAACTGTACACAGAGGCAATTCACTGTATGTTGTCATATGACATCCAATTCAGGAAAATCAAAAGGAAATATTTTAAACATATTAGATCATTTGTGTTATCCTGAGATTTACGAATTTATGAATTGTCTAAGAGTAACATTTAATGATGATTAGATTCAAACTCCAGAAAGACTGGTGAAGGAAATATCCAATATCAGAATGCCAGGTGTTTAAGAAGACAATAGTGGTTAAAGACTCACTCCAAAAAAAGGCTAGTACAGCGCTCTCATATCTTTAGTCACTATACTTTTGGCACAAGAAGATTACTGGTGTAGATGACTGGTTATTGCTGATGGAGAAGAGAGAACAGCCAGTCATCCATCTCAACTGTAAGGAGAGGATGCAGTGGTGGGTGGATGTTGAGGGCATTACAGAGATAGAGATCAGTACTTAGAGCCCCTCTCCACAATGATAAGGGGTCCCCTTATCACCTCAGCAGGGGCTCTGCTGGATTAACTCTGGCTACAGTTGGACTGTTTTTCCTCTACACCCACTCCCCCTTCCTCAAACACATTTCCATTGTTGCAACACATCATATCTGTGGTTTGTCCACTCCACCCCTGAAAAATAAAGCACAGAGTTGGGCAATTTTTGGGATACAAAGAAAGCCATGTAATGTTGCAGCTTTAGGACATTCAGAACAAGTTTTACGTTTTTATTTATATATATATATATATATATATATATATATATATATATATATATATATATATATATAATTATATACTATATAGGCACCAAGAGTGCAAGGCCACAGAGCGAAGTTCACTGTTTTGAGAGTGGTGTTGCCTGTGAATTTCTAAGAGTGTGTATCAGTGAGAAGCTTCCACGTCTTCATCCCTCAGTGTCTCCTGTGAGTGAGTCCACAACAGTCACACCGCAAATGAAAAAGTACTCTAGTGACTCAACACTTTCATGCTGGCCGCTACACACTCACATCCCTGGAATTCTCTCCATGTGTTTTGCTGTAACTATGGATACCATGCTCCCACATCCAAAGCAGTCACCGTATGGAAATTGTAATTCTGAAGAATGACTTAAAACACTGCAAAAGGAAATGGTAGAATGGATTGTCTGACAAACAGTACTGCTGACGAACCCATGAGTTTGTTATAGGAGCCTCGGTCAGGAAGTTTTGAGTATCAAATGCAGGAGACCTTAAAGTTACCATTTTCACATGATGGGTTTTTCATCATATAGACATTATATAGATATTATTAATAGACACTTAATTTTTTGGAATTGGTCATTCCAAGGTTCCAGGACAGTCATTAGTTAATTTTGGTTGGACATTGTATTGGTGTGTGTGCACACTCTTAATAATGTAAGGTTCTTTGGAATGATGCTGTGGAAGAACCAACTCTACAATTCCCTAATTAACCTTTCAATTGAGTTTTTTCTTACCTTCAGCTAAAGAACCTTTTAGGTATGCAAATGTTGTTCTTGTATGTTACCACTCCAAAGAACAATCTCTGGCGTATTTCATTTCAATTTCATTACTGTGTAGGTCAGCAGTTTAATTTTATCTTGATTAGGCTTTCAGCAAACTGGATAGAATGCCATAGAGGTCAATGGTACATCCTCCAGTCATTCACAGTATAGCACAATGTGAACCCAGTGAAGACATTTAGAAGTAAGAGAGGGATGTCTGCAGTTTATACTTCCTTGATAAGATGCAGATCTGGTGAACGTCCATTAGCACTGCTCATTGTTACCCCTTCTCCTGACCTCTCTTCCCTTATACACAGATACACAAATAGACACTGCGCTATGAACAGACATCACTATGGCTTTGTGGATAATTTAAATTGATGAACCACCTCTCACTCCAAATGGCAAAATATTACCCTGACTAAATACTATTACAGTTTCATCCTCAAACCTTTTCCCTCTAAACTCAAAATGAGCTCTCTCACAAATCTGTGGAGTTTAAATAAATGGAAGAACAGACTAAAGCTGTGCTGAAGCTGAGAATTCTACATTTTGCTTCAACAAAAGCAGTAATCTAGTTCATACCAAATACACCACATTCATATGAAGTCTCATGTTCCTGTGTAGTCTTCAGAGACACAAAGCCACTGTAATGATTTAAGGAGAGAAAATCACTTTAAACGGCGCATAAACGCTCTTGTCCAAGGATGTCTTCCAGGACAGAAGGCTGCAGGATGAGTTTGTGCTGAGTTTCGATATTCAGAGTAGTCTGGCTTGAAGCTGATGGGGGTTGCAGCTGTACGCTGCTTCGCTCCTCTGGGAGGATGAAGTCATAGTCTGGAACAGAGAGGTAGAGATTACAGTGGGCTTGAACTAACAGTTGCTCACTGCACTGCATATTCAGTAAACTTACATGTAAAAGACTTTGTTAAAGTTTTCGATGAACTTTTAACAGCAGTTTAAGTCGCTTCAGCGTATGTTTTTAGGAAAACCCTATAACTGGTATGGAACCTTTACAATATATGGAGGTTCTTTGAACTTAAAAAAGTACTCACACTTATCATTTTCAAAAATGATTCTTTATAGACCCATTAAAAGAATCTTTAGGGAACCAGCAGTGTTTTTTTTATTGCATATTGCTCCAAAGAACTCTTTTCAAGGGTGTAACCTACATATTTTTCATTATTGTACTCTTTCTCAAATATGGAACTATGTTAAAACAGTAAGGCAAGAAAAAACACAGGTGATTGAGTCACTCACAGTGAATGTGAGCACAAGGCAGCCTCCATATTTAGCTATCTGCCAGAGAGGCTTGAGGTTTCCTGAGTTCATTTCCAGGAATCCCTCAGTTTATCTGCCTCTACCTCTATGACTAAGCTCTCTAATGGGGATCCTTCTGGATGTAGTTCTGCCATTTCTTTCCTCCTGCCACCAAATTGTTCTTGCCTTGCAGGAATGTGATAATGAGACTTTCTGCCACCTACTTTCTATGGAAATTTAAGCACTAGACCTGATGACTGAGAAATGTTCTGAGATTGAACTCATCGCTTAGGATAAATCACTCAAGTTTAGGCAAAGCAAAACTGATTCATTAAGCGGATATAGTGTGTGGTTGGGAGAGCAGGCTGAAAAACCACTAAAAAAACATCTGAATCATTACATCTAAAGGATTGCCAACATTTGCTGAGAGAATGGGGTAAATTAAATAAAGTGTTCATTGTGTTGTTTTAGCTAAGAGCAAATATTTGTTTCATTAAAAGCAGCATGAAGTGTAAACTTATAAAATCACCCTGAAGGAGCAACAACCACAACCAAAAGGAAGGACTTCTTGCATATTAGCACCTAAATGGATTAACCCCCCATCTGCTCCCCTGGGGAAGGGTGTAGGAAAGGATGCAGACGGATTGGGGGGGTATAGGTGGGGAGGGCTTGAGGGGGCCATCTGAGCTAAACCCTGACTCAAACTCAAACAGCTGGTCCAGAGACAGAGGGCCTCTGAATCATGTGTTATACAGCAATACATGTGATGTCATCACAAAGAGCTTGTGTGGGTTGTGATGTGTGTCTCACGTCTCAGCCTCAAGAATATGTCAGGTTCCGAAAGCTAACTCTTCCACGTCATTTTAATTAAGTACAAGGCAGATCCTTCAGCACAGTAATCCCCACTGAGAGAGACAGAGCTGTTCAGTTTAGAAATGAAAGGGTGCTGATATCAGGACTGGTCTCTACTGGCTGCCCCAGCAGATAAACTCAGAGATAAGATGCACATGCAGACGCAGACAAAATACACCCAGCTGTGAGGCTTACTTAGCATTCAGGTTTTCATGGGTCACTAGGAAGGTTTAAAGATATTTCAAGCTTAACAACACAAAATCTTGTTAATTTGTTCTCATTTGTAATTATATTAATACTTTTCTTCAAATGAACAAACGTTCATTACCACAGAAGTGCAGTTAAGATTTTTCTATATGCAAATCCTTTGTTTACTTGTGTTTTTAGGATTTCTCTTTCTCCTTGCGTCTGCCTGTCCCTCTTTCAGGGGTGATGGTTACCTCAGTTTGACTTTATCTAGCCACTTAGCAGGGCAGGGAGATACAGTTTCAGCTCTTGGTTTGGCTAATTGGTTTCAGATGAGTATAAAGAACATAGGCCTGGAGCCAGAAGGGATCAGCCTATCTCAGACACAGATAAAGCTTCACTGTGTGTATACCTGGGGTGTTTTCACCATGAGTCTGAGCACATTAAATAACACAGTCAAAGCATAACTTTAAAGTAGGAATGCTATAAATCAAGAAAAATCAGTAAAGCTTTCCTCCACGTAGCATCCAATTCTCAGTGTTTTAGAGGAAACCAGATGAGGATGTGAACGCTGACATGGCCCTCCTGTCCATTCTGCCCCATCAGACGTGCTTGTCGTGGGGGTGAAAGCTACTTTTTCATCATAGGAATGAGTGAAAACAGACGTTGAATGAGTAAATAAATAAAAAAGAGAAGTTCACAAGAAGTACAAATTTAGGGTTGAGGTTATTAGGATTATGAGTCATAGAAGTTCACTCTCAGGAAAAGCTGTAGCTATAAGAACATTATCACTAGGGGACCTTCATAAGCATGTCCCTTTAGTACCTTTGATAGGGAACATGATTTTATCATGTTCTGTGGCAGTTTTTTTCAGTTACATTGACACAATACGCATTTTCTTGACTCTGGACTATTTATTTATTTGTTTATTTATTTGTTTGTTTGTTTTTATTATTGTCTGTTTAAAAACTTTAGATAAGAAAAGTGTACAGATATGCCCCTTTTCCATGGAACTGGACCTTAACCGACTTCGGGCCGAATAACTCTGTTTAGGCACTTAATTATGCAGATGTATTTTTTTAAATAGGTGGAATTTTCCTTTAACGTGTGTGTGGTCATGTATTTAACACTTAGAAGACAGAAAACGTGACCATTGTGATGTTGTGAGGACATCTGGCTGGTTTCCATGAGGATTTACTTTTTCTTTTTTTGTAAAATTATAAGTGCCGGTAACTGTGCGCGTGTGCGCGCGCGTGCGAGTAGCTCCTCCCGCCGAATGCCGAGCTCAAATAAAAACGGCCGGCTCGCGGGGTGCGTGGAGAGGGCGTGGCTTGAGCGCGAGAAGGAGAGAGGCGGCGAGTTGAAGGCGTTTCAGAGACACTGCAGCAGCTCCAGCAGCAGCAGTAGCGGCAGCTTCCACTCCCTCGGTGTCTCCTCAGGTCTACCCCACGGCCAAGGAAGGGCCTCTTTCTGCTGGTGTGGAACTTTTTCGTTCCGTCTTTACTTGTGAATATGACCGGGGGCCGTCTGGCCACAGCGCTGGCAGTGGCCTTACTAGCGGGCGCTGTGAGCTGCATGCCTAAAGCCGCGGGGAAAAGCAGGAGGCAGGCGCCGGAGCACCATGTGTCCTCAGTGTCTCAAGGTGGGTTAAGCAGTGCTGGTCCTCTTACATATGCTACTTTACCATACCATGGTGACAAGCTTTTTCATTCAGCTGTGAAGTTTTACCGATTGAGCGGGTCGTTTTAACCGTTTAAAGTTGTTAAATGTAAATGTAAAAGCTACATGTAGTTTCATTTACTTAGTACAAGTTTTTAAATACTTTTTTTGTGTATAGTTTCATTCTGTTATGTTGCTGACATCACATGGACTGCTCTGCTTTGCTTGTATTTTGGACCAAAACGAGAAAAATAGAACCTAAACTTAAGTTCTTATACTGAGGGATATTACTATTTTTTGAAGTTATTAAAAAGTTGCCAATACTTTTACCCAGGTTATTTGTGTGTGTGTGTGTGTGTGTGTGTGTGTGTGTGTGTGTGTGTGTGTGTGTGTGTGTGTGTGTGGGGGGGGGCGGTGATCATTTAAATTTAACTCACAATACATTTACAAAGGACGATTTTAGACTGCTCCTCCCACTTTGTAAGTCAATGGGACAAGTAAATATTTCATCTGGAATTATATGCTGTGCTCCACAGATGGCTGCATAGAATATGGGCAGTTTTATGAAGTTGGTCAGCAGTGGGAGCGTACTTATCTGGGCAGCATACTGCTCTGCACTTGTCATGGAGTTGCCGGAATTAAGTGTAAAACAAAACCAGAGGGTGAGTTCAGTTTTATAGTGGCAGTTGCTGGATAAAATGAACTATGGAAAAATGGCACGTGTGCTCTGTTTGTGCTTTCACAAAGCATTTGTGAAATGTAAAGACTATATAATTGAAATTAAATTTCTACTATGTGTGACCAAATGAATGAATATTGTTCTTGTCAACCTTAGCTGAGGAGACCTGCTATGATAAAGTGAATGCTCGCTCATACCGGGTGGGAGAGACCTATGAAAGGCCAAAGGATGGGATGATCTGGGACTGCACATGCATTGGCTCCGGGAGAGGAAAAATCAGCTGCACCATTGCAAGTGGGTTGACTGGAACTTTCCTATACTGTAATACAGCGACAGACTGAAGTTTGGTACCAGTTCCGTTTATTTACTTGCTTTTATTCCTTTGTAGACCGCTGTCATGAAGGGGGAAACTCCTATAAGATCGGAGATACCTGGAGAAGACCCCATGACACTGGAGACTACATGCTGGAATGTGTATGTTTAGGAAATGGAAAAGGGGAATGGACCTGCAAACCTGTTGGTAAGATATCACAAGAATTGATTGACTGAGGCAGTTGAGGTTGAGTTCTTGGTCTATGAGTTCAGATAGATGCACTTTTTAGGGTTGTACCTCTGAAATCTAGTTAATACAAAAAAAAGCTAGAAATCTTCTTTCAAACTGGGTTTCTAAGACAGCTCTTAATATAGTTCTCTCAAACTGGACCTTATTAATACACTAATGCCAAATCCATCTCTTCCGGTCTTTCACTCCTTTTGCCCATTAGCGGAACGTTGTTATGACAACGCAGCTGGCACCTCTTATGTGGTGGGTGAGACCTGGGAGAAACCTTACCAGGGCTGGATGATTGTGGACTGCACCTGTCTAGGGGAAGGAAGTGGACGCATCACTTGCACATCTAGAAGTAAGAAAATCTCTGCAAGGCTAAGTACCCCCAAAATCGGTTTTAACTGTCCAAACCGCGCATGCTTCTGCTCTTGGTCTCTATTCAGCTGGATCTCACTTTAATTATCCACAAAAACCATTACAGCTGTAATCCACTGGCATCACATCTGGTTCTTTGGAGAAAGGGGATAGGCATACTTCTAGCAGTTTAATAAAGAAGGAAAAACATTCAGCTCTCTAACATATATAATTTTTACGGTGTGTTGGAAAACCTCTGCTGGTATTTTGTTAATGAGCAGTAACACACTTTTTCAGCCTTCTTTGACTGGTGCAAAACCTCTGATTGTGTGTATGGTGTTCTTAGACCGCTGTAATGACCAGGACACACGCATGTCTTACCGGATTGGGGATACATGGACTAAGACAGATGCCCGTGGACACATCTTGCAGTGTTTGTGCACTGGTAATGGCAGAGGAGAGTGGAAATGTGAGAGACATGCCTCCCTACACACTACTGGCCTAGGTAAGAACTGTTCACAGAAAGAGAATATACTGGACAGACTGAAAAGACTAGATAGATCCATCTTTGTGCATTTTTCATGTTGTTTGGCCTTCAAGCATAGTAATTTATTGTGGCATGAGTCTTTTTAAGTATCAAACAGAATATTTTTTGTGTGGCTTGCCAGAACCAAGTGGAATTCATTTCTCTAGTGTATACATGTTTGTTCTTATTTATTTGACAATTGAATTAACTTTTATATTAAAAGGCCATATAAAGCTGCAAAGTTGTCATGATAACATAATCAAAACTCAGAATTATTTCCATGGTGGTTCTCTTCCAAAACAAGTAGGCCAATAGGTGACAACAAATGTTAATCACATGCTCTTACACTCTTACACTGTTTCGGATTGTGCAGGCACTGGTTCTCGAGTGGTCACCAATGTGCAGCCAGCTGTGTTCCAGCCCGTGCCCCTTCCAGTGGCCCCTGTTGAGGGCACCTGTCTGACAGATGCAGGTGTGTCTTACTCTCTGGGAATGCGCTGGATCAAGACCCAGGGCAGCAAGCAGATGCTGTGTACCTGCCTCGGCATTGGTGTCAGCTGTGAAGAGTGGGGTCAGTTTCATGACCTAAGTGCCATTGGTTTATGTTGGATTGACAGTACATAAGACACTGCACACTTTTAAACATGACAGATAGGAATTTTATTATTTCTGCTGCTTTAGTCCAAGGTCTGTGGTTGGACCCAAGGTCTTTTGGTTTGTCCACTCCATTCACCATTGAACAATAATTATTGCTGTTTTTATATACTGTGCTAATTGTGCCTTTTGGTTATTATTTTTACCTTTTTGATACATAGAGGGCCATTCTCAGGTTTATGGTGGTAACACAAATGGCCAGCCTTGTGTGTTCCCATTTGTGTCCATGGGCAAGACCTTCTACTCGTGCACTTCAGAGGGACGCAGCGATGGGCAGCTCTGGTGCAGCACTACCTCAGACTTTGAAAAAGACCACAAGTACTCCTTCTGCACAGAAAAGAATGGTAAGCTCACATTCTGAAAAAGAACCCTGACATAGTGTGAGATGTGCTAACATTAACTGTTTTGAGTTCATACTGTCATACTGTATGCATGCACACCAATTGTGGGCAGCCTTTAAAAAGTCTCCTCTTGGTTCTCATCCTGTGGTCCCTGGTTTATTTTACAGTTTTGGTCACAACCAGAGGAGGAAACTCTAATGGTGCCCTGTGCCACTTCCCTTACCTGTATAATGGCCGTAACTACACGGATTGCACTGCTGATGGACGCAGGGATGGCATGAAATGGTGCGGTACTACCTATAACTTTGATGGAGAACAGAGGTTTGGCTTCTGCCCCATGGCTGGTGAGTGCTAAAATATTTTATTCAGAAATATTAAATAGAGACGAGTTTAAGAGGTTGACTTTATAACTCAAGGGCAATGTATTCAAAGCATGTTTCTGTCTTGAGTCTCATATTTTAATCTATCCTGATATTATCCTAATATCATTTGTGAAATCAAGCAAATACTGGTCAGAGGTGCTCCTTCTCTCTGCAATATGGTTGATCTATTTGGTGGATATTTGTTTCAGATTCTAGCACTACTATAATGCATTCAAATGGTTGTCACCGTGTCAAGCAGCAACGAGCGAGGAATGGTGACATGACTGAAGTTACCATATCTATTAATTCTCTAACTACTAAGTTTAATTGAGAAGAGTCTACGCACAAGAGCAGGGGACAAAAGTGACTGGTATTAGCATGCATCTGCAAAATGGCCTAATTAAATGCAATACGCTAGAAGATTAAAAATTAAATCATATAAATTTACAGGATGCGATGCCAGCATTACCAGTGTTACTGTGTCCCTTATCAACTGAGGTATTTAATGATGTTCAAAGGAAATTTGAGGTGTTCCTTCTGCAGTAATCTGGGGCATTTGCAAAACTTCTGGTGTTTATGGGCTTAATCTTCATGATACATATTACAAAAAAAGGCCTTTTAGGCATTCTGATAACACCTAAGTGGACATACAAAACTAACCTAATGCTTTCATGAATGGAAGGAGACCAAACAAGAGTTAAGAAGAGGATGCCAGAGTGGGGAACAAAGGATGAGTCGGCACCTATCCAGCCACATTTACATACCTACAGAGTGGTGTCTTTGAAGGGTCTCTTTGACGTCTAAGTGCTAATTACGATGGGCCAACCAGGATTTTGTAGGCCTTTGCTATTTAATTTATTGGTAGGATCTGTTTGATGCTTTGGGCACCACAGCTGTTCTAGTGTTCAGACAGAGAGAGTCTGGCTCAGGCCCAGAGTCTGGTCGGTAGTGAAGCATTATAGGGCTGGCTGGAGTCCAAAACAGCTGCTCTCAGATCAGTGGGCTCAACTCACTTTTCCTCACTCAACCTTGGCATCCTTATCCAATTTTCATCAACTCATTTTCATTACCCCAATAGGTCAATCAGTGCTATTCTAACTCGCAACAAAGAGGCCATTCTGAAAGAGCACTCTGAGCACTGTGCATTTTCCCTGTAATTAGTTATTGTTTGCAATGTTAGCGAGTCAACTGTAAAAAGCAATTGTGGTGTTTTGCAAAGAAAGTTTTGCCTTTTAAATCTGCGCATAAGGTTAATCCCTCCCATTCTTGTCTTATCACCCAAATAAATTCTTACCCTTTCAGCTCATGAGGAAGTGTGTACCACCAGTGAGGGAGTGATGTATCGTGTGGGAGATCAGTGGGACAAACGCCATGATGTTCTGGGTCACATGATGCGCTGCACATGTGTAGGGAACGGCCGTGGGGAGTGGAGCTGCATTGCCTACTCACAGCTCAAAGGTAAGGTCACCCTGTAAGGGAAAAATTAAAAGTTTTTCTTTATATATACATTTCATACCTAGTCTTTGCTCATTTTTACAATGCAGTAGTAATAGAAAAAAATAAAGTAGCAAAGAAACTGGATATCAAGTTAAGCACAGTCATGTTTAAGACATTTGTTTGGTTTTATAGTAGACTAATTCAACTTGCTTTTTAGATCAGTGTATTGTGGATGGTCTAACTTATGAAGTGAACCAAACCTTCACTAAGCGCCATGATGAGGGCTACATGATGAATTGCACCTGCTTTGGCCAGGGCCGTGGACGCTGGAAGTGTGATGCTATTGGTGAGTTCACATTGACTAAATATCATAATTGAAAATTTTATTCTTTTTGTAAGAGACTACAGAGTTGAGGAACATGCAGTCACGCCCAGAAAGGAACATAATTCTAACACTGTGGCAGTTCAGACACAGAGTGTTTGGTATTTTTTATTTCAACGATTAAAATATAACTTCCTTGCCTCTAGGTTTAAACTAATTTACCGAAGTTTCCCTTAAATAGCTAATTTAATGACTGAGTAATGACACAACACTCATTTCCTCTTACAGACCAGTGCCAGGAGCCAGAGACCAGAGTGTTCTATCAGATCGGAGAGTCCTGGGACAAGGTCATACATGGAATCCACTACAGGTGTTATTGCTATGGCAATGGAATTGGAGAGCTGAGCTGTGAGCCCCAGCAGTCTTTCCCTGGTGAGTGTAGCACATCTTCTCCAAAAGAGACTAAATGAAGCATGTGTACCCACACATAGTGTATATAGGTCATGCTGAGGACTACTATAAGTAGTCATGTGGTCTTGGGTGGGGAGAGCATTGGAAGAGACATAGAGACTGTTGCTTATTTCCTCTTTCAGGTGTTGGAGAGTGCTAGACCAGCAATTGCTCTGCTTAAAGCCTGTATGTGATCACTTTACTGCTTTGAACAAATGCTTGTCATTCAAAGGTGTTGTTTGAAAACAACACTTTGGGCTTTAACTTGCACTTGTTTTTGCCTCCATTTGTTTGTGCCTGTGACTGGGTGTTTGTCTCTTGGGCTTTGAAGTTGGATAGACAGAAAAGAGACGCATATCCAGTCAACTGTTGTCTCGTTTGCCCCCCGTCTCTCTTTTGCTTTTTGTTTGTTTGGCTAGTTTTTTGTTTGCTTGCTGCTTCAGGCTCTAGAGGTTCTTTATGGAGTGTTTTAAAAGAGTACCTCAATACTAATTCACATTCCTTTGGTTGCACTGCTTTAGCATCTGTGAAGTCATTTACTGATTACGTAGTTTCCATTGTTAATGGCTTACTAGAATTTTTATAGATGAAATAGTTATGAAATAGAATCTGTCCTTCTTTAATACACATTTTCAGACCAAATTTAGCTTTTACCATACAGATCTACTGTGAAGAGCACATAAAATCTGCATTAAAAGTTTAGCAAAGGAACTGCATTTTAGTTAAGCCAGGAATGCTTCAGAGACCTGTACAGGGTCAAGAGAGAGTTCTGTGCAGTCCTGTCCAAGTGCAGGGGACCCTAGAACAATAACTCTGCTTAATCACATACAGCTGTGTGCAGGCTAGGAACAGTGAAGGCTAGCCTGGTGTAGGTTGGTGGAATTTATCACAGATGAAGTGGGATTCAAAAGCTGTATACAAACTAGCTATCCAGAAGGCCAATTCAGAGAAATGGAGACCAGATTGCCCAGATTTGAATAGAGCAATGTTGAGAAATGAATATTTTTGCTTCATGGGAAGATGAGTTTCTGAGTTGGGACTCTAAACACTATGAGGAATTTCACCTCACCTCAAAAAGAGCAAGAGGTTTGGAACTGGATAGAAAATGGTAAATTATATGTAAAAGTAAATAAGTGTTTCTTTGAGCAGAGGAGGTTGTGTATTTGTTTAGATCTTTGGTTGAGCAAATTTGAAAGAGCTTTTGTTTGCAAGGTTTGGAAACCTTGAAAACTGTAAAGACAGAACTCATACACAAGTGCCAGTCATGTGTGAGTGTTAAAACCTCTGTAAGAATCTCGCAGAACTTTGTCAAGTTTCCCATGTCAGTTTTACCCTGAAATCATATTGCAAAGCACAGTGACACGTTTTGAACTGTGTTTTCACTCTCCTGCAGTGACCCTTGACCTTATGTTGAATTTGAAAATAGGTCCTCTTGTTTTTTAGACACTTTGTCAATTTCATTATAGATCCAGAATCAGATTTCAGATTTATATGTCTTTAAGAATCCTCAAAGGTTTATTGACTCATGAATCTGACAACTATGTTCACTGTGTTTGTCATGACCTTAAAACAGGAAACAAAAAAGTCATGTCTTGTTGTCTTTGGCAGGTGGCAACCGTCCGGTCCAGGTGATTATTACAGAGGCTGGCAACCAGCCCAACTCCCACCCCATTCAGTGGAATGCCCCACCCTCTGCTCACATCACCCAATACATCCTCAAGTGGAGACAGGTCAGTATTTTGTTCATGCATTTTATTTCTGTAGAAAAATGATGATGGATTTAGTGTGATCCTCTTCCTTCGTACTTTGGGGGCTAACAGTGTTTTTCTGTCACAAAAGAAAAACACTCGAACTCCATGGAGGGAGGTCACTCTTCCAGGACATCTGAACTCTTACACCATTGCTGGACTGAAGCCAGGCATTACTTATGAGGGTCAACTCATCAGTATCCTACGCTTTGGGCGCAGAGAGGTCACTCACTTTGACTTCACTACCACGTATGGCTCCTGTGAGTATTCCCTGTGTATCTGTATGTGTTTATGTGTGTGAGACAGTGTTTGTGTTTTAGTGCCAAAGACAAAATTCCTTAACTCAATTGTATATTATCCAATACCATAGCCATATGACCTGTATTGAACTGTTGCTATTCCTTTTTCAGTGGCTACGTCTGAGGGAGAAACAACTCCTCCACCTGCAGTGGTGGACACCTCTGAGTCTGTGACTGAAATCACCTCCAGCAGCTTTGTTATCTCCTGGGTGTCGGCCTCTGACACGGTTTCTGGTTTCAGAGTGGAATATGAGCTCAGTGAGGAGGGAGGCCAGCCAAAACAACCTATCGTCTTGGGTCAGTTACCTCATCTTTGATTTTAGATGTTAAAATCATTCCTATAACATGTATTCATTCATCTTTAACACGTACAACGTATCAGTTGCTGTATTAAGTGACTGTTAAACTGTTCTGTAAAGTGTAGTTGTAACATATTATTAGGGATGATAAATAGTATAAAGAGATAATATCGTTATCATGGTGAATCACATCACAGTAGCCTTTTCTGAGCAGATTTGGGACATTCTCAGGACTTAAAGTGCGCTTTACACGTTTTGTTAAAAAGATTTCATAGTGGCAATGCTGTCTAATGTTTCTCTCTAGTGTCAGGAGATTTGAGTTTAGATCTGGTCAATAGCATAAATCCAAGAGGGGATAGTTGCCCTGCTTAATTTGTTGTTGTTGTTGTTGTTGTTGTTGTTGTTGTTGTTGTTGTTGTTGTTGTTAAATTTTAAGTTTATAATTTATTAAGTTCAATTTAGATAGCACCTTTCTTAAACCCAAGGATGCTTAAATCAATGTACGCACAGTTTTGGTAGCATTCTTAAAAACTTGGCACTACGGTTTGCTGGTGCATCATCTGTTCCAACTAATTAAACTCCGGTAAAAAGACATATCTTGGTGCATCATGAAAATGTTTTTAAATGTCATTATGTTTTTGCTGCATTACCCGGACCCTAATATTTTGTTGATATATATTGGAAAAAATAATGTTCCATATGGTTTAACTGAAGGAATTGTAATGTATTCTTTTCGAATGTACTGCTTGCAGACCTGCCACGTACGGCCACATCTGTAAATATCAACGAGCTGCTGCCAGGCAGGAAGTACACTGTTAATGTGTATGAAGTCACTGATGAAGGAGATCCCGTCCTGATCCTCACCACTTCCCAGACAACGGGTGTGTGTGTGTGCGTGTGTGTGTGTGTGTGTGTGTGTGTGTTTTTCTTTTTTTTTTAACATACAAACACGTAAATGTAAAATGTACTTCATCATTTTCTTTCTGGGTCTCAAAATCATAAAGTTGTTCAGATTTCATTATATGCTTAACGGTACTTTTTTGCTGTATTGTGTCAGACTTGTCTTCTGTTGTCTCTCGCTACAGCTCCAGATGCTCCCACAGATCACGAGGTAGAGGATGTGGGCGAGACCTCCATCAAAGTCAGCTGGTCTAAACCTCTGGCTCCAATCACAGGTGTGCCCAACATGTTTCATATGTGAACCATGCTTAATGTCCTCCAGGTGGAGGGGAAAATGCACTGACGTACATTCTATGCCTATAGGCTATCGAGTGGTTTACACTCCATCCGTTGAGGGGAGTTCTGGTAGCACTGAGCTGACTCTGCCTGACACAGCAACTTCTGTGACCTTAAGTGACCTTCGACCTGGCCAGCTGTACAACATCAGCATATATGCTGTGGAGGAGAACCTAGAGAGTGAACCAGTGTTTGTGCAGGTCAACACTGCTGGAGAGCCACTGCCAGGTATGCAGCTAAAACTCATGAGCAGGAACCCTGACACTTACAAAATACAAGCAACCAAACAACCAAAACAAAACAAAACTGATATACCCAGGGGAGTTCTGGACAAGCTCTGTGGAGTGTTTAATTATTTATCTTGAATAGAGATGAAGTTTGGATGGTCTCTGTGTAGAGGACTCCATGACCTTTTGTAGAAGGTTCATGTTTTTCTCCAGTAGAAACACCAGGGTGTCAGGACACGAGGAGCACATAAACTCTTCTCTCTGACACACATTTCCTTGAAGAAACTCCTTAGAATGTTTTAAAACCTTGTGGTTCTCTCTTTAAGTTTAAAAAAAAAGTACATTTAAGTAGGTTTAGAAATTTTATCTGGCAGTCTTAAGATTAGTTCAGTTTTTGGGCTGAGCTAGCTAGTAGGAGTCCAGATGCTTGTGCATCCTTGTAGGATAATTTGTTGAGAGACTCTAACTGTTCTTTAGTGGTATAGGTACAGCAATGTTTGCTCAGGTGCTAGTACTAACTATGTAGCCTCTCTTATTCATTTGTTTTCTGATGTCTGCTAAAACATTATGGCTGGGCTAAAATAAACCAAATGTGGGTCTTGCTTCTGTAAGTGTATTGCTTTTTCTCTCAAGGGTGACTGGTACACCAGTAGGGTGTCTAAATTCTTCTCTTCAGTTGGGAGAGTTTTATTGGATGGTAAACACAGAGCGAAATTACAGGTTGAAATAAGCGAAGGCTTTGTTTGGATGAAGTGTAAGGACGTTGATGTGCGTGCAGAGACACAGGTTCTGAATGGGTGAAGGCAATGTTTAAAGGACAAGGCCATTTCTCTTTTTAGATGAATTATAATGGAGGATTTTGAGAGTTAATTCATGTTTGGTTCTATTTTGGTTCTGCAGCCACTCACTCAGCAGGATTTACCCTTGATTGATGTTTACAGTATCATTTACAGTGTTTAATCTGACATTGCCTCTGTGTCTAACCACATGGCCACTGTGTCTAACCACAGAGGAAATCCCATCTCCAACCGACCTGCAGTTCTTTGAGGTTTCTGACTCTAAGATCACCATCACCTGGACTGGTCCTCCAACGGAGGTGTCAGGGTTCCGTGTGTCTGTGGCACAGGTGGGCGCTGATGGACTGACTGAGCGCGAGATGCAGCTCCCTATAACACCCAACGCCTACGCTGAGGTCTCCCCACTGCAACCAGGAACAGTCTACCGCTTCTTTATTTTTGCCCTTAAGGCAGGAGAGGAGAGCGAGCCGTTGGTTGGAGAGCAGGCCACCAGTGAGTAGAACCAGACGTAGTATGGTGGTGAAGTGCATTTATCCCTTCAAAAAATTGTTTGGTTATATGAGCTTAATTATGCCATGTTTCCATGCATTCCAGTAGGGTTGCTATACAGACCTTTTTTGCCTCAACAAAAATGCAGTCAAGCATTTACTTAATGTCACTATATTTGTAGTTTGTAAGTCAAACACCTGTTTTGGTTAATTTTTTTGAGTTTATCTGGTTACCTGTTG
Source organism: Colossoma macropomum (assembly GCF_904425465.1). Lineage (NCBI taxonomy): Eukaryota > Metazoa > Chordata > Actinopteri > Characiformes > Serrasalmidae > Colossoma > Colossoma macropomum. The sequence goes on along the minus strand of NW_023494784.1, from coordinate 31,728,193 downwards.
TCAGACATATAGATAGAAGCAAACTCAATGGCAGATTAGTCTGGTTGGTATAATGTTGGTACCATTTTCATTACTCAAATGGCTTTCAATCCATCTTTTAAGGTTGTTTTTTTCTCAGTACTTTATTCTTTGTTCCTCTTTATCTGCATAGAACCCGATGCCCCCACTAACATCCGCTTATCCAATGTGACTGAGGACAGTGCTCTGATCATCTGGTCAGCTCCCAAAGCTCAGGTGACCGGTTACAGGCTCTTCCTGACTGTGGAGGGCTCGAGCCCCAAGCAGCTACGGATCCCTGCCCGCCTGACCCAGTACACCCTGCTGAACCTGCAGCCAGACACAGCATACACAGCTACGCTACACTCAGAAAAGGGCAACGTAATCAGTGAAGGATCCGTAGCAACTTTCAAAACCTGTGAGTTTCACACTGCGTGTAACAGTTTTAAATAGTATTAGAGTGGCAGGAGACCATTTTTATACCTGGTCATTTCATGTGCCTTGAGTAACAGGATTATTTCTGGATAGGCGTTATCCACAAAAACAGAAGGTATGAGCACACCCAAGATTCAATTAAAACAGATTTTAATGTGATCGTTCGAACCTCTTCAGTAGATGGTCTTAAATGAACTTTGGCCAGATGTTATACAAGGGTAAATATATCCGTTTCTCCAAGCCACATTTGACAACAGAAATTCCTGGTGATACTGTAATGACGCCTCCACATGGGGAAAGGACTCTGGCACTCCCCAGTTTAGTTGCTGATGTGAAGTTTCTCGTCCAAGTTGAAGTTCAGTAGCTTACTTCATTGGCCAAAACACCGAGCTTTAGATTATATAAAGCGACAGTTTGGTTGGTCTTTACTTCACTTTGCTGTTATTCACAAAAAATTGTGTACATTTTTCATATTACACACCATAAAGCAAATGGATTTCAATCGGGCATGCATTTGATTGCCAACTGTATAGCATGTGGTTAAAATCTTATCAAGATACAATCCAGATACAAGTCATATGATATAACCAAGGTGTAAAAGTTGGACTGGACTGTTTGAATTGTTTACATTATATACCGTCCAATAAACCTCACAGCCAGGGGACTTTTTTTTTTTTTTTCTTCCCTAAATCTTTAACAGTGGCACTGTTTGCTTCCCCTTTCAGCCCTACCAATGGGAAATGCTCCTCGTTTCAGCACTGAAGTCACAGACACTTCCATCATCATCTCCTGGAGTCCTATGCCAAGAATAGGATATAAGGTATTCTTCAGTCATATCAAACATGTAGATACTCAGCTGTAGGTCCCAGTGATTATGAGTATCTCAGCTTTTCACTCCATGCTTTGTTAAAGTTCGCACATTCTTCTCTCTCTCCCCTTAGTTGACAGTAAGGCCCAGTCAAGGTGGAGAGGCTCCGAGAGAGGTGACATCTGACTCAGGAAGCATCTATATCTCAGGCCTGACTCCTGGAGTGGAGTACACCTACAGTGTACAGCCTGTCATCAATGGCCACGGGCATGGCATTCCCATCACACGGCGCGTTGTCACACGTAAGACTGCAAAAAGAGCATGTTGTGTTTATGCTCACTGTGAAAGAAATTTATCAGTGTAGCATGTGTTGATGTTAGGTGACAGGAAAGATGTTTCTCTTTGCTGTGGATTCTGTCATGATGCAGAGTATCTCTTATTCTTTAGCTCTGTCTCCACCCACTGACCTCAACTTGGAGACCAACCCAAACACGGGAGAGCTGACAGTCCACTGGAATGAAGCCAAAACCCCAGGTCAGCAGTGTATTCTCAGTCATCCCTCCATGCCTCCTTACATGAGGCTTACAAATTGTCTTTTTAGTGCTTTTCCCCCAGACAGTGCAGTAGGGCACAGTATGGTTATAAATCTGTCATCACATACTGGGAAGTATTGGTGGAGCTAGAAAGACTCCATAGCATTAATTGGTCAAACACAATCATCACAGAGTCTTCCCGTAACCACATACAGACCGATGTGTCTTGACAATCTGTGGGTCTTCACATAAAACCAATCGCTGGTCAAACAGAACTTTTGTCTAGCTCCTGTCTAGCTTTTGCTGTTTGCGTTTGCTGTTGATACTAACATGCGTGAGAAATCATGTGACTACCATACAACCTCCAGAGAAGTCCGTCTTCTTTCACAGGTATGGTTACCATGCTGTACTGCACTGTCTGATATAAAAGCACTTTTATAAGTCATGTTCCAGACATCCATACGAACAGGAGATATTTGTGAAAGGAAATGGCTGCAGTGGAAAAAATTGTATTGGCTGCCATCAGCTGATTCCATAAATTTAGATAAACATTTTTTTCCCCACGTTTAGCCTTTTTGTGAACTTTCTCTGTCTCACTCCTCAGATATCACAGGCTACAGAGTGATGTGCACTCCCACCAATGGGCAGCAGGGCAACTCGGTGGAAGAGTTTGTAAAGGCAGGCCAGACCTCGTGCACTCTGGAGAACCTAAGCCCTGGAGTGGAGTACAATGTCAGTGTGTTTACAGTAAAGGATGGTAGGGAGAGTGTGCCCGTCTCCACCACAATCACTCCGGGTAATTATTCCACCCACTCTATGCAGACTTAAACCATTCTGAGTGCTGACTCGCCTTCATGTCTAGACATCTTACAATTGGATATAAGCTTTTAAAATTTCACATTGTTGATGGATGCAGCAATAACACATCTTACAATTGAATTATGAGTGATTATTTATTCATATGCACTGTTGAGTGCGTGTGGCCTCCATGTTCTCTTAATCCATATCTTGATTTTATAAAACAACTTGACTTGATTTAAATAAATCAGGTCTTCACAACATCTGTCTTAACCAAAAAGCCAAACATACACATCCTTCACTAATAGCTGGATATGATCCTGAAACCTTTTTTTCAAATGACTTTGCCTTTTTTACAGCATACTAATGCAGTATGCTGTGTTGATTTCATTACTCTGACATAAAAAGTGATATGACATTACCATCAGTGTTATTGTTTCACTGTCATTGCCCTCTTAGAGGTGTTTTTTGCCTTCTTTTATTGAAACTTCTGAAATTCTAACTCTAGAAGTTAAATGGCATTGAAAGTGCCTCTGTTATTGATGGTACTGTTTTCATATCACTAAACATTAATACTTAGCACCATGGTTCACAGTCACTTTGTACACCCTGAACCATGAGAGATGTGTTGACTTACTCTCTCCTTTCTGTTCTGTGTCTGGATTGCTCTCCCTATCCGGGCCTTCTTGTCTTCATGTGTTAACCCTTTAGATGTGCCTCAGCTAACAGACCTCCACTTTGTCAATGTCACTGACTCTACGATTGACCTTACCTGGAGTCCTCTTAACTCCACTGCCATAACGGGCTACCGTATCACGGTGATGGCAGCGGGCGAGAGTGTGCCCATCTTTGAGGACTTTGTGGAGCCCACCACAGGCTTCTACACTGTGTTTGGTCTTGAGCCTGGCATCGACTACGACATCAGTATCATCACTGTCACAGAGAATGGACAGAGTGAGCCCACCACTATCACACAGCAAACAGGTGAGTATGTGTGTGTGCTCATTATTATCATCTTATTTTGGCATGAGAGTTTCATATCTACCCTAAGTTTTAGTTTACTTTATACAAAGCCTAATGGTAGACTGTTGATTTAATGTGGTATATTAACTGTAATATGGAACTTGCTTGTATGTTAAACATCCTGTTTTTTTATTAATATGCGCTGTTGAGTGCGTGTGGCCTCCATGTTCTAGTATGCATCTGTTGAAAGCATGCTAAGGGAGGGAGAGCAAGCAGCTGTCTCTTGCTCCCATTTTTGCTCTTTGTCTCTCTGTCTCTCAACCTCAACTTGCTGACTGTATTGCTTTTCCTCTCAGTGAATTTATTGAGACCCATGTGGCAGCAATGTGTGCTCTGCTCATTTTCTCATTCCTTTTTCCGCTGGTGGCTTTACCACTAGTGACTTTAACACTTTTCTTTTAAAAGAGTAATTAAATCTAGACGGGCATTCTGGTTGTCTGTTATTTACCAGTGGCACATAATGCATTGTGGGTACATTGTCACCTTCTGATAACTTTTCTTAACACTTTCTTCCTCAGCTGTGCCTGCTCCAACTGGCCTAAAGTTCAGTAACATCAGCACTGACAGTATGACTGTGAGCTGGACTGCCCCCAGTGTCCCTAGGTCTGGTAAGATCGACAGCTTTATCATCCGCTACCACCCAGTCGATGAGGAGGATGACACAACTGAACTCAATGTGGATGGAAATGCCAACAGTGTTGTTCTTCGCCGTACGTGAGCTTCTTCCAGATTTCCAGTCTTGTTAAGTCTTTGTAGTACTTTCTCTTCTTGCTGAGCTCTCTTTTTTCTCTGTTTGTCTGTAGACCTTCTACCCAACACTGAGTATCTGGTGAGTGTGTTCTGTATTTATGAAGAAAGGGAGAGCTCACCTGTGATCAGCACTCAGAGAACAGGTGAGTTCTTGTTTTTGTGGGATTTTTATTTATTTTTATATATATATATATATATATATATATATATATATATATAGTGTATGTATGTTGTTGTTGTTAATAATAATAATAATAATAATAATAATAATATTATTATTATTATTATTATTATTATTATTATTTTATTTTTATTTTTTTTCACCAGTCCTGAAGAAAAAAATTGTCTTTTGACTGTTTGGTGTAACATGGGCATTTTTGTTACTTTTCTGTGCTGCAGTGCTGGATTCCCCAGTTGGTCTGCGTTTCTCTGAGATCAGCACAAACTCTTTCACTGTGCACTGGCAGCCTCCCCAGGCCATTATTTCTGGATACCGTATTCGCTATCAAATGACAAGTGGGGGCCGCTCTAAGGAGGAGAGACTGCCCCCTTCCAGAAGCCACCTCACACTCACCGGTCTTGCCCCTGAGACGGAGTACATCATCAACATCTATGCTGTTAGCGGCTCTCGTGAGAGCCATCCGCTCACTGGAACCCAGTCCACTAGTAGGTTACAGTTCTGTCTGTGCATACTGCTGTGTCGGTCCTCACTGTTTCTGCTTGGATATATGAGTAGGAAAGTGTAAGATGTCTGATGAAAGCTTAACTTTTTCCGCACAGCCCATAGACCAGTGTTATTTTTCAGCATATTTTTAAGCAGTAGATTTAGGCCTTGTTTTTCTTGCTGTCATCATTGTTGTTTCAAATACTGTTTCACATATTATTTCACTCTATCAAGAAAAATTCCTATGTGTTTTCTTCTGGTTTCTAGTTTCTGATGCCCCTACTGATTTGGAGGTCACTTCTTCAACACCAACTAGTATCACAATTCGCTGGGATGCCCCCTCTGTTACTGTGAGGTACTACAGGATCACACATGGAGAGTCAGGTAGATTAAATATATCCTTATATATATTTTCTTAATGATAACTAGTGTGGTGAAAGCCTACTTTTTGTTTATAATCTACATGCTATATTATGGTATTTATGGTGTATCTTTTTGCACATGTAACTGTGGCCCACCAAAGTATAGATCATTGTCATTTTTTATAATAGTAATTTCATGACTTATTAGATGGACGAAATAAATCTCTATTAGACATTTGCTGACATTTTGTTCTCTATCAGGTGGTCATGGCTCTCCTATAGAGTTCACAGTTCCAGGCTCCCAGACCACTGCCACCATTCAGGGCCTGCGTCCAGGCACTGACTACACCATCACTGTGTATGCTGTAACAGGCAGAGGAGACAGCCCTGCCTCCAGCACACCCATCCATGTCACCCATAAAACAGGTACACCTGCTCTAAAGCTTACAGCAAGAATCTGATTTGGCTTAATAATGTGGCGATTGGTCAGTTGATCTGATGTTCGAGCAGGACAAATTACTGAAAAGACTTACCATTATGAGACAAAGAGCAAAGAGAAAATGAATAATCTGTGTGTTTCAACAGATATCGAGTCTCCATCTGAAATGGAAGTAACTGACATCAAGGACAGCACCATCACTGTCCGCTGGACACCAGCAGTGGGCCCTGTCACTGGATACCGTATCACTGGAACCCCCCGTAATGGCCAGGGACCCACCTTCTCTGAGGTGGTTGCTCCAGGTAAAAACTACAGCTTTCACAATTCATATAAATGTGCTAATAAGCCACGTGTGGGCATGTAAGCATGTTGGGAACTTGTAATATGATCATAAACATGAAAATAAGGCACAGAGATTTATTTATGCCATGATTGTTTATTATTTTTGCAGATCAGACAGAGATGACATTCTCTGGGCTGATGCCCACAGCAGAATACACACTGAGTGTGTATGCACTGGGACAGGATGGAGAGAGCCCTCCACTGGTAGAGACTGTAGTTACGAGTGAGTAAAAAGTCTTTTTGCGTGCTTTTGAGATGCGATATGTCATGTTTATCATATAACATATAACATATAACATTTTATGTTATATGTTAAGTGTTGCATTACCACTTTTGATATAAATATTCAAAATAAACATCATTAACATGCTGGGCTCCAATTCACCCTGTCCCTCTCTGGTTCTCAGCTGTAGACAGACCTAAAGACTTGGGCTTCTCTGATGTGGATTCCACTTCCATGCGTATCTCTTGGGAGAGTCCAGATGGCCAGGTGACCTTGTACAGAGTTTTGTACTCCAGCCCAGAGGAGGGTGAGAGTGAGCTGTTCCCTGCCCCTCATGGTGAGGATGAGTCTGCTGTGCTGCATAGTCTCCGACCTGGTACAGAGTACACTGTTAAAGTCATCGCTCTGCATGACCGCACCCCCAGCCCCCCGCTGGTGGGCACACAGACTACAGGTACTGCAGGTTTAGCATGACATATTTTAAATTTTAGATACATCCCGTTGTGATTTTAATAAATATTGTATAATATATAATAATATATAATAATTTAAATCCAAATTTTTCTGAATTGAAAGCCATTTTTGCAATTTGAATATGTATGGTATTGACACCTCATTCTTTGAATACTTGTATCTTAATGTAGTTCCTCTTTTTATTGCCTTATATCTCTCTAGCTATTCCTGGCCCCACTGATCTCCAGTTCTCTCAGGTTGGTTCGACTTTCTTCACTGTGTCCTGGCATTCAGCAGCTAATGTCCAGCTGACTGGCTACCGTGTGGCAATCACTCCTAAGAACAAGAATGGTCCTACCAAAGAGGTCCACATTGCGCCTGACTCTACCCAGTACCACGCGACTGGACTTATGGTGAGTCTGATGTCATCCTCTTTGCGGGGTAATCTTTAATCTTGTTTATTGTTGTTTTTTCACTCGGCATTTAGGTTGTATGTTGGAAGGTGTTTTCTTACGTTATGTATGCTAGTTTTAGCAATTATGAGATGCTATTTTCTGCTGAAATATTTTTGAACATCTGCTCTGTATGTTTTGAGACATCTGCAGAATTGACCTTGCAGAATGTTAATGAAAGCTTTGTGCTAGCAGCAGCTGTGTGTGTGGCTAGTGGTCAGACCAGTAATGCTCTTGACTAGTACAACCACATGCACAATGCCAGCCTTCTCATTTAGGCTTGTGGGTATAGCAGTAATGAATGTCTGTGGCAGAAGATTTCGGAGGAATAACTGCATGGACACCAGGTCTTAATCCTTCGCTCTCATTCTGTCTCTCTAGCCTGCCACCGAGTACGAAGTAGAGGTTTATGCTGTGAAGAATTCTCTTACCAGCCGCCCAGTCAAGGGAGAGGTCACCACTCCTGACAGTAAGCTGTTTTCACTCAAAACTTTGTGTTGCTTCTTCACTACTTGCCAACTGTGGAAACTATCTGTGTATATATAAATTGTTTTGCACCATGCTTTTGTTTTGTAGATATCAGTCCTCCTCGTCGTGTTCGGATCTCCAATGTTAAGGATTCCTCTGTCACATTAACCTGGCGCTCAAAGACTGAGGCCATCTCTGGCTTCTTGGTAGAGGCCACACCTACCACTGAAGGTCACAGTCCCATCCAGAGGACCATTCCATCAGACTCTCGAACCTACACGATCACTGGTACTCTATACTCCATATTATTATTCCTTTGTTCTGAGCAGCACTCACAAAACATGCAGAAGTTTTAATGATTTGTTTATGTACATACTTAAATTTAAATGAGGGGTTCACATTGGCAAAGTGTATTTTTGTATACAGTATAAAAGTTGACAGTAAAGGTAATGTCTGATTTAGCTGTGTTATGGGTAGGTAAAATTAGTCACTGGTTCCTCTGTAGAGTGTTAACCTGTCTTCCATTCACTGCACCTCATTAATGGATTATATAATGAGCTTGTTTTACAATGTAAAAAATGTGTAATTGTTATTAGTATAGGCCACGACAAGGTGGTAACTATTGAATATTGTTATCAACTGAGAAATTCTGTATAGGTGCATTCTTAAAATATTTTTACTGTGAATGACTTGATTGTCTCCCTGTTATACATAGGTCTGCAACCAGGGACCACCTACAAAATCAATATTTACACTCTCAGTGGAAGTGGCCGCAGTGAGCCGTTCACCCTCACCGCCACTACAGGTAGCCACACCAAATGATGGTTTTGACTTTATATATAGATTTTCATAAAACTCCTATATATTGTGTAGATGATCCTCCAGATCTTCATGTTATAGGACTATTAGTCAGCTTGTCAGATAAATCTTGAATCTTTGTCTTTAGCTAAACCAGTGATCAGCCCTCCGACGAACATTCGTTTCACTTCCCTGACCCCCACCACCATCTCCTTCTCCTGGGAACCCCCCCACAGCACCATCACAGGATACTACATCACCTATGAGGAGGCCGGTGGCATCCCACGAGAGCTTCTCCCAAGACCCCTAGCTGGCCGAAACTCCGCCACTATCTCTGGTACTGTTCCCTTTCTGACTCTCTTTCACTCTCTCTTTTATCATTTTTCTTTTTCTGTCTTTGTTTTTCTTTCTCTCTCTCTGTTTGTTTTTCTTTCTCTCTATCAGCGCAGTGAAACACTGAATATTGTTTTTGTTTCAGTCTTTTATTGGGGTGAAGGGTGCCTTTGCAAATGAGCCATATTTCCCCCAGTTGTTTTCTTTTTTTTTCTTCCACTAAAGTTATACGCACAGCTATGCTTTATCATAACCTCTGACCTAAAGGGCTTTGTTTATGTTTTTGTTTCTTTTTTTTTTTTCAGGTTTGAGACCAGGCACTGAGTACATCATCAAAATTGTTGCCCTAAACAATGCCCAAAGAAGCACTCCACTCCTGGGCAAGGCCAGAACGCGTAAGAACCTTTTCTTTGTAGCGTATAGGTGCTGTAATGTACAACAAATTGAGAAACAAACGGGTGCTGGTATGTTCAGTTGTAGCATACTTATTACAAGATTCTTTGGTGTAAGCTTTTAATACATGAGCCAAGCAAACCAGTGCTTCTTAGGGCCTCTTAAGATAAAACTGAACCATGTTCAGCCTTTTGAATGGCTGTAGCATTCAAAAGATCATAATGACAATGCTTCTCTGCAGTTACTCTTACTGCTGTAGGTTAGGTTGTCATGTCTCCCTCTGCTGGCAGTGACATGCTAATGCAATTCTTCTAATGCGCTTGCTTTTAACCCTTCTCCTGCTAGAATTGGAAGATATATCTCCTCAGCTCCCAGTTCCCCACCATCCTAAAAAGGAAATTCTGGACGTCCCTGAAGATGAGAACCCAAGCAGCAATCATGTACACCTGGTTGGACCCAACAGACACGACACACTTGGGCAGCAGGGCCAACATATCTACACAGAGTATCAGAGCTTTGGCCTGGCCAACCGTGGCCAGCAGCAGCCCTTGGCTCCACACCATGGAGAGCCTTTGGTCTACATCCCTCTTCCTGGGCCAGACGGCCACAGAGTGCCTGTGGTAAAGGTGAATGAAGGCCCTGTGACTGGCTTCCCGTTTGAGTTCCCTCTAAATGAGACAGACTTGCCCCAGGAAGCCCAGACCCAGACCACCATCACATGGCAACCAGTGCCAAACAGCTCAGAGTATGTGGTTTCCTGCAGTCCTATCACAGAGATCAGCGAGAAGACCTTCCAGGTGAGCATATCAAATCCACTGCCTCACTTGTGCTCACACAAACATTCAAATGCCAAGCTAGCTAGGTTAGACACTGATAAAACCGTACACTCACTGGTCATGAGGTGCACCTACCATACAGGTGTACATTCCTGCTGTGCATGATACACTCCTACCAGCACAACACCCACAAAAAAGGCTGCTACCATGTTTGTGGCACTGCTGCGAATAGTCCAGCGCGCAAATAATATCTGGTCAGTGGTGGTCCTGTGGTGCTCAGTTGCAGTCTGTACTTGAAGAGTTTCATTCCAAAACACTGTATATCTATTTGTAATAACTTGGATATAACAAATTTTTGAAAAGTTGTAATAGCTGACAGATAATGGAAAACATTTTTATTTCTCTAGGTATCATTGATCATAATATAACATTGATATTTCTTACATGTGTAAAGTTTGCAAACAACTTATCACAAAAAAAGAAAATTCCTGAAAGTGGTCTGTAATAGATTATATGTGAAATTAAATATGAGCAAGGAAACCCTTCAATTGCATAATTACACTAACCATATCAGTACACTTTGTATGTGGTAAAATGGCCAATAAGGATAGGGATTAGGTATATGTTCCTAATAAATTGGCAGCTCAGTGTACAGTAACCAGGAATCTAGGGAGTATTAATGGCATTAAAATATCGATTCTGTAACACAAGAGCCTTGGCAATACATACATGGCCTTTTTGTGACTCTTCAGTTTCTGTCTCCCCTCTTACAGATGCATCTTCCTGGCACCTCCTCTAGTGCCACACTGATTGGTCTCACCTCTGGAGCCTCCTATAACATAGTTGTAGAATCTGTCAACGAAGGTCAAAAACAGAAAGTTCTGGAAGAAGTGGTGACTGTCGGCAACACTGGTAAAGCTCACCTTTTCACAAGTCACCACAGTACAAATCACTTTTAACCCATCACACAATTGCTCATAAAGTAGTACATACTTTTTTGTCTGTCTGTGCATCTTAAAAGGATACGGTGTCTTAATCTGTAAAATGTTTTCCAGTTCCTGGACCTTCAGCTATCCCCATAGGCAGGGACGTGTGCTATGACACGTTCACTGCTACCTACCACGAGGTGGGCACAGAATGGGAGCGCATGTCTGAGACAGGATTTAAGCTGTGGTGCAGGTGTCTTGGCCTAGGCAGTGGTCATTTCAGATGTGATTCATCCAGTGAGTGACTAATCCAGCGTTTTCACATGCTAAACCTCACACCTCACACTAGCATGGGCAACTGTTTTCATTTACAGACTGGTTAAAATATAATGTATCTAACAGTTTGTCCAAGGTGACTATGTTCATTAGTTTGTTAGTGGAATCATGCTCTGAAATCTGTAGAAAACATCAAGGCTCACAAGAGGAAGTCATTGTTTGATCATTCTAGCTTTGCCCATGCTAGCCCATGTCTGTCATGTCTGTAACAGTTCACATGACAACTAGGTAAGAGGTGGCTCATGTCTCAGATTTGTATTGTCAAACTGTAACTGGACGATACCAAACTCTAAGACTGGCTTACTGTCTTCTTCAGCACTGCATCAGTGACAAGATCATGGGTCACTGGTTCTTATGAACGTACATGTGTGTGGGTGAGATGGATGAATTCAAGGGCTATGTAGACATCATGCTATTCTTGCACTGAGCAAAAGTTACTGTGTGGCTATTTTTGTGTGTCTGTATTACTGCGTAAGTGAAGATATAGTCTGACCAAGTGGTATTTTCCTCACTCGGTTACCCACATTTTACCCTTCCATGCAAACAGAATGGTGTCATGACAATGGCCATAATTACCGTATCGGGGAGAAGTGGGACCGCCATGCTGAGAATGGGCACATGATGAGCTGCACCTGCCTGGGCAATGGAAAGGGAGAGTTCAAATGCGAGCCACGTAAGCTTCAGCATTTCACACTTACTAAGTTCATGCTTTCTAGTGATGCACTGGTCCAATATGCTGGTTTCCGATAAACTGGATTGGTATGGTGATCTTGCTTATCATATCGAATATCTACCAGATGCGGCCTATCCATTACTGTTTTTTAGTTATGCTCATTGTACAATTGTAACAGAGCAATTTTGTAAACCTTCGATAAGAATGGAATAAAAAAATTGCACAATCCTAAGAAGAATTTTGGTGTATGACTGTTAAAAAGGCTAATTTTAAAAAATTACTCATGATTGTTGAATATTAATGCACTCACACATGATATTTTCTAATACTATCACTTAATTTTTAAAAATGTTTTAAAATTGTTGAGGGAAACAAATGGGTAACACTTTACTGAACAGCTGTGTTCATGAGGCTATATGACACCTACGAAAGCTTTTCATGACAGCCAACGTATAAACTTTTATAATGGCTTGTTTCAGCAACCACCAGTTGTTATAACACTTTCTGAGATGAAACAACCTCAGATGAAAGCAGTCTAATTGCAACTTACATAAGTTGTCATGTAACCTTAGGAATCCTGCCCTTCAGTAAAGTGTCACCAACAAATGTTACCTACGTGCTAGTCAGTGTTGCAACAGGAGACAATTTAACGTCTAACTTGCTGTCTGTAATTTTACTTTGCTACTATGGAACATGAAAACTTTAACAGATCAGTGATAGGCTGAGTTTTCATATTGGAATCAGAAGAGTAAAAGTTTTACTGGTGCATCCTTACTGGCTTCCTACCATTCAAATCTATTGGTCAAATTTATTATGCAGCTAAAATGGCATGGTGATGAAGAGTCAGAGAGTGGCTGCTGTTCACTCTTTTTGATATATTTGTCATCTGCTCCAATTTTTGCCATGTTGTTCTGTATATTAAACAGTACTTTGATGTGCATGTTCTCAAAATTATGTTTTTAGATGAGTCAACATGTTATGATGAAGGAAAGATGTACCAGGTCGGTGACCAGTGGCAGAAGGAGTACCTTGGAGCCATCTGCACATGCACCTGCTATGGTGGACAGCAGGTAACACTCACCTCCCCTCTTAATTACATTCATGCATACATTTTCATGTTAGTGAGCTTAGGAGAATTTTCTTAAATGTGAAAAGACAAAATATGAATGAGGATCAGTTCCCAGTCTGTGTAAATGTATTTACTGTCCCATTACAGACAAAATGAGTTCTCTCTCTTGAATTTGAGAAGAATAAGATTCTAGTGTCTAAACACTGCAGCAGAGTAGAGTGTGTAGGTATGATGCTGTCACTGAGGTCCCGATGAAAGCTGAACATATGCTGTTCCCTCAGGGCTGGCGCTGTGAGAACTGCCGTCGTCCTGGAGCTGAGGTAGACGTGGACCTCATCCAGCCTCCAGTGCACCCAGACATTTACGACCGCTACAGAGAGAATGCCCTGCGCAAATTGGTAAGTCTGAACCCCAGAGATGATTTAGTTCCTCAGTAGATATCGGTGTCCTGCTTCACTTGTTCACAAAGTCCTTTTGTAGGACTTTGGCTTTAACCGTACTGAGTTATCAAGCTTGCAGTGTTATTGAACAACTCTCTCTCTCCCTCTCACAGAACATCCAGTGTCCCATTGAGTGCCTCAGACCAGACCTGCTAGCAGATGCCCAAAGCCCTTCAGAATAGTGTCTGTTATACACAGTGCTGAAGAGCAGCGTACCTTAGAGACTGTACTTACTGTATACCCCTCAGTGCCTTTCACTCCTTCTCTCAGTCTACACTCTGAACCCAGTCCTGCTGCCTCTGCACCACTCCCTGCCTGCCTGCCCACCGCACACCGCAATCTCCCTCATGTGCCAGGACAGGCTGCTCTCTGTCCTCTTTCTTTGACCTACACAACAGAAATGCAAGTCACCATTGCTTAGTGAAAGCCCGCTGACTCAAGCCTTCAGTCTGGACAGAACGGTTTTAGTACTGGAGTTTTACAGAATTCTTAAAGATTCTGTCCTGCGATTTTTTTGTTGTTTAATTTGTTCTGATCAGAGGAACCAGCAGAGACCAAAGACTACGTCTTCATGTATTTTTGCCATTGTTGCCTCTTGTCTGTAAGACACCCCTTTGAATGAGTTTGTGACTTTATGGCCTGCATCCATTTTCTAAGTGACCTTTAAAAATATTGAGACCCTTCCAAAAAAAATGCAAGCACTGTCTTACAATGGAAGTGTCTGTGCCTTGTAGGCATCTTTTTTTATTATGTAATGTTGACCCCGTTTTTGAATTGGTTGTTTGGTTGGTTTGCATCTGTGGCCTCTGCTTCCATAAGGAAACAAAGGAAAGCACTGTATTAATGGCATTCACATTTAATGTTTTTCTTTTCTTTCTTTTTTTTTTCTTTTTTTTTTTTTTATTTATCCCTCTTATCAATGCATTTTTATAGAATGCGATTTTGGATGTATACTTTTTTGTTTTCATTTTGTTTTTTGTTTTAGGTGCCAAAGACTTAACTACTGTGGACAAAAATTCTTTTTAATAAACTTTTTAAAAAAATAAACATTTGTTTGTAGTCACTGAGTTGCATTTTAGGGTAAACACAGCCATCTTCAAACCAGCCTCCTTTCCAAACCAGTTCTTTGTTTTGCTGTACACTGCAAAGCATAATGGGAGCTGTTTCTTTGCTCGACAAGGTCAGTGTAATATAATCACTGATATGTTATCACTCTTTCAGTGCTATCTATCACTGTGATCCAGTCTGCTTTATGATTTTGGGATGTGACCAAAATGGAACAAAATGCCCTACGCCCCCTATACATAGATGACACAATAGTCAGTTGTAATCATAGTTAAATGGATTGAAGTGCCACACACTACAGAGACGGAAGTAGACTGTTAGCTGGACTGGAACGTCACACAGTTTCGACAGAAATTGATTATTAACTGAATGTGTCAGGATAGGCAGAGAAGTAAACCTGTGTTTGGTTTTATCATTAAGGACAGAACATGTTGAGTGTGAGTGTACTGTTTTCGCTGCTGGCTTTCCATGGCTGTGCAAGTTTTCCATACAGGTGAGTTCTTATATATGAACTTATACTCTTCATTCTGTCACTCAGATTAAATAAATAGTTGAAAAATGCTTTGAATATTTATTTTCCTACTGTGAATTGCTGTAAAAGGTGTTGCTTAATGTCTACAGAGTTGAAGATCAGCACAGAACAGTTCGGAATTATGATTACACAAAATACCATAACATGTCTGAGGTAGGAAATGTGATCCAACACCCATACCTCTCCTTCATGAAGAACAACAATAGAGAAAAATGCCCTGTGCTAAACAGGATCGGATAATCTTTAGCAAACTTGAAATGTATTTGGATGAATACTTGCACAGATCACCGCCTGGATGGATCAAGTTGTAAAGGAGAACCCTGGAGTTGTGACCTCTGAAGCGTATGGAAAGACATTTGAGGGCAGAGATATCACTTTTCTGAAGGTAAGGTGTTAAATCATTACTAGTTACTCAGGGTGTTAATCTTGATAATTTTATTATTATTTTTGATATGATTCTCTGCATCAAAAAAACTTAATCTCAGACTAATTAGGCCTAGATTTTTTGGTACAAGTTATATGCAAAATCACACTGAAAACACAAATGTGATTGAGGAAACAATATTCACAGTGTCTACTATACTATAGACAATAAAAAGAACAACAAGCTTTTCTAGGATTTTTACAATCAAAAGGACCCTAGAAAATTTATTTTGGCTGAAAACCAAGTACACTTTAACATTCCAAGATCATTGCTATTGAATTACCACCTTCAGATCGAAATACACTATATGGCAAAAAGTATGTGGACACCTGACCATCACACCCATATGGGCTTGTTGGACAGCCCATTTCAAAATCATGGGCATTCATATGGAGTTGCCCACCTTTGGGACTAGAACAGCATCCACTCTTCTGGGAACGCTTTCCACAACATTTTGGAGTGTGTCTGTGGGAATTTGTACCCTTTCTATCAAAAGAGCATTTGTGAGGTCAGGCACTGATGTGGGATGAGAAGGCCTGGCTCGCAATCGAGTTTCCCATTCATCACAAGTGTGTTTAGTGGCGTTGAGGTCAGGGCTCTGTGCAGGCCACTGGATTTCCTTCACACTGAACTTACCAAACCGTGTCTTTATGGAGCTTGCTTTGTGCACAGGGGCACAGTCATGTTGGAGCAGGAAAGAGGCTTCCTCAAACTACCATAAAGGTAAAAGAATATAACTGTCATTGTGTGCGTTAGCATTAGCATTACACCTTACAGAAACTAATGCGGCTGAGTCCAAACCCTGAAAAACAGCCCCAGACCATTATCCCTTGGCACTATGAACTCTGGTAGGTAGTGTTTTTCTGGCATCCTCCAAGCCAAAATTCATCCATCAGTCTGCCAGATAGTGAAGCGTGATTCATCACTCCAGAGAATGTTTCTACTGTTCCAAAGTCCAGTGGTGGTATGCTTTATGCCACTCCAGCCGACGCTAGGCCCGTGTGCAGCTGCTTGGTCATGGAAACCCTTTTCATGAACCTCCCTACACACAGATCTGGCGCTCATGTTGCCTCCAAAGGCAGATTGGAACCCTATAGTGAGTGATGTACCAGAGAATAGCCTATTTTTATGCAACACACACTGCAGCATTCTGCAGCTCTTCATGTTCTACCATGTTCTACCACTTTGTGCTTAAGCTGCTGTTGCTCCGTGATGCTTCCATTTTATAATCGTAGCACTTACAGTTGACCAGGTCAGATTTAGCAGAGCAGAAATTTTACAAAGTAATTTGTGGCAAAGGTGGCATCCTATGACAGTGTCACACTTTCTACTGCCAGTGTTTGCCTATGGTGATTGCATGGTAATGTGCTTGATTTTATACACCCGTTAGCAGTGGATGAGGTTGAAACACTTGAAGTCAATAGTTAGGTGGGGTGTCCATATACTTTTGGCCATAAAGTGTATTATTTTGCACTGATGCTTGTGCTGATGATTTTTACTCACCTTCTAGTTACTGATACTTCTTTATTGACTTGGCCTTTCAAGGTCTGTGTAATAAGTGATAGCAGAGACTAAGTAGAGTAGTAATCACACAGACAATAAAAATGTTATGCTTTACATGATACGTGTTGGTTAGTTATTCACATTTACTGTTTAGAAGTTTAAAATGATCAAACATAAAGTGGACCAGTTTACCTTTTTTTAATTTTTTTAAAACTAGCACACTGGAATGTAAACAAATGAATGCTAGTATGAGTCTAGTATGTTCATATTTGCTGCATGCTCAGATTTCAGTGGCAAACCCTGATGGCAGGCAGAAGAAGGCTGTTTGGATGGACTGTGGGATTCACGCCAGGGAATGGATCGCTCCTGCTTTTTGCCAGTGGTTTGTCAAAGAGGTGAGGTTTCGACTGAATGTAAATTTAGATTTGACTTATTTACTTATATTTAGTTAACATATTGGCCATGTTTGTCTCGTACAGATGTTACAGACATACAGAACAGATGAAAAAATGAAACAAATGGTTCAGAACTTGGATTTCTATGTGACCCCAGTGCTGAACATTGATGGATACATATACACTTGGATCAATGAGAGTGTGAGCAATATTAAGCACTTCTGAATAAGGACAAGCACTTCTCTGTTTACTGTTCATTAAAATGTATATTGACATAACTTATTGATCATGCTTACAGACTAGACTGTGGAGGAAATCCAGATCCCCTCCTCCTGCTGACTGTACTTGCCATGGTGTCGATCTCAACCGCAATTTCTATGCTAACTGGGGAAGTGAGTTTCCCTTATAACAATTATGGAAACAAATTCTACCACCTGCAAAGCCATACTTTTCACTAGTACTAAAGTAAATGTTCTCTACTTCTCATTCCATCAGCGGTTGGCGTCTCTACTGACTGCTGCTCCAACACTTACTGTGGCCCATCACCAGTGTCTGAGAAAGAGGCCCAGGCTGTGACTGAGTTTGTTGGGAACAGGACAGCTGAAATCATCTGCTTCCTGACAATCCATTCGTATGGACAACAGGTTCTGCTTCCATATGGGCACCCACATGTCGCAGCACCCAATCATGGTGAACTGGTGAGCTTACTGCACTTATGCAAATCCCCAGTCTTTTATCTCTTGAGCTCCATTTTTATTATTTACTTAGTAATCTTTAGGCTTATCATTCAGTAGCTATTTTATGAAACTAATAAGTACAGTTATATGCAAAAATGTGGGTGTCCCTGGTCAAATCACATTTTTTTCTTCTAAGTAAAAGTAAGTTAACCTATCCTCTACAGAGAATGCAGTACTGCACATTTTAATACCAAATTACTGTTTATTTGCTGAATTTAATTTATTGGAAAAAATAAAACATAAAATGTGGCCTGTGCAAGAGTTTTATTTTTATTTTGATAAACTCTGCAAATAAATAAATACTGTGCAGAATTTGCAAAAAACAAATGCCACATTTAAGTTTGTTCCCTGTAGAGAATGTATGAAATTCACTTAGAAAATCAATGGAACATGTACACTGACCAGAGGGATTCAAACCTTTGCATACAACTCTAAGTGATACAGTTATTAAAGCGAGAAATTGGTGTATGGGCCCTACATATGGTTCACTTAGAGTACCAACTCATGTGTTTCTTTTGCCTTTATAGATGGAAGTAGGTCTGGCTGCAGCAAAAGCAATGACAGCCGTTCATGGGATGGAATATGAAGCAGGAACTCCTCCAGAGATACTCTGTTAGTTTCAGCTGATTATTTCCTGGTTCTCAATCATACACTGTATATATCCTGTTACCACATAGATGGCACTTTTATTTTACTCTCTTTCTCATCCTGTCTCTCATCTCTCTCTCTATGATTAGATGAATTCTCAGGATCCTCTCAGGACTGGGCACGGCTAATTGGAATCCCCTTCTCCTACACGTTTGAGCTGCGGGACAAAAGCGAATTTGGCTTCTTGCTTCCAGAAGAGCAGATCCAGCCAGCCTGTGAGGAGGCTTATGCAGGAGCTCGGCACATCATCACCCATGTGCACGATAAAACCTTCACTGATGGCACAGATTCAGGAGCTGTGTCAGTAAGTGTGACCATCTGGGTCTCCATACTGACCTCCTGCCTCACCACCAGTGTCTTAGTGTAGACAGAATATCATAAGATCCATATTATTACTGAATGTCTGGTTGCATTCCCAAAACAGTCAATAGGCCAAAGTTTTTAGAATTTTTTGAATAGCTGTCATCACACATGCAAAAGCGAAGGAGACAGAAAATGTGGGAGAGGAGAGTTTGTGTAAGCTCATTTTTTGTTCAAGTCTTCTGTTAACATCCTTGAATCCTAAAACTACTGCCATTGTTTGCTTATGGAGATTGCATGGCAATCTGTTTGATTTTATAAACCTGTTAGCAGTGAGTGTGGTTGAAACACCTGAAGTCAATAATTAGGTGGGGTGTCCATTTTAAAAGACTGTCATGGAAACGTAAATACTATGACTTTACAGCAGGGGGCAGGATTGTCTTGTACTTGTGTAAACTGTAAACTTGAAAGCACTGTGTGAAAGGATTGTCTTGTACTTGTCTGTAGTCTAAAAGCTCTAGATTAAATTACTTGCACTGGATTTTAGATTAGTCTCTCTTTTATTAATAAAGGGCAATAAAAACATGACTGGCTTATGATTCACTTACACTAACACAGGATTTTCTTCACCATGAAACAAAACCACCAGTAAACATACACTACAATTCTTTGACTACTAAAGATTCCCCTATTCAGCACAGTGAGTCAGTCAGTGAGATTGTGTGATATAACTGATATGACAGTTTATGTAACTTTATGATTTGTGAGGCACCTGTGAGTAAGTGCATGACAGGAGGGGCTTTTCAGCCTGTCACGTGTCTTCACAAGTGAGATAACAGTAGTAATGATCTTCTAACCTGCACAAACATGGGAGACGGAGAAAAAGACTGAAATCTGAGCAGTGTAGGATTAGCTTTTTTGATGAATAGAAAAAAGGAGACATTTGCCTAAATATTAAAAAAAAAAATCCATACTTCACTCTTGGTCATTCAAGGATTCTATTGATTCTATGTAGAACCATGGACACTCAAAAAACTATATACATGCTTAAAGGGTTCTTTGTATGGTGAAATGGTTCTTCAGATTGATGGAGAGTGTATTGTACATGGTTCTATGTAGAACCTTTTTGTAAATGGTTCTATACTGGACCAAAAAGAGATCTGCTACTGTTATGATGGCCACCATGTATACAATAGCAGAAACATTTTTTTGGTGCAATATAGAACCCTTTTCAGAAAGGTTCTATACAGAACCAACATTCTCCATCAATCAGAAGAACGATTTTACCATACAAAGAACCCTTTAAGCACGCAAATGGTTCTTTAAGTGTTCAAGGTTCTATACTATTTTCTTTACTAAAGAACACTTGAAGAATCATATTTTTCAATAGTGTATATGCAGCATTGAGAAGCAGGAAGGAACTACTTGGATTTATAATTATGTGCCACAGAGTGTCTGATGTAAAGACAACAATGGCACCCATTTCATATCCTTCATCTACATCTAATATCCCTTAGCCTGATATCCAGTGCAATCATTACTGGGCCATATACAACAGCAATAACACTAGATTTCATTACTGATATTAAGAAATAGGACTAGCTGAGCTATTGCCCTCTAGTTTTTGCTCACCTAGTCTTAGCCCTAAGGTAGAACAAAAGTGAATTTAATAAGACTGCTGGAAATGTATTAAGCATACATTTAACCACCACATATCTCTGTCTGGTTAGATCAGGGGTCGGCAACTCAAATGTTGAGATGAGCCTTTTTGTCCTTTCAGCAAAAATCAAACCATCTCAGGAGCCACATCATTTATGTCCATTTTACCATCTTGGCTGTAAATAAGTACAGTCCAATGTACTAGTATAGGATAAAAATAAATAAATAATTAAGTAAATAAAAAAAAAAAAAAAACACAGACTTAACTTACTTTGCTCTACTTTAAGCTTTAGCTCAGCTATAGCTGCTTTTCTCACATCTCCGGCAGGAAACCTTTCCACAAAAGTAGAAAAGTTCCTTGTAAAATGTCTCTCAACGTTTGACTTTTCACGAGGCTCAAGTCAGCTTCTCATTCACCAGCTTCTTGTCCGAATTTTCCTGTTCCACCTTACATGGTGCCTGAGGCGCCAGACTGTAACTGCTGCACCATGTAAGGTGGAACGGGGAAATTCGAATGAGAACCTGGCGAATGAGAAGCTGACTTCAGTTTCACAACCTTTTAGTGTTCGACAGTTTCTCATTGCAGATTAAACGTATCAGGAAACCAGCTGGAGTGCTTAAATGCAAATAAGTCCAATCGTCTCCAAATTATCCATGTTCGTCTTAAATCTTTCTCTTTACCTTTTTAATCAGCTACTAGCTAGGCCAGATTATTGTCATTGCTATGGTAACCAGCAGTCTGCATGCCAACCTTCAGGGTTTAAAGTTTGTGAATTAGCAGTTTAACTCCAGCGTTTAAAATTATTTATTGTTAGATGTTAGATGTTGTTAGAATGATCAGCAGAGCTTTATTTTACTGCAAAGGAGGATTATTTTATTTTTAGCTAAAAATCTAGTTCTGCTGTGCAGCCGCAGCAGGGCAATGAAAGAACCGCATGTTGCCGACCCCTGGGATAGATGATAATGGAGAACCCTGACCTCTGAAGTATGTATGTCAACAAGTTCATCCAACAATTCTTCTCAAATCAAAAGTATTCATTGAGAGCTTGTCCTCCCTTACAGCAATAACTACCTCTGCTCTTTTAGGAAGGCTTTGCATTAGATGTGGAAACATTGCTGTGAGGATTTGACTGCATTCAGCAACATGAGCATTAGTGAGGTCAGGTACTGATGTGTTCTGCATCATGATTAGTTCTGCATCACAAATGCCACTCCAACTCTTCCTAAAGATAGAGTCTTATTACTTATAAAACTCTCTATATTATAGGTCCACTCCTCCACAGTCCAAAGCTGGGGGCTTGAACCCCTTAAAATACCAGGCTTATTACATACTGAGGTTTACTAATCAGTATCTACAGGGACTTCATTGCAAATTGGATGAGCTGTTCTTAGGTTAATGTCCTTGAATCTTATGTATAAAATTTTAGAAGACTGTGTCATGGAACTGCAAATACTATAATCTGTCAACAGGGGGCAGGATTGCTTTGTACTTGCATAAACTGTAAAAATGAAAGCCTTGTACTTGTCTGTAGGCTAAAAGCTCTAGAATCTTTCTTTAAATTACTTGCACTAGATTTTACATTATTCTCTCTTTTATTAAAAAATGGCAACAAAAATGTGATTGGTTTATAAATTACTTACACTAACACAGGATTTTCTTCACTACAAAACAAAACCATATAGAAGTGTGTAACAAAACCTTGGGCCTGCTGGCGGGCCCTGGGTGTTTAAGGGGTTAAACCTCTCTAGCCAATACTAAGCGTTGGGCATGATGACCTTAGTCTCATGTGTGGCTGCTAGCCAGCATACCATTTTATTGACAATGCTTTTCTGTGGAGATTATACAGGATGTGTGTGCAACTGAATGCGTGTGTCAGCAACGGGTGCACCTTAAAGTATCTGAATTCACTAATTAGAAGGGGTGACTGGATACTTTTGGACACATAGTGTGTGCTCCCAAAGATTAGTGAATGCAGATGGCAGAAGAATGCCATTTGGATGAATCCTGGGCCACAGAATATTTTGCTTTTTGCTGGAGGTTTGTGAAAAAGCAGAGTGCAAACTGAGTCATGTATAAAAACAAACAGTCACTCTTCAGTTTACTTCTTGTAACCTTAATGTTTCTCCTCAATTTAGGGACCTACAGAACAGATGAAAAGGTACAAACGGTCCAAAGGCTTGTTTCCTTTTTGTTTTGAGTACACTCGAGTCAGCAAGAATATTCAATTTTCATCACTGTTTTGATGTTCTGTGATGAGTAAAGATGTGGTTTTACTTTTTACTGCTTTTTTTTTGAAGTACTTCTTTTCTCCTAGTGTGTACTTAGATGCTAAATGAACAATGTTGTAAATGAAGGAGCTCTGAGGTCCCCAAATGGAGGTAACTGAATGTCTTTGTTGTGTTGTAGCTAAGTACAAAATTATTATTGTCATTTTTAGTGTCCCCCCATGCAGTTTTCAGCAACAATGGGGTCTCAGCAAAAAGGAAATAAGTGAAGGGTGCTCTCTGACTTTTGCACAGTACTGTACATTTTTAAACATCTGGAAATAAAAGCAGCTGTATATTTTAAACAGAGAGGTTTTACACTTGTTAAATTGCTCTGCAAGCTTTAGTTGTGAACACTTTTATTTGTTTGTATGCAATGTAATCAATCGACCAGCACTTGCATTCAAGTTGTATTGTTTCTCTCAGCTCAATAGTGTGTAATTGCCTTATTCTGAAAGCAATTCAAACACACATTCCCCACTGTGCATGATGGAAGTATTTATGTTTGGATCTCAGTGATTTCCTCAGTTTTGCTGAGAGTCAGGGAGTGGTCTGTCTGGTGCATGTTAATGTAACTCTTATCTCTCATGCTGCGTATAAATCATTTTGGGTTTGCTGACCATTATTGGCGATGGTCCAGTTTAACTGGAAGCTCTAATGCGTGGTGGCCGAGGTTGACTGAGGTGCAGCCAACTAAAATCACAGTTCCTCCATGCACATCTGAGTCTCTTTAACCGAAATGCATGATAACATTAGTTACCATTAAGATTTGCATTGATAATCGCTAACTTGTTTCATAAGCGTCTCTTGGCAGTAGCTGGTGGAAGGCTTAATGAGCTAAAATGATTCCAGAGGAGATTAATGGGGGGACTTTCTCTTTGGCAGGTGCTCTTCCTGCATCCAGAGTTTAGATCTGTTAATTATCCTCCATTTGTCTGCACCAAGATTTTATGATAGAACTCCTAGGGCCCATTCCCAGATACAGATTAAGCCTAAGCCTAGACAAAAAAGCTTTTTTAATGGTAAATCACTGCTGTTTTTGTAAAGTAGGCCTAATCCAAGTGTGGGACATTGACCTTTAGTGTTCTTCTTGGAAGGGACAAGTCAAAACGCCTGATACTGAGAATGGATTACTTCTCCAGTTCTGCTGTAATGTGTCTGAATCTTTGAATACAAATTTGACTGTATGGTGAGCTGTGTGATATCGTTTTCCTCCAGAAATCCCAGGAATCATAGAAGCATGCATAATCCAATGAGGCTAAAGGACGCCCCTGTATTTTAGTGAACATCCTGAGATCTGAGGACGTTTGGTTTCTAACGTCTGTTTCTTCCACTGCACACTCTAATTAACAACTCTTTGAACATATTTATTCTATTCAGCTGTGCTTAATTGCTGCTCTCGTGTGTTTTTCAGTGATGACTGTGTTATTACTACAATGCATTACAATGGCGTAGATTCAGTGAAGGCACATGCCAATGAAAGAGAGAGAAAAGCACATTGTTTCACAAGTGTCTGAAACTCCTAACTGTCAGATTTGCTGTAATTAAATTATCCCATTCATTTCTGTGCAGCCTGTTCTGTCTCATCTAAATGAAGCTGGATGGACTTACAAGGTGGGATATGCAGCAGGATATACAGACTGTAAGCTTATAGTAGAAATTTATGAATTTTATCATTGAAATGACACAGAGACATGTTTTTATCTTCATCAGTCATTGAGTGAGGACTTAAAGAACCACACAAACAAACCAAAGAGATGATTAAAGCATGCAAAACGCAAGTTTGAGTAAATGCACTTTTGTAATAGGGTTTAATGCCTCTTTGGAATAGAGTTTAATGCCTCTAAAAGTTCCCTCACAGAAAGTTATTACATGACGTGGTTATGTATACACTACCTGAAGCCTAAGACATTGTTTAACACTAGTTTTGAGATCAGGTTTTTCTCCAAAATGATTTTTTACAATGCATGTAACATTTGACGGATGTGAACATTCTTGATTTTTTTCAAATAAAGTACTGTTTACACAAGTAGTCTACATTGTACTCAGGTACATTTTAGTCATTAACATTTTGTTACACATTCCTTTTTCTGTTTATTTTCAATATGTTACATTGGTTACAGCATCTATACTGCGTTGTAATTGGTCACACCTCTGACTCTTGGCTCATTTTAAAGGAAAAAGAGAATTATTTAATTACAGAAGAAAAGGATGCCAAAAAGAGTAATACAGCTAACAAACATAATTTTATATACCGATAGATGCTTATGTACTAGAAAGTTCCACTACAGTTCTTTAAGTTATTTAGTACTTAAGTATTCCTTTGAGCTTCTTCTTTTGAATTTGTGCTTAAGTTGTTTTTTGGAAAGGTTCTTTTACATGACTCATTATCTCACCAACGTAACAATACTTTTACTTATGAATGGGTTTGGTGTCCTCTAATAATGACACCTCTGTCTGAGAAACAAAAATCAACCACAAAGAGAATTTGACTTGCTTGACCCTATTTTTCCATTTGTCCTGTTGTCTTGAACCATGGATACGCATATTTTTTCCCTGTGAAAAAAGTAGAATCAGTGTTTGCTGACTGTACTTGTATGTCACTGACAACAAAAGCAGAATGAGGAGAAGACTGTATGCACCGTATGCCCTGCAGTGTCTCAGTGGAGGGGGCTTTTGATGAATGCCGTACAGAGTGGCTGGCTGTTGGCCTGTACCTGAATCCTGTGAGGCAGTTCCTCCCCCTTGGCCAGCAATTTACTGCCTCCTGCCTGCGTAAATCAATCTGTGGAGCGTCAGCAGGAACTGCTCTCCCCCCCTGCTGTGACACGCACAGCTACTTACTGTCACACACTCTGTGATATATAGAAGGCCAAATATTTAATTTGGCAAAGCAACCCAAGGCCAGGCAAAGGAGTTCTCTCCTCCCAAAGTTTTCAAAAAAGAAGTGTTTTTCCAAAGCGGACCCTTTGTTGAGTTCACAAAGGTCATTAATCTGGGAACATCTTCTGTATTGTAAAAGAATAACATAGTTATTTATTCAGGATTTAAGGGGGGTCAATATGATAATATGTTATCATTAGTACTTCTGGAACACTGAAAAGCATGTATTACGAAAAAAGACAGAATTAGACCAATTATAAAGCGCTTAATTACCAGTGTATAGTAACTGCATACACTGCATAGCAACAGTTAGCTGACTGGATTGTTAGTTGTTCATGTAACTGCCTCATTTTCCCCTCTGGTTTTTTCTCAAATGTTTTATTTATATGTTGAATTAACACAATTTTAATTGCTCAAATGTTGCTCTTCATGGCTCAAGAGACTTAATATAGATTCTCACTGTTTTATTTATGGATTAAGTCTGTCATAGATAAGCTTAAAAACATCTGAGCTTCAGGAGACTAAAGCAAATGACCCTTTCTTTTTCCATGTGATTTCACTATTGTCTAAGAGAAATTACTGAGTTATTAAGGAGATCTCATTTTGTTTTTTCTTTCCTGTGGGTTGTTCTGGGTTTTTTTTCCATACCAACTTTTTCAAAAACTACAAACAAATTATATAAAATATTGTGTATTATGGAAATTTAATCAGGAATAGCCCATTATGGGGAAGTTCCACAGATTTTGCAAAATGTAAGCATAATTAGATCATTAAGATGTAAACAAAGTCGAGCAAATTGAGAGTGGTTTGGAGTGAAATGCTCTGTTCTAGAGAAATTTACTGAGTCAGAATTGTTCGCAGTAGTGCTGATAAGATCCAGACGTCTGCAGAGTTTAATGTCTCTAAAAGCTCCCTCCTCGAAAGCTATTTCGTGAAATGGTTATGAATATGCTGTCTGTTGCCTGAAACATTGTTTTAGAATAGTTTTAAGAAAAGATTTTGGCTGTTTGTTTTATTTTTTCAATAACGTTTTCCATCATCAACATTAAACATAAAAACTTAGAAGACACATGCAGATTCACTTCTTCTTCTGAATAGTAAATAAAATGGATGTATTTGTGTTGTGAGCCCTGGTTCCTATCATCACCACTGAAAAGACATTTGAGCTGTCAAGTTTCTCTGAATGAATTAGGCCTTCAGCATTCTAACAAGAACTTTAGTAGGATATGCTTATTTGATGGCATGAACTGAAGTACACCTTTTCCCCAAATTACTGTCCTTTACATTTCCTCTATTGTTCTCCACTTTGTCATTTCTTACGCCACCACTAGATGGTAATGTTGGCCATACACAAATTGTGTGCATGTTTTGATTTTGGAGGTGATGCTGATTAGCACTGTTTCACACTCTCGGTCTCTGTTCTGAACTCTTAAAGAAGAAAAAAATGTATATTGATGTGTGTGTGTGCATCTCTGTATGTCACACCTGCTCACAAAGAGGATGAATGGATTTCACCCCCACCGCTGGCTTAATTCTTACAGATAACACAGCTACAGTGCTGATGAGACAGATCCCTCCTCGTACTACAAGTTTTAATATTCCTCAGCAGAACTATAAACGCTTTACTACTTTTCATATAAAGCTCAAGTACAGGAGGCTCTCATTACACTGAACTCTTCATACCCACAATGTCATGAGGTAAAAGACTGCAGCCCTGCATGCCGTTTTTTTAAAGTGGCTTTAATTGCTTTCATCCATCTTCTGTGGGCTGTGAGGAAAGGCTCGCGATGGACTCCATTTCACACTGAATGCAGTAAAAGGCGAGAGCCAGCAGGTGTGAAATATTTCTGTGTTTGACAATGTTTTATATTATGATTATTGCATTGTGTATTCATTCAGCAATCCCTCAGTGCTGCATTAGCTATTTCAGCTTTGGTCCTTTTTCTTACTGGCCAAATGGACTTTTGTGCTAAGCAAGAATAATACGAGATCATACAGTACTTCACATGTGTTAACCTTTTGTAATTTCAGCATTCAGTCATGAACTGGACCCTTTATGAGGCAGGCATTGCCTTAAAGGACCCATTTCCTGCATATTTGTTGTCTTTTATATGTTTTCCTACTTATGTGTGGGCCGGTAGACCCAAAGCAGTCATCATTCATTTCTTCATGACCTCTCTTTAAATTTTCAAACAGGCTGTTTTTGTTACTGTTTTCAAATGATTGTGTACCCCTACTGTTATAAATTGAAACACAAAAAAGTATCTATATTGAATAATAAATTGTTCAATATTTTTATGTATGATTGTTATGCCCAAAACACTAAAATCGGCATAGGAGCATTCCTAAATCTCAACACTCAATAATAATGCAAGATCTACAAATATGCACAATTAAGTAAATTATAAAAGGCCCCTTGCCACCCGTTTCCAAACCCCTCTCCTTCCCCAGTACCCTGCACTCTGTCTTTATGTTTGAACACATGAAGCACAGTGGAAACAAAGCTCCCTCTGTAACTGTAATAATCAGATAATAATAATTCTGTCACCAGTCACTCCACTTCACTCACTCAGATTTGAGTCTTTGTCCTTTAAACTAGCCACAGTGCAGCATCAGTAAGCAGAAACTGATGGTGGTTTAGCCTTATTGCTAGCCTCTTTAACCTCCTTTGCTATAAGGATATAAATTAAAAGTAGCCTAAGCTAACAGCTCCAATGCAAATATACAGGTTTACCTGCTGAGGTTTGAGTTTTATTCTCTAAACATGCGTCAGTGAGGCTTCAGTGAGCCAGAATGAACCTGTGTGGCTGTGTGTAAAGCTGTGTGTAAAAGCCTTCTCACTAAGCTAACACTATTTTCTAGCGGCACGGCTGCAGGACCACACCTCACAAGTGGACACGTACACTGTGCTGTTGCCATGGGACATGAGGGCCGAGGCAACAGGAGGAACAACAAGTTCTCTTTCTCCCTCTCGGCTCAGGTGCTCCTGCTGCTCTTAAAGAGATCCAGCTGACGCTGGTTTGGTATTGGCAGCTCAGAATAATGCCGCTTCCCATGACTTTCGACAGCCCTTGGGGCTCAGCCAGAGCCAGTTTATGAGGATCCTGGCCTCTTCCTATTTCCCCAGTTATATAAAAACATGACTGCAAAACGCCAGAGGGTGCCCACGAGTGAGTACTCAATGAAAGGGATGAATGGAGCTCAACAGCTAAAAACGAAAAGTTAAAATAGCTTCTAATCAGAAAGTAGAAGGATGTATCTCACTTAAACAGCAACTTACCTGTTTGTTTCCTTTTTTTTATAGCAAATGGGTTTTGCTTGTGAGTGCACACTAACATTTGAGAAACTCGGGAAGACATTACAGAGTGGTAATTATCTTCTCTACAAGTTCTCTGTCTCAGCCGCTGGCCTTATGCTACCTCTCGTGACTCTCGTTGGTGCCTGGGACATCCTCTTATTAGCATGTTTTAGTATATTGGACTGTGATTGGTTCAGGCTTATTTGTGATGTACAAAACTAAACTGCTAGCTGAACTGCTGCACGCTGAATAGTCAGTAAATGTGCTGCTTTTTTGCGACATCACAATTTTTGGTTATATCACAGAAACAGGTTTTTGCAGTTTAGTTTCCTCACTACACTAGAAAAAAATGGCTAGCAAAACTATTGTAACTAGCATGACCACAAAAAACATTTAATTCAAAATAGGCTTTTTGCAGCTTAGTGTCTACACTGTATTAGAAAAAAAGACTAGCAAAACTAGTGTGAATATTGTGGCAACACAAACACAACAAATTAAAAATATGTGTTTTTACAGCGGGCGGCACGGTGGCGCACTGGTTAGCACTGTCGCCTCACAGCAAGAATGGCCTAGGTTCGATTCCCGGCTGGGTGACCAGGGTCGTTTCTGTGTGGAGCTTGCATTTTCTCCCCATGTCTGCATGGGTTTCCTCCGGGTACTCCGGTTTCCTCCCACAGTCCAAAAACATGCAGTCAGGCCAATTGGATGTGCTAAATTGCCCCTAGGTGTGAATGTCTGTCTGTCTGCCCTGTGATGGACTGGCGACCTGTCCAGGGTGTATCATGCCTTCTGCCCAATGACAGCTGGGATAGGCTCCAGCGACCCAGAAGGATAAGCGGTTTAGATGATGGATGGATGTTTTTGCAGCCACATTTCCTTACTAGAGTACAAAAAAATAACTAACCAAACTTGGACTGGTGTGACATCACATATACAATAAATGAATGCAACTTAGCATCCATAGAAGGAGTGTGTGGTTTGAGGAGTGAATTTAAAAATTTTAACAATGCTTACATGCTATATCAAGCTATTCTATAAAAAAAGGAAGGAAATGACATGAGGCCTTTAAGTGGTAACTGTGGTCCTCCATTGCAAGGTCAGGTCTATGTCACACTACAAGGCTATGTCTTAGCAAAGTCTTGTTCACTCTTTCTAGTCTGAGTTTTTTCTCCATTTCTGGCCATATTCTGAGATTTATGTAGTAGAATATGGACTGATAAAGTTTCATCTGTCCTCTGTGTGAATTTATTCAATGCTCCCTGCTATCTTTCTCACCACACACAGGCAAGACTTGCACGGCCGCATGGCAAAGTGAGGAAAGCATTTCCTCGACAACATCATGGCTGGCAGCAGAGTGAGTGTGTATGTGCATGTGTGTATGTGTGTATGTGTGTGTGTGTGTGTGTGTGCGTGTGTGTGTGTGTGTGTGTGTGTATACTGGCCACCTGCTGAAATGTGTCAGTTGGACTCTCTTGACTCTCTCTCCTGTCTCCCCAGATTGCAGCACAGACTGTTAGACATTAACATATTTATGCCACATTTCCATTCCTCTTCTCGAACCCATAATGAAACATGGTATTAAGACATTATCTGAAGGGGTCTCCTCTGTAATGAAAGCTAGCACCAAGAAAATTGGATCTTTTTTTCCCTCAAACAATTTGGGTGGATCCATCTTTCTATTTTTTTAATACCTTTTTATCCGTTCTCTCTTTTCTCCATTCTCTGTTGTTCGGACAGTGAGCGGTGTGCTGGGCCTGCAGCTCTAACCTTTAACTCAGTTCCTTTTCACCACAGACATGTGGGCCAAGAGGAAATGAAGCTGGAGCTTTGACTCTCACAAACCCAAACTGTGGCTGACCCTCTGGTCAGTGAGATCTCTGCTCTTGAGTTGTGAGGATGGGAGATGGGTGGACAGTACAGACTGAGAAAGAGCCTGACGTTCCTTTAGGTCTGAATAGGTTAAAGTTGAGAGAGAGGAAACCAAACCCAGCCTTTCATCTCCACTAACGCCCACCCAAAACACAGCTTAATCAAACAGCGCAGAGATAAGCCACACAAAAAGCTGAAGCCTTCGGCCTAAAATGTAATGAAATGTCTCTGGAGACTCTTCATACTCTGTCTGTTCTGTTCAGAAAGCACTTGACAAGCATCCAGGGTCTGCAACTGTTTGAACATGAAAATCTTCTACCCTCCTTTAATGGTTGCGTAAGCTTCTTTGAAGTTGAAGAACTATGCTAAAATATTATCTCAGACAAATTTTCAAAGATTGCTGCCAACAATGGTGCTGTGGTAACATGCCTTAATGCCATAAGACCTGATGTTCAAATCTGCTCTTAATGCACCAGACATATAAGTGATCTGGACATCCTAATGTCCAGAGTACCTTCTCCACTGTTTGACTGCTCTATTGTATATGACCCCTTACTACAAGGAGATTCACTTGAAAGAGGCCCTGAATATTCTGTTGTAACTCCTGTTAGGATGAAGCAATCTGAACCAAAAAAATATACTACATACTTTGAGGTATGTGTAATCGATTGCATTACATGTGATGCTGGAAGTGATCTCCATTTTCTGCCAGACACATGAAGGGGTACGGGGGTATGCACCCAGAAGTTGCAAACGGCGGTTAAACGTTGCGACGCATGTCCTGCACCTACCTCATCGCTCTGATGCAGGGGCATCCCAGCTTGCTCAAACCCCCATATACTGAGGATTGCTTCGTCCTAGCGAGAGTTATTACAGAATATTCAAGGCCTCTTTCAAGTGAATCTCCCTGTATGATGAAAGTCAACACTTTGGAAATGTGTTTTATATAAACTCAATTCCAAAAAGTTGGGACTTTAAGTCAGCAAGCTAACAAGCAACCAGCTAAAAAGTTGATAGCCAGATACAGTGCCCTCCACGAATATTGGCACCCCTGGTAAACAAGAGCAAAACAGGCTGTAAAAAGCACTCTTTATTACTTATCCTTTTGACCTTTCATTCAAAATATTAACAAAATCTAACCTTTACTTATCAGGAAATAAATATTTTTCTCAAATCTGTGTGTGCCACAATTATTGGCACACTTTCATTTAATACCTTGTGCAGCTTCCCTTTGCAATGATAACAGCTCTGAGTCTTCTTCTGTAATGCTAACACATGGCAAAGGATCTGAGACCAATCTTCCATACAGAACCTCTCCAGATTCTTCAGATTCCGAGGTCCACGCTGTGGACTCCTCCTCTTCAGCTCATTCCACAGGTTTTCTATTTGGTTTAGGTCAGGTGACTGGGGTAGCCATGACCTTAATTCTGATCTCATCTGACCATAGAACACACTCCCACTGACAATTCCAGTAACATTTGGCAAACTGTAGGAACTTGAGTTTGTTGGTTCTTGACAGAAGAAGCTTTCTTCTGACAACCCCCAAAACAACCTGTGGTTTTATAGGTGGTGTTTGATCTTAGCTTGGGAGACGTTCTGACCCCAAGTCTGCAATTCCTCATCTGTGATCCTTGAAAATTCTTTGTCCACTCAAACCATCGTCCTTACTGCATGCATGGTCAATATAGACATACATCCTCTTCCCAGCAGATTCTTAACATCTCCAGTTGTTTTAAGCTTCTCAATTATTGACAGTGATATTGATAGTGTAAATGCGCATTTTCAACTGTTTAGCTATTTTCTTGTAGCTATACCTGGATAGAATCTCCTCTAGGTCTGATATGATTGGCTTACAACTTATGAGGTCTGATATGATTGGCATTACATTTTTCCCCAATGCTAAATAGCAGAGGATCTCCTTTTATGTTAGAAAATCCCTGGTAACACTGGCGAGTCAGTGGTGGATTAGAGAAGCAGCACCTTCCCCAGTTAGCGCCCTGCTATCACAGTATATAGCAAACTTGGAGACACAATGGCACAGTTGAATAATGATGAAAATGCAAATTCTGCTGATGATATAAAAATGCCTGTTCATTTAGGGGCGCTAATATTTAGGGGGGCTAAAGCTGATGACGCCCCTGGCTTCCACTGTGCATAGTACAGTCTTAACTTGCATTAGATGTAGCAACAAACAATGTTGGCAACGGTTTGTCAAAGTATTCTTGAGACCATGCGGTGATATCCATCACAGAAGCATGCTGGTTTTAAATGCACTGCCACCTGAGAGTTCGAAGGTCATGGGTATTCTTTGGCCTTGGTTTCCAAACAGAGATTTTTCCTGATTCTCTGAATCTTTTGATAATATTTTGCACCGTAGAGGATGAAATACCTAAAATTCTTGTAAACACTTGTTGAGGAATGTTGCCTTCAAACTATTAGACTATTTGCTGTTGCTTTTTTTTGGCAAAGTGGTGAGTCTCAGCCCATCCTTGCTCATAAAGCTCTAGGCATGATTACATCACCTCTTTTAGCATGTGTTCTGAACATGTAACAATGTTTGTAGTATTAAATTTCCCCATCCCAATTTTTTTTGGAACATGTAGCAGGCATCAATTTAAACGTGAGTGTATATTATGAAAACACAATAAAGTTGCTAAGATTATATTAAAAATCTTATCTTGGTACAATTTTAGTTTAAGTACAGGTCAAAGTGAGGTCAAATCTTCTAATCACTGCTTTCTGTTTTTGTTTGCAGCTCACATACTGTCCCAACTTTTATGGAACTGTTTATACAACTATAGTTTCTAATATTGGACTGAAGTTTGGAAAGCACTTTAGTGTCATGTTTCAGTTTCTGATACTCTACTAATAAACTGCCTTAAAAGGTTTTTCCCTGAACTAAAAAGAGTTTGCCGACTGAGATAAGGTGAAGAACTCTACAGGGATGTTGGACAGCACCTAGTTTAGAATTGCTGTGTGAAATGCCTCTTCTTTTATATTATGGCAGTGTACTACAGAAGATTAGATCTGATCTGTCGCGGTCATAAAATGGGAAATCCACCATTTTTTTTCAAAATGTCAGCATAATTTAATAGTTGAATGTAAACAATGTCATTTAAAGTTTGATGATTTGATGTGAATTGGTTTGTTGTACAGAAAATTATTTTCTTTTGATGATAGGAACCAGGGGTCTCAAGGTCTACCATACAAATATAGTTATTTTATTTACTATTCAAAACCACCAGTGAAGCTACACGTTTCCTGACTTGATATTGATATTGGTAGAGTAGAGGTAAATCTGATAACATGTTTTCTTTGGGTAGTACTTTGTTCTACAACACCCTGCATGTATCTGTCCACCAAAAATGCTTTAGGCCAAAATCTTATCTCAAATCTATCATAAACAAACTGTCTCAGGCACCAGGCAACACATTCGTAACCATTTCAAATTATAATTTTCTGTGAGGTAGCTTTTAGGCGCATTGAACTCTTTGGACTTCTGGTTCTTATAACAACCACTGTTAACAATTCTGACCAGAATCAGTTTTACATCAAACCTCCCTGAATTTTATAGTAAACTTCTCTGAATGACTTTGCTCACATCTTGAACTCTCATTTATGCAGATACTGTTAAAAATCAGAAGAATTCCCTAATAAAAAAAAAGGTCAGATAAGATTTTAAGATTTTAGAATTTTTGTTGTTGTTGTTCTTGTTTTTGCATTCTGCTTTTGCTTCTAAAAGGCCTTCTGGAAAGTCCAGCTTCCAGTATGTATGTTTTAAATTAATAAAAAAATGAACCAAATAGCTAGACAGCTGGACTGTAACTGCAACAAACATATCTCCTATTGGCAGCACATTTCTCATTTCTATACTTTTGAAAAGTTATTGCAAGTATTGTACATATCATGCACGCTTAAGCCTAAAATCTGAATGGGTTCTACTCATGAGCGTGTTTGGGCCTGCTTTCCATGCTTTGTTTGAGTCATAACCTCTTCTCTTTTCATATCCTGCACTCTCTAATCCACTTTATCTATGTTGTGACCTTATTATGACATTTTCAGAAACATTTTAGTTCCGTTTCTTTTTTTTTTTTTAATTCCGGGTGACAAAATGCCAAATAAGTTCTTAATTACACATATAAATCGCAGTGTTATTACCAAACAAATTCATACCCTGATTATGGGCATAATGAGCAATATTAGATAGTTTCATTACCAAAATCAAATCTCGCTCTTGCCGCTGGGGGGAAAAGCCCTTCCAAGCGGCGTTCAGCTCTCCCCCTCAGACCTGCGCTCTCTGACACTGAGAGAGCAGCTTGATGCCTCTGCTGCAATCAGTCTCCCAAAGTACTGATGAGCTCTCTGGAACATCCAAATGCCTTTTGAACATAAATTAGCATTTAGACAAACCAGCGGCCCCAGACTGAGCTGAATCACTCGTTAGCTTGCATCTAAATGGCTGTTTGGCTCCTGTGTGGACCTGGCTATAAAACAGGCTGTTAGGTTGATGCATTTTGCTTTAATTCTGTGCGGGGGACAGTGCTGTGGCTTTAGGGCGCCGTTTGCTTCTTCCAACCTCGCCTCTCCATCTGACATTCATCTCCCTCCCACGCTTGAATAAAAATACAGAAATCAGTCTACTTTATGGATGAGACATCTGACATTTCTAACACCATGCATAATCCTAATAAACAGTCTTTCTCCATGCCGAGAAACGAGCCGGCTGAAACAAATGGTCACGTTGCTGTTGTGGCTCCAGTGCCAGTTTATTAATCTGAGCGTGCTCTGTCAGGCTGAGGCTGGCTGCGATGCTAATGATGGGCACTGAAAGTCATCGCTCACCATGCCGCTCAGCATTACGGGGATAGATGATTATTACCATGTTTTACACCCCCCCTTCACCCTGCCTATACCACCAGGAGGAGAAGAGCGTATAGCCTAACTGTCTGCTGTTGGGATAACATCTCGTTACACGTTTTTAATTTCGTTCTGCTCATTCATTAAAACCAGAGAGGAATGAACAAAGACAGGCAATTAAAAGCAACACGGTGAATCTACTCACCATTCAGCTCAACTTTGATTCACCTGAAACAAAAATAATTAGAGCGTGATATTAAAAATGAAAAGATAAAAATTAAAACGTCTATCATGTGCAGACTTTTGGCTGGGAGAGTAACAGGCAGGTAAGCCAGGATGTTCTTCTCTCCCCCAGAGCAAAACTTTTCGTGAGTGACAGAGATTTTGTTAAGAGGTTTTAGGAATTATGAAATTATGAGCCTTCCTTGAAAAACATGTCAACATGTAACAGGGATGTATGGTCAAAAAAAGCAAAACTGAAAGAGAAGGCAATAATGTTAAGTGAAAGGGTTCCTACAATTGTATTTCGAAAACAGAGAAAAAATACTATATTCTCTATAGAGTCACACCTATCTTAGGTCCCATTTGCTGATTCACAGTTAGAGATTGTAACTAGATGGTATGATCAGTGGTGTAGTCGAGTGTATACTGGCAGTTTTTCACTGATCTGTTTCCATATACTTATTCATTTGCATTCATTTCTATGGATACCACCACCGGATACCACAGTGTAAGAGTCTCCATCAGTCAGTCACAGACATGCCAATGTTGTTTCGATAAAACATGAATGAAAACCTCTGTGAATGTTTATTCTGATGAATAAATGTAGTTATGTTATAACTGAAGTTTGGGGGGAGGAACATGCCTGAACCCCCTCCTTTTTCCAATCCTACAAATTCACATCCTCACCTACCATTCCTGTGACAAAGCCTTCTATCTACAGGTAGAAGCTGCCCAGAGCTCCAGCCCAAGTTCTCAGAGTTCTCCCACTCCCTCAATCAGCCTTCCCTCATATTACCACCATGTTAAAGGTATGGTCTGAATGCACAAAAGAGTATTAAGTCACTACTGACGTTAGCAAGAACATTTAGAAGAGGGCTACATTCTCAGAAATAAAGGTATGTCACTGGGGTAGTACCCCTCTTGTCACTGGGGTGGCACCCTCAATGCTATATCTCAGTACCTTTAGTCAGGAAACACAAAGGAACCATAATCCATTGAAATTATATTTTCTAAGTAGTATTGACTCCACACACCCCGTCTCGTCTCGAGTTTTTAACTTTATTGTTCTGTTTTAATACATTAGATTATGAAAAGGTACAAATGCATACTTTTCACCTGGGAAAAAACGTATTTAAGGTATACAATTGAACCTTAAAACCACTGTTGTACCTTTAAGGGTATATTTACATTGTTTGTACCTTGATGAATGAAAAATGTACCTGCACAGCACCTTTATTTCTAACACTGTACTGATGTCGGGTTTTTAAAAAGGGGTTTATAGACAATTTAATTCTCAGGTATAACCATTCATTTTGCGTTCTTTATGTTGTGTCTTCTCAGCATTCTTGATCCACATTTCTTTCTCATGACACAGTATTTTTGGCTTAGCCGGCTAACTTTCAGCTTAGTTTGATTCAACCATGGTAGGCTACATTGATAGTGGCAACAGAGATACTTTTTTACCATTATAAAGGCTTTATTTTCTACATGTTAAGGTAGTTTGATTTCTTTTTCCTTTGGTGTTTCATGAGATTGGCTGTTGATCATAAATGTGATGCTTTCTTGTGCACATGCGCAATCAGCCTGACTATATATTACTGGATTAACAGAGAACGTTAATCTGTGGTCAGTTACTGACCATAGAACTGCTCTTTGCTGAACATTTTACATGGCAGACTTCACCTAACCAACATGATGTGTGTGAAACCCGAGCATGACACACACTGACACATTCATGTCTCTACCATGTGAGTCTCTATGTGTTATATTGAGAATGGTCCACCAACCAAATAATAGCTGGTCAACAGTTCTGTGGACAGAAACTGACAAATGATGAATGAGGTAGAGGGTGATTGACAATGTCATGACAAATGGGCAGTCTGAAACAGTAGTGACATAGGAACCTCATATAGTAACGAGTGAGTGAGTCTCTAATGCAGTGGATAGTGGGTGTATTTCTCCTGTGAATTCACCGCTAAGCCATGCTGTTTGGAGCATGTAATGACTCCATGGTCAGCAGATCTCCTTTATCTGCACTGTTAAATTCAACAGTACATTCATTACTCATGTCACATGTCTCTGAAGGGTTTGTGTGATTGTGCAGAGTGTAATAAACACAAGCCCTTTTACACAATCGGGCCTGACCCTGTCTCGGACTCGCCTACTGAGGTCAGTCTCTGCAGACAGGGGTCAAGGGCTGCAGACAGACATGAACTTCTGTAGACATGCCTCACTGTCTCAAGAGAGCAGGGCAACTCAAGCAGCAAAACTGAAGGAAAAGCAGGCAGCCACAAATTGTGCCAGAGCCTTGTGACCCAAAGCAGTAGAGTTGCTATGAAGCAGATAGCCACGTCACCCTGCGTGAGGTCTAAACAAAGAAACCTCTTTGCCATGATTGGTGTGCAGCGTGTTTGTTTTTAAAGTGTTCTGAAAGTTTTGAAGTGGCAATACTCACTTTGCGCAAGAGGAAGGCATTTCCGTGTGCTTGTGTGTGTTTATCGCAGCAGGGCTCCCTACATGTGGAACTGATTCTGTTAACATTATGCAAAGGACTCAGTATCTGTAACACTCACCAAAAGCATATGCCCTCTTTTTAGCCCCATGCTGAAAATGTGAAAATGTGCAGACTTTTGAAAAGTTGTTTAAGAGGCGAATATCATGGAAATTCCCTTGAATTTCCCTCATTTTTTTAATAAAGGAGTTTGAAGTAGCATGTAAACAAAGTAAAGTTTAGAAAGGTACCATTCACTTCCCAGTCCATACAGTGCCTATATGAAAAATATGCTGCAAAAAGCAACCCATTTTGAATTCATTCTTTCTGTGATGTTGCAAGAACCATCACATTTACAGATATCCATTAGCTGCAGCCAATCAGAAAAGACCTCATATATACATATTAGATTGTTTATATAATATTGTATGATACGTAATATATATATATATATATATATATATATATATCATCATCAATATCAAATATTGTACTTTTATAATGTTAAGTGCTCTAACTCAAAATAGAAGCATTAACAAAATAATGTAAGCCATATTTCAGCCACTCCATTTTCATGCTGTAGTGAAAAATGTAGCAAAATCAAATAAAGATTTTTTTATGAAATGTTACACTTTTCATACAGTAGTATTCATTTGGCTTAGTGATGTATCTCATAAGCCTTAGTTATCACAATGGATAACACTGCATTTCTGTTTAAATTTGCTCTTTACTGTATCAATATGCTCATTCTATAAATCCTGAAAAAAGACAACCAGCCAGTAGTTGTAAACTGTCTAATGTTCAGGTTATATAAACTGCAGTGATCCTTTATTGCTGTAATGCAAAACAAATTGATAACAAGTGAACCTTGAGACTGGCTAACACTAACAAGTCAATTTCATGTTTTAGAGCAACCAATCACATGTACTGTCAGATTTAGCTTTAGATACTACATGTGAATTATCCTCTAAATCACCTCTGTGTCTTGCATAGAGCATGGCGGAGCTGGAAGCAAATGAAACACCACATTGTGTGAGATGATGAGGCAAGTTTCAACTTGATCAAAGTCAGGAGACATGGGTGAGGCATTGCAGGTGACCGAGCCTCTGTGGATGAGCCAGGCCAGCATGAAGGAAACATAGGAGTGTGTGCTGCCCTTTGCAAGAATGGTGTAATTATACCACCAATCATTGGGCAATACAGCACAATATCATCTAGCTTTTCTACACACAGGGATCTTACTCCTGGGAATGGCAGAAGGATCGTCACGAGTTATCAGATAATGTAGTAATTTGGGACAGTTAGCATCCACAGTACAAATCTAATCAGGGGATAGTTTCAGATGGAGCTCTTCCAAACCTTCTCCTCATTTCTCAGTCCTTCCCAGCATGGAGAAGGAAGGTCATTGACCTCCTGACTACACCCATTACTGGGTACAGTGGACGCTGCTTGCGACTACATCAGGGTAGAACAATGTAGAGGATGGATGCATCATGCTGAAAAATGTAGCACTTGCTATAGTGCCTTTTTTTCATGATATTGTTATACTGTTGTATTGATGTCATTTTCTGTTTTACATTAGCATAAAGGTCAATGCTGTTAAGATAAATTTGTGAATACATATTTTTGTTGAAATTGGTGTGGCATTAGATTTGACAGCTTTAAAATTTCAACCTCACTGCATAGTGGGCTGATATCTCAGTGTCTCATATCGCCTTATCATACCGATGCCAGTCTTTGGCATTTTGACACTTTTGGTTTATACTTTTGGTGATAATATTGCACTCACTGTATACATTGATGGATTTATTTAATTTTGAAATGTTAGTTGAACATTTTGGTGTGTTATTGCATGTGACATGGATTTTCTTGAGTGCTGCACAGTATAAGCTGATGTGGTGATTATACTTGAAGATATGATCATTTCAACAATGTTTCAGCAAATGCGCCAGAGCAATTGAGAAAAAATGTAATAATGTATTATGGGTTGAAAGAACAGCAGGAAGTATGATGATGCTATATATCAGCTGGGGACTCTTATTCTGTGTTTGCAACAGACAATCTTGCAACAGTGTACACAACTACAAAAGAAAATAAAGTATAAATCAAAATGAGTGCGCTTAACTGTTTTCAGACATTGCTTTGAACTCATCTTTGATCTTTTCCAATCTTCCTGGAAGTACACTGCCCCCCACGCCCAAATTATTTTAGCTTCATTTTGTTTTGGAGCATTTGTTGTTCAGTGCTATTTGTTTTAACATGCTGGACTGTGGCACCATGTTATTCTGTCATATTTAGTTACTATGTGTTGCACTGATTGTTTTGTATTGTTATTGTCTTGGTTTTACTCCCCTAATTGCAACACTGCAGAAGCTGAACCCAAACACATACTCATCAGGGTAGTTTGGTTACTTCTACTCAAATTTCAAGTCACAAAACTGCCTTTAAATCTATGCTTCCATGCTGAAAGAATATCATAGTTTATTATTGGTGATAAAGATCTCTTGAGGCAGATGAAATAGACCAGCTAAGGTTTTTGTTTCTGTGGTAGATGTTAAACTACTTCAGGGATTACATCAGTGCCAGTATATTCTGTGAGTGTCAAAAACCAGTGTAGCAAGAGTAACATGCAGCCGACTGACCAGCCCTCTACCGCACACCCATCACTCACTTCCATTTGTAGAGCACTAGCATATGCTCTTCTAACTCTTCTAACACTACTCATTTTACCATGTGCCCAGAAACTGTCTGCCTCAGAGAAGAGTGAGTAAAGCGTTTAAGTGCTTCTAAAGGAGCAGAGAAATGGATAACCTTTTCTCTTGAAATCAGAAGCAAAGTGAGAATAGGCGGGGGTTTGACTTGCCTGTGAAGGCATGGTAGTGTGACGGGTCAGTGTAAGAGAAGACTGAACTGACACAGTGGGCTTCAGACCCTGCAGCCCAGACTGTCACTCACCCTCATGTCCCACACAAGCCAATAATTACTTTTTCCAGCCGTGACAGCCCAGCTGGAACTGCCCAGGGACTGTCTGGCTTCCGTTGTCACAACAATGGAAGCCAAACAATATATGTACTGTGTGTGTGTATATATATATATATATATATATATATTTATATATATATATATATATATATATATATATATATATATATATACACTACTTAAAGCTTTCGTCACTGAGGGAGAGGAGAAAATCAAGCTCTATTCTTGCTCCAGATCTACAGGTGTTTCTGTCCATCCTCTGCTGCGAGAAGACAACTCAACACAATTTTCCTGAAAGGATGTGTAACTGTCAAGAAGCTGTTACTGATGTGAAACAAGGTTATATGGACTGATGAGAGTAACTGTGAGATCTTTGGAAGTAATATAAGTAATAGAGTGCTGCTGCCGAAGCAAAGAAAGACTCTTCAAACCATATCAAGCATGGTGGAGGATCAGAGCAAGTTTGGAGATTTGTTTATGACTGAAAGCATCATTAATGCTGATAAGCACAAATAAATTTTAAAAACGTATGCAGTACCCTCTGAAAATGTTTTATTGAGAAGAAATTAATATATCTATATCAAGATAAAGGCCTCAATCACACTACTGAGAACATCATGACATACTTATTAAACAAAAAAGCTGCTGGTGTTCTTAGAACAATGGACTGGCCACTCCAGAGTCCAGACTTCAACATCACTGAATATGTTTGGGATTACTTGTATCGTGAGAAGCAGAAAATTACAAGTAGAATGTTTGAGGTGTTTGCAGATTTCTTTGGAAAATAATTCTTTTCTATCTTTCTCTCTCCCACACACACTCATATATATGTATATATATATATATATATATATATATATATATATATATATATATATATATATATATATTATGGCAAGCCAAACAGGAAATATTTAATGAACATTGATATATATATACAATGAACTTTGATATATATGGAATGAACATTGATATATATGGAGTGAACATTAATATATTGAATGAACATTGATGAACATGGATCGAACATTGAGATGAAAAAATGAATAATATAATTCATAAAATGTTTTGTTTAGACAGAGAGGGACTTTTGGGGTTGTGTGTGTTGTAGCCTGCCCCCCCCCCACCCCCACCCCCCGCCAAAAAAAATCACATTGTTATTTAATGTTGCTATATTGTTGTTCTTCAGTTACAGTGTGTGTATGTGTTTAATCTGTTATTTTGTGTCCAGCTCAGAATTAGGGAGAGTGCGTTTGTGTTTGGTGACCCTCAGAAGAAAGAGTAGGGCTAGGAGTTACCTCCCTCAATTTTCAGTTGCTTTTCAAGTGGCACTGTTTTCCCTTGCTCTCAGTAAAAGTCATTTTTCAAACAGAAATTATGGCCTCATCTGACTCTTCTTCTGCACCATGTCAAATTATGTACATATTGAAACTCCACCCATCTGTTTCTTCACATCATATATCCTCCACTCTCAGGTCACTCTGTCCACGGGATCACTGTGTATAGATACTGGTCACTTTATCAGAATTCCCTTCCTTTAAGCTCCACTTGGAGTTTGTTAATGCCCATTTATTGATGTACAGTTTTTCTTGGCCATCCTCAACCCTTCAACAGCGACTTTCATTCAATATATATCAATGTTCATTGTATATATATCAACGTTCATTCCATATATATCAATGTTCATTGTATATATATCAAAGTTCATTCCATATATATCAATGTTCATTGTATATATATCAATGTTTATTCCATATATATCAATGTTCATTGTATATATATCAAAGTTCATTGTATATATATCAATGTTCATTCCATATATATCAATGTTCATTGTATATATACCAAAGTTCATTGTATATATATCAAAGTTCATTCCATATATATCAATGTTCATTGTATATATATATCAAAATTCATTCCATTTTTGTTTTTGTTGACAAGTGCACAGCACAAGATCACATGCTGAAAGGCTGGCCAAATCCATGTGCTTGATTTGGTGTCTACATGCTGTATATGCATACAGGTCTGATTTTGTAGGTGCAGATTAAGTTTAAGTTTAAGTTTAAGTTTAACATTAAACTTAACACTAAACACTAAATTTCAAATGTAGTGGATCAGCTAAGAAATTAAATTTGCGTCTTTAGTTTTGCACTGGAGCCATACGGCTAATTATCCAACAAGTAATGGAACCTTATATCATAACATTTAAACACATTTCTCAAATAGATCTCAAATAGACTTGCTCATGTGGTTTTGACACCGTATGACATACAAGAAAACTGGACAAAGTGGCATGAACAAAATGGACATTACTTGGGTAAAAATAGTAGTAGCAGCATCTGAATTTTTGTCTGTGTATTTGTCCATTATTACAGACAACAATATGTCATTGAGTTTTATAAGCTTGGTGGAGTGCAAGCTATTATTGCTTGCTACATTACTTTGTACTCCAGTGCAAAACTACAAAACAACTTTTAGATACCCAACATATCTTGGTTTGGGGTAATGGGGA
Organism: Colossoma macropomum; assembly: GCF_904425465.1. Taxonomy (NCBI): domain Eukaryota; kingdom Metazoa; phylum Chordata; class Actinopteri; order Characiformes; family Serrasalmidae; genus Colossoma; species Colossoma macropomum. Next base: position 31,684,057 of record NW_023494784.1, on the reverse strand, counting down.
TGAGACTGCATATTAGCCAGCTGATGTTCCTGGCAGCTTTTAAGAGAAGCCTGCAGTCCAACATAGTAGCACAGAACAGAGAGGCCTTAGGGCTGTGATTCTCTGCTTCTTTTACTGGAAAACTTTTAGTCCTGCTTCCCTCAAGCAATGAACTGCAGATTCACCTCTGTGACCTTTCAAAAGAAGGGAGTTTTTATTGTATTGTATGATTTTGTAATGTACAAATATAAATTGTTTAAACCTTTCTGGTGTAATCTAGTCATGTGTTGCTTTTTTAGTCATCCAAAAAACAATTTGAATGTGAAGCCCTGTGGTTATTGACTTGAGCCTCTACAGCAAATCACTGCAACAACTTATACCAAATATCTTGAATGATTTAAAATCGTGTCGATTTTGACCTCAGTCTTAAAAGGTTTTTCACTTTTAAATGCTTCCTTCCACAACTCCATATATATGAGAAGATGATACCATTCCGCTGACTGGCACACAATATCTGTGGCTTTCTTGCACTCTGTGTGCCTGTGAGGCTTCTTACGCATCCCATAATCGCACTAGTTGAGAGATCGCTGCACATACGCATTGATTTCTGGCAGCTGGCAGGCTGGCCTCTGAGGCTGAGATTAGGTTTGTGTTGGTGGATGAGTGTATGTGTGTATTTTTTCTACAATTACATTTGCGCTGCTGCTGTGATGCACCTATGTGTGGGTGTGCACGGGTGTGCTGGTGTGGAGATGGAGCTATATTATTGTGTGTTAAGAAGATATTGCTGTTGCTGTGCTCGGACCTGTGTGTGCGTGTGTTTGCTGCTGCAGTAATGCTATAGTCGAGAGCCGTGTACGAGATTAAGTTTGACTTGCTGCAGTAAAGCTATGGAGAAACACGCTGCAGCAAAAATGAAACTCAGCACAGACTTTTTCCCCCCTTACAATATCCCTCATCCCATTCACCTCTGCTCTTCACAGAATCCCTCAACAGCTGGAGAATGACTTACAGTCATAAAAAAGCCAGACTGTTTCACTCTCATTTTTAATGGAGGTCACTGGGGAAGAAAAGCTCTGAGGTAGGGGGGATCTAGCCTGTGCTCTGTCTTTAATGACTATACCATCTCTCTGACTCCAGGTGGAGGGGTTTCACCCTGAGAATGGCTACGAATCAAATTCTGATCTTACTGGAGGCATGCCACTTCCACTCGCTGATGTGTTTTGCATAGAAATGTTTCTGAATGGGATTGCAAGGCTGCCCAGCATTTCCACTGAAAGTGACCGGCAGGGAGGTGCTTTGCCGTTATCCACTCCCTCTGGGCCTAGTCTGTTTGTCCCTGTTTAGCCTTTTATCCTTCCCTCGGTGTATTGATTGGAAGGGTTGGGTAAGGACTTTATCATCTCTGGGGGAAAGGGTGTTCAGGTGGTGACTTAAACCCAAGTGTGGATTTCTTCATAAGGCCCACAGAAGCCCTCAAGAGCAGGTTCCATAAGCCATCCAAACTGTCTGGCAAACCTGCCAAACCCCCTCTCTAACTCATCTGTAACACTTGGAAAATATTTAATCTACAGGGGACATCTCACCCTCTGTCCTTCCCTCCCAAGCTAGCTCTCGCTACACATCAAAAGGCCATTTGAGCCATGCACTTACAGTCTATTTTCATTCTCGCCTTGCCAGAAGAGGAGGCAGGGCTTGATTTGTTTACCTATGTTGATGTTATTGGGGTGGCCTTTTTTTAATTTGAGAGAGGCATATTTATCAGACCCTGCAATTTCACTCTGTCATCTCAAAGAGCAGACATCAATCTCGTAGCTATGAAGGAGCACTTTGGCAGGGATCAAAGCAGGCTAATGCTCTGCTCTTCACTAGCCACTCTTAAAGCAGTGTCCTCTTTACTGGGTTCTGTAAATTTGATGTGCCTGAAGTACTCACAGTACTGCACATGATCACATGTATACCCAATTAGAAACCGTGATATCTCCTGCCCCTCCCTCGTACACTGTGCCGTATTGAGTTAAGTCAGATGTACTTGAAGATGAGTGCTATCACGACTCGCAAATCTCAATATCAGTCAAAATATATTCTTGAGAGCTCTCTATTTATCTCTGAGACGACAGCAAAGCACTCATGTTTTGGATGAAACTGGATGAAACTGAGTATCCAGATTCAAGACCACTGCATGAGGAATTCATTAATGTAGAATATACACCTATGTTTTCTTCACATTGAAGTAGTTTCTTGAATTAAGTCTAACTATTGTTTGCTATTGTAAAGGTTTTGGGGAACTTAAAAGGTTAAAACATAAAATGCTAATTGACCCTCTTATAGCTGCGGTGTCTGGCCCAAGGGAGTGATTCTGATCTAAAGGCTTCTTAGCGCACTGTGTGATCAGACTAGTAACGTCAGGATTAATCCAAGTTCATTAGCATGAAATTCTGAAGTTCACCTCTCTGCCAGGTCCCAGACCTGTTCTCAGGAACATTTGAGCCCCGGTCTGGATTCTCCAGCTTCCCTCAAAGGGCCCAGGAGAGCATGGATAAAAGCATGGATGTAAACTTGCTGACTGCGGTTATTAAATGCACGTGTCAGGGCCCTGGTTCAAAGTTATTGATGGTGGTTCATTAGTGATTGAGTGAGCATGCTCGTAATTGCTGAGTGTCCATAACAAGGGTCATCTCCCTCGATGAATGTTAAAGCGTGGTGGTTGGGTGTGGACCTGGTAACTGACAGATCAAAGCTTACTTGGCCAAGATTCAAGATCCATGGGGCAGCTTGACAAATGCCTGGAGAGTTGAAAATGTATTTGAGATGGTGCAGAGAACATAAAAATGGTATAGATAAACAGCTGTTGACTGTACTAAGCACTGTTATAGTGTATGTAAAGCCTAGTTTGAGCTTACATATAAGTACTATATACTGTAGATATATGAAGGTGAAATGGATGATTTGGTCAAGGATGGTTAGACGTTATTAAAGTTATTATAAGTTATTACTTATGTTTTGCTATACCATGTAAATGTAATTACATAATTACACAATTAGTTACATAATTAGTTACATAACGAATTACATTTACATCTGTTCAAACACTCAATGAGTGTTCCAATTCAGTTTGGATTCACTACTGGCCTGTACAACATCTCATCCAGCTGGGCTAAAGGTGTACCTTGAAGAAATGAGGCTGAGAAAATCCAGAAAGTTGCAGGGTTGTAGAAAGTGAAGGAGAGAGAGTTCTAAGACACTCTCTGAGGGACGTTCAGAGAGGTAATGTTGAACACCGACTCTGCATTTTACTGCTCAGAAAACATGCTGTCAGATGATGTGAAAATCCACAGGGCACATCTGCTCACTGCCTCAGGTGGTCCCACCAGGATCTCAAATGCAACGTGTCTGGAGAATGTGCCAGATTAAAGCAAAGGGTTAAAGCAAAGCAGACTATAAACACTTTTTCCCTCCCATCTCAAATCTCATCTCCTACTGAGCTCCAAACCAACTTAATGAAGATACTATTTGATGGATCAGCAGTTAAAAATGAGCAAGATGATTCATGATCAGATGGAACATGTGTATTGCTAAAGATGGGGTTTGAATACTTCAGTTCCAGTTTGTACATCACTTGCGTGAAGTTTATGCATTTGCACCATCACTGCAGAGGCGAGGTCTATTGACTGTATGTTCACAGACTCCATATCCACAGAGTATGGAGCTAAAGAGAACACAAGTATGGGGAATTGGGTCATCTAGCAGGCAGAAAGCTGCATCTGTTTTTTGTACTCTTTTGTTTAAATGCCATTTGCTGCAATTTACTCCATGTCTTATATAACAATCTGTAAAGCATTCTGGCGCAGATCAACAGTACTAAGTTCACCACATACAAACATCTGGACTTTCCATCTCCTCCTCTATGCCTTCAAAGTACAAGAATAAGAACTGGACTTTAATCGGTCACTAGAGTGGTTTAGGAACTATATGGAAATGTGCATCTGCCAAATATAAATGGCCCCTATGAGAAGGCCTATTTAACAGCTAACTCTCATTAGTAATTGATGAGTGGTTGAGCCCTCATATTTTAAACTCTGGTAACTTCATGGTATACTTGCTTTGAAAGCTTAAGCAGACTCTCGGCACAGTGTCTTTCCTTAAAAAAAGTTAAAACATGCCTCAGAGGCAGAGAAACCGTATTTAGAGCTAGTGAAGATACATGTTTTTTTTCCATGTTAATCTAACAGTTGCTTATTGAGCACACTTTTCCATAGCTCTAACCCGTGTGACAGCGAAAGCATTAAGCGTGCCAAAAACATGTTTCTAATAGGCTCCTGTGCTCCATTTTCAATTGGATTTTGCTTATGGGCTCTAATGTGGGCCCCCAGGGGGCTTCAGATTGGCTTGATGGTTTCTCCAGCTCTTCCCAATAATCAGCACCCATCTGGCCACGAGAATAACAGGCAAATACCCCTCGAATGCCCCCTCCTCCACCCCCACATCTCACCACCAGCTGCTCTGGGTCTCTGTAATGAGAGTGGAGAGAGCTGATCAGCACAGCCACCACCACACACACCACCTCAAGTGACATCTCCTAGCGCTTACAATATATCTGCACTGGCAGCTCACCTGTATGGACAAAACTTTTTTTTTCACATAAAAAATTTTGACTTTCAGCTTTTTCTAGAAAACTAAAACAGCATTTACAGAGTTTAGGATTTGTGTTATGTAGGCATAGTAGTATTTTGCTACTCTGAGACATGGTGAGTCAAACCTATAAAAGCCCATTTCTACCAGGTAGAAAAGACAAAATAGTTTTTTTTTAGTTTCTGCCAGCCGTATGTCAAATTATAATATTAACTTATTTTTTCAATATACTGACTTAGTACAGTGAAATAATTGGTCTTGAAATACTGACTTAGTCCTGAAATAAAGATTTGTTTTCTTGAAATATTGACATTGAGGTGCTACCTTGAAATAAGGAGGTGAAATATTGACCTAATATCTTCAAATAATGATTTATTTTCTAAAGATTGTGCAATATTATTCAACATAGTAAGCCAATATTTTGAGCAAATAAATCATTACCTTGACCTAGTAAGTCAATATTTTGAGAAAATAGGTCATTATTTTGAAATACTAAGTCAATATTTTGAGAACATGAGGCATTATTTCAAGAAACTGAGAATATATTTTGAAATGCTACTGCTAGAATCAGCATCCTTTTTCCTTTTTTTCATAAAAACCCTTTTTTAAGATAGTGATACAAAAAAAGAGTGTGTACTACTGCTGTGGGCACTAACTGCATAAAAATGGAAAGGACTTATAAATGTTCTCAAAAGGTAATGCCCATAAAACGATGTGAAAATCGCCAGTGGTCAAAAGCATTTATAGGGGTAAAAGTCAGCTGGGCAGTGTTTTGGCTAATGAATAGAGTGAGCATGTTCTGGAACACTGTTTACTCAGACTCCATTGCATTGTATCTGCTGAACTGTAGGTTGACAGAATAACATATGTCAGAGGCAATATTACTGTAATGTTCATGTCATTATCAGCACAAGACTGCAGATAATACACTGGGCATTACAGTAATATTGTCTGTACATGAAAATTAAAGGCGCTCTTATCCTTGTCTGTCAACTCAAGTGCTCTTGACAGAAACCATACAAAATCTCTTGAACATTCACAAAACATTCCCCTCTCACCCACCCAGCAGCTGGAGTGAGGAAAAAGAGATGAGTACCAGGCCAGACTCATATTTACTGCTGATGGTGTCAGAATGATGTAGTGTCCTGTAGAATCTGTGTGATTGTGGAGCCGTTGGGAATGCGTGTGCTCTCTGCTCAGTGAGAGGACTCTCAAGGTCCTCATCACTCAGAGCTTCTGACACTTACTGCACCGTGATCAGGGTACATGTTTCAAAAGTAAAGATTCTTGGATCATTTGTCTGTTTAATCAGAATCAGAATCAGAATCAGAATCAAGCTTTATTGGCCAGGTATGCTTACGCATACAAGGAATTTGGTTTTGGTTACAGGAGCTCACGGTGCACAGTACCAGACAGACATTTACGTGTAGTGAATAAAATAAAATAAATATAAAATATAAATATAACAAAATAAAATAAAATAAAACATGCATTCCTACCATCACTCACTCAAACACATACACACACACACACACACACACACACACACATACACACACAGTCATACCTGTAAACCTTACATTGTGCAAAGTATGGGTCTAAAGTTAAAGTGCTGAGTGCAGCAGCAGTTAAAGGGTGTATAGTGGCAGAGAAAGGGATCAGTGAGGTAACAGTCTGATAAGTGGGGTAATAAGGCAGGTAAGTAAGATGCTAGAATAAACACTGGTTTGAGGCGGCAGTTCCAGAGGATGGAGTTGAATTAGATACTATACACCAGTATTTATGAAGTGCAGTTTGAAGCTGGAATATTGTTTTTGTGTAATATTTTAAGTGTTCAAGAGAGTGATGGCTTGTGGGAAGAAGCTCTTTTGTAGCCTGGATGTCCTGATCCTCATCTGGCTGAAGCGCCGGCCTGAGGGAAGGAGCTGGAACAGGTGGTGTCCGGGGTGAGAGGGGTCTGTGGAGATCTTCTCTGCACACTTCCTGGTTCTGGAGGCATGCGGTTCCAGCAGTGTGGGCAACTTAACTCCAATAGTCCTCTCTGCAGACCTGATGATGCGCAGTCTGTGGAGGTCATGCTTGGTGGCTGAGCTGCCCCAAACTGTGATGGACGTGGTGATGACAGACTCTATGATGGCTGTGTAGGACCGCACCATCAGCTCCTGGGGCAGGTTGAACGTCTACAGCTGACGCAGGAAGTACATCCTCTGCTGGGCTCTCTTGATGATGGAGTCGATGTTGCTGTCCCACTTCAGGTCCCTGGTGATTGTTGTGCCCAGGAACTTGCAGGACTCCACTGCCATCACAGTTCTGTCCAGGATGGTGAGTGCTGACAGGGCTGGAGGGCTCCTCCTGAAGTCCACTGTCATCTCCACTGTTTTCGCTGTGTTCAGCACTAGGTTATTGTGGCTGCTCCAAAGGACCACCTGATCAACCACCCGTCTGTAAGCAGACTCGTCACCGTCTCAGATGAGACCATTGACTGTGGTGTCATCCATTCCTGTACAGTGAGAAGAGCAATGGTGAGAGTACACAACCCTGTGGAGCGCCTGTACCGATGATCTGGGTGTTTGAGGAAGTTTGAACTTTCCCAGCCTCACCTGCTGCTCTCTGCCAGTGAGGACGTTGGTGATCCACTGGCGGGTGGGGGTTGGCACGCTGAGTTGGAGTAGTTTGTTGTGTAGCTGTCCTGGGATGATCGTATTGAACGCTGAGCTGAAGTCCAAGAACAGAATTCTTGCATACGTTCCTGGGTGTTAATCAAACTGAGGTAAATGTGATGGATGGATAGATTGATGTAGGGCTGGATGGATGGACGACCAGCTAGATGGACAAATGGATGGACAAACAGACAGACAGATACATTGATGGATGGATGGCATATCTACAAAATTCAAACATTCAGATTTCATAACTAAAAGCCAGGATGAAGGGATGGATGAATAAATGGATGGTTAGACAGTTAACTGGATGGATGAATGGATTGATGCATGGATGGATGAATGATGGATAGATAGATGGGTGGATGTTTGCATGGATGAATGATGAATAAATAGACAGTAAACAGCCAATTAAATGGACAGACAGCTGGATGGGTGGATGGATGGTAAATAGTGTAGTGGAAGGATGAATGGATAGAGGGTAAATAGCCATATGAATGGATGGATAGATGGATGGATGGATGGATTGACGGATGGTGGATAGATGGGTGGATAGATGGACAGATGGATTGAAGAACTTTTCAATAAAAGTAAATTTACAGGTAAAAAGCTCAAAGCCAGTTTATCTGTGTGGCTGTGCTCTGTGTATACAGAACAGCACTGCCCCGCTGTAACGAAGCCCAGCTTTAACTGCCCTGCTACTATTATGTCTCCCTTCATCTCCACATGCAGATCCCCAACACATAAAGAAACCATGCTGAGGTCGTTAGTGATCTTGTTTACTTTGCACCAGCTCTATCGGAACACTGCATCAACCGCACATATAAAAGTCATGCGTCAAATTACCCATAAAGCTTGTGGCCCAGGGGGCTGCGCTCACTGCTACACAATGGAGCCCAAATTAATCTCTGTCATTAATAATTCAATCGCAGCCTCTTTGTTTAATAAACAGTTTGTCAGTGATTTATTGTGGGGTGGCTGTAATTTGATTGCCAGAGGAGCAGGGCGGATATGCATATGGCAGCCAGTTCAGATAAACAGAATTATTATTGCCGGTTAGCACAGAGCAGAGATCACAGACACACTACCCACCACCAGGAGAGAGGAGGGATGCTGGAAGGGAGGGGGGCAATTACCCCAAAATTACATAATCAGGCCCTGATGGATGAGTCCCTCCTTCTCTCACTCCCCCAGAGTGCACCTCCACAAACGCAATAACATCAGGGAAACAGAGGAATGTGTAATGACTTTTGGTTTAGTGATAGTGGGCCACTCTCTCAGTGTCTATCACCATTTTACTTGCACTTTCATTCCCTCTCTCTCTCTCTCTCTCCTCTCTCTCTGCCCCTTTCTGTTTCTCTTGTTTTCACTATCTCTCTCACATCTCACTTTCTTTTTCTCTTTCTCTCTTTCTCTTTCTCACATTTTTCTCTGTCTTTTTCTCCCTCACAAAAAGTCACATGTATTTCACATGTGAATAAACACATGTGGTTTTTATTTCACACTTCATAATAAAAATGTGTCATCACATAAGAAAAAAACATGTTCACATGTGAAAAAATGTTTGAACCCAGGTAAAAAATGTGTTCACTTAGAAAAAAAACAATTAAACACATTGTATACCTCAAAACACATTGGGTTTTTGCACACTGTGAAATTTCTGTAAGGGCTGCATCTTTTTCTCTCTATGTCTTTCTGCCTCTCTATGTTACTCTCTCTCTCTCTCTCTCTCTCTCTCTCTCTCTCTCTCTTACACACACACACATGCACACACATGTAAACTTTCGGTAACACTTTCTATGAATGTCACCTTTTAAGCATCTATAAACACATTTATAACATGTTATAATGCATTCCTATGGCATTATAAACATGATTATAAACATTTATAAAAATGAATTACACTTTATAGCCATGTTTATTATACATTATGAATTGTTAATATAATGCATTATAAGTAGTGTTTATAACGTTATATTGTCTGTGTCAAAGAAGTCAGTCCAAGCTTGGAGAGTGTAAAGTAAAGACAAATACCAAGCCCACGGGGGTGTACTTTGACTTTCCCACACTGGGTAAAACACTGATGGCAGCACTAGTCTAAAATCTGACATTGGAAGCCTGTAATGTGCTATACTTTGTACGTTGAAGTGTTTCAGTAAATCCTTCAGTAAATACTCCAACTTGAAGCCTCACTCTTAACACTGGAGGAGGCTTTAGTACAGTATGCCTCACTTTACTTAGAGTGGACAAATATGACTTATGAGCTCTTATAATTTGTCATGATCAGTACTTATAATGTATTATGTTAACAATTCATAATGCATAATAAGCATGGCTGTAACGTGTAATGCATTTTAATAAATATTTATAGCCATGTTTATAATGCCTTATGAATGCATTATAACATGTTATGAATGTGTTTATAGATGCTTACAAAGGTGACATTCATAGAAAGTGTTACCAAACTTTCTCTCTCTGTCTCACTTTTGGTTTCTCTCTCACACATCTCCCTGTATCTCTCACTGTTCCTCTCTTTCTGTTTCTGCATTTCTCTCTGTATCTCTCTCTTTCTCTCTGCCCCCTCCCTCTCTCTCTCTCTTTCAGTCTCTCAGTTACTGTCCTTGTTTTAGTTGTTGCATTGTACAGATACTATAAGGCCTCATTCTGCCCACAGCAAATGTCCAAAGTAGTCATACTAATCATAATGATAGTTTTAAATCTTTGTTCCAGAGAGCAAATGTTCTAAGAAGCTATTCTTTTCTTCTTTCTGACACATAATGTTTTGCACTCAAAGGCAAACAAAAACAAATTGCATCACCCCAGCTGTGGTGAGATGGAGCAGGTGCACTGTTCAGGATTTTGGTGGAATAAAACACTGATGCCTTAGACATGCAGTTCATTAAGACAATAAAGACTATGAAGTTACACTACGTGTTGTTCAACACATCTTGTGTTGGTGCTTGTGTGCATGGCGATTTTGGAAAGTTTCTCATAGGGAACGCACACTGGAGAGCTGCTCGTATAACAGTGTTTAGTGGGAGACAAGTGCTTGGCTGACTCTAACATCCTGTGCTGTATACAAAACTGAGGGGGGGATGCACATGGCTTGCCCCTGGAATGCAAACAATAGGCCGGCTGACGAGTCGCAGGCGCTGTTAAGCTCTTTTGTTGCCACTAGATGGCACTGTGTAATAGAGGGGGGCTGCTCCTTTCCCCCAAACTAGTTTGGCCAGAGCTTGAAACCAGCCTTCTGTAGAGCAAACTTAATGAACCAGCGGCACAACACAATGACCTACAGATCCTTCCCAGCCTTAGGCTGATGGAGTGTGACTCAAGTGTCCAATCTGAATTGCCTGTGGAATTCTAAGTGTGTACTAGTGAGAGGTGCACTTTGAATTGCAGAGGCAAGCCTCTGGATTGTGACTAGCGCGACCCCACCTGTGTTACCATGCGTTCTCCAGCAGCAGCAGTCTATTTTGATGAGGGAGCAATGAATAAACATTAAGGAACTTGTGTACACATACATTTACCTTCTAATTTTCCCAATCAGATGCATTTCATGGTTTGTTTATTTGAGGTGCACTTGAAGGGTGGGACTCAAGATGAATTTTTTCAAAGAGATTATTGCACAGCACTGCTGAAGTCACCTTTGAAATGTAAAATGCCCTCATGTACTCATCTCCAGTTACTTGTTAGCCTTTTAGGCAATAAAGCTACACCATGTAAGTTTTGGTGATTTGGACACCTCTATGGAGGAAATGTGTAATTGTATGCAACCTGCAGAAGAACACTTTGCAACATCTGTTTTGCTTTGGACCACTTCCCTGAGCGGATTAATCAGATGATTGTGAGTGTAGTTAAAGAGAACTCAGTCAAAACTCAGTGTCTTTTAAAGATGTGAAGCAAATTACTTACTACTGTCATTGTTTCTTCATTAGAAATGATGATTGTGCATTTGAGGCCTAAACATCGAGCCAGATCTTCTTTTTGAGTCTGTGAATATGTAAAGATGTATGTTGTGGTCTGAAAAATTGTGAACCTGGCACCTCTGACTTTTAAATTACTATTTTAAGCTGTACAGAGTAGAACGAAGCCAATATTTTCATGTGTTTTTTTTCTCCTGACACAGTGATGCTACTTCTTTCAATTACAACAAAAAAAACACCTTACATAGTGCAGCTCTAAGCTACTTTCTGCTAAGAATTTTTGGCTTGCATAAAACGTGCATCTCAGCAAGTAAGTTCAGTATTGGTGGGGGGGACCATCATGTCTTGGAGTAGCTCCTCTAATATATCCTGTGTAGTTTTCCAGACTTGAAATCCCTTCTCATCTAATATTCATTTCCAGTATTCAGAAGCAATAAACATGACAGATTACTGTTGCAAAGGAACAATCCTGACCAATCAATACCCATGTACCCGTGTGCATCCTTGCACATACCAAGGACATTTTAAAGTCTTTATCTTATATGTGAATTATATGTGAGGCCTCACGTGCTATGAGATGTTTTTTTCTATCCAATAGAGATCAATGGTTTGTGAAAATATTACTCCAGAGAGAAAACAGGAGAAATTGCTAGAGGGATCACCAAGCCAATCTGATTCCGAAAACATTCCCAACAGTCACTATTAGCAACACCTACACACACATCAGAAATCTGACACACTGACAAATATTTCCCCCAGAAATGATGATTAACAGGAACAATGGCGTCCTCCCATGGGGCCGAGACTGCACTTTGAGTGAGCTGTTCTGGGGAGCTGAGCTGAGAAAGGGATTTGCTCTGTTACACTGATCACCAACCCATTGCACATTTTCCCTCTTTGATCCCCTTGTCAGATGTTTAAGGCAATTGAATTTGTGATTTAATTGTTAGGGTGGTGCCAGGCTAGCTGCTGCATGTTTTCCCAAGTGAACGTCTCCGCAGAACTCCCCTGCGTGAAGCAAACGTCGGCTGTCAAACCACTCATTAAACGATGAGCATCTAATGCAGATTCCGAGGCAGACAGCTGTTTGCTTAAAGAAAAAAAAGGAGGAAAAGTGTTGCAGAAATGTGTCAATGACGTTCCAAAAGAACAGCCATGTTCTGTGCTTTGGTTGCCATGGTTATGATGGCTTTCTTGGCAGCTGATGGCGCCAAGTTGCTGGTCTTGCCACTCTCTATTCTCCTCCCTGCCTCCCTCTTTCCTTTTCTCCATCCCTCCTCCCTCTCCACCCGCCAGAGACTTGAAGCCCAAATGCAGCCCCTGCTGGGTCTGACTGACTGAAACACCTTCTGCCAGTCCACTTAAACAAACTGCACTTGCTGAAAAGCCCTGATTGGATCCCCCACTGCCACCAATCATCCAATCAGAGTGTGGCGCAATCCCCACCCCACTGCGCTCCGTCTGCGGCTGAGCTTCTGTCCCTTTGTCCCTGCCACGCTTGGAGCCTCGTGGCGAACAGGTAAACAGCTGTCCCGCGGATGCCGGAGCTGAATTTTCCCGGCCTCTCTCGGTCAGACGGCTTGGCTCATTTTGTCCCTCCCGGCAGCGTTCCGATTCCAGCCAGACGGGGGCCAGGCCTCACCCCGGCCTCAGAAGTGGCTTACAGACTCCTCGATTAAAGCGGCTGTCTTCCAGGTCACGAATGATGGGAGGGGAAAGAGGACAGTAGCTCTGGATGGCAAGCTTCCCTCATAAAACCTCCGCTGTGTTATCTCAGCGCAGCCTATTACAGCAGCAGCCATGCAGAGTTCATTAGCCCCAGTGCTTTAACTAATCCACCAGCACTGAGCAGGATTATGTCAGCTTTATTCAGTAGGAGTTACAGATAGACCGACTTATTTAACAGCCACCATCTTAAAGGGCCGACTCATCCTTCCAAAAATGATCTTCGAGTGGTGGTCTGGCCCTGGATGTATTAGTCAGGGATTCTAAATAGTAACAAAGGTCTGAAAGGCCTGATTCTGCAGAGTAACAGAAGCATTAAGGTCATGAGAGCACTGTCATCTAATCTGTATTGCCCATAATGTCAGGCATGTCTAAGCGTTTCCTTCTACTCCTCTTTAACACCCCTATAAAACCTCATCTGCCTCTTTTGAAGGTCTTTCAGTTATTGCACTATGCATTTTTTCTCTTTAATAGCACTGAAGTAATATATTTCAAGGAAAAGTGAATGATTACAAAGTGGAAGCAAACCGGATCTTCCTCCTCGTAAGTGGGCAAGCAAGTCGACATTTATAAATGCTTTTTTCTATCAAGAAAGCTGCATTTGTGCTGTTTTATCTCAGCACAGCTGTCTTTGTAGAGAGGTATTAATTGTTTTCTCATGCCTCCCCTTTCACCTCTCATTGCTCGCCAGTAGCTCAACACAGAGTCACAACATTTCACTCACAGACAGCCAACAGCGTCCTAGTTAATATAAAAGATGACAGAGTTACAGGGAAAATATTTTATTTTATTATGTTACATAAAAATATCTGAAGTAAATTTCCGCTAGGGTCCCTCAGAGCCAGGCTGTTGTTACTGCAAAATGTGCATGAATATGACACATAGATTACAGGGTCTCTGCAAGTCTTTCTGCCCTCTAAGGTCATGAATTTAAAAATGTAAGATAAGAGATGCTTTTTGTTTGTTAAAAGAGATCCAGCCTACGCTGGAGGTTTAGTCCATGAGCACTTACTAATGCTGTTCAAGTTTCTTTGTGGTTTGAATGAAAGACGATGAGTCTTACCCATCCTTTTTCGTAAGACCTTGTGCAAAGTGAATCAACTGCTCATTTTACATTTTTATATTTGATGACACACGTTTCATTTAGGTCTAGTTGTGCTCCTTGTCTCATTCAAGGTAAAGGGCTTGTTTTCTTGCAGCCACAATGGGAGTTTTCCAAAAGACTGCTGAAACTTGTCCTTGTGCTTTTCTGTTTGTCCCTCCTTTTAATCGTGGGCCTGGGCGTGCGGATTCAGCTCCTATTATCAGCAGCCATTGGGCTTGATAAGAGGGCCGAATGAAAAGGAACTTAACAAGACGAGAAGGACTCCTCTCCATCGCCACCCATCAGTTGCTCCTGGGGGACGATGCAGACGGCGGCCTTTTGATGGAGGACGACTCAGCCTCTGAGAGCCATTGATTTACGCGTGCGGATTGTGCTATTTCATTATGGGGCATTTGTAATTTCCTGCAGGCCTGGACTATTACTGCAGCCCTACTTCGCAGCATACTGACCATGAGCCAGGCTGAGGGGAAGAAAAGCGAGAGAGCGAGAGAGAGAGGGGGGTGAAGGGGAAAATTGGAAGAATAAAGGGGGATGGGATGAGGGGGTGCTTTTAACCATTAGACACTAAAGGCTGAATATGGGAGACGCAAATCAGAGCAGGAAAAAGCAAGGTGCGAAACGCGCCATTGCTTAATTACCACTACTCTACTCTGATTAGATGTAAGGAGATAAAAGCTTGGAACTAATTTAATCAGCTCTTTGTTCATCCAAACAGCCGTATTCTTCTCTGTCTTTCTCTCGTTCTCTTTTTTTTTCTGTTCTAAACCCATTAGAGGGAGGCAGTTCTTTACAGGCTAAACTGAAATCTGCTGTGTTTTCTCTCTTCCATCCCCAGTTTCATACATTAGAGTGCTATTGCTGGACTCATCACCACATTAGTCTTCACCTTTTGTGTGAGTGTACGAGCAGTCCGGTGCTTTAAAAGCTGAGATGTATGCAGTGTGCTCTGGATTAATTAAGGTGGGTTTGTGCTGGGATAATCTCTACTGGTGAAGTTTCCCATTTAATGGACCATAGAAAAGGTCTGAACCAAGTCTCGCTCTTGTAGGCTGAGTGCATTAACTAAAAGGCCATTGATTACACAGTGAAACAGTGCCCTTTCAGAGACAGGCACACTATTCCTTGATAAGAAAAAACACATATGCTCTTGCTTTAACAGATGTTGTTGGGGTCTCTCAAAGAATGAGCAATATGAACATTTTTTTTTACAGCCATGGTCTCAGATCATCGATTTTAACAGTTCACCCCGGGAAACTAGGGCCTGTTGCAAATGAGTCGAAAGCTTTTTTATGATGGAGAATAAAAGACACTTGGAACAGAATGTAATGTATATGCAATACATTCATTTATCAATATATAGAGCAGAGAGGAAAGCAATTGATTTTGCAATCAATACAGTATTCTCTGCTACAGTCTCACGTGTTGTCACACGGCATGGCCCAGGGTCAACGTGTGGTAAGATATGAGCAAATAAAATCTGCATAGGTGAAAATATGTTCTACTTCTTCAGAGTTGCATTTCAAATGTCTTAATTTTGAAAAATAAACTTGAAAAAAAAGAACAATATGAATGCCAAAGGTCAATCATTTTACAACCATTTTGACATTTCAAAAAAACAAAACAAAACAAAAAAAAATCGCTTTAAAGACTGACATTTTGGTTTCCAATTTTGTGCTGAAATAAATAAATAAGCTTGCTTTCTTTCTGAAAGGAGAAAATGGTCTTTAAGATTTTTAAGTGCACATTGATTGTTTCCTTTGGAGTAATTGCACAGTGTGGTGAGAAGTTTGAGCTTTAGAGCTCCCTCTCATTATGCGCTCTCTCTCTTTCTCTCTCTCTCTCTCTCTCTCTCTCTCTCTCTCACCTTAGCCAGAGCGGGCACTTGATTTCACCTCTTGCCTCTTTCTTTAAGACGTCGAGACGCCGCTGAGAAGTGCGGCTGGATTTCAACTGCACGCCTTTTCAAATGAAACAGCTCAAACTGTGCCAGAAATGAATTTAACAGCTCGAATCAGACGCCATGGGGCCTTTGCCCAGACCTCCTTTCCACTTGTATTGTTTCCTGTGTTAATGAGGGGAAGTTGTCATCAGGAGGGGCTGGAAAAGGGAAATGCCAGGACCAGGCTGAGCTGAACACATGCTCACAAAAGAAAGCCACACTCACTGAGTGTGAAAGAAAGCAGAAAACGTATTTATTCCACATTTCTTCCCTAAGTGAATAATGAAAGACTGAGGTGAAAAACCAGAATGAAAAGAAGGGGAGTTATTACCTTAAATTGACAGGTCTTGGTTTCTTGGATTTTTAATTAAACCCAGCTCATGTGTAGAAAAACCTGAATATAATTTTACTATACAGTCTTAATGCAGTGCTAAAGGTAAATAACAGCAAGGCATTGCATTGCATTAAGATATAACTGAGTACTTACACTATATTCTAATCAATCAGATGCCTTTTGGATGATACACAGTTAGTTCCAGAAATTAACTGTGGTCAATGGTCATTTGCACTGAAATACTTTCATTACAGTATTAAATTGCTACATATTTTTGCAAATAATAGCCACACATTTTTATTTGTTTCTATATTCAGTTTTGCTGAAAGTGCAATACATCACCCTGCACTGAAACATTAGTTTGATAAAGGCTACAGTTTATACCAAAGTATCTGTCTTTGTTAGTAAGACCAAAAGCATTGCACTAAATGTCAACATTAATGATTTTTAGCGAGCTGAAAGAATTTAATGTTTATTTAAGCCCTTTTTCTCTTATTTTAGTAATACATGCAATAATTTACACCCGACAGCAGCACAGAGTTTGCCTGCAACAGTACGCACAAAAAGTTCCTCGATAATGTATACAGGGAAAAGTGTGTTCACTTAGTTGCCACTGTGTCGTATGGGGAGAAGCCAAAGCAAGCTGTTACAATCCCATAATTCAAATTCTCTTCTCTGTGTTGTTCCTCCTCCCCCCAGAATTCTCCACCAAACAGGATTTTCACAGGAACTTAAGCATGAATGTTTAATTAGCTGCAGCTGTTGTGCAATGTGTGCATCTCTCTGTGGCTGACGCTAACCTTACTCATGGGCCTGGATCACACTCCATCATCACTCTAGGCTTGCTGTCACATCAACAACATGGACAGCAGCGTCTAAATGGTCAGGTTAATTTGCTCTGTGAGCACAGCCATAAAATTAATTCTATAATCTAAATAGCTTTTGATTCTGTGATGAACTCTTGATCATCACTTGGATGATAGTCCTCTTCACCTCATTCAATGTTGATTGCTCTGGTCTTGTCCATACCTGACCCAAAATGTTACATCTTAGGTTTAAACAAGGACGGTATGTGGATTTATTTCACTCTACTGTCTGATACTAAATCCCTTAAACTCTTAGGTTTTTATTTAGTAACTATTATAAATTATTCAGCATCTTTGAAATTAATATTATTGCTGTCATACCAAAACCTCTTAACTCAGCTCATGAGCTTAAAACCTATTTTTTCTTTCTTTCTTATACAATTTTTTAAAACACAAGCTGCTGTTTACACAAGTCTTGTTCATTTTTTTTCTTGTTGATGGGTTAAAGGTGCACGAATTAAGGCCTTTTCAGGTTTTTGCAGTCTTTTTTGCAGCTTTTCTGCCATTATGTTTAACCTGCTGGGGTCCATGAACTCGTCCGCACATCAAAGTCGACGCTTCTATATATATTTCTCTGTCTTTATAATTCTTGTAATTCTTTATAATGTCTTCGAAAATACAGAGCAGAAACACGGTTCAAACATTTCCTAAATATGTAGGGTCGTCCTTTCCATTCCATCTTATCGCAAGATTGTACGTGACTCACATCCAGAGTTATGAGGCTGGGAAGAGGGGCTGATACACATCATCTCCCTCCCCCATTGGTAGATTGTGTGTCTATCTACATTTTGTGTGAAACCAACCAATGGAAACTCAGGACTGACCCATCGTGCCGGAAACCCTTCATTCTTCATTCAGTCCACATTGGAGGCACATGTACAATGGCGTGCAAAGAGTTTACAGCTGCTGAAGTTGCTGCAGCAGTTTTGAAAGTAGCTACGAAGATAATGAAGCGTTTTGATATGAAACATATGGGCATCAAATGGGCCTTTAAAGAAGAATTTAAGAAGATGTGCAAATATTGAGAAAATGCTCTTAGACCCCAGAGGGTTAATAATGCAAACTAAAGATTTTGTATCTGTGAATGTCTGAGATTCTCTTTTTAACAAATTTGAAACAGAGTTTTTTCATAATCTAGCAATAACAGAATTGGAAAACTTTTTTTCAGATGAGACACTATTAATGACACAAGCTAAAAATTTTCTGTTGGCTCTGATTAAAATAGCCTTCAACATACTACTTGCATACTGATCCTGCCCAAAAAGTAACAAGAAGCATGTAGTATGTGACAAACCGGAACTTCTTCAGTAAGATACTTGGATGACTACAGCCAGAGCTTCATGACATACTGCATGCCATAACACAACGCCTTCATTTCAGGAGGATATAACCATTAATGTAACTGCTGGGTTAACCCTGAACCTTTTGTTAACAGCCCTGGACTGAGAATAACTTCTATCAACACAAAAATTATGGCAAGGTGAAAAAAAGTGTCCAAATAATATTCTAGCTTTGAAGCCCCATCAGCTTTCTCTACTGTTCTTGAGGTGTGTTTTTTGCATAGATAACATGGTTAAAACAGTACATTTAACAGACTTAAACATCTGTTTCAGTGAACATAGATTTGGATGGTTCAGCAAAGGCTAACTTTAAGTTTTAATCATTAGGTCTGCAGATATTTACAAGAGTAACTAACATCAAACAGCAAATTAAATAACACACCTTTCAGCAAACGTACAGTAGAAACATTTATATTAAAAAAAAAAATAGGTGTACCACACAGACAAATGCAAACCTGATATTTTTTAAAAATGTATATGTGATTTTGGAAATTGGTAGAAAATAACACCCTCCACTCTGTCAGAGCATTATGTGTCTGAAAAGCAGCTAGCAGCAGTTGCTAAGCAGTGATTGAAGGGCTAAGAAAATAAGGCAGGTCTTGTTATTGGTTTGATTGGCTCCTCCCCTGATGCTGGTTGAGTGTAGTACCCCTGACAGTATACAGTACAGTACACCCTGTAGTATGGTACAAAGTACAAAATGGTAATTGATGCACACTGGATACTATACACCACAATGAGGAGTATCATGCAGTATACAGTATATACTGGTGCGATATGCAGTATACAGTACGCTCTTTCAACACAGCCAACGTTTAAATGTTTGAGATTAGCCTTTCTGAAATTCAAATGCAATCTATCTAAATTTTTGCCAATCTAACAATGACTCAGCTAGGAGACAGAGGACATCTTAGCTGGAGCTGACCCACTGTGCCGATTAAAGCTAAGGGTTCATGCAGCTTCATGGTGGTGAGCTGTTCAGGAGGGAGTGAGTGGTAGGGGAGGTGACGCTCAGTAATTGAGTCCCTCTGAGCCCCTTTCTCTGGACCATGGCCGTGATATTGCTCTTCTCCTCACACAAATCCCACAACTTATGGTGGATAATCCCCTGACAGCCAAATTGCCTGAAGGGATTTTGTGTTTTTTATTATTTTTCCTTATATTTATATATACACATACACACATTTATATATATTTGAAAAGCCAATTTGTTTGGTCACTAGACCTTTCTCTAACCCGCCCCACCCCCTTCCTCCCTTCATATTCATCCAAGGACAAAGAGAGGAGCGAGAGAGAAATCAGTTTCATTTGGAACACCCACTTCTTATCCTTCTGAAGTGTCTGTATTTTTCAGGCTCGGCTGGAGCTCTCGACTTAGAATATGGTGTTACCTTTTCCCATTGTAGCCAATTACCTAGTCCCACTCCTGGGGGCTCTCCAGGACCCATACTGTGATAACATTGTGCCAAGTTCAAGATGGTGTCATCCTGAAACCATGGCAACCACCAGCAGCCCTGTACAGTTACTAAGTGTTCGGGGAGGATGATTGAAAGGTGCCCTTTCGAACAGTGTCGTTTACATTATGTTAACAAAGGGTCAGATATAGCCATGTCTTGTCCACATTTGAATGTGTCACATTAAAATTCTTCATTTGAATGTGGCTAACTATGGACCTAAAGAGCTAGGCTAAGTGGCGGCTCCTCTGTACAAGTAATTGAAGCTTCTCTGTTAAGAAGCAGCCTCTGCATCCTCCTCAACTCACTCTGTCATAGGAACTCAGCTAGTCAGCCTATAGCTGCTTGCTAACTTAACATGTTGTGATGCAAAACAGCGGTGAGGATAGAGGAGAAGCAGGGGAGAAAGATGAGTCTATCTTAGGAGTAATTGTGTCTCAGATGAAAGAAAAAATAAATGAGAAGAGGGGTCAATACAGGGTCACTGTGTTTTTTCCCCTCAGAAGGCAACAAGGGGAAAAACTGGTTCAAAGGAGCAGAGTGAATAAACCATGGCCTTGGCCGTGTCAATCCTGGGACTCTGCTTATTCTCTAAACTGTCTTCCTGGAAGAAATGAGCTAAGCTTTTTGTTCATCTTTTTTTTCCTTTCATTGCACTGGCTGATGCCCTGGGAAAAGAAACAGATTTAGGCAAGAGAGTGAGAGAACAGGCCAAAGGTCATTGATCAGTTATAAACTTCTTTATACACATAGCACGTTCAAGGTCAGCCTCAGATGAGCTTCAAAGAAAAGAAAGAGAGAGAGAGAGAGAGAGAGAGAGAGAGAGAGAGAGAGAGAGAGAGAGAGAGAATAACAGGAAGTATGAGTGTAAGAAAAAGAGAGAGAGAGAGAATATACAGAGAAGAGACTGAGAGAGAGACTGGTAGAGAGAGAGTGAATGAGTGAGGGAGACAAAGAGAAACAGAAACAATGAGAGAGTAAGGAGAGTATACAAGAGAGAGAAAGAGAGAAGCAGAGAGAGAAAGAGAGAAGCAGAGAGCGAGAGAGAGAGAGGATGAGAGTTAGTAGGACAGAGAGAGTATGGGAGTTAGTAGAGGAAAAAAAAGAGAGACAGACAGAGAGAGAGAGAGAGAGAGAGAGAGAAAAGGATAGAGATAGAGGGAGAGAGAAAGTAGGGGGATAAGAGTCAGAAAGAAGAATGAAAGAGAGAATAAGGAAGAGTATGAGAGTTAGTGAGACAGAGATAAGTGAAAGAAAAAGAGAGAGGTGTATAAAGACTGAGGTAGCTTGTTTTTCTATTCCTGGCTCCTGCTCATCTCCTGTGTTGGAGTAGTCACCTCTTCAGTCGGCGAGCCTGACGTGGACTCAGAGAGCTGAAATGTTGAACACTCTTATTATAGAGGGGAAATGAGAGCAAGAGAGAGGAGGCAAATTTACCCAGGGCAAATGTAATGACTTTAAAATAATATAATAGTAGCTGAAGTGTCTGCCTTATGGTTCATAAAACAGTCACATACACTACTATACTCTGCATTTGAATTCAGGAAACATTAGGCTGTTGTATTATCGTAGAGAAGCAGTGGGCTACTAGACTGTTTACTGGAAGATCACTAGAGAAACAGGAAAAGCAAATACATTCAGTGTCCAAATGTTTGCAGGCGCTTACTCATCCAGTGTTTCTTCTGAAATTAAGGGTATTAATAGGGAGTCTGTTAACAGCCTCTTCTCTTCTGGGAACAATTTACACTAGACGTATAAACAGTGCTGTGAGGATTTGTTTGCATTCAGCCAGAAGAGCGTTAGGTCAGATATTGATGTTGGATGAGTAGTTTTGGATCATAAATGCCTCTCCAACTCACATCAATAGGGATTAGATGGAGCTTCATCACTCCAGAGAACATACTTCCACTGCTCCACAGCTGGGGGGCTTTGTACCCCACTAGCTGACGCTTGGTATTTGGCATGGTGACCTTTGGCTCAGGCATGGCTACTCCAGAGCTTCTCATTCTACTGAAAGTGTTTTTCTATGGAGAACACAAACAGAATGTGCACAACTGGACACCTATGTCAGCAGTGGGTGCACCTTAAAGTAGCTATAGTCACTATTTAGGAGCACTGTCTCAATACATTGGACACAGAACTAGAACATATTAAAAGAGAAAAGTACCTACAGGTGTATTTTGCTTGCATCATGTTTAAAACTGGGTTTTCAAAGTCTCTCCAGTGAAAGGTCACAACAGGCCTGAGTGCTGAAGCTTGAGCAAAGTGTGACCTGAATGCTGAGTTAAACAGGTGTCCTCCAACTGTGCAGCCCTGTGACCCATCAGAGCAGGCCAGCAGAAAAATTCAATTGTGCCATGCCACGCTATCTCCCCTCCTCTGTCTCAGGTTAAAGGGGGCATTCAGCCCTCTCCGCCAAAATGGCCAGATTCGGCCCTTAGTGACACTTTATCTAGATGTGTCAAAAAGATGTCCCTGCTGAAAACGTTGTGCTGCGAAATGCTTTTCCCTCCTCTGCTCTCTGTTTTATTTTTCTCATGCCACCACCTCAGAGGAGCATTCAGTGGCTTCACAATCTGATTACTGAAACACTCTGAAGAAAAAGAGAGCAAGAGCAGATGAGCTTTGGCAGTTCTTCTACAGTTTGTCCCTCGCTTGAAGGGTCAAAAACTAACATGGAATTATTCAAGGGCTCCTTTTGCTCTTCAATTCTTCGCTGAACTTCAGTTTTGTATGTAAATCAGTGTGAATATAAAACTATAAAGCTATATGTGGAAAGCAAGACACTGGCTTGGAGTAAAGGGAACTGCTCTCCACTGCTCTCTCAACATTTCTGCTTAATTAAATCAATTTTTAAGATGTAAACAAAGTCATTCAGAGGTTTGATGTGAAATGTTCCATTTCAGAGGAACTTGCTGGAACTTGTAGCGGTGATAGGAACCAGATGTTTGAAGTTATTAATGCCTCTAAAAGCTCCCTCAAAGAATGTTATTACATGCAATGGTTACAAATTGCTTTACAATAGCTTTTGGTTAAAGTATTTTTTGTTTGTTTGTTTGTTTTTTAATCCATTCATGGCAGATGCATGTATTCAGAAAAAAGATATGAAACTGTCACTGGGGCAGTACCCCTCTTGTCACTAGGGTGGTACCCCAAAGGGTACATCTCAGTACCTTTAGCCAGAGAACATAATTGTACCATAATCCATAATGATATTTTCTAAGTTGTATTGACTCCACACACCCCGTCTCGTCTCCAGACTTTTTACTTTATTGTTCTGTTTAAAAGCAATAGGTTATGAAATGGTACAAATATGTACTTTTTCAGTTGGAAAAACTTATTTAGGGTACACAATTGGACCTTAAAACCACTGTTGTACCTTTGAGGGCACATTTACATTCTTTGTACCTTCATAACAAGGTACAATAATGTACCTGAACGGAACCTTTATTTCGAACAGTGTACATGCAGTTCATTGTAAAAAAAATAGTCCCCAAAGAAACTTACTTCTGATTTACTGTTTTATTATTATTAGTATAACATGTTAATACTCAGCAGACATGTGTAGATTCGCTGGTTGTTTTGGATAGTGAATAAAATATCCATGTTTATGCTGTAGACACCATGACCCCTGGTTCCTATCATCACCACTGTAAAGAAACTAAAGTTTGAAGGGTTCCCTACTATGCACCATTTCACATCAAACCACTCTGAATGACTCCGAATTTTACAAATTTTGGAGAAGGATCTACAATCTTGAGGCAGATGAATGCAAACTGCTGGAATAATTTTCTAAAAGTTACCATTCCTCAAGTGCCTTTCAGTACTTTTTGGCCTCTTTCAGCAAATAAATGATATATTCACAAATGAAATTATGAGTGTATGAGTGAATAAGCAAGTATAGTTGGTCATTACAAGTGACCACAAAGTACAGATTGTGCAGTCCTCTCACAGGCTAAAAAAGTTTTTTTTTGCTTATGTAAACTTGTAGAAATTAATTGTATGTTAAAAACAGCCCACTCTTTTGTAGTTTTGCTTCCTGCTGTTATTCGTCCTCAGGCCATTCCCTGGACTATTCTCTGCTTTTCATATGAACTGGATAACATGTTCTGCATCGTATTCATGCTTCTCTCAATGACAAACATCTTATCAAAAGAAATCTAAAATATGCCTTCTCCGAAGGACAAGAAAACGGAAGAAAAAACAGAGAAGTGATAATCCAGCTCCAGATTCTGGCTTCATTTGCACTTTTAATGATTGTAACAGTTGTGCTTGGAATAGCTCTCTGCTTTCATGTCGACGTCGTGTGAATCCTTAAGAAGAAAAACAAGCCCTTTCAGCACAACGTGTGGGTCACTAATTAACGTCAGGGGAAAAGAGAAGAACTCTGCGTGGATGAAAGCTCCATGACATGCTCAGTCCGCTGAAAAGCAGCCGTATGCCTCTCACTCTTCACTCCTCACTCCTCACCGCAGAGTTCAATCTCCATCTCTGCAGAACTCAGCCAGGCGTGAAACATGGCCGCTGCTTAGGACTGAATGTACTTTCTACCAGGACTCCTTCTGCTTTCTGAAGATACAGAGGAAGAACGTACAGCACTGTACTGTATGTCAACCACCAGTATGTTTTTTGGGTGCTTGTTATGACTGTTGGATGTTTTTCATATTTCATCCTCTAGGGGGCACTCTTCACCATTGTCTTGAGCAGAAATCAACCAAAGGATGAGGATCAGTGGCGCTCCATTAAACCTTTTTGAAGCACAAACTGTCTTCTTGAACATAAGAGATATAGAGAACAGGAAAGCAGGGAATGAGAACTTAATCTTCCCTCCACTGAACAGCCTACTGCATTCCTATTTTCTGTATTCTTTCTGTTTCTTTAGGATTGTTCGGATGCTGCTATCTTCAAGCACTCGCACCGCATGGTCCTACTTAACGTAAGAAAATCATTAATATCCTCCACAGCTAATCTTAGCATACAGACAAACATCGGGCTGGAAGGATTAAACCTGTAACCATAGCAACATTGCACTCATTCCAATGTGGAAAAAACAAGAGGAGGGGGCAGATACAATAGAAGTGGGGCTCTTTTGTTGCCTGCTGCTGAGGCCGATCGTTAGCAGGCCTGAAAAGCTCTGGACCCCACATGACCACCATCCCCAGATGTGTAGATTATGAGTGAGCCAGGGCATGTCCAGACATGGCCCCGTTTCCTCGTCCTCAGTGCAGATTCAGGGGGTCAATATCTATTAAGGAAGACATCGAGCTGCTTCTGCGCCACAGAGACAGACATATAAATCAGCTCTTAGTCATCCTTATGGAGCAGTGCAGAGCAGAAGCTGTCAGTGCAGGATTACGTCTCTGCTGAATGGCTAGAAGAGAGAGATTCATGGTGGTGAAAGTTGCAAAATGCACCCAGGAGCCTCACACTTACAGTAGATGGAGTCTTAGACATTTGAACTTGAGAGAAATGTGGACACTTCCAAATCTATGGCCTATTCACTTTATAGTTTGCACTTAGTTTACACAGAGTCTGGCATATTGTAGTGTAGTGTCCAAAAGCACAGTAGAGAAAATCAACTGGTACATAAATGTTGTATTCTAGAAGCAACAGCAAATTAGCTAACTAAACTGCTATTGAGATAGGGGGAGCGGACCAGCAGCACTTTGCAAGTCAGAGACCAACCTTCTTTTTTTATTTCCTGTCAAAAAGGCTATTAAGATACTTATTTTGCATTAAATGTTTCTGAGGAGAATAGATTTAAGGTCATCCACTTGCAATAAGTGAGGGGAAAGTCAAAGGAAATTAAGAGAAAAAAACAGGAGTTTCCAAAAATGAGAAAATAGGACAATCATGCAAGACCTGGTAGACCACCAAAATCGTCACTAATAGATAAACAGTGCATGAAGTTTTCATCTTTGTGAGAGGAGAAAATCAAGCTGCACTCTTGTCGCTTGTGTGCTGAAAAAATCCACAGGTGTTTATGTCAATCCCTCCACAGTGAGCAGACAACTTTATGGGTCTTGAAGGTATGTGTAGACGTTAAGAAGCCCTTACTGAGAAAAGGAAAAAGACAACAAAGGAGAAAACTTGCAAATAAAACAAAGAAGCTAGTCTGTTTTCTCGGAACAATGGATGGGTCATCCCAGAATCCAGACCTCAGCATCACTTAATGTGTTTGAGATTACTTGGATCCTTTTTTTCATTTGTCCTGATACAGAAACATAGATAACTTATTTAGTATTTAATGGCTATTTTGGCAATGAAACAAATGAAAAGGTGGTCTTCTACTTTTGTACAGCACTGTATGTTCAAAATTTTCTCTGTTCCCAGGAATGTACACCCTCTAATATCTTTAAATACAACCTAAAACTAAACTCCAGTATGATCCATTAAGGAGACCAGTGAAAGGAATCCAAATCACAGTTAGGGTCCTCGGGTCACCAGAGGTCATATAAGGAATAACACTGAGCAATTTTTTTTAAAAGGGACACACTTGCCCTCAGCTAGGTAGCCTCAATGCAGTAATTAGCTACCTATGTATGCTTTGTAAAATAAATTGTTTTTTTGGAAAGTCAGAGTGTGGCATGCTTATGTAATACCTGGGGAACATGGGTCAGTTTCCTAGAAATTTGAAAGAGCAAATAAAGGCCCCTGGGAACATAGAGATGACCCATGATGGATGTCCAGCTGAACTGGCAACTTGTCTGGGTTAGTTTCCCCTGCTGTTCTCTCATCGAGTTGCAGCCTCTTTATCTGATCTACTAAAAAAACAAAACCTGAACCTGAACATTTCCTCTAACTGTGTGAGTAAAGTTAAATGCTAGCTATAGCACTGCTTTCTCATTATTATATGATTGTGTGTCACTTGCATTCTGATTGGTGCAAATATGCTGCTTGACTCCAAGGAAATAGAACATTTAGATTACACAGGCAGGTAGAACTGTGTCTGCTTTCAAAGAGAAAATCATTGGAAAAATGGCCAGAAATTGTTCATGATGTTTATACAATGTAAAAAGATATTTTATTTATTTTCCAAATCATGTTAGCAGACTGGACTTGTCTGTTGGTTATTCCTTGGTTGTCCATAGTGCTGCCGATTGTCCAATGTAAAGAATAGTGATTAAGGGACCATTTGTAATATAATGTTATGTCCAGAGCTGTTCGCTCCAGGTTTTTCATGTTGGTTGGATTACACTTGTGGACTGCAGTTTTTAAATAGTGCCACACATTCTCAACTGGATTTTCAAAGCAACTATTCCTGTGTTGCTTCGGCCTTGTGCTGGGATTCCAGCAGTTTCCCCCAAGCTTTAGTTCTGCAGACTGAAACAGGTTGTCTTGCAGTATCTCCCTGTATTTTGCACCATTGATCTGTTCTTTAATTTTAATGAGATGCCCAGTCCCCGGTGAATAAAAGCACCCCAACAACAGGATGCTGCCATCCCCATACTTCAATGTTGGGATGGTGTTTATTGAGAAATGGGCAGTGTTAGGTTTGCACCACACATAGTGTTTTGAATTTTGGCCAAAAAAACTATCTTGTCTCATCTGACCACAAAACCCTACCTCACCTTTTAATTGGGTCACTCTGATGCTTTCTGGCAAACTGCAAATGTTTTTTGATGTGTTTTGTCTTCAGCAATGGCTTTTGTCACCCTCTCATAGCTTCCACAGCACAGTGAGTGAATACTTATATGCAAACATAATTTTCAGTTGTCATTTTTGTCACAGAGTATTTTCTTACATAAAAAACAATGTCACTTTAAATTAATAAATGTTGAGGGGGTTAAAAACTTTTGTAAGTCATTGTATATGATACACCATCACCTCTTCATTCCAATAGAAGCAGCACACACTCCTCTGCTGTCAGCATGTTTAGTTGTTGATGCTGTTGGAGTATCAGTAGATCCTGTTTACAGACGCTTTGATTTGTCCTCTTTTGCCACCTTGAGTACTGAACGTTTTAATCGCCACAGATGGTGAATGTGAGTTTGTAAGGCAGGACCGTGCATATGCAATGCTCTGGCTATCATTTTTCAGTCACATTCTAGCACTGAGTACGTTTCTGGTCTGAATATCTGTGCTGTTGGTGTATGAAATCTACTTGAATCACTTATTCCATTCTCTCTAAATTATGTTCTATATAGTGCTCCTGTTTTCCCAATAGAAGTAATAGTGATTAAGGGATCATATTATACACAGGCTGCTGCTATTATATTAGTTTCCAAAAGTAAGATATGAAAAGGATCAGGTTTCTTCTCATCTAATGTTAAGCTACTGAGCATATTAGAACATCCAGCACTGAAATAGGACGCTCCTTTATTTGGTGTGCTTTGATTTTTCATAATTCTTCACTTTGTCACTACTGAGTGACTTCTCCTCTGAGATTCGGGTGAAATAACACAGAGCCGATGCCAAATGTGTTTTCCGTTCCAAAGGCTATGGGGTCAAGTGGAATGTCCGGATGATTCTCGATTTTCAATTAGTAAATTTACATAACTTAATTGTCTGTGTTTGGACTATAGAATATCATCATGACTGGGGTCCTCATTTCAAGACGGGTGAAGATGATGGTGACCTCAAGAGAGAAAGGGAGAGGGAGAGAGAGAAAGATGGAGAGAGAGAAAGAGAGAGAGAGAGAGAGAGATCTAAATGGTTCATATGACTCCCTGCCTGCCTGGTCCACATCTGCTTTGCCATAAAAAAGAATAAATTGCCTCATGCATGAGAATGTTTTATATTTTTGTGGAGTGAAAGACGGTGAACCCTAGAGTCAGTGTTTCATTTTGTGCCCGCAGATTAACTCTATTTTTTCTGCCCTGGACCCATGGAACCAAATATGGTTTATTCTGACCAAACAGACCTTTGGGGGAAGCTGGGGGAAAACTAATGGGATTTCAGACATCAAAATTCACTACATTGCTAAACCCTTACTATTGTCTTTTCTCCCACTCTTTGCTGTTTGCTTTGTCCTTTTTTATGTAACCATGCAAAGATTGTACAGATGCAGATAAGGATTGGTATCAATTATACACTTATACACTTAAAGTATACAGTCAGGTCCATAATTTTTTGTAATTTCGCCTCTGTACACAACCACAATGGATTTTAAATGAAGCAGTCAAGATGTGATTGAAGTGTTGACTTTCAGCTTTAATTCAAGGGCTTTAACAAAAACACTGTACTAACTCTTTTGATATTACAGCCATTGTTTACATAGCCCCTCCATTGTCACAGGCTTAAAAGTAACTGGACAACATAATTATAAACACAAGGGTTATTTTTAATGCTTAAATACAAATCCTTTGCAGTCAATGACTACCTGAAGTCTAGAATCCACAGACATGAGATGTTTTGCCAGGCCTTTACTGCAGCTGTCTTCAGTTGCTGCTTGTTTGTGGGTCTTCCTGCTTTCAGTTTTGTCTTCAGAAAGTGAAAAGCTACCTCAGTTCGGTTGAGGTCAAGTGACTGACTCTACCATTTAAATACATTACACATCTTTGTCTTAAGAAGCTCTTGGGTTGCTTTTGGGGCATGTTTTGAGTCATTTTACACATGTACTGTTAAGGACCATCCTATCAGTTTTGCAGCATTTGCCTGAATCTGAGCAGAAAGTGTAGCTCTGTACACTTCAGAAATCATCCTGCTACTTCTATCAGCAGCCACATCATCAATAAACACTACTGACACAGTTCCACTGACAGCCACACATGCCCATAACTCTGCCTCCACCATGCAAACAATAGAAGTGGGGCTCTTTTGTTGCCTGCTGCTGAGGCCGATGAGACATGATGTTGTATGATTCATATCATGAGCCTTTCCTTTTCTTCTCCATATTCTTTTCTTCCTATCATTCTGGTACAAGTTAATGTTGGTTTCATCTGTCCAAAGAATTTTGTTCCAGAACTGGGCAGCCTTTTTATTCAGATGTTTTCTAGCAAAGTCTAATCTGGTTTTTCTGTTCTTGAGTGTTACCAGTGGTTTGGATCTTGATGTAAACCATCTGTATTTACATTCATGGAGGCAACTTTTGATTGTAGACTTTGACAATGATACAACAACATCCTCTACAATGCCTATGACTTGACTACATGTTGTGAAGGGACTTTTCTTCACCATGCAAAGAATTCTGTAAACATCCACTTTAGTTGTCTTCCATGGTCTTCCAGGCCTTTTGGTGTTGCTGGGCTCACCAGTGCATTCCTTCTTTTTAAGAATGTACTAGATTGTTTATATGGCCAAGTTTCTGCTATCTCTCTGAAAGATTTGCTTTGTTTTTTCAGGCAAATAATGACCCCCTTCTCTTGCATAGACACCTCTTTGGACCACATATTGAGATATTCCCATGAATAGCTACCATATTCGATATTTGGAATCAACTCCTTTTATTTCCTTAATTTGTCATGAAATAATGAGGGAACAGGCCAAACGTCAACTGTCCGATTAATTTTGGGCCTGTAAAAAAAGGAGGGACTATGTAAATAAGTGGCTGTAAATCCTAAACGGTTAATGCAGTATTTTGGTTATACCCGTTAAATTAATGCTGAAAGTCTACACTTCACTCACGTCTCGACTGCTTCATTTCAAATCTATTGTGGTGGCGTGCAGAGGAAAAATTACAAAAATTGTGTCACTGTGCAATTACTTATGGTCCTGACTATATTCAGTTTAGTGTTGACATTTTATAGTTTTAAGCTTTCGTACTTCCTTACCCTAAAGCTGCAGATGGTTAGTTACCATAACCCTGAATTCTGTGTACCCCAGAAACCTCATCCAGCATCAATGATATCTCACAGAGATGCTTTAGAGCAGAGTACAACGATCCGGATGCAATCCATGAATCTCCAGCATGTAAAGATGGCACGCCTCAGTCTACTTTTAGCTCAATCTATGTTCCTTAGACTAAAAACAACAGCCTCAGCTGTGTATGCATTGATCAGCTTCAAATCTATAATCACCGAGCACCCATCTGCAGCAAAAAAGGAGACAGTGTGCTTAATGGAAACTGCCATGGTTACAGGCCCCAGAATTGAGATGAGGGTGATTTAACAATTTTCTTTGCCTATTATGATGCACCTAATTAATTTCATAAAGATCCCTCTGAAGATAGTTATAATTACTGCCTATTTTACCTTCAGCAGAGGCGCAGAAGCACAAAAAAAAATCGTCTTATGTGACAAGGTGCTAATTTGGTCTATTAGGTGCAGGTGCAAACGTGTGTGTTCCTGCGATTCTCTCAGTGAATAGAACTCCTCAGTAACACTTGTTGGTGCCAGGCCTTTGAGGGTGAGAAATTCAGCATATTCAGCCCATTTTTGCACGAGAATGCGAGATGGCAGAGTGTACGTGTCGCTATAAGGCGTTTAAAACTCCAGAAGAATTTCTCAAGGACTTTGTGAGCGCTCCAGAGAGGAACACAGAGACATCAGCTGCAGGAAAAGAAAGGGAAATAATGCAGCCACTCGAAACGTAAGGCCATAATGGAAAAATGACGGAGGAGAGGAAATGTTCTCATGCTTTTCAGCCAGAATGAGGTGATCTCAGAAGCATTGAGTGACAGAGCCAGAGAGATGTCTCTGGGAAATATTACTCATGCACTTACGTCAGGCCCACAGTGCGCTAGATAGCAGGATTTCTGTTGCTCTTTAGTGTATAATCTTTACAGGAAGGCTGGATAGAGATTACCTTGCAGAGCAACTCCCTGCCAAATAGTTTTTCCCCAACTTTGCTTTCCTCTCACACCCTAATATGGGATTGATTATTCTGAAATAAGCTGCGTGGCAGTGCTGGCTGGAGCAGTGTTTTAGAATGTGTCTAGGCCACATGTGCTGAACAGGAAAGGTGCAGCCAGTTGCTGTGGACATTTCAGCTGATGTTGAGCATCACATCCAACTCGAGCTGGCCATTCATAATGGGAACCAGACAATGATTGATGTAAGCGGTCATACATGTCTGTGTCACTGAGATGAATGCTTGCTGGAGCTCCCTCAGACAACAGCTTCAGTGATGTGTTTTTATTCTGCATTCAGCTATAC
Organism: Colossoma macropomum; assembly: GCF_904425465.1. Lineage (NCBI taxonomy): Eukaryota > Metazoa > Chordata > Actinopteri > Characiformes > Serrasalmidae > Colossoma > Colossoma macropomum. Next base: position 31,652,062 of record NW_023494784.1, on the reverse strand, counting down.
AAGAGATGGGGGGATTGGCAATGGTCCAAGTTTTGTTAGACTGAATTAAAGATAACTATTTTAAGTGCTTTGCAAAGTAATGCACCACTGTTCAAAGTTTGGAGTCTATGTTTTTAATAGGATGAAACCAATGTAGTTGCAGAAAAATGTATACAATGATTGCAATATGTCAGTCTTGTCCTGAACTTCATAGGTTTCAAATTATTAGTCGGAGGCCAGGTAAGTGTGACGTAATTCCAAAGTACTAGATAATAATTTAAAAAATTAGTAATTTAACTAGTTTAAATTTTAGTTTAACTAAACTACACTGAAACGCCTAAAAGGTTCTAGATATGAAGTGAGGTACAATCTCCAAAGTGTTGCATAATTATTTTGAGTAAAATGATGATAATGTTTGTTTAAAGCTATTAAACAGGTACATATAACAGATAAGACTCTTTGCACAGTACCACTACATGGTACTTTTTACCCATACTAATCCCATAATTCTGTGGAGTTTTTATTACATACTTTGCCATTTAATACCTTAAAACTTGTTGGGTGAATATATAATAATTACTAATATAACAAATACTTTGGAGTTGTACCCTACACATATTTAGTTCATGTTTAGAACTCAAGGGACTGTAAAAAAAAAAGCATTACCAACATTTTAAATGTATCCAGAATAATAAACTGCTGTAGTTGCTTCAGATATCACTGAGAAAGCTGTATATCAACAAGAATACAGCTATAATAAAATGAATGTCCTAAAATGTCTTGTTTTTCAGAAGTGATCAATAAATCTTGAGTTATTTTGTATATAAAATAACACAAATGGTTGATATATAAAGCAATTCCAAACTTCAATAGTAGACCATTAAAAACGTTTTTTTTTCAGTGCTTCTTCAGTCAAGGCAATGGTTATATATACAATTGTAGAATTTTAATAGCTAAATGGTTCTCTGAATAGTTCTTCTCTAAGATGGAAAATGGTTCTCCGAAGAACCGTTTCAACAATTGTTCTTTATAGCATATGCTTCCACTAAGTCATAGTACCTTTTTTGTTACTATATAGAACCATTTTTGCTAATAGTGTAGTGTGTATCAGTGGTGTTTTACTGAACAGACTGCAAGCACATCTATTAGAAATGTGTAATAATTTTCCCTATTCATTAATGTACAGAAAGCATTGAGAGGTAAGATAATCTCTTTCCATCTGAAGCTGAAGGTAATCTATGGGATTAATTCTCTCAGGTAACTGGTTGATACCTTTACCACTGAACACACAGTGCTATAGGGGAACAGAGACTGTGGACAGAATTCATTTTGTCACAGTACAAGCTCACAGAAGTGCGACTGCTGCAGCAAACTGATCGAAATCTGAGACCAAATAAGTGACAATATTAATTTCTGTCTGAGGCGAGGTTGCCGAAGACTCTTAATGTAGTCCTTTGAATGAGGAGAGACCCTTCAACCTTCAACTAGCGGTCCTAAATTTAACGAGATAATGCAGCGAGGTAATGAAACCTACTAATCCAGTTCCCCCATCCCTTCTTAGCCTGGTCCATCTGTTTGTTATCGCTCACCTCCTCTCTGCCATGTGCTTAATTAAGCACTTTACTGTTGAATAGGCAATTCTGAAGGTAAGATGGATGTTTGTATGGGTAAAATTGCATGAAACTGCAAATTAGCAGGAAAATCTGATCTTTCCGTAGGACATCTTTAGTGCTTCTTGCCCCCTGCAGTGACTCCTCAGCTGGGACGTGTAGAACAGACACATTGATTTGTTCCTAGGCTCTCCACTTCAGCTAACGAACAGTGGGGATGCGTTCGCACAACACCATGCGTGCAACACACAAAGAGCAGAGCTGCAGGGGTCAAGTCTAGACAGGCATCCATATGGAGCCGGCAGGCATACGTAGAACATGCTTTTGCACATAATCCTTCAACCTTTGGAAACACAATCCCTCAACTTACATCCTGTTCAACATACAGCTTCAACCTCCTACAGTTTTATAGGTATTACGTCATTAACAACTAACAATTCATAATCGTTTATTGTATAAGACACTGATCATTAAAAGCTGTAACATCACCTGGTATGTGACAACTTTTCCACCTTCGGAGGTCACATTTGCATTTTGAATTCGCAAAATATGCCTAAATCCAAATGTCCTTTGACCATAGACTTGCATTTTTATGTGGCCTTGCCTTATCCAGGTACAGTCCTGATACTCAGGAAGTATGAATTGACCAGGTGTAAATGGGGTCACAGATGCGTCTACACTGCTATAACGTGGCTCAAATCCGCCTCAGATCACTTCCTGAAGTTTGAGTGATTGGATTTGTATCTGTTTTAAATGCGTCTTGGGTGTGTTTACACATGCATTTTCATGTGGCCTGGCCTTATCCAGATGTAATCCTGATAATCAAGACGTATTAAATGACCAGGTGTAATGGGTCTCATTAGACTTAAAAGTGAATTCTGCTGATTATTCAAAACCTCTGCATAATTAAACGGTTAAGATATAGAAGTTGCTCTTTGACATGAAATACAGTCTCAGAGAAAATCACTAAGTCAGAATTGTTAACATTGCTATCATATGGTGATATGAACCAGATGTCTGAATAGTTTAATGAAAGTCATGACAAATGGTTATGAATACTGATGTCTAGATATTGTGATATAATGGTTTTAAGATAATATTTTGGCCTAAGATTAATTTTTTATTTGGTTCCTCCCAGCGGCAAATACAACTGAGCACCGATACTGTAATTTAATGGAAATGTAAACCGTTTCTATCCAGTGTGATAAATCACCTTGAGAAATAACCTTTAAACTCGCTCCCCTTTAAGTTCATTTTTTTGCTGCCGCAAGTTTAAACAGTCCTCTTTGTCTCACTCTACCATCATATAAGTATTGGTTGGTTCATATCTGCTATTTTGTGATGTTTTAACTTGTAAATAGATTTTTGTTTAAATTTCATTATTAATTCTGTTAAATCTGATGTAATTTAAAGCATTGTGTCTCAGAGATATCTAGCTAGTCTGTTTAAGTTTGTGTAGACAGAAAACCTACAGCTGTCACCACTGAAGAAGCTAACTCAAACATTTGTTCAGATAGTATGTCTGTTCCACATAAATGTTTTTTTTTTTCACTGATTCTAACAGCCTTGCATGATGTTTATCTACTGTTTTTCTAACTGACTTGCTAAATGTACTCAAAGACACACATTAACACCTAGCTAGCTAGCTAACAGTGTTTGTAGTTCAATATTGCTAAAATGGTTAGTGATGTTGGGTAGAAGGGCTGGTTTACAGTCTGAAAAGCATGTTTCCAAAATCTGATTGGATGGCATTGGATCTGCCAGTAAAGTGTTTTACAGAGATGACATTCTTCTTTTGTAATTTTCCCATAAATTATACCAGAGGAAGAAAAAGAAAAGGCCTTGATTTTGGGTTTTGTAATTGACCCCGTCTCACTTTCATTGGGACTCGGCCCCCTTTAGACTCAGCCTTGACTCGGTCTTGACTAGTCATGGTCTTGGACTTGTCTTGGTCTCAGCAAAGGTGGTCTTGACTACAGCCTTAGCAGTAAGGCAAAATAGTACCCAAAGAAAACTTTGCAACACCTTGTTCCTATGACTACCACTGTAAAGAAACCTGAATCTAAGTTTCTCTATTCTTAACCAATTCACATCAAACCACTCTTTATGACTATTTACATCTCAACAATTTTGAAATTTTGAAAAATTGGTCGAATTCCCCTTTAAACAAAGACATACAACTACCAGATTGTTTTGTATTTACAAACGAATAATGTACCAAGTTTTCCTGCTGCTCCTGTTTTGTAGGCAGTTCTCCTGCAATATTTAATACAAATTGTTTCAGGCTTAATGGCAAAAGGCTACTTTAGACACAACTCAAAAGCTGACCAACGAATCCAGCTTCATCTCTCTGGAGTGTATTTTTATTTTGTTATTGTGACCATTATCAATATGAATCACTGATTAACACTTTATTTGGACAGTGTTTCTCTAATGCATGGCACAAAACAGCATAATAATAGACTTAGCAGTGTAAGGCAGACTGAAGGTTTGGACTGCTTGGTGAATGTTCATATGTTCAAAAAGTCATGTTCTGTAATGTGAGAAATCCACATGATCCAGCTGGATAAATATTAAGTGAGCTTGCAAGCTATTCATGCATTGGAAATAAACAGAAATATCTAAAATGTTTTTATTTAGTATTATTTACTTATTCATTTGAGCTGAGAGGTGCACTTGAGTCTGAGGCCTCATTTACTGCGTTTTGTTAAAACAGCAGCTGTAATCATAAATAAAATATTTGACAGGTCGTTGCTTACGATTTAAAAGCTCCAATATCACAGGTATTAAATCATGAGGAGTTTTATGTTTCATAAGGTAGATGTATCACAACTGATAGAATTGTGATTTGTGAAAAAGTGTATTGTCTCTAAGCTCATCAACGCTGAAGGGTTTTGGTGCATTGTTTGCAGTATTATAAAAATGTGCAGTGCTGCTTCCCCTGCAGAGCAACAGATGACGAACCAATCTGTTCTAAAACATGCTAATATAAGTAATATTCCATCCCGTAAGATTTCACAAAGAAATGTATGGAAACCTGGTAGCTTAACAACTTGATGCAGTTTGGGTCAAATGTGTGTTGCATTCAGTTTGCACAGTGCTTACTGTTGAGGTATAAGACTCTATTACCTGTTAGCTAAGGAAGCAGGGCACATCCTAAAGCAGGGTAAAATTTAACACAAATTTTTTATATAGATAAACTAATCCAAGTAGAACGTCACCTTCTTGCATTCCCATAGCATCATGATCTATAGATTTTTATAGCAATTAGACAGATATTTATTAAGACTCAGCCTAAAGAGTGTCTTGTACAATGAAAATAATGTTTATATCATAACTGTTTCTCAGCAAGTTGTTTGAATAACAGTGTATTTCCACCATGACATGCTGTACAGTATGGTTACAAATCCATAATTAAGCATTTTATATTTAAACGGCACAAAACGCCATATTAAAAGGTTTAGACAGCAGAGTAAGGCAGACTGAACGTTTGGACTGCTCAGTGAATGTCTATATTTTACAGTTCTGTTCTATGACGGTAAATAGATATAGGTACTTGTGCTGATAGTTCTGGGTTTGGATTTGTAACTGTGCCGTACTGCCTGGTGGAAAAATGCCATAAGTCACAGAATTCACACTTATTTTACTCACTTCTTGGTGGCTGTAGTAAAAGACCATTTTGAAGCATATGTACAATTTACAGTGTGACGAAACTACAGCCTCCACAGCTCAAGGTTAGTTTTAACAGTGTGTTAACTATGGCATGTTTTGGGTGATCTACACTCTGAAAAAAGTTGGTTCTTCAAGTTTTCTTTAGTGAAGTGAAAGGTTCTGTAACCTTTTTGAAAATGGTTCTATACAGCACCAAAAAGCATTCTCGGTACAATTTGCCCTAGCCCCCAATCTAATAAAAACTCGGAACACCCTACCCCTAGGAGTGAACATGCAAAACGGAGGGGTAGGGCTAAGTGGTAGGGGCAAGGGGTGAAATGGAACTGGGCCTATCACTCCCAAAGAAAACAGTGGGAGACCATATCCCCCTATTTCAAACCTTTGATTCACAGATTCATAGAAATACACTATAGATGTCAAGTATCTATGATATATGATAAAATCTAAAATATTAAAATTTTTTCTTGATATTGTTTGCTGTTCTATTTATGGTTTATTATTACTCTTGCTCTTATTATTACTCTTGTGTGCCTTGCTGTATCAGACATAGTCAAGGGAAAAAATATGTAATATGTAGAAATATGTAATTTGTCACCAAACTATGACTTTAAATTGTCAAGACTGTAGAATGTATGAGGGGAATGGAGACTGTATAAGGTACATTCTTGGTGAGTTGTCTTGATTTTTGGCTTATCATGCTGAGAAATCCCATGCTGTGAAATTCACATGTTTTTTAACAGAAACAACAAAGGCTTTTACATCATAAAAACACACTGCCCTCAAAAAATGCACAATATTCACTCCATGCTCTCTGTTATTAAACTAAGCACTGATCCTGGGGCAGCGGTGTTATTCTGAGCAATTCTCGACTGGGTCTTTAAAAGAAAACAGGAGTGATTACAGTATCCACAGACGTTTCTGGGAGTGAATGGAAAAGTTACACAACCCCCACCCATCTTTGGCATTCACTGTAAAGCAGGCAGTTGTTGTGTGTAGAAATGGAGGGAAAAAGGCGGTCTGTGGGACAACACAGGGTGGACAGGACGCTTCTATTTTTCTGTCTCAAAAGAGCGGGTGAGCAGTGAGGCTGAGTGGGACAGTGTGATGCAGTAGTGGGACACAGGCAGGGGGAGAGCCCCTCGCCTGCCTGCCTCTTCCAGTAAAGAGGGGAGGGGTGTGTTCACACAGAGAAAAACGTTTCTTTGGAATATCATGATGTTGGGACTGGCCATTTAAGACTAAAACTGTGATCAAAGGATATACTCAATGAAAGTTACACTGGACCAATAGAAGGCGTTGAAGAAAATGTTCTTACTTTCTTCTGAACTCAATAATCAGCTAATAAGCTCATGTTGTAAATGTCCTAATACAAATATTTTTAAGCTACAGGGTTGCAAACTTTAAAGTCTAATGCTCCTTAAAATGTCATTCTCAAGTCAGCTATGATAGCAGAATTGCAAAATGATTATTTTATAGGCCACTTTTCAATTATTCAGCTGCAACCTAAAAATGAATTCACTCGGCACCGCTTTCACTTCAGGGTCTAATTAGCAATTTTAAGCAAGGCAGTTTTATTTTGTGACCCAGAAAAGAAACTTCAGCATAAGCAGATTGCACTGAACTATCAACACACTTATCACTGTTGGCTACTATAGCAAAGGTTTTTTGTTAAACCTCTTTGAGTATGATGGGAAATCGATAGGAGCTGGCACAGCACCAACGCCATCATCCATTAGTTTAGATCTATAGGGAACATCATTTGGCCCAGTGGCTTTCAGTCGTGGTGATGGAAAACCCTGCCCTGTACAGCTGAGTCTTTTCCCTGCTCTGGCACACCCAGTTCTACTCAGGAAGGGCTTAATTAGCTGATGAGTTGAGTCAGATGTTTTGGGGGCAGAGAAAACAACAAAATGTGCAGGACATGAGGGCTCCAGGGCTAGCAGTTCCTTTCCAGTAAAGAACCTTAAAAATACTACACAAGACTAAGATTTTTGTAGTACCGCTTAATACTCCACTAAAAATTTATAACGTATTCTCCCCTGTAGAATATTTATGTAGTACTCTCATATGGTAATCTGTAACAGTAAACTACAGTATTTTTCCAAATTTACTCTCAGATTCTAATAGGCATCCTGTACAATTTCCTGTAGATTACTGTAGTTTATTTTCATAAAGATGGTGCTCTAAAACAGAAGCACCCCATCTTGGACCATGGAGGCCAGAGTCCTGAAGTTTGGTAATTTCACTGATCTAACTCTTAAAAGGAATCGTTCACTGAAGAAATAAATACACATAGCCGTCTTCTTGCACACATATTCAATCATCCAATACATGTTTGGTGTCCAAACTTTGCTTCTTTAAGTTTGCATTTGAGCTACGAGGCTAATAAAAGAACTCTACACTCTCAAAAAAAGATAGTTTATGGTTCTTCAAAGATTCTTCAGTACAGGGAATGGTTCTATTTACAATGTATGAGTTCTATGTAGAACCATTTCACGTTCTTTTCAGATAGAGATAAACAGTGTGAAGTGCGTGCGTGTGTGTGTGTGTTTACACATGTATATATATATATATATATATATATATATATATATATATATATATATATGTATAGAGAGAGAGAGAGAGAGAGATGTTACAACGCCAAATAGCAGAACGCTTTTTGGTGTTATATAGAACCATTTTCAAAAATGTTACAGAACCTTTCACTTCACTAAAAAAACCTTGAGGATCCATCTTTTTAAGAGTGTAGATCACCCAAAAGCTTCCTCGTTAGCGACATTAGCCTCGTAGCTCCAGTGCAAGACCATTTCGGACACCAAACATGTCTTGCTCGATTGATTTCATTTGGGAGAAAACTGTGTAAACTGAACCCTTCCTTTAAATGTACAGTTGAGTCAGGTCTGCTGTAGTTGGGAGCAGGTAAAACACTGAAATATAACAGCTACTCTTACTCCACGAGCAGGCTGGCCAAACACTGCCTTAGCCTGCACTCCAGCATCCTTGTGAGCTCAGGGCTTGTTTTTCAATCACAGCACTTGTTCAAAGTGCACTTGACCAGCAGTCAAAAACATTGTATACTCCAGAGTGCAGATATAGAAAAAACAGCTCTAGTTGTGCTAAAACGATGTCAGTTCCCAGGAGGTGAGCACAAGAGTCAAAGTTAGCAGAGCAGAGAGGGGGTCCAGGAGCAAAAGTAGCAACCGGTGCGCTGGCCCTTTAACAAAAGTTCCAGTGCGTGGCCCTGCACAGTTTAGGACAGGAGAAGGGTGCAGGACAGCGGAGGGCTGGAATGGCGAAAGGACTTCATCACACAGAAAACCCCGACACAGAGGAGTCCCGCGGTTGATGGAAGCCGTTTTTAAACGCCTGTTTGTGTGGACAGTGGAAGAGCTTCCAAAGAGTAAATAACAGGATGCTAACTGGTGCTTAGCCAGCCAACTCGGATCCGAGTTTTTTACCGCTCTGACTCAAAAGCCGCCTGCCTGCCTCCTCCTGCCTCTCCGTCTTTTTCAAGTAAGTTCTTTATGGATTCGCGAAGGAAACGGGTCGTCCGAGGGACTTACGGGACATTTTTATAGTTTTCTCTTTCTTTTCGTCTGTGATAGCTAACAGAAGGAAGGTAGCGAAGCGAGAGAGGCAGTTAGCTTAGCGGTGTTGCTAACTCAACCCCTCTGTCCATCCCCTGGTGGGAAGATAGTTAGTGGAGCTGAATGTTTTGCAGATAACACCAGTAATGAAAAAGTACTATGATCACGTTAGCCAACTCTCTCAATAACTCAACCTCTAGGCACTGTTTTGTTAGCATGTTAAAAACACTTTGCGAGGTTTAATGTAAATAAAGCTTCAGCTGTTTAGCTGCAGTTTACACTCAGCTACAACAGAGCTGTGGTGTTTTGTCCCCTTTGTTTTTTATTTAGTTTTTTAAGTAACGTTATAGCTAAAACTCAGTTTCATGCTTTTGACAGGGAATTCTGTGCTCTCTAGCCAACCCCAGCCTGCTGAAGCTGAAGAGTATCTGTATGAGTGCAGCTCCTGAGTGTGGAAGCACCTGTTGCTGCTGCTGCTGAACTGAACAGCACATTTTGACACCACAAGATGAAGGTTACAGTAACGTTTGGACGGACTGGTGTGGTTGTGCCATGCAAGGAAGGCTGGACAGTCCGGGACCTTATTCAGCAAGCCACACAAAGATATAGGAAATTACTTGAACAGGTAAGAGGGAATGTTTAGCTAGAGTTTTTTTTTCATGCTCACTTTAGGTTGTATTTACTACATGTTACCAGGGAATTAAGGTTTAAGTACTCACAAGTATTGTAAATATTCTGTTGAGGCCTTCTTTGACCTTGGTGCCTAACTGTGGGAATAATAGACTCAGTATTGTATTGCTGGGTGACTAAATCCCATGAGGTTAACCAGATGACCATGACACACTGGGAAGTCAGTTTTTCAGACTTTATCAGAGGAGAATCAGGAATTTAGCTGGAAAAAGACCTGAATCAGTTCATGCAGGACAAAAAACTTTAGGATTCTCTGTTTAACATTTGAATTTACTTTAATTCTTCTTATTGCAATATCAAGGGTCCAGAGATGAAAGAAATCTGAGGTGGGATGGGCAACATGGCAAATATATAATATCACAATACTTGCAGACAATTTCAAAAAATGCATCATGATAATTTGTTATCTGAGATTTGCTAAGTTGAAGCTTACACAGTGCCAGTAGCACTGCAGTTAAATGTTTTTTTCAGCATTTCACATATTGCACAGCACTAAATCCAGTTGAACATTACTAATTATGCTCCCTTTTTAAAGAAACATGCAGTTGGTCAGGTGTATGTGACTTGTTCTATCCATCTCTGTGTTAAATGCAAATGAAAAGCTAAAATGCACAGGCTGACTGACTCTCCAGAGCTGTGACCCTTTGACTCCTCATCAGAGCTCTGCCCTGTTGCTGCTCAAACTCATATTGACTCCATTATTTAAATGGCACATCAGCCTGAGAGGCACCCACTATCCTCTTGTTCATCCCTGTGGACTGATGAAAAGGTGGATCTCTCTCTCTCTCTCTCTCTCTCTCTCTCTCACTCTCTCACTTTCTCACTCACTCTGCATCAGGCCGTGGTCTGGACCCTAATAACCGATTGGCATCTCATCCTGCATCCCTGTAGGGGCCCTGGGTGGAAATGAGATCGCAGATTGCCGCAAGACTTACTCGGCCTGCAATATTGTGCATTATTGCTCTGTCTTTAGAGGTGGCAATTTGACTGATGGGCAGACTGGCTGCTGTTGTGCTTTTTGCTGATGCAGGTGCTAAGGTTGACACCACTCTGTATTGCATCATGCTTCGCACCACAAGCTTATATTATGCAGGGACTTTGGATGGTGGGGGCTATGTAACAATATTGCCTGTATATTTGGGAAAGGTTTGGGGATGCTAGTATTCAACTCTTCCTGAATGACATGAAATAGCTGAATGTGATGAATGAGAAGCCGTTGGTTTGGTTTTTAATACTCTGCTGCCCTTACAGTAGTGCTGTTCTCAACATGGGCTCATATCTGTGCTGTGTGTCCATCAATGTGTCATTGTGTGCACACACTTGTATCTGAGAATGTGTTATTTGTGTCCGCACAGCGCTATTGGCTGTTAGTCCCAGTGGAGTCATTGTGTAGGCTGGTGATGTACAAGCTGGACTTGGGCTCGAAGGATGGAGCTGTTTGGAGGAGTGTGATTGGCTACTCTCTCCTGGGCCCCATTTGCAGGCCAGGGGAGCTGTTTGATGCGAGCCTACACAGATTGTCTTTAGTGACCGAGTCCTGAGATATTTGGGGTCAGAGAGAGGAGAACACACACACACAGACAAAGGCTATACTCTCACACTGCCCATCTGCAATTTTTTTCCTCTACCTGTTACGCATTATCAGTCCTTTTTTCTTTTCCTATCTCTTGACCTCTCTTGGTGTCCCTGTTTCAAGAGATCGGCTGTAGTCACCCATCGCCCATTTGACCGTTTGCAAAACAATGATTGATACACCTCTCAGTTAATCAGGATTCAGTCAGGATTATGAGGATTAAAAATGGTTTCTGTTACAGAGAAATATGCAGTTCAGATGCGCTATATTTTGATCATCTGGAGGGTGGTAGTGGTTTTATTTCATTCTGCTCACAGCCATACCTGTTTACTTTATGGTAAACAAAACCTTACCTGGGTGCTGCTCTTTTACACCCCCATAAAAGATTTTCCTGGCTTGATTAAAGTAAACAAGGTTCAAAGATCCATTTTTTTGCTTAGAATTAGATTCATTTTTTGTCAGTTCTCAAACATGTACGTCTGATCTTGTAAAGCCAGTTAATTTTTTTTAATAATACAGTGTTTTCAGATGTACTCTTCTGCGCACATTTCCTTTGTGTTACAGAACTTTTTAATCTGTTAGCAGGAGTGCTACAGAAGCTACGAGGTAGCCTGGTTCTTGTCAGAATTTTGCAAACGGTAAATTGCAGTCTTTTTTCTCTACCTGATACACACATCCTCAGTCTTTCTTTGTTTCTGACTGACTGACAGACTGACTGACTTGCTTATTTACTTGCTTACTTACTTGCTGACTTACTTACTCTTTCTCTTTTTCCCCTTTCTTGATGTCCCTGTTTCTTGTGTGCGCACACACACACACACACACACACACACACACACACACACACACACACACAGTCGGCTGTTTCACTGACTGCCTCTTTTGCATTCTTGCCTCCTCCTAAGCGCACACACTCTTTTTATTTTACACATAAACCCTGTGATTGGTAGTGGTGTACAGCACAGTGGTGCTGGCTTTGCATGTATTAACTTTGATAGGAAACATTATACTGTAGTATGATCCATCAGTCCTGTGTACACACACTATCGATCTTAAATGATAGATTGTTTTCATTACTATTTCTGCTCCCTTATGAGACAGTATATGAATCAGAATATGAGCTGGCTGCAACAAATGCCCCTAAGCCTTCTTCTGAAGTTTCATTAATGGTGTTAATAATCATAACGTTACATTTATTCATGAAAGCTGGGAGACTTTACAAATCATGTCACGTGGTGTCATTCTTCCATGGGTTTTTCCAAGTTAAAAAAAAAAGACAAGCAATTTGTCATTCTGTTATAATATGCTAACCCTGTTCAAGCCAAGATACAGACTTTTAGCAGCCTGACCAACTGCTTTTCCTCTGCCTTATGTGCATCAGCTTTCAGGGTCCATGTTCAGTTCTTTAGCTGCATTGATATGAATGTTTGAATTTCCATCCTGTAATAGTAAATAGTATTTAAAGATACTATATAACACAGGGGTGCAATATGATGATATTTTATCGTTATTGTGGAAATATATGGCACAAAATGCTTTTCTGACCATATTGTAGATATCGTACTTAAAGGACAGCAAGCAACTGCATGTTTCATGCTCAGAACATTAGTCTTGTTTAGTTGGATTTGGTGCAGTGCCATATGTAAAACATTGAATTAACTATCGTGACACATATTGTGATGTTATATTTCTACCATATCACCTACCACTTCTGTATAAGCTCTGATACTATCATTTTTATAATTTAGACATGTAAAAATGTATGTATTATAGTTTCTTTTCTGTAGGCTGTGTGATCATGTATGGAGTTTCTGTTCTCTTGTACACACAATGCACTGTGCAGTGATTGTTCATTGCAAATGAAAACCTTTTTTTTATTTATTTATTTTTTTCTTCTCAGCTTAGGCCTATTTTTGGATTAACAGGCTGCACAGCAATGAAGTCTTCATATACTAGATTATGTTGCTCAGCTGTTCATTTGAAAGTGATTGTGGCATCGTTCGGCTGTCTAAAGATTAGTCTGCTCTTAACGTTTTCATTTTGTCTTATTAAGTCTTTGAGACCTGTAATTATACCATTATTTAATAATGAATCCATCTCATCCTTAAATGTTTAGAAGCTTAGTGATAATGAGAGAGGCAGTTTCATTTTAAATTGATTAACTGCATAATAATCTAGCTGGTCTTTATCTGGATGTATCACAGGCCTGATATTTCTGCTTCTCTTACTGGGCTTAGTCCATGTTTGAGTAGTGAACTGTAGTTCAGTATGTAGCACAGTTTGGCTTAGAGACCCCCCCACCCCTCGCCTGATTCCTTTAATTTGGTTTGGATTAGTTTTACATGCAGTGTAATTGATCTTTCAGTGTCCATGCCTTGCTGTTTTACAGCTTCTTAACTTGTCCAAACGGCTGTGAATTAGAGGCCCATGCACTGGATGCTGATACAGGAAAGCCTAACGCTCTTCGTGTTTGTGGACTGGGGGGGTTCTTAGCCTGGTGTCGCAGCTTAAAGCCACTGTGCTGTGTGTTATCTCACTGTGATGGAGTGCTGGGAAGTTGTTAATTACCAGATTTCATCCTCTGCTATTGAAGTCTCACCAGCTCGAAGTCTTTCATTTTTTTTTGTTATGGTAATCGGAGACATTTTCCTGCAGCTGTGTAATTATGTATTTAATGTGATTCAGGATTAAAGTGAACTATGCAATGGCCTAGATTTAGTTGCACTAATCTTCACCCTTTTTTTTAAAAATGGTGTCATATGCCTGTGTATGAGTGCTATCACTTTAAAAGAGCAGAATTACTGCTTTGAGGATTTGCTCTCTAATTTATTGTGTGTGTGTGTGTGTGTGTGTGTGTGTGTGTGTGTGTGTGTACTGTAACCCGTGATTGCTCTCCAGCCCTCCTTATTTCACTGTTTTGAAATATTCAGAGAAGTGTTTCCATTGACCTGAACATGTCAGTTTCCTGCAGGGGGGAAAATGACGCTTGTAATCTTGAGCCAGAGAACTAAAGAATGTTCCAGGCTTGGTAACTCAGTGGAGTTGTTAAAGGGTGGTAACGCCTGAGCGCTCTGTGTCTGCTAGCCATTGCCCTGGCCAATAAATTCTGTGAGAGCCAGTGTGAGTAGAAGGAGTTAATGTATTTTAAGACTAAGAACAGAAGAGCTGGAAAGAGTCAGAGATGGAGACTTGAGAAGGGGAGGTGGAGGAAGTACTTGGGAGTCATGCAGGAAGTTATCAGACTGCGTAAAAGGACCACTTAATTACCCAGGCGAACGTAGGCCGAAGCTATGCTGCTATTTTTTCATTATGCTTAGGAATGCCAGATGCCTGAGTGCTGAGCTGGCAGCCAAACGGGCTGATATCATCGAAACGCCTGGCCTGTTGCCAGCCCAAAAAAACAATTAGCATGCCTCCCCACAGAAATGGAGTTGGTTAGCATCTGCTCGTGAGAGTTCCAAACAAGACACATGGTATCTGGAGGAAACTAGCCCACTGTTATCTGGACTTCAAACGGAGGGATACTGCTGTTTAGCGGTTAGTGATGTGAAGCATTTTGGCAACAAAGTTGTCCCAAAGGACCAAAGTGTGATATTTGATAGGGATCCATGTCCACCATTGGCAGCCTCTCTTTAACTGCTGTTATCTTATGGCTCCTGGAGGGCTCCACATTGCTTTTGCCACGGTTGTCCTCTGTAGAGCTCTTTGAAAACTTGCTGCTGTCAGGACGCCAGACAAACTGTTTTGTACGGTGCTTTGTTTATCTTATTATGGTAAGGTTTAGTTTTGATACAAATAGATGCAGGCATAACCTACTTTCTTAAAAATAAAGGTACAAACGGAACCAAAAAGGGTTCTTTAGAGCCATGCCATAGCAGAACTAAATTTAATGTGCACCTGAAATCAAACATCTTTTTTAAATTGCCCTGATTAAGTGCATATTAAGTGCAATTCTTCATATCATACCATTTAAAAGACGGAATTCTTCCTTTCTCATCATCTTTGATTAAGGTGCAGTTTCGGTTGGTTGATGGAAGTTATAGGGAATTGCACAAGTTCCAAAAAACCACCAACAGTAATCCTCAGTAATCCAGCCAGCACCCTGTAACATACTATGACTATGTCCCACCATTTCCAGCTCTCAGAACCATACTATATACCAGGTAGGGAGCAGAGCTGACATTATCTAAAAGGGTCAGTGTGTAAATTAATAATCTTTTCCCTAATAAATCTTAACATTTTTTTTTACTGTGCATCGCTGGGTGGTGACAAATATTATTAACCCATAATATCATATTTCACCTTTTCCCCTCCCACCACCCTCACATGTCCTTAAGTGAAACTAGTTAGCTAGTTTCAGGTAGTTCAGAGACCATCTCTGATACTATGTTTTAAGTATGGCACAGTACAGTAAGAAAATGCATTATGTTTGCTGATTCGTGTTGACTTAAAAAAAAAAAATAATAATAAAACATTTTTGTAAATAAGATGTCCAAATGTGAAATGTGGGATGAGTCAGAAATTCTGAATATTCAAATAGTCATTAAAATCTAATAATAAATTGAAATTTTTGATATGAAAATTAGCTTCTCTTTAACGTTGTACATTCTCGTATTTAAAGACTGTGAGATCTTTATATTCGATACTCCACCAGAGCGTGGTGAAGAACCAGCAATTGAGGGTCTTTTCTGGCGGTCTTTGGTAGAAATACAGCTGCGGCACATAAGGAGTGTTGCAGGAAAGTGCAGATAAACAAGAAGTTCAAGTTTATTTCACACTGTACTCATATAGATATAATGAAATAAAACTTGCAGCATCATTTAATGAATATATCAGGTTTGCTAACAGCTATTTAGGCCTTTTTAAAATTACTTTTTGAGCTAGAATGTATGAGGTGAAATATGAGTAGTAACGTTTGTTGAGGTGAAAAAGAAGGATTTGCATTTGCCTGTTCATCTTAAAGACTTTAGATTGACACCTTTTCCAGTTTACATTTCAAGTCTCCTGCCATGTCTGTGTGGTCTGAGTTTTATACAGTACGGTAACAGAGAGATGCTAAGATATGCTTTTAATTGTTAAATGCTGCGTTTGTCTACTAGACGTGACGATTTCGATATATTTTTTTTTTAAGTAGTCCCTTACAAATTCTTTTACAAATTTTGCTGAATGCAGATGCCTAGTGTGTAGAATCTTTTAAAGAACCAGGCCAAGTAACCCTTATTTTTAAGAGTATATTGCTATAGCCACCATGCACCACTATACTGGAGCTGGCCTTTTGAGAGAGAGGCAATCCTTTTAAATGGAATTTTGATATTTCTCTCTAATGAATCATATAACCAGTGAGACATGACTCAATATGACTGATGGAAATTGGAGAGAGAAGCACACTGTCAGTCAGGCGGGTTCCAGAAGCAAATTCCACTGGAGCCTTCTGTGAAATTGCATGGGATCCAAATATAATTTTTGGAGCTGAAGGTTGGAATACTTAGCATAACTAGTAATCAAATCTAATGATGCTGAAGCAGATGGGATTGAACACAGTTGTATTGTTCCATTTGATCTTTGGACTTGGTAGGTGCTGCATACATACCAACTGAATAATTCTTTGCACATGTTACTTGATATCCTTGTCTGTGACTCTGTGAACATTCTTATGAGGCTAGATCATTGAGTGAACAGAGGGACTGAAGGGACTTGAATGGACAATGGTGTACGCCTCAGGATATTATAGTAGATATCTGTATAGAAACAGTGACAGTACCTTTGTGAGTTTGGGCCAGGAGAGTCCCTGTGTGTGCGCGTGTATGTTTGTGTATGATATTACTTCCTAATGAGCAGTGAGAGTACTGGACCTTTTCAGTGTGCAGAGCTTGAGCTGGAACAGACCAGCCAGACGTGCTGTCTGAACAGGATTCTTTCTGTGTCTGCTAGACTCATTTAACTACTGATTAAGCTTCCACACATACACACACTCTGCCTTGCAAATATTAATTTCATTTGTGCTCCACCACATAAAGTATCTCATTTCATTCAGGCCATAATGCAGCTCATAACGGAAAATGAGTTTGGGGGGGAGAGAAATCACTATGTTTATTAAACTCAATTCAGATCAAAATTGGTATTTTCATATTTGACCAGAAAGTACAGGGATGCCATGCGAAGGTGGGAGATCAATCTGGAGATGGACAGCATCTCTTATTGCACCATTATCATCACCATCATCATCACCACCACCACCATCATCATTGCTGTTTATGAGGGTGGTAATGATTTTAGGCTCGGTAATGGACCCCTGACATCTCCAACAAAGGCAACAGCACAAATATGGCCGAAGCCCCGCTGCTCGCCGCCATCAGCAGAAAATGACAAGCGTTCTGCAGATTTCCATCATTTCATTATATGCTTGCTCCTACACACATGCCCTCATTCACTTGTCATAGAGCAGGAAATGATCCTTATTGTGGCGTCCTGCATCCCTCTAATAGTCTCTCTACTGGCTGGCACATAGCTCTCATAGGCCAAATATCATCCACCCCATGCCCTCTGTATCACCTTTGTCCGCGGTGCCTCGCTCCATTACAGATTCATTCAAGGCCCGTGTGCCTGGCTGAGTGGAATCAACTCCAGGTTTGGAGACAGCGACATTGATAGTTATGTGACGATTTGGTCTGGAGGGCTTCTTTTACATTGCGACCATAGCTGTTCTCTAAAATATTTTTGTTTCCTGTAGCTAACGAAGGCTTAACTGGTAGGCCTGAACGATTTGTGGAAAATATCTCATTACAATGTTTCTGGCCATTGTGATGATTGCGATTTAGATGCTTGTCTTTTTCTTTTTCTTTTCTTTCTGTCTTTCTTTCTTTCTTGGAAGATCAGCTCATACATTTTTTTTTGGGCTAGATGCTTTAACACTGAATGTAGTGTGTGAGAATGCCAGTTTGCAATCTGTGTTATTGGGTTTAATTTCTTGATTTAAAATTATTAAACCGAACAGTGACAACTGTGAATAATATAGGATATAATTAAAATTGCACTCTTTCAGTTTCAGTGTTAAAATGATTAGTCCTAGGCCTATTACTAGGTAATGTTATGTTGCATCCATGTTGTCTAACAGAGTGCTACAAAAGAGTGACAAAAGATGCTTTTGCTTTTACACCAGTCCTGAGTGGGGAAAAAAAGAGTCGGAAAAAAATAGCAAAATTGTATTTTGTACTAGTGGCCTGCTGTCATGCTGCTTGCATTATGCTGCCTGTATAACATGCTACACTATACTTGCAGTAGTCTACAATCCAAAATGTGCTTTTTGTTCAGTATATAATAATTATTCAAACTGTTTAAGCTGATGTTTAGATTTTATTGGCAGCAGGACAGTGGTGAACTGTGTTTGGGCTTATCACTGTATCTGTGAGACAGCATCAGAATTATAGGCTTGATATTTGGTTTAAACAGAATGGTGTTTTTACGTTTCTGATTTTGTCAGCTCATAGAGGTTAACATGGTTTTGGACTAGACACTGGTTCCATTAGGATAAAGCAATGCTGTGTTTTCAGTTCCAGTGCAAAACTTGTGGTGGTCAGAGCTAAATTGTTTTTTCCTGGGCCGTGTGTATCTATAGAACACACAATTGGTAAATCCCAGTGTCCACTGTCTGAACTTCACTGTGGCTTTGCTGACTATAGGCAGATGCATCTCTGTTGTGCAGCTGATGCTTTGCCTTTGAAAAAGGTCATACAGCATACCGCCTATAAGTAAATGGAGAGAATGGGAAAGCTTTGCCCATATCATACCTTGTGCACCTGTTCCTAAAATGCAAAGTGCAGCTAGAGAGAGTCTGATGAGCCGTAACGTGTTTAACTGCTGCAGCTATGGCTAACGCTAACTCAAGGTAGTGGATTTATGGTAGATTAGCAGAATGGGCTTCAGTAAGGTAGTACCTCAAAGCTTTCTGCATTTGCCTAGAACAAAATGTACTTAATCCACAGTGAAAATGAAATGTTCTATTTTAATTACTCTCACTTTCATCTGTTATTAAGTTCAGCTATGTCTTAGAGCCCTTACCAGCTCTTTACCCTTAAATGGTCTTAGTGATTATGCCACAAATGCCTATGGTTAGTTCCTTTGATGAGGAGTTTTGATGAGACCTGATGCTGTAGGACTGGATAATCGTTGATGGCCAGTTGCTATAATTATAAATGCTCATGTTATTCTTACTGTTAACTTGTAAACTTACAAAATGTACACACTTGTCAGCCCTGGTTTGTACAGTTAAATGTACAGTTGAATGTTACAGTTTTCTTCTCCTTGTTTTAGGGAAAGAAGTTCTTTGAAATATGCCTAGAATTTCCTTCCAACAGATCATGAATCTACAAAGGTGTTACGCAGAACTGAGAAGTACTGAAGTGGTGATGTCAGTTGAGAAGCTGCTTAGAGATAAAGTTTACCACAACAAATCCCACTCCGTGTTGCTATTTTTCCAAGTCAAACTGCGTTGGATCCAGATGTTACCGAAGTCTTGATGAGGTGAATTGTGACTAAATCACTGCAGGAGCCATTAGTAATGTCTGAATGGACAGTGATATGTCCGTCTGTAACATTAGCTTTGAAATGTACATTAACAAAAACATTGCTTAAAGCAAACAGGAATTATTCTGAGAATTTCGCCTTTTCTTTAAGCCAATTCATCTGTGGACTAAAGCTGTCAGACAAAGGCGCCAGCCCTAAATAAACAGAAAAGCCACAGCAAACTCTCCATAAAATGTATTCTAAGGCGGACTGCAGACATTTTGTCTCTAAAGACAAGGAATGCAACTTTGGCTTTGTGCTGCCTGCTTTACAAAAGAGCACAAAGAGACTGTTCATCATAAATCAGTAGAGAATATGGGTGTGTATAATTAGGGTCGGGTGATGATAAAATTCTGATCATGATATTTTCCAAAAACATCATGGTATTGCATTCAGTTTGCATTTTGTTGTCATCTTTTACAATGACACCAAAGGTAACCTTGTTCTGTACTGTAAATGTTAACCAGACAAAAACACATTTCCAGAAAGGAAATGTACAATTTATGTAATTGTTATGTATTTAATACTGTTCTTTCAAAACAATTTGAAGCACCCATTTAACTATCAAAGCCTAGATACCATTTGGAAATGCTCAAAATGGAATTAAAAAAACAAAAACTAACTGGTTGACATTAGGAACTTACCTATTTTGCTGGCATTTTATGAGGAATGTAATGCTCAAAAATACACTCCAAAAGAACGAAAAATAAAATCCAAGCAGTATCATAGTGTGTCAATATCATGGTATTCAATTATAGATACACCGATCAGGCATAACATTTATGACCACCTCCTTGTTTCTACGCTCATTGTTCATTTTATCAGCTCCACTCACTATATAGGTGCACTTTGTAGTTCTACAGTTACAGACTGTAGACCATCTTTTTCTCTGCATACTTTGTTAGCCCCCTTTTACCTTGTTCTTCAATGGTCAGGACCCCCATGGACCCTCACAGAGCAGGTACTACTTGGGTGGTGGATCATTCTCAGCACTGCACTAACACTGACGTGGTGGTGGTGTGTTAGTGTGTGTTGTGCTGGTACGAGTGGATCGGACACAGCAGTGCTGCTGGGGTTTTTAAACAGTGTGTCCACTCACTGTCCACTCTATTAGAAACTCTTACCTTGTCAGTCCACCTTGATGATGTAAAGTCAGAGACGGTAGCTCATCTGCTCTAGTCCTTCATCAGTGGTCACAGGATGCTGTTGGCTGGATATTTTTGGTTTTTGTTTAAAAACTCCAGCAGCACTGCAGTGTCTGATCCACTCAGACCAGCGCAATACACACTAACACATCACCACCACGTCAGTGTTACTGGAGTGCTCCCATATCACTCCCATTTCAAAAGAACTGCACTGGCTGCCTGTATCATTCAGGATAGTTTTTAAAGTTCTGCTACTAGTTTTTAAAACTCAAAATGACCTTAAAGCACCTGCTTACATCACAGAGTGTTTGTCTGTTTATGTTCCAGCACGTAATCTAAGATCTGCAGATAGTGGCCTTCTACAAATACCCTCTGTAAAATACAGAAAACGTGGAGAGGCCTCTTTTACTTATGCTTCTAAACTGTGGAACTCAGGTCCACCTTTCATTAGACAGTCAAGCTCAGTGCTTACGTGTAAGAAGCATCTAAAAATGTATCTCTTTAACTTAGCATTTATATAAAACTCTACGTCTCATGGTGTTTATCTTCTAATTTGATCTGTTTCATTTTCTTCTGATTCTAAATAAATACTTATGATTTCTTATATAACTATGTTTTATTACCTGTCTGTAAAGCACTTTGAGCTGCCACCGGCATGAAAAACGCTACATAAATAAAATTACTATTATTGTATTATATTATGTTGCTGGCATTGTTTTACATTCACAGTCAGGATTTCTGCTTTGTTTCTGTAAAAGGTCGATTGACAACATTGTTACACTGAGAACTACATATCAGTGGGTGAAGGACAAAACTGTCCTCGTATGTTCATCTCTGTTAAATTGTGTGTTTTGTGTTAGCATGATTGATTAGGCCTGTCACAATTACATAATCGCCTCATCACAGTTATTTGAGCCAACCTCAGTTCTTGTCCACAGTTGTCAGCTGGCTGTAGTATGTGAACTGGGTGCATTACAAGCTTTAGGCTTGTACTTTAATGGTACACACAATTAACAAAAAGGCAAAATGTTAATCACAATTTATATGGCAATGAATTGTCAGCTAAAATGTCCTGATTGTAACAGGCCTGTCATTGACTTGATGGCCTCTGCACTAACACCATGGTAACAGTACAAATTATTAATTAAATATAAACGTTTACTTTTGTGATTAGACGTACTACATTTGAGGTGTGATTCAGATGATGTCTAGAATGTTAAATGCAGTCTGTGAAAGCTGACAGAGGCTAGGAGAAACTGATATAACTAGCTTGTATCAAAGTTGTGTTTTACCATATCTGTGGTAAGTATTTCAATTTTATGCAAAAATAAAATAAGTAGTTAAACACCACAGCTACTGTGACTGAAATCGAGTACCGGCATGGCATTTTTCTGAATGGAGACAAACACATACCCTTTATGCTAAGAGTGAGCTGTGTTGTTATTTTGTTTTGTATTATGAAATAGCTCTACCTTTTACTTGTGCAGTATGAATAAAAAAAATATTCATTCAGTTCTCCTTAGTCTGTGCCTAGTTACAGCTCAGTACACATAAGCTGTAATAAGCCTGATATAGAAGTTAGATATCATCACACCGTAGCATTCCTTGAGGTTGTGAATCCATTTTGCAGTTTGCCCTCTCCCAGAAGTTAGTTAGGGCTTAGATTCTTTATGCAAATTTAAGTTAGTAAAGAAAGTGACTGTGACCTGTGGTTATGCGATTAAGCTAGAAATTACATTTGTGCGCCTATATCAAAATTGATAACGCAATTAACCTCATCAGTGCGTTTCAGTACATAGTCACAGTGCACTGTGTGAGACTGCACACTCTCCATTCAGTGCGCTTTAAAATGGAATGATTATAATTAGAAGTGCTTGATTTTGATATAGAGACCATACTACCAAGTGCAGCGCATTAATTATAACCTTTTGCCATGGACTAATTGTGGAGGGTGAAATTAAGATTTCAGTTAATGTATTTTTAATTGTTCAGCCATGCTGAAGTCACTCTACTGAAAAAATGTTGGAAATGTAGAAATGCTGGATTGCTGTTAGTGAAGCAGCCAACTGTTCAGATTCAAGGAATCGTGATTTAAAAAAGCTCAAAAAAGTTCAAGAAGCAAGTAGTGAAGACTTTTGTCCTTTATGTTTTTTAGACAGATATATTTGAGCCTCTTTTCAGTGCTATCAGTATCTGATTAATAACAGTGTCAGATTACACTTTGTGGTTACTTTTTCAAAGATACTGTTCCCAGGGTGGAAAAGCCAGTCTAGCATCAACTGTATCATCTTCTGTACTGATTTACATCATCTGCATCAAAACAGGTGCAAATGATAAGCAGATTACCAGAGAGCAGCTAAAAGGGATGGACTTTACATAATAATTGGAAAAAAAAGCAAGTCTAATTTGACTTTAACAAAAAGGGAAAGGGAAAATGTCAGGCCAAGATTTTAAGCCAGTCATTCCAGAGTAAGATGGATTATTTTTAAATGATGCTATGCTGTCTTTTTTTCCATAAGTGCTATTTAAGCTCCTTCTGCACTCTCTGCTTGTAGACCAAGCTGGACTTCTTTCCATCATAAAATAGCGAGCTATTTGACTGACATGCAACTGGCTGTTGTTTTTTACTTGGCCTGCAGGAGCTGACAATTCTCAAAACAGCGCTACAACAAAAACAGACTTGCATGCGACTAAGCCATATATCTGTTGGCATACCGAGGTTATGCACAAAGGTCTGGTTGTAGGGGCTTCACAGTGCATGTGTGATGTAAATTCATCACAAAGCCCCAGAAATGCACTTTCTGTCAACTGTCAACGGAATTAGTTGGGGTGTGGTCAAGCCCGAACACATCTTGTGCATGTGACATTTGCATTTAATTGCGTTTGCGGAAGTGTGCAGAAGTTTGATCGCTTCTGGAGACTTTTGAGCAGTTTTTAATTGATAACAGAGTGAAATTAGATCACATTATCCATATGGCTCACGCCATCTAGCAAATGTAAGTGACGATTATGTAGTTTGTGCGCACTGTTTTGGTGAAAGATGTTGTTAAATTAGGAATAAGGATGTTTGACCAGTACAGCTGGACAAGAGAAGAGCCACTGCCTGTTCTATTAAGCAAACAAGTGTCATTTGGAAAATAAGCTCTTCAGTTTCAAGCAGTGTCATATTTTAGACTCATGTCATTGAAAGCTCTCTGGTATAACTGAACTAAACTGTCGACATAAACACAAAATCAATGTTACGTTAGCCAGAGCAGAGCATCTGGCTGAACGATTTGCAATACAGTTTCGTGGTTAAAGGAGCAAATTGTAAGCTTCTGTAACTGAATGTAGATAGTTTTAGAGTGTTTTATAGTACACGCTGATGTAAAAGTAAGGAATCTATATTCAACATAATATAAAAATTTTATTTTTTTTTAAAAGTCATACAAAGCTATAAATTCCAGTAAAAATTGTAGTTTTACTCAACAGATTGTCTGCGTTTGTGTAAATAAAAAAAAATCCACAGTAATTGTAAAAACATTTTCTAACAAATATTCTGATGTTTAGCTGAGTAAAACGGCTAAACAATAAAAATAAACTTAATTAAATAATAACAAGCTAAGTGGAATATCTCAAAGACTCCTGGAAAAAGATAAACTAGGAGACCTTTAAAGAAACAATAAAAATGCAAAAAAGTCCATTAGGATTTGTTTCTCCCTATAATAGATCAGTATGAAAATGTAAAATATGCATTAGTATCTGCAGGTGTTAGCCAGTGTAACGGTTGATGTTACTACATGTTAATACATTTTCATGTGGATTTTTAATCCTGCTTTGAGCAAGTCATTTCAAATTTGCAGTAGTCAAGCATATCATTATATAGCAGCATTTAATGTAGAAACATTCATTTTGTAAGTACGCATCTGTAACGTTACACTACATAGTTCAGTATTTCACGTTAAATGTAGGAGATCATATAGCTATAGTCTAACCTAGAGCAAAGACAAAAACACAAACACTGTTCTGGCAAGAAGTAACCAAACCACTGTGTAGGCCAGCTAGCTGCGCTGTATTCAAACATACTAAATGCAATTTATATATGAATCGTGATATTGCTGAGAAAAATATGACAACAAATAACACATAATAAAAATAAACAAAGTACTCATTTTTCTGCAATGATGATTGGAACTTAGCGTGCCAAGAGTGGGCTTTTCTGTGTTTGTCAATATGACTGTTGCCATGGCAGCAAAAGACTTGAGAGTGCATTTACAGGGCTTGGCGATGCATCTACGTCACACGTGCACGGTGGAGCCCCTGCTGCAACCAGGCCTTTCTCAAGTTATGAGGATATTACACTACTGAAAGCTTCAAAGAAAACTAGAGATGCACCAATAAGGGAACCATGGGGCAATGCTGCCATCTGATATTTTTCATATCGATATCTACCAATGATCGTACAATACACTGTAGCAATAGGGACTAACTACACCTGGATTAGCTTTACACATGAATATAAACTTTATTCCTGTAGGGTTATAAATGTAATGTAAAATCCAGATGATATCCAAACATCTGTTTAATGCTGATAATTTTTAAAGTAATTATCTGCAGATAACAATATGATTGAGAAAATGTGGTGCATGGAAGTGCATGCGGATAGGCAATCAGAACAGCTCTGATTAAATCCTGACAAATAGCCAGCTAAACATGCATAAATATCAGATGCCTCTGATACCTCTGTGGGCGGTGCGTCAGAGGCTGAGACTAATATACCATGAGTGCTTGTGATAAGAATCAGAGGCTAGGGTAGGGGGTTCTGAAGGATAAGGCTGGTTAATGGGTTAATGAGTTCACCACCCTGTTTATTTACCTGCAGCTATCTACCTTGTACTTCTAGCATGCTATTGTGTAGGCCCACAGTTACCACGTCTGAAAGTTCAAAAGCAATATTTGGTTTGGATTTGTGTCTCAAAAATTATTTTATGTTAAGTCAAGTAATATTTCAAAGATCATTTATCGTCAGTGTTCTTATGACAAATTTTTGTTTGCACAAATTTGCTGTTGAGCTTCATCCTTTCAAGTTCCTACGTTTGTGTAATCATCATAAAGTTTGAGAAATGGCTCTTTAAAAGAGAGCTTTGATTTGTGGTGTGAGAGAGTGCCATGGGAACAGCCTTGCAGAAGTGTTTGTAGAGCACTGACAAGGCTGGTGTTAGGGTTAGGACCGGTGTGTGCTCTAACTGATGGGGATGTCAATTCTATCTATGTGTTATGCAGGAGGGAGACTTCCTGGTGCGGACCCACCATGTTGAATACTGTGATGGGGGAATTCTGGATCCTGATGATGTGCTCTCTGACCTGGTGGAAGATAAAGACAAGGTAAGGCAAATGGAAACTGATGAATGGTATTATTGAGGCTTGGGCCCAGTGTTTGATCATGGCCTGTGACTAATACAGGACTTACTCAACAGTGTAATGGTGAGCCCTAATGATGTTTTATATATTTGAGTATCATCCATACACCAAAAACAAGGGTTTATTGCAAGGGGTCTTTTAATAAAGGCAACACTTAAACATAGAACTTACTAAACTATAGACAACTCAGATGGTGCTTTGAATGGTTAAATGATTTATTATTATTTATGATGGTAACCTATTTAAAGATTGATTTCTTTTTTTCAGAAATCAATGCACATGCATTCAAACTTTTTGCCTAAATTAAGTTTTTTGGCAAAATGTGCCATTTTGAATGCTATATATGCTATCCATGTCAATTGTATCGAGCAGTGCAGTTGGTTCCATGTTCACGCATATTAATTTCCTTTCTTCTAGCTTTCTAATGGTTAATATGTGTAAATTATCACTGATGGCAACAAAGGCAATCAGCTCCCACTTTTTTGTTTGAAATTGATTATTTTTCTTTGACTGATGTGACTGCTACCTTGACCGCAAGCTTAATGACTGTTTACAAATTACATCTGAAATAGCGATATTTAGGGTCCAAGCATGAAAAAAAAAATATTGGCAAAGTGACCTCTACTGATAAAAGATGTAGGGTCTCAAAAGAGGATTTCTGCCAGAATTTTTGTGGTAAAATCAATTAAAAGTTCCTTGGAACAATCCTGCAGGAGGCCTGGTTTCTTTACAGCTTTTTTTTTTATTTATTATTTTTTTAACTGCTTGTGAGTTTTCATATCTGGACAAATCAGGACACAATTATTAATTTGCAACAAAAAAAGGGTTTAAAATGTAACAATGATATTTTTTACTTCAACTCATTGTTCATCCTGTACTTTGCTCATTTTAACAGACATTGACTTGATATGAATGTTTCAGTGCATAACATCTGTAAGAATTGACTTGCTGTGAAAAGATATTCCAGGAGCTAAATGTTAAACTATATATAAGAATGAAAAATACTGCTTCTGAAAAAAATACTGCTTATTTTCAAAACTTTTTTTGAGTTCTGAAATAATAGATTGAGATGCGCAATGATTATGCATACATAAATGGAATGGAACAAATATATACCCACCAATTTCATGGCTGTTATTGAGTATTATTATTATTATTATTATTATTATTATAATTATTATTATTATTATATCATATATAATCATTGATAAATTGATAACCGGTCCGAGTCTCATTTGTCATAAGTCATAGAACCTTTTTCTTCTGTATGATATTGCCTGTGGCAGGGGTTTAATGAAATGGAAGAATGGCAGATTCTTCCAAGCAGCATCAACCAGCAGCATTGGAGTTAAGAGACTCTGCATTGGCATTTTCTTCCAAGCACATTGAGATGCGCAACAATATGTGGCTGGCACCTCAGAAAGACATTATGGCTTCATAGCATCGGAAGGTGAGGTGCTCAGGTGTGATAGTGGAGAAATGTACCGCATTGGGAATTGGCTATGACTACACTGGGAGAAAAATGTTAGTAAAAAATTGCTCCACGACATTTGAGACAGTCCATCTGTAAAGTCGTTTATGGAAATATAGCATACCTTTTGCTAGGGAATTCAGTTTCATATGGAAATTTGGACCTTTCCAAAGGCTGATGCAGGCCCCAGTGTTTTTTATTTATTTATTTTTTAATAAAAAAAAGCCCTGGCCATCTGAGCCACCATTCCTTAGTGATCTCTACAGTGAGCCTCCTGACTATTATGTTTGTCCTTTCTCTCTATCTGCTGTTATTGTATACTGAACCGTGTGGTCAGTCCTAACTCGATAACGCAAAAGGGCATTTTCCTCCTAATTGAATTCCCTTAGACTTCAGATGGCCGATCAGATGCAAAGCTTTTGATTTCCTCACACTAATTAATAGACGTGAAGGAAACTGTGTGTGTCTGTGTTTACGTCTCTGGGTGGAAGCATTGCTGGGATATTGCCTCATAAGCACAAAGTGTGTGTGTGTGTGTCT
The DNA here is from genome assembly GCF_904425465.1 of Colossoma macropomum. Lineage (NCBI taxonomy): Eukaryota > Metazoa > Chordata > Actinopteri > Characiformes > Serrasalmidae > Colossoma > Colossoma macropomum. The sequence continues at coordinate 31,623,830 of NW_023494784.1, read as the reverse complement.
GTATTCCACAGAATTTGGCCTCAGGGAACGGAGCCCCTCACTGAGCAATAACCTACATATTAAAGAGGAGAAATTTCATAATTTAAAGATTATGGTTACAGCTATTAAGGCATGCATGCCTTTTTTATTGAACATTCATTCATATGAATAATATGTCTTTGTTACTTATAATCTGGGCAAGTACATGAATGCACACATACTGTGTATCTGTGTGTGTGTGAATGTATATGTATATGTGTATGTACACACACACACACGTACAGGCTATTGTGCTTCGATTCTGTGTGAACAGGAATTAGCTCATAAATCCAGGGTGGGAAGTGGAATGCGCCTTCTCTGTGGCGATGTTGCTATGGTGACAACTTTCCCAAATGTCACAGCCAACATTAGCGTTTCCTGTTGATTCAAGAATTCATCACTCCCTACTTTTGTAAATGTGCTTTTTTTATGAAGGATATCTTCTGAATAATTGCTTTGTACTTTGGCAGTATTCTAAAATACAGACTTTTTTTCACACCACTTGTTTGTTTGATCAGGATTGCAGTCTACATCTCTACACGCTCAAATAATGCTAGGAGCTGCAAGTCACGCTGGAAACACCTCTGATTGGTGTGAAAACATTACTATAGAAACAAGCCATGTTGAGACCTGTGGAACATGCTAAAGTCTAGTTATTTACTGAATGATTAGAGCAACAGCCCAGTGAGTCAGAGACTCTCTTCACTGCAGAAAAAGAATGCATTGGCAAGTGCACTTTTAATCTCATTATGTGATTATTGTAAAAATATTTTACAATAGTATGGATGCCAGTAATTTTCATCAAAAAATTACCAGTTGCATTTATTGGTCAAATCTAAGTGTTGGTCTGATGTTGATAAATTTTCTATGAACAATTATGTGCTGATACTGATTTCAATATAATTTGTTTTATCATTCATCAATTTTATTATTGGTCTACATGGACAATCAAACTCACATCTGATAGTAGTGTGTTAATTTGAGTATAATAGTTTTAAAAACCTGAAAAAATATTTGACTTGCAGTTAACTAACCAAGATGATCAGTATCTATAATATCAAGAGCATGTAATTAAAAGTATAAAAAAAATCAGTAATACTAATAATTTGTGCACATGACAGTCCAGCACAAAAGTAAATGTACTTACTTTATATGCACATTGGTACAAACAAATGCTGCAACTACTCCATTTTCCATTTAAAGACATCACACTCTGCTTTGTTTCATCCTGCTGACACCACCAAAACACAGAAACTGCAATCTTAGTAATACAGCTTTTAAGTATGATGATTTTTTTTAGGAAAATAATCACATTCCTCAATCACATCATTCTCGAGGCGTGGGATCACTGTTTCTGTCATCTAAAACATGAGTCTCGTCCTGGTAATGACACCACCACCTCCTCTTCAACACAGCATCGTTAACATACCTCCCAGAGAAAAGACCTGAGGGCAAACTCAATACTGCAGACTCACACATTAACAAAACATCTGGTGTCAGCAATGGTCATGCATATCTGGACCTTGCATATCTTTTATATGCTCCTTTATAGACACACACACTCACACACGCTATATATAATTCTTTCATTTTCATGAATATAAGACTTATTTTTCTCATATGTTTTTCAGTTCTAAGATATTTTGACAGACTACACATGAACAGAAGTTAGAGATGTGCCTGATTGCCGACTTGATGCTTAACTGATCAAAGCATTCAAGTGGAGTTGATTGAAGGTGCCACTTAAGCATGGAGCAGTGATTGAAACGCACTACTGCACACAATAGTTGTGTCCATGAAGGCAGCATACATGAAATCAGTAGCAATAGCAACTTTTAGAATTGTAAGTGGTTAAATATTTTGATTCAGTATGGGAAAGATGTGCTGTTTTTAGTCAGTTTCTTAGGCTGCACGAAAAAGGTGTATTAAGGTGTATTTAAATTCAATAGATTCATTGCTTAGAGTAATTCAGTTCAAGAATGCAGTTGATTCAGATCAAACACTTTCTGTATACGTTCTGTGTGCGCATTCAGTGCATTTGTATAAGGTTCTCTGTGGGTTACTGTTGTATAGTTGTAGGGTGGAACTCAGCTTGAGGTTAATTTCTGTTTTGTTGGTTTTACTATTGAGATTTTTCCAACTGGTTTGCAATTATTTTATTTATTTTATCTTATTCATTTTATATTTTATAAAACAATTTCAGCTGCACTTTTTTATATATCTGTATTTACTGTTCATACTGATCTCTGAGCTTTTATGACCTGCTTACTTATTGGTATGTTAAAGTATTGTGAGAATTGTGATCTCAGTTCAAAGACAAAATATTGTGTTCCCATTTAATCGAGAATTGTGCCTGCATTATTGTGATTAGGGATGCATCGATACCAACTCTGGTATCGGGTATTGGGCTGATACCATACTCATTTACTGTTACTCGTACTTATAAAAACTCATCTATACCAACATTCTGATACCCGCTGTGACGTAAGCCAAGTGTACATGGCCGTTTCAACACAGTGAAGGAGGCTCTGCTCAGACAGAGAATTGTTACTCACTCTTTGACAGTCAGACAAAAAGTTGCTGGTCACTTTAAACATATCGCCTTGCTGTATTCCCACCAGACCTACACTGTGTGATTTTAGCCTATTTTAAACACACAATCACATTTGCTTCCCAAGTACGGGTGGTGACACCTAGGCCAGCTAACTGAGGCAATAAAGAGTTGACATTACCATATATGCCAACTTTACTCTTTTTGACTGATAGAATAGCAGGGTATAAACTTTAATATGGTGAATTGTTTTGTAAAATAGGCTGTAGAGAGACCGTTTTGTCCTAACGTGTACATCACCATCTAGTTTTAGCCTCAGTGCATAGTGTTATCAGCGCTACTCAGTTTCTCTTGTTCTGTACTTGGTGCACAGCATGTTGTTTTGAATAAAACAGCTTAATTTGAAACTGTGTGTAGACAGAGCTGTCTGTAGAGGCTGCTTTTCACGTATAAATCTTAGGTTTTGTCTGTACACGATGGTCTGTTCAAACATGCAATATGAGTCACTAAAGAACAAGATTTTAAAAATCACACCATAAACATCTGGCTTTAGAGGACATTCAACTACAGCTCAACCAGCCAAACAAAATACTCCCAACAAGACGTAAAATTTGAAACGTGAGCTCCTCTGATTCATTAGCCTTAGATGTGATCCGTGCTTTCTCTGTGCTACAGAGACTGCTGTTGAAACTATGCCTTTACTTGCAGTGGTACAGAAGTGCCTTTCTGTCCGCTCTTCTCCACTGCTGTACTACTTGATTAAAGATAACTAATGTAGCTAATGTAACTGCACTTTTTTTTTTAAATCAGCTACATTTTAATAATTTAATGTTAAGGTACATTACACTCATGTACACTAACAACTACTTAAAGCTAAGTAGGTTACTCAGTATGGTATTGGACTCTGTATTGGCAGGTACTAAAAATAGGCACTTGTACTCGGCCTGAAAAAACTGAAATCAGTACTTAAAGAACAACGACCAATGAAATTAGTTTCTGAACTGAATTCCACCAGTGTTTTACATTTTTTTTCTATATAATTTAATGGTTAAGATGGAAAGTCATTCAGGGCAGTTTAATGTGAAACTTAGTGACTTGGAATTGTTCACAGTGGTGGTGAAGGGAACCAGATGCCTGAAGAGTTTAATGCCTCTAAAATCTACTTCACAGAAAGTTATTACTTGAAATTGTTAGGAATGTACGCGTGAGACATAGTTTTGCAATAATATTTTATCGTAAAACATTATTTTTAATATGCAGGGATTTGTGAGGGAAAATGGTCCTCAAAGAAAGCTTTTTTTTTCAGATTTACCAGTGTTTAACCGTTATAGACATTGCACATAAAGACACTTGTAGGTTCAGTGGTCATTTTGGATAGTAAATAAAATAGCTTAAGTGCCTTGCAGACACCAAAAAACTGGTTTCTGTCACTGTCACTGTAAAGAAATTAGTTGGCAGGTTTCTCTGTGATGAACCATTTATACCCAGAGTACTGGGTACATGCCTGTCAGCCATTCTGCAGTTCTGCTTACAATACTAGACCAGTGCAACACGTCAATGGCACATCAGCCAACTCAGGAAAAAGTTGTTTACTGAGCAGCACAGCGAAGCTTTAATCAGCCATTGGAGCTGCTGAACTCGTCTCACTGGCTGATCTGATGACCCAAACCACACACTTCTGTACTTCACCTACTACACTAATAAGTGCGCTTCTCATGGTATATGTGCTATTTTTTGTATACTATTTAGTGTGCTAGTATGCTGAAAATAAAAACACAGCAGGAAATCTCAGCCAACTCAAATCAGGTCAATGCACTCCAATACACTGGTTAATATGCTTTACAAATAAGATTTAAAAAGTGTTTAAAAGAAACGTGTTTTCCTGCCTTTGCTGGATCAGTTATGGCTTGTTATCTCTGCCACAGCACTGCTGAATGAACTTGGCAGCATGATTGTGATGTCATCGGAATACTATTAGTTGTGTTCTGACCATTTTGCCCACCCCTTATGAAGAGGCATAGCTTGTGCTTCTGCCCTTGTGATTGGTTTTCTTTCTTATTAAGTATATTTTCAGTGCTTTAAGGAAAAGTCAATGGAAAAAAGTGGTCTGTTCTTTTTAAGTTTTTTCTTGAACACCCCCCCTCCCCACACACACACACACAAACACACAAACACACACACACACACACACACACACACACACTGATTGTGCTAATTACATGCCCACAGCTCTTAATCGTATTCATATGGAGGCATAAAGTGGTACATAAGAAAACACTTTCTCAGCAGTAACTGAACTGAAAATGAAATTTGAATATGCATCTGAGTCTGTGCTGCAAAGCTGAGCACAGCGCTGTATTGCTATCCTGCTGGACTAAGGCAGCTTCTCACATTTAGGCACAGCTCAGTCTGATCCAGTTAGATGTGTGCAAGTGAACGTGCCTCTACTCTCTACTGCCCTCTAGAGCTGAGCTGTGTTACAAATGCCAACTTTCATCATGCTTGACCATTTCTTACCCGAAAACTGTACAGAGTAGAAGAAAGGAGGAAAAAAACTTCTTTATAGATTTTTCCCAACACTTTTTTTTCCCTATTCAGTATTTACAATTTTTCATTTCTCCTGATCTTTCAGTAAGAGCCCCAAAGCTGTGTATTAAAGGTTACCGTGTAATGGAGGGGAAGGGAAAATGGAGTAATGTGTTTGAATAATATTGATGTGTGTGCAGAAGGTTAATTAAAACCTCCAGTCATTCATCATGGGAGGAGGGCAGGCAGGCGGACCGGCCGGACCTTGAATCAATCACCCAGTCTCGGCTCACTGTACTGCTAATACACAGCCTCTGCCCTCACCCACACTTACTCACTCAATCTCTCTCTCTCACTCTCACTCTCACTCTCTTTATGTCTCTGTATCTCTCTGCCGCAGCAAAATTGCCTGGCCCCATATATCCTTTGTCGTCTTTTTCAGTATGCTGCCCAGTCTTGGACATCTAGTCCAGGCAATTGAACTTGCGTAACTTAAGTTTAAGGCAGTGTATCAGTTTGTCACACTTTCACCCTTTGGCCTGAAATGCTGTACATGACTTGATTTGCCTCTTGCTGTGAGAGATGTATTGTGTGTTTATCTTTCTTGACAGTTTGCGTCTCACTTTGTCTCGTTGGGTTACAGTGTCTCAGCTGTTGGCCTTGACTGTCTCTCCCTGGCTTTGAACTGGGTGTGTCCAAACCAGTGAGGAAAGAGAGAGGCTCTGTCTTCTCACTGTGTGTGGTTCTGTGACAGAGACATGTTTATTTTGGTGGATGCTTTGTTGTCTGACTTTATCCCAGTGACTTGCTTATTTGAAACGTGCTTTAACTTTGCATTTTGCAGTTGATGGGTTGTATCAGTGTTTCCTTTAGATTTCAGTGGGGTGGAGAACTCCAGAACAGCATCTTGGAGGCATGGGGAGTCATTTTTGCCTGTTGACATTATGGCTATTTATACTTAAACTGATATTGAAATTCTCTGAGTTGTTGACAGTCAAGTAATTACATTCTGTATGCTACGCATGCAGTAACCTATTTAATATAAAGAGAATAATACATAACCTTGATAATAAGCAAAAGACAGCTATGGCCAATCTATGGGAAAACCACTGTTAATTCTGTGTACTGGTAGAAGGTAAGCATCATTTGCTGTTTTGTACCATACTGCCAGGTAAGCTTGAACAATAATGTAAAATTAGCCTATTATCCTCTGTAAACAGTATCATCGTAATCCAGATTTGGTACCACATGCCGTGTTGCAGAGCCTTATTCTATAGCTTGCGTTGTTTGGGATGAAATTATAATTACCAACTGGGCTAGCTTCTGATACTTTATTTCATTTATAATAGTATCTGTATTCTGCACAGATGGCATGTAATGATAGACGTATCTCAAAGTGAAGGCTGCAGACAAGGAGAATAGGAGAGACTTTGCAAGCACTGCTATATGAAAGCTCCTCTTAAGTTCAAGATGGTCTAAGCAGCGTGTACCTTACTGACGTAAACAGTGTGACACATTTAATTTTGACATTTAAAAATGTTTAATAAAAACGTACACCTTATATTTCACTAGGAACTCTGAGATCACTGCATCTCACAACTCTACCATTTCTTTAAATGGTTTTGAGCTACGTGTGAAGGTGTTGAAAGTCACGCCAGCTGTGCCTTAGATTCCTCAGAAAAGAGTAAGGCGTTTTTTGGCTGCATTCAAAGGATGGATCCTTAGCATTGAGACACAGCTACTATTAACATCCTGAGGGTCTCTGTGTTTGTTTGGTTGTAAAATAAAACATTGCCAAATTGATGCATTGGCATCTTCTTCTGGACAAGCTTGTCCATTTCACTTTCTACTGGAGAGTAGATCTCATGTACCACAGTTTCTGTGTTTTATTTGCATGTACCCCACCATTCTTAGTCAAACTGAGAATTTACATTATAATAAGTGCTGCTGCAAGTATGTATGTTTGTTATTAATCACAACCCCAAATCAGAAAAGGTTGGGATGGTATGAAAGAAGAAAAAAAGAAAGCAGTGATTTCTAAAATTTACATTTAGGGCTAGTAATGAGGTAAACTAATTAAATAATGATGTGATTTGAAACAGGTGATGTGAACAGGTGTCAACATATAATTTGATGCAGAAGCATCATCCAGGAAAGGCCTAGTCCCTTAAAAGCAAATATGGGCTGAGGATCTGCTTTTGCTAACAAATACTTGAGAAAATTATTGAAATGTTTAAAAACAATGTTCCTGAAAGAAAGCTAGGAAGGGATTGGGATATTTCACCCTCTAAGGTACATAAAATTATTAAAAGTTTCAAGGAATCCGGAGGAATTTCATTGCGTAAAGGGCAAAGGCGCAAGCCTAAACTGAATAACTGTGCCCTCTGATCCCTCAGACGGCACTACATCAAGAACCACTTTGGCTCAGGATTACTTTGGCAAACCTTTGTCAAGCCCTGCAACATGTAGTTATGTCCATGAATTTCAGTTGTGATTTTACTGTGCGAAAAGGAAACCTTATGTTAACCGTGTCCAGAAGTGCTGTTGACTTCTCTGGGCTCTGAGGCATCTCGGATAGACAGTGGAAACGTGTATTTTGGTCAAACAAATCAGTATTTCAGGTCTTTTTTGGAAGAAGTGTACACCTTGTGCTCCAGACCAAAGAACCATCCAGGCTGTTGCCAGCAACAAGTCCGAAAAGCAGCGTGTCATAGTGTGGGGTTGTGTCAGTGCCTTTAGCAAACTAACTTACACCTAACTTATTTGATAGCACCATTCATGCTGAAAAGTACAAAGAGAGTTTGGAGCAAAATATGCTGCCTTTAAGATAACATCTTTTCCAAGGACTCCCATGCATATTTCAACAAAACAAAGCAAAACCACATTCTGCACACCTTACAGAGACATGGCTGCAGGGTGCAGGTGCTGGACTGGCCTGCCTGCGGTCCTGACCTGTCCCTGTCCCCAGTAAAGAATGTGTGGTGCATGTTAAAATGCAAAATTCAACAGTGAAGACCCTGTGCTGTTACACATCTTAAAACTTGTTTGCAGAAAAAATGGGACAAAACTACACCTGAAATTCATCACTTGGTGTCTTAAGTCCCTAAATGTCTTTTGAGTGTTGTGAAAGGAATGGCAACATTACAAAATGGTTAATCCTTGACGGTTGACTGAAAACAATATAAATAATGAGGTAAAAGATCAAATAATGTGCCTTTGTATTTTCTTCAATGTGATACAGGTCAAATCATTTTCAATTCACTGTTTTCAGTTTTAATTTTACATAAATGTTGATGTTCTTTTTGAATAGCCCATAATTAAATGCTGTCTTTACTACTGTTTACATTTTAGAACTGACCATCGATTACAGTGATTGGATGGTTCAGTCACTGAATGGTTAAGCAATTTAAAGACACGTGGCATATGTGAGAGAAGAAAAGAATGGTAATTTACATAATGTTGCTTTTTACTTCAGTTATCACGATATTCAATGAGTCTGATTATTGGCCAAAGATTACCAGCAAGTTACTGCTGGTACACTTGAATTCCCCATTTTTGCCATTTTGTGATGTAGAGATCCACAAACAACAGGTTAAGAGCTTTACTCAACATATGAAGCAGTTATTTCAGACTCATGTATACCCACAGTGCAGGGTACAACCATTCTGTATTTCTGCCTCCAGTACATCAAAGTGGTGTTTTTGTGATGAGGCTTTGCATATAGCATGTTACAAACAAACTCTAACATTGTAATGTTTGCAATTATCCTTATAATGTTCAGCAAAATGACAAGTAAAATGAAATAGAGAGAATGAGAACATTCTGAAGTCTTGTCTGTGTTTGTTCCATTGGTGTATTCTGACCTTCAGAGCTCTTCACCTGTCGCTCACTGCTTCTAAACTCTCTATTGATTGATTTACAAGAAAACAGTGTCATTTTGTCACCTGAACTTGTCCTGTCATTTGCTTGTGGTTCCCACTGCAATTATTTCATGAACATGCACATGAGTTTGACCTAACTGATCACATTTAAAATATGAGATAAGCAGCAATAAAATTATTTAATAATTTTATACTCAAAAGTCTCTAATTTTACTTTTGTTATGTCTCCATTAAAGATGCTTTCAGAATATTCTTCAGTTAAAAGAAAGAGTTATCTCCTATCAGTTATAGTGCTCTCTGAATTTGAAGCTATTTACTTGGCCCCCTGAAGAGGAATCGTGGTCAGTTTGGGACCGCGCCTAAAAAAAAAAAGAAAATCCTAGAAACACCACCAGAAACGAAATCCTATTGTAAACCTCCACTGCCCCTAATAGTTTTATGTTTTCCCTGCTGTACCACACCTGATTGAGCTCCTAGTGGCCTTAGGTGATTAGTTAGTGAGTCGAATCAGGTGTGTTAGAGCGGGGAGAACTCTAAACTGTGCAGGGCTGGCTGTGACCGGGAGCCGCTGATTTAATGCATTTGTTTTTCTTGGCCCTGCTGCAGCTTTACTGCCTATGGATCTGTGCTTTCACATTTATGGGTGTGTGGAAGATTTGCACTTTGTCACAGTTTGGCTTCTGCGTTAGGCTTGAGGTAAACTTAGGTTTATAAGTCTTTGGGTCATCAACAGGATAAGTTTTGGAGTGCACAAACTAGGGGTGGACAATTTGACAATATTTAATTGTAGCTCTGATAATTTACTAAACAGTATGCTTTTATGAACATATTAGGAATTCATCAGTACGCAGTGCACTGAACAACTGCTTCGTTACAAAGAGTATAGTTGGTCTTCTTTAGTTAGATGTCATGCAGTGAAATATGAGAAACAAAAAACCGAGCAGAATACATTTTATTTAATGTGGCACTACCAGTTAGACAGAGCACGGTACCACTTTTTCTTTTCTGATACAGATATTGAATCCTTAAGCAACAGCCAATACCTGTTTAGTTTTAAACTGTTAAGCTTTAAAATGAGCTTTTTTTCTGCTCCAATATCCAGCATTTTCTGCTGATATTGGCTTTATACCCATCAGTACAAACATCCCATCTGTACTACAAATGCTTTTTGCCTGTTCAAACTCATCAAACCTCAGAAAAAAACAAAATATCATCTGTATTGTGTATGGTGGAAATGTTTTCTTGCTATTATATTTTTCACACGTACAATCTCGTGGTCTTTTAGCCAAACTTACTGTTTTGAATGATGAACATGCCATTCAAGTGAATTGTGTAGATTTGGTAAGTGGGTAACACGGCACAGTAGCAGCTCACAATTATTTAGCCTACCCACAGTATTTAATATTATGGGCCAATCGGAACTAAGACAATTCGTAAGTCTTTTCATTTTCCCATATTAGAATTTCTTTCTTTAGTAGCTTTTAAACGGAGGGTGAGAGAGGTTTATATCTCATTGTTAGCAACAAAGGCAATCAGCTACCGCTTTGTTTTTTTCTGAAAATGATGTAAAACATATTTCTGTGGACGGTAACTGCAATGATAACCACAGTCTACTAATTACAACGCAAGTGCTGATCATTGGGGCCCAAGCACAATGTGTCTTATGCTTAAGGAACCAGTGTAACGCAAATCAAAGGCCAGTCCGAACTGAGAAAGCATTACCAAAACGTGAAAAGCGAGCCACATTTCTTAAGTGGTTTCATTTTCCCATATTAGACTTTCTTTCTTCAGTGTCTTTTAAATGGAGTATGAGAGGTTAATATGTCTAAATTGTCATTGTTAGCAACCAAGGCAATCAGCTACTGCTTCGTTTTCTTCTGAAAATTATATAGAATATTTCTGTGGACTGTAACCACAAGGAGAGCTTAGCCACCATCTGCTAATTACATCGCAAGTGCTGATCACCAGGGCCCAAGCACATGTCTTATGCTTATGGAACCAGTTTAGCACAGATGAAATGCCAAGTTTTTAGCAACGATTTTTAACAAATAAGTCAAAATACTTAGTAAACAGTACAGTGACTTTTTAAACTTGTATTTGTGTAGTTGAACTCGGTTGACTAAATAACTCTACAGCAATTAACCTTGTATTTTTTATTGTTAGAGTGCACTAGAATGCACCAGAATTGTCATGATAAATGAACAAAGTTTCTCCTAGGAGCGATGTCGTCGGACTCTGCTAAAGGAGAATAGTTTCTGAACTTGTCACCTTTTTCACTGCCCTGTTGCCCGCCGCTAGCAGAAGCACTTCAAATGAGTCCAATATTTATTTTAAACTGACCACTTCCTTTAGAAATTGGTCTGTGTCAGATATGCAGCAGTTATGTCCAAGAGTGCTCCCTAAAATATATTCCTGCAGCCACTGCTCAGTTTTTTTGTTACATGGTATGTGGAATGCTCTTTTTGTTTGCTAGCAAAAAGCTTGCTAGCTTTACCTTGGCTGTAGTTAATTTCATAGCAAAATTGTCCTTTGCCGCTAAAGTATAGACAGCTAGTGCATGCTCCTTTTAAATGCCTGCTTAGCGTATTAAACGTTTGTTTTGGATGCTGTTCTGAGAGTTTATCTTAGTACAGTATGTTCAGAACAAAGGATTTTCTGAGAGTTAGCGCGGCTTCGTTTGCATACATTTGGCCGTGGGTAAAACCGCTGAGTTTGTGTGTGTAGTGTTGATGATAGAATGTGGAGAAAAGGCTCAGACATTTGGAGGGATTAGAATGTCTTCTGGTACTTCATCTGGAGTGCTCACTAGAAATTAAACACTCAATACTACTACAAATCAGCTCTCTCTAGGACTGCAAAGAGTGAGCGAGTGAGTCAGAATATGTGAGCGAGAGAGCCAGAGACGAGAGCGTGATTTAGTCAGGATAACTACTCTATCCCACTGTTTTAGCGCCTTCAACAGCAGCTTTTGTGTCTTGGATTTATTCTTTGAAACTGATTACAATGAGGCCTCTTTAAAATCGCACTTAATGCTTATTAAATAGGTTAATCAAGATTAATTAACTGTCATTCTTGGCTCTCAGCGGTGCGGCTGCTCCACTCTCTCTTGGCGGCGTTGGGGTCGAGTAGCTTGTGCTCTGTAGATGCTGCAGTAGTGAATGCAGTTTGATTTGATTACTGAGCTCATCCAATTGCCATTAACCCCCAGCAGGCCCACCGGCCTATTGGCTGAGACGGTGCGCGAGCTGATGAATATTCAGCAAGAGCTGATGGATGAGCATAATGGGTCACAAGAAGGCAGGTTTGATGGCCCCTCAGACTCAGCTCAGCAGGGGCCTGACTCGCCACACCGCTGGATGAGAGAGGCCATCTTGTCCAGTCAATTAGCGCTGAACTCCTTCTCCGAGCAAGCGGGCTGCCAGCAGCCATTCCGGCGGGGGTGCACCCCGGTTGTAAATCGAAAGATTCCTAAAAAGCAATCAGCTGTGACCGTCCTTAACCATCTTGGTAAGGCGGCAAAGAAATTGCTGTTAAAGGAATCATGACCCAAGTGCTGCGGTGTGTGTGTATGTGTGCGTGTGGTCCCTCGGTTTTAATTTATGGCCTCTTGGAGATGTTCCGGATGGATATTGACTGGCCTCCTCTGCTGCGCCGTGTTGTTGTTGTTATTGTTCTGTGGCTTTAATTTATCATCAGCTGAAGCGAAACTGACGCGAGCGATTTCAGAAAGGGTGGCGATGACGAGCGAGGGTTTACTCTGGGTTTGAACTCTGATAATGGAGCTGGTATGGTGCGGTCACGGTCCAGTGGCCGGAGGAATGAACAAGGGTTCTCTCTCTCTCTCTCTCTCTGTCTCTGTCTCTGTCTCTGTCTCTGTCTCTCTCTCTCTCTCACACAGGTGGATGGAAGTGCGGGGCTAGAATGAGCAATTTGATGCGTGGGGCCATGGATATGGTTTTAGGATATCAGACAGGGCAAGACAGGTTTGATATGCTCAAGCGAGCAGTGGCTTATTTTGCAGGTTGCTGGCAGAAAGTGGTTCGAACTTTGCTCAATTGATGCAGGGTGTCAGGGGAAAAAAAACAAATCACTTTCTCAGGACTGGAATAATTTATTACAGGCTACCTTCTGTCTTTCTCCACTGTCCTGGGTTTAAGAGTCCATAGCATTACCACAAAGTTACAACAGCTCAGTCCTTCTTGTCTGTCTGTAGCTAGTTAGAGCCTTCTTTTTTGGTAGGATCCAGACTTGTCTGCTGTTCATGTAACATATCAAACATAATCCGACCTTTCTAAACAAAAATGCCTATAAATGGGTGTGTCTATTAGCCAGTTTCTTACTGTAAGAGAAGCCAGGAGGAGAATTTAAAATATGTGTTATCATAGCAGTGGGTAACATGACAATATTTTATTGTATCATGATAGGTTACATTACAGTTTGCTTTTCTGAGCCTCGACCAGTACTTAACCCTTAAGGCCGAGAGGAAAAAAGTGGCTATTTCAAATGTTTGAGTTCATGTGCTCTTCTCCATTAATAACTAGATTTCTCGATGTTGTTGTTGCATTTACTTGACATGTCAAGAACATGATCTAACAAAGCAGAATCTTTGCAGATTATAATTTAGTTTGTCTTAGAAACTACATTTTTTAACAAAAAACCCAAGTAAATAGGAATATGTCACATTTTAATGTTACTCTAAATGAAACAAAAATAAGTGCTTACCTGTTAGAATTGCCCTCTGAGCGAGCTTGCACGTTTGCTCAGACAAAAATCACAGTGCATCTAACAATAATAGAAGCCTAGTGCATGTTTTATGTAGGGAGAGAAAACACATTAGAGCATAGAAAGTGAAAATTCTACACGCTGATCCATTTTATAACGGCCAGTTGGGACATGCACACATCTCTGGCAATAGGTTTAAATTTAAACGTCATTGACAAAATCTCAAAATGGGTCACCAGTAAGATGTTTGGTTTGATAGGTTTCGTTATGAAGAGAGTAGTGTATTGTTACAAAGAGAGTAATTACCAGTTTTTAATTGGACTTATTACACTACAGTTGTGTTTTAAATGTGGCACTAGTGGGGCCACATTTTAAAATATGTATTATGAAAGTATTTTGAACTATTGTGATATTGTTTTTTTGCCACTTTGTACACCACTATGTTACCAACCAGCTAATCACTGAAAATGTGATCTAAATTAATGTTTTTTTTTTTTTTATTTAGGGACCAATTGGGGGTAGGCGATATGGCAAAAACACATTATCGCAATGCTTGTAAATGTTTTCTTAATAAACGATACATATCAAGATGTTCTGCTTTTGATGAGTAGAAAAAGGTTTATTTTATATATATATATATATATATATATATATATATATATATATATATATATATATATATGTATAATTGTAATACGTTTAAACAGACAAAAAAGCCCCAGCAGTGGCAAAGTTAAAAGAATTGTCAAACTTTGAATATGATTACGCAGTGAATTTTTTTTTCTTTTTTTTCCAGTGTTTTACTCCCTGCACTGTACAAAATCCAGGACTAATTATGCTCTTTTTGTATTGACTTATGCAGTTGATCGGTGTTCTTAAGTACTGACGATATCCACAGTATGCTCAGAAATGCATATTTTGACGTTTTCTCACGATAATGTGATAAAATATCATCATATTGCTCACCCCTATGATCAAGTGTAATCAAGTAATCATGACAGCCTATGTTACATGCTGTAGAGCCTGAGTTACTTGTTCAGAAGTCTGTAGGAGAGTGTAATGCCTGGTGTTTGAGCGAGTTGTTAAGTGAGGGACAGTTGGCATGTTTGGAGCTGCGCAGCATTCAGCTCTCCAGGGGTTCTCTGTAAGCAGAAGTATGAGCTGGCATCAACTTGGAGATTGTGTGTGTGTGTGTGTGTGTGTGTGTGTGTGTGTGTGTGTGTGTGTGTGTGTGTGTGTGTGTAGTCTGCCAAACGTCCAGACAGAGGATGGCTTTAGTCTCTCAGGATTCAGCCCAGCACTGATGCTCAGTCCAAATCCTCTCTCTGTGCCAAAGCCTTCCTCTCTCCTTTATGTGCACTTTTGAAGATCAATGAAGATTTTAAGCGCTGTGGAAAATGCTGCTGACTGACGAAAGACTTGTGAAGGGTTGGAATGTGAATATTTTAAAAACAATATTGGCTTGTTCCATTGATATGCCTTGGTGATGCTTTTTAGGGTGGAAAAGAGTGGACAGAAGTACAGAATGGCAGTACCTTGGAGTGGTGAATGCAACCTGAAGTAAAAAATAAAAACCCTGTGTTTTGCTGTCACCACTATGAGCATTGTCCTTTCAATTTTGCAAGGGCAGGTTTTTGGGGGGTAGGCAACTCAACATTTAATGAACTCTCTGCCTGAGCTGGATCTCACCCAACGTGTTAGCCTGAAAATTACAGTAATTAAGAAATTAGAAATGTAATTTCACAGAAATGCTTTAGGAACTCTGGCCCTATCACAGGGCTCCACCTCTCCGTGTGTGCAAGCTAATTAGTGAGCATGGCAGCCATCACAGCAAAATGATGCTGATAATTTGTAAATAATAGTTCGGCTTTTTAGCTATGCGCAGCTGTGCATCAGAAATACTCCTTTATTTCCTCCTGTTAGGGGCCTCCATCTATCTGTCATGCTCATAAAATATACCCTTTAAATAATGCATGTGTTGTGTTAATTGGTGCTAATATAAATTAGTTCATTAAGCTTTGTGAAAATGTTCATTGAGTGAAGTTGGGCGAGAGCTATGGTAATGGCGTTTGGGGTGACACGCTCATTTAAAAGTCCAGTCAAGGTTCCAGTTTGCTGGAATACCTCGTTAGACTGACTTTTGTTGCGTCTTTGCAAAAATAATAATATATATTTTTTTTTTTGCAAGATGGAAGTGCTCATTAAACCCTCAGAATTAAAAAGTTGTAAACTGTCCATTTGTTTTGTTTCCATTAAAGACAAAAGATCTTTTGTGAACTCTCAGAACTTTTATGTCATTTGCACACATAAGGCACGCCTCCTTTAGCTTGTGTCACAGGTAATCACAGATAAAAGTGTTTTGCTTTGTTAATACTAGGCATCAGAGACAGAATACTTTTGTCCTAAATGATTTGTAAGGCACAAGATTTGTTTCCTTGTAGCACGAACAATTATATAAATGGGTAGCAGAGGACAGAAATTGGCATGGACGAGGCTAATTCTTTTAAGAAAAGGACCCCCTCTTCATTTTGTGCTTTGAACCACAGAAGCCACTACCAAAATGGAGCCTGTTCGTTCAGGTAGGTACAAAAGCGCTTTTTAAAGCGAGGCTCCGAGTTTGATGTGCAGTTGTTAAGATAATTGAGGTAATCAGTGCTCATTTGGGAAATGAGGGCTGCACTAACACTCTCTGTCCTTCTGCCTGACCACTTGAGGTGTGTCTGTAGTATAAAGAGTTTTGTCCTACGCTTTCTCTTCTTCATCTTGCAGTTTCAGTCCTGGAAGGTTCGGGCAGTTTTGGGACGCACCAAGGCACTGAGAGGCTGTTCCATCAGGCTGCCAGCCCCGCTGCCCCCTCATCATACCCCACCCGCTGAGAGCCATGATGAGGAGGCAGGGAGAAGGGAGGGCTCGGTAATTGGCCCTTTTCATGAGCCACCCCTGAAAATAGACATAATTCAAGAGCGTGTGTATGTGTGTGCGTGTGAGGCGCTGCCTGGTGTTGGGTTGGTTTGTGTTGGGCTACACTTGTTCATTTTCTGCAACAGAAAAGCAGCATGGATGAGGCTAAGAGCTGTAATGAAAAGTATCACAGCAGTTATAGAGAATGCCACATAATTCCTGTCATTTCATCAGGAAAGAGTAAGAGTAAGCCTATGCTAGGTTCTCTCATCTCATCTATCTGATCAGAGGACCTAGCATGAGCTTGATAACCATGATTTGAAGCCAGAAAATATATTTGGAGTTGTTTTTAGATAGGCCTAATTTGGTGTAGATGGTGTAAGATGTTGGTGTAAGATGTTGTTTTGGTGTAAATTACATGGAAAAAACGACAAGGTTAATCAATGTTTAACGCACAAAGCTTTAAACCTTAAGGAAACCTTTATTGCAATGCAGATTGAGATCGTCTTATCGTCCAGCAGTACCTTTATCCATTAATATCGTGGTAGCGGCAAGACCTCTTTTTTATGTGAGCAACAAAATCTCCAGCTGACTATCAAACTTTAACCTTTCTGCAAAATAAATTTCTTAATGATTTTGTTTTAACAACCAAAAGGGTGAACTTTAGTTGACTGCACTTGCTAAGTGACTGGATTCAACATCGTGCCTATTTTGGACATAGCAATGTGTGTCTCCTTTAAACCACATTGGCTTTTTCTGGCTTGATTGAATTGAATACTGTTGCATACGAAAATTAGCTGGTCGCTACAGGCCATGCTGTATAATGGCTCACCATTGTTACGCCATTGTGTTGGATGAACCGTGCCTAACCCTGCTGTTGATTCGGTCTTGCCTGAATTAAACAGGCTGCAAAAGCCAGATAATGTTGCTGTGTCTTTTGGTTTTTACTTAAGAAACAACATTGTCACAGAAATGGAGGCATTTTACCCCCACTTCCTCAGTGGAATTGGAGATTACTGCTGCCGCATTCCCGCAGTCCTTATGAAGAGGAGAAGGGTTGTAAAAATCTATATGTTTCCCGTCACTTGCTTGTATGTGCCACATTTGCAGTATTATGTTCCAGATGATTAATTGTGGCATGTTATCAGTCAAACACAATGGAGCAGATGACTCCACCCTCCCCCGGCTTGATGTAGTCGGCACATGCTGCTCCGGGGGGTGACACTCCTCCATCTGATCGTGGCACTTTTAAATCATGTTGCTCATTAAACACTAATGGAGGGAGATGTGAGGGGCCTGGAGATGAGGTGAACAGAATGCGAACTCTTTCTGCAAGTTCATCAGACTGAGGCTATAAAGCAGGATTTTAAATGGATGGGGAATCATGTGTCATACCACCACCGATGGCACATCCTCCTAAATCTTCCGGAGTGCATCACCTCGTGTGATGACTCGGTGTGCCGGAGAGAATGGCTATAGGTGCATTTTAGATTAGATTGTAATGTTCCATTACTTTGATTGCTTACATGCCAGCATCTGGCGAAACAACAATAAAAGAACGAGGAAATTGTATTAAATGGTTGTTTTAATTCATTGTGCTAATTTATGGTGCTGTTCTGTCTTCCATTTGCCATGGGCGAGGCTTTTGTAATTGCTTTTCACAGAATCTTGAGGCAGCGAGGTGGAATAATGCTAAAACCTGATCTAATTCTGCGCAGCTTTTAATGTTACACAGTCACTTACACGTCTGCGAAACGGACTCGGCCATCTGTTTAACGCATGGATTGTTGCTCCACTATAGATTTTTGAATTGTGTCCAAAAGTTAAGGCATGTCAGGGGAAGCCTGTGCTTCTGACCAGGGAGTTAAAGCCGACCTGTGAAATGGGATGAGAAAGCCGCTTCTTTTCTCTGCTTTGTATTTTGCTGCCTATATCACATTTTTGTTTGATAGTTTCCATCTATTGAAATATGGCTAAAGCTCATAATACAGCCTGAGCTTATATATTTTTCTTTATTCCTTTGTCAGCGCATCAGTCTCCATGGGCTGCAGCACACTAAGCCCATTCACTTAGCTGCCACCTCTTTTTCTCCTTCACTAATGCCTAGAATAATCTTTGAATCACATTTCTGTTAAGTGCAGTAAGCAGGGCTCTATATAATACGCATGACCCAGAAGGAGTGCATGGGGTTAATTGGCTGAGTGTATGAAATGTTAAAGTGAGATTCTTAATGATCTTTCACTCTCAATCAAAGAGAAAAGTAGCACCTGGGACCAGGCGGTCGGCTCTAGTTAAGAAGCAGCGCTATTGTTATTATTTCTGTTTCCCACTAACTCCGTCAGATTAATTAATTATCTGAATGGTTGCACTTGATTAGATGGTGGCACATCAAAATTGCCAGCTTAAATTATCTCCACGTCCGTGTGAACTACGCTCCTCTGCCTGGTATAATCACTGTTCACTTCTCAATACTTTGAAGGAATTTAAGGATGGTGGTGAATAATATTAGATTTTTATTGATGTTGTATGGTGTTTTTATGTTGGTGTCGCAGTAGTAGGTGGTGATTGCGTGCATGAATTCAGCTAAATTTAAATGAATGCTTTGTGTTAACCCCGTACATTATTCAAAGTGAGCATTTTAAGTATGTGCTGCTTTAGAAGATGAGCTAATTTGGAGTCCTTATGTAGAAGAAACAAATCGAGGCTTTTGAGGGCAGAGGTTACACGGCTGTTGCCGGCTGTCTAAGTCTAGAAAGCCTGAGATTTACATACATTGACATGGTAATTTCACACAGGCAGCCCTATAGTCTGAGACCATGCAGATGGATGAGCCATGATAACAGGGTTTTCTAATTGCATAACCCAGATGGATGGCCTCTAAAACCCTACTACATAATTCCTGTCATTCACCTTGAGGAGGACGTGATTCCCTTTCTGTTCAGGGAAATGTCTTGCTGCTGATCTGAGACTGTTTGAATTATTCTTCACCTTGGGTTGGCAAAGCTGGTTATTGAACAGCAGTGACATTAGAGCTGTGTTCAGAATGAGGCAGTATATTGAGGATAAAGTCATACACATATTGGTACAGTGATGCCTGTATTGATATTTGTGAATTTAAATCTGAGAGTGAGATGTTTATAGCATCCAGCATGTGGAACTGTGCTCTAATTGTTAGGGCTTTGCTTGTTTGTGTGTGAATGACGTAAGTATCTTTTATTAGTTTTACTTTCACAGACTGAATTTAGTCAGTAGTAATAGCGAGTTAATACTTTGCAGCCTGCTGTGATTAGCACTTAGCTGTTAGCACTTTGGTTTGTAGAGCTGCTTTGTGTTTGCAGCACTGTGTAAAGGTAAGTAAATGATGTTACGATCATATATATGATCTGTGGCACATATGTGGCCACATACTTGTTTTCCCAATCTTTGTTTATTTATTCAATATTTATTTACATTTATATAAACGTCTGTCGTACATCTTATACTTTGCATTGTATCATGGCACTTGTATTCTAATTACAGCTTGAAATATTTGGATTAACTCAACAGGACCTGGTCACCAAGTGACTATTTTAGACTCGAACTTGATATGGTTTGGGTTTGGTTTGGTTGTCGAGCTTGACCGAAAACTATACAGTTGTAGTACACAAGTTCTCAGGCTGTATTTCATGCCATATCATATTGTGAAATTGATGCCAGTACCCAGCCCTAATTGATATTTTGTAAGACTAGGAGCCAGGTACAACATCAGTGCTTGATGAGTCTGTAGCTGCTGATTGTGAGCCACTTTGGAAGGTTTGTACTCTTACGACAGTTCAGCATGCATTTTGATCAGGGAGGCTTAACACTCACTCTGCCCTCAGTGAATAGCCCCTTACAACTAGCCAAGTTTAGACAGACATCCCTCATATTTCAGACCTGCTAACTTAGTTGTTTAAAACACACACACACACACACACACACACACACACAAGCGCAAAATAACAGTCTAATGTTTTCACTTCATTACACTTGATCAACACTGTAATTAAAAGCCTCACCTCAAGGCTGTAGTAGTAGAGAAAAACACCAAAGGATCACAATCATTACCTTCTGTTAGCGTTCCCAAGGAATGGCTAAGCTATTACTCATCCTTAAAGCAAAGGCCCCAGCCAATATAAAATTTCAGCTGAACTGGTGTGATTAATAGGAGTGAGTCTATGTTGTAGGCAGAATGAAAAGTTATAATTGGGGTAAAATTAAAAGCATGCTTATGTTATGTAGCAATACCCTTATATGTGATCAGGGGAGTTACGTTGAAAACACTTGTCCAAATAAGAGTCCAAATAACAGAATCACAAAAATAAATGGAAGTTTTTTTTAGAATTATGCTTTTTATAAAAAATATAAAAAATAGAATCCATGGAGTCTTTTTAAAATGAATGAATGAATTAATTAATTTTATAAACGCTATGTTAACTATGGGCTGGAATAAGTCATTATTTCCTGTAAGTGGTGCCATTATCAGAAATAGGTTTATGCATAACTGTTTAATTTCTGAAAACTGTCAGCAGTACCTAACATTTTTTAATGAAAAATAAACACTGAATTGAAATTGAATCCGTGCTTACAGATTCCCACTACTATGGTTAACAGCCTTAGATTTGAGGCCTGGCAAACTGCACTTTATTGAAAGTGACTTAGATATCCATAGTGGTCTTATTGCTCTCTCTGACTCAAAGTCACTCCTTCACCAAAGTTATGTTTCGTGTTTCCTGACCGCCAGGGCAGTACTTAATGAGTAGATATTTCCCTGTTTTTGCAGCTTCAGACTGAGGAATGTGTACCAAATGAGTCACCGTGTGACCCTTTTATGTTAAATCATCAAGGCTATATCATACTGTGGCTCTATCTATTTTTTTCTCTTCTCACTATCAGACCGGCTGTGCAGCAACACCATTTCATAAAGCTTTGTGTTAAAGCTTTGAAACTTTTTGAACATCTTAGCATCTTGATGTAGGCTCGGACTGCAGAGGATTGCGGCTCTCCCCTCACCTTGAGCAAGCTTGGTGGCGGGGAAAGAGCTTAGCCACTCTGGACTAGTGGAGCCATCAGGTAAGTGTATCAGACGCCAGAACCCTCTGCTCCTACGTTGGAATTGGAAGTTCTTTGCACTATGGCAAGAATTTAATAGCAAGCTTGAGGCTAAACCGGGGCCACCTGGAGATTTGCAATCTACAGCGGATGGAGCCATGGACGTGCTTTCTGCACTGGTGTTAGACACAAATTTTCTGAACATTTTTTCTCAGCCATGTGGCCCTGTGCGTTCCATACACAGCAACGGCGCCTGCCGCCCAGGTTAAAAACGTGCTAAAGATCGTACTTGCTAAGCTTGAACTCGATTTGCCAGTGACTAAAGCTCTGAAAACAAGATAGTTCTTCATGCATGTGGCCCCTGTGGATAGCTCCCATGTTTCTGCTGGGGGGGTTTTTGCTGCCGAATTTGCAGCAGGGTTTCACTCGAGCTTCACTTGAGTGGAATCAAACAAGCTCGGCAGAACTGGCGCCCATGCCCTCGCTTCATTGCTGGTGGTGGATGCTTGTGTCACTTAAGTTAGTGTTGCCAGATGAATTGCTGCGCTCTGACCAATGTCACCCCAGTGCGGAATGTAGGTGCACAGATGATCTCTTTTCCAGCACAAATAATACAGCTACCAGGATCAGGCAGACTGGTGGTGAATTTGGTTCATGGCCATCGCCAAGTGTGGCTGGTACAGTCTGTGATTTCAGATGCGTGTAGGGTGACTCTGCCTTTAGTTCTGGGCACTGCTTTTGCTGCTCAGGAACTTCCATTTACCCCCCTGGAGAGCCCTTATTACCAAGGGTATGGACACTATTAGCCATCAATGATGGTCCTCAGCCAGGAGGAGCTGCTGTGGACCCAACATGTGGGCTTTTGGAGAAGGACCGTCATGAACCAATGGGTCTTAAACATCATATTGACAGGCTACAGGCTGTAGTTCCACCTTCTTTCAGTGCTTTTCCAAAGGTTACTGTTTTTTGGAGTATTGTGTTGATGCTCTCCCAGGAAGTCAGTTCCCTCCTGACCAGAGGAGCAATAGAAATTGTGGACTCACATGTTCAACCAGAGAGCTTTAATTCAGTTTACTTTGCTGTTTTGAAGAAAGAGGCATTCGGGCAATTCTGGGCCTCTGGCAGTTGAACTTGTTTCTAAAGGTTTTACCTTTTTTGGTACTCCACAATGCTGCTGTTCTTCACAGTGTTTGTGAATAAGAGTGGTTTACTTCGGTGGACTTACAAAACTTACCAAGCACTTTTGAACCTGGTGCAGGACTTGTGGAAATTGGTACACCCAAAGTTCCTGTTGTTGAGTGCTCACTTAGCCGGTGTGACTAACCCCACAGCAGATGCACTCTCACAGCACACGCTGAGCCTGGGCCACTGGAGACTTTACAGAGACATGGTCACTATGATTTGGGGCACATATGGACAAGCATGTGTACCTGTTTGCCTCTTCAGACACAACTCACTGTCAGCTGTGGTTCTTGGAATGGGACCAAGACAGTCCATTGGGACAGGACGCTCTGGCTCACGACTGGCTGAGAGAGGTACTGTATGCCCTTCCGCCACTGTCTCTCATTCTAGCTCTTCTAGACAGTTCGTAGCTGCCTGTATGGAAGGACCTTTTCTCCCAGCTGGGCAGCCAGGTTTGGCATCAGTGGCCAGAGGTTCTCCAGCTGTGACCCTTAGGGCTCCAGACGATGCGAATGTGACACTGAGGCCAAACCTGGTTTTCCTGTTGAGAGTTCTCAGCTCTGGGATTATTAACCATCAGCCTAGTGGTGTACGCTGAGCAGTCAAACACAGGAGACAGCTCTTATGTCCTGTCAAGGTGTTGAAGTGCTAAGTCTGTGCTACTGCGAAGGTGCGGAAGACAGACCAACTGGTTTTACACTTTTCTGAAGCTAAACAGAGCTCTTTGCTCTCAAAGCAACATCTTTCACACTGGCTGGTGGAGGTGATTGAACTGGCTCATGCAGATGCCTACTATCCATCGCCCACACCTGCAACTGGCCAACCATCAGGGGAGCCTCCATGTTCTGGATCGCCTTGTAAATGGTTCTTATTGTTGACCTCTGTAGCAGCGACATGGTCTGAACCCTGCACCATTTCTCGATTCTATGTCAACGGTGCAGCGTTGTCAGACCTGATGCTGGCTGTCCTTTCCTATACCACAGGCTGCGTCTAGTGCACTCCACATGACTGTGTGGGCACAAGTCATCCACTCAGCATGTACCGCCCCTGGTGGTCAGGAAATACGAAACATAATGGTAGTTACGAATGTAACTGTGATTATGTGAGTAGTGGATGAGTAGTTCCTGGTCACTTGGCGTGAACAAGAACATCCAGGTCCCTGAGGAAGCTTTCATTGAGTCATGAGATGATACAGCCTTGGTGACATCACATGCAGGGGTCTCATGGTGTGGTATGGTACACATCCCTCAGTCTGAAGCTGTGAACGCAGGAAAATATCCACTCATTAAGTACCACCCTTGGTGCTCATCCACTACTCACATAACCACTTACATTTGTAACTAGCGATATCAGGGCTGCATGCTGTTTACATAAATCACAAATTTCTTTTTTTCACAACTAAGGTTGTAAGGTTTAAGCTAGTACAGTACAAGCTAGTGCACTCATTGCTGACCATTGTTTTTACACTTCTTGTATAATCTCCATAGAAATGGACTGTCAATTACTCAAGGTCACCAAGCATCGGCTAAAGCAGATGAGCTCAGTCCCGGTCCTGTTGACCCCATACTATGCACATTTTTGTGTTTTCTCATCTGGCATACCTGATTCAACTCCACACCTGATTAACTAACTAACCGTCTCCTAATGGTCTTGGTCAGGCGTGTGGAGTAGGGAAAACACAAAATGGGAGAGCATGGGTCACCAGGACTGCGATTGGTAACCCCTGAGCTACAGACATATAAAGTTCTCAGTACTGGGCTGAAAAGCAGTGGAACTGCGTGATCTGGAACTAATCATCCAATATCAAAACTTGTCCACACAAATGCTCTTGTGACTAAATGCAATCAAATCCTCACAGCAATGTCCCAACATCTAGTGTAAAGCCTTCCCAGAAGAGTAGAGGCTGTTACTACAGCAAAGAGGGAAAGGGGTCTCCATCCAGTTGTCCCATCCTTTGGTCCCTTGACTAAATTGGCTAAGCTAATTCTTAACCATATATTAAAGGGGACCTATTATGCTTTTCCATTTTTCCCTTTCCTTTTGTGTGTTATATAGCTTTTCTGTGCATGTAAACAGTTACAAAGTTCCTAAGCTCAAAGTACTAAGCTGTGGGAGTAACTCTCCCACAGAAACCACTTTTCTCAGCTGTCTGAAATGCCACGTTGGATCTCCAGCCCGTTTTGTTACAAGATGACACAATCTCGGAACACAGTCCTTATTGGCGGTCTACCAGTAAGCTTGGCACACCCTTGCACAACACACAGCAACTACTAGAGGCCGGGAAGAGTTCTTTCAGTTTTGTAGCCCTGTCAAGAAGACGCTGGCCTGGCTTTCAGGATTGGACTCTAGCTCAAACTTATCCGGGAAGACCGATGCTGTTAGAAAAAAAGCCATACGAATGTTTGAAAAGCTGCTCAGATTAGAGTAGTTGATCAGTCAGAACAAAATGGGTAAGCTCACCAATCAGAGCACACTGGACTCACAGGGATGGGGAACTTGAAGACACAGGAGCTCTGACAGAGCGGTTTAGACAGAAGGTGAATAGGGATGTACAGTATGAGAAAATTACTGTGTTTTTGGAGCTTTGAAGCATGTAGATCTGTTATAGTAGACCTCAAAAATGAAATAATAAGCATTGAAAATGAGCATAATAGGTCCCCTTTAAGAAATTGAAGTGAAAGAGTGTTGAAGGATTAGTTTGGTTTGGTGAAGATGGTAGTGTCTGTGTGTGTGTATGTGTGTGTTTCCCTCTGTCTACCACAGTGGTGAACAGCTGGGTCGTGCTGGGAGGCAAATGGGAGTCGAGTTTGGCTCACCATGGCAACAGTGACTGCGTTGGAAGAAAGAAAGATGGCAGGGTGAGGAGGCCCACTCCACTAATGACGGTGAAGAAGACAGATCATAATTACTCTGTCTCTCCGCTTCTGTTGTTTTTCTTAATCACTCCTGGCAGTTAACGCTGTTTTATTGAGATTCATTTTCCACATGTCTCAGGCGGTCTGTGGTCTTCAGCAAGTCTTAAGGAATTAAGTTCTCAGAAGAAAAAAAAAACTATACAGTCATTAGACGTTCTACTTGCCTCCTTGGAGCAATTTTCATTCTCCAGATATAGACGTATGCTCTATACACATTCTCCGTGGATCACAGGATGATGCCACAGCGAAATCGATAACAAGTTTTTGTCGCACCCCACCCGCACCCACACATTTACTGCCATGCGATTTGCTCCTCAGCCTTTGTTATTGCTTCTCCACTCTTAATCTCAGCTGAAGTGTTTCTTGGCCACATAACTACATTTCTTTCTCTCTCCACACACGCACACATGCTGCTGGCGGCTGGCTTTGATAGAGAGCAGGATAGGAGGAGAGGAGGCTCACAAGGAGGTGCGACCTTGTCTCCCCCCTGGAGAGAGAACAAGAGAGGCAGGGAGAGGAAGGGAAACAAAATAAGGGCTGAATCTGAGAGTCTTAACTACCCAGAGGGATTTTAAGAAGATATTAAACGTCTGAATAATACATACGGAATACATATGAAAGGATATTGAAATAGATGTGCCATTAAGGCAGTTTCCAGGCAACATGGACCGCTGGAGGAGAGAGATGAGAACTGAAGTGGACTCCACTTATAGAAGACTCTGCCTTACTGAAATATTAATCCTGGATGCCAATGCCTGGTCTGCTGTTGACTCTGATTTTTGCTTACCTCCCATGATCCTCAACCCAAAACACATCCGCATTTTCTAATTGCCGTATTAAAAACTTCTAATCGCGGTAGCTGGTAACAGTCTTTTGGGAAGTATTAGCTCTTTCAGCGGATATTTATTCATGGGTTCTTGGATGCTTTGTACATCACACAGTTGTATGAATAGACAGTGAACTTGCATACAAGTTTAATTTTTACTCTGCTATCCATGTACCATGATGGTGCAATATGCCCTAAGTAATCCACAAAGGTTGTGTTGTTGGGGTCTGTTCACAAATATTTTTTTTGGACTGAGTTTATGTTCTGTATTTTGCCCTTTAGAGACTCCAGTAGTAGTTATGGATGCTTCTGGTCCAGGTAAGGGGTAGGGGGGCAGCCTTGGGATTTCACAGCCACTTAAACAGCTTATGGGTTATCTGCTCCTCCATGCAGGTCTCTACCTCAGCTTAGCTCTCCTCTGACAGCTGAATTGAAGGAACAGCTTGAAGGCTAATGCGGCCATAGGGAGAGTGTCGCTTGCCTGATTGGTCAGATGCAATGAAGTTTAACATCAGCTCTACCTTCATATGGGCCAGTAAATGCTACTGTACTGAAGTACATTCTCATAGCACCTCTTTGTTTGATAGTAAAGTCCATGCAATAGAAACATTTTCCTGAAATATGTGTTTTTGGGTAGCTTGATTAGGCTACTTTTTGTGTCTCATGGTTTTCTTGCTGTTTTCTTGTTTCTTGATTTGGTTGATGCCATTTCCTGTTTTGGTGGGGTTCACCTTAATTCATTGTTCTAATTGACCTAATCAAAGAGCAGTGAAGCTTAACATGCACATTCATATTTACAATTTGGTCATTTGTGTAGAAAACATATGTGAAGCCATCTGTGACACAAAGACCCTATCTTATATCTGTGAAATTTGTTTGGTATGGTGGTCTTCTGGTTGCACGGTACTGTCCTGTCTACTCCGAACATTTTCTTTTTCATTGAGGTCCACTTATGACGTCTGTATGGGTTTATGTAAAACAGTTGTGAATCATTTTGAATCATCATGACCACTTTCCAACTTTATTTTAACCCTTAAGATTTACGCAACCTGTTCTGTAACTGTCCTTTTAAGACTGATCTAAGAAAGTGACCTCTGTTCTGATTGACTGCCCTGTAGTGTGCCTCATTTGAAAAACAAGCTGGGCTGAAAAGCACTATATCCGCCACTTTTCAGTACTGGGCTGTTACCCATCAGTTTCAATAGCAAGCCCTTGTCCACTTGGACTTGCAGTTTCCTCTCAGGGGAAAATCAGTAAAATGTCTAATATTTCAAAGCCATAACATTTTGTTTGCTGGGATTTATGTTGCAAACTATTTATACAGGACTGCTGGTGCAACTTCATCACTTTCGCTTTACTCTGCTAGTTGGGTAGTTGACATGTTAAAGGGCTAGATGGCTAACAGCAACAAGAATGAAGTCACTATACCATGGCCACACAAAGCAGTTATTTACAATTTTTTAGTATGTTTTGTTCAACTTTCTCAAAAAAAGTTTTGCACTGCAAAGGTTGCATGGCTAGCAGATTAGCTGAGCTATCGAGTTATTGGCTATTGTGTGTTTTGTTTGAATAATCTGCTGATCACTTTTACCTTCTCTTCTGTTGCAAGTGACCTTCGTTGTAACATAGGTGTGAAGCACATCTGTGTGATAAGTCGAAGTGGTTGAGGGCATGTTAAAAGAAAATAAATAAATTGAAATGAGGCTTGTAAATTCATCCTTAGTGGGCAGGCCTAATAAATGTGTTGGTGTTCTCAACGTCACAAAAACGATTAATTCAAAGTGTGCCGTTTTAAAACTTGGTTTCCTTATGAGGACTGTATGGTCTGTGGCATGAATGGTACATTTTGAAACTGTAACATAGTTTACTAACTATGTACATAACTATAAAATAGTTTACATACATCAGACATTACTTTTTCAAACGTGAGGCGAAGCCCTTTAACTCTAGCTTGCCTTTGTGCATTGTGTGCATGTGTAGGAGGTCCTTGTGTTGTTGCATAAGAAAGACCCACTCCTTTACGTCACTGTGTGAAGGGTTAATCTGGTTCTGGAATTATTTAGAGCCCCACCACCCATGAGACACAACACTGACCCCAGAGCAGACACCACACACGTCCTGAGATTAGTTCTCTTGGGCCTTCACAGCATCAAAGTTCACATGAACCGACATAAACAAACAGAGGAGTGTTTTGATGTACTTATGAGAGCTTTGCTTTGTTTCACCCTGAATTATTTTTTTTGTCATTAGTGACTTGTGAGTGGGGTAAAACTATCTTGGAGTTACTGATTAAGGGCCACTGAGGGTAGCTTGTGTTAATGTCATCTGAAGGAGCCTAATCATATTGATGCAGAGAAATTCTATGCATTAACCTCTGACGACCTAGAGGATGTGGAATCATTAAAGTCCGTAACTTTAGTTAAATTCTTTATCAATAGGCTCCTCTGTGCTGAAAGCAAATAAATAAATAAATAAATCCCTTAATCTGCCCATTGTATAGACATGTTTGTCTTCAACAAATGTTTGTTCACATAGCAAAGAGAAGAAATGAAAGCTGAGGTTTGTGGCAGAATCAGAGACGTGCTTGTGTGGTGAAGAAGGCCTCTCATAGTGAAGTTGTGGAATGGAAATTGTCTAGTGTTTGTTTATGTCTTAAGTCTTAGGCTTCCTGATGCCACTGGCCTCCACTTGCCCCTGTCACTTTAAGTAATCTCCTTAACTAGAGATGTTTATAAAGTGTTTATGGGTGTGCGCCACTGAAGCCGAACATATTCGCCATATTGCTGGTGTAATTGGCAGGTAGCCTGGATAAGACTTTCAAATGACTTTAGAAAGTTTTCAACGCTCATGACTCATATTTTTATATATATATATATATACAATGCAAAACTATGTAATACGTCTGCTTACCATCTGGGTATTTTAGTTAGACTTGTTTAGAATTACTGGCAGTATGTTTATGGAGGTACAAAAAAAGAATTCAGTTAGAAGTCTCCTGTCATGTTTAATGTGTCTGTCTCTCTCACTTTTTTTAAAAAGTGCCTACCAAACACCTGACAAGTTTTCTTGAAGTCTTTGTATTTAGGGTCAGGTTTAGAAGACTCCTTGAACGTTCTTCTAACTTGTCCTCATTAACCTTATCTCGGCTTTGCTGCTAAATTTAGTGCTAGAGACAGTTCTGTAAACTATCTGCTTAAAAACAAATGGTTCAGTGCTTGTGGGAATGGATTTCTGCCTTACCGCATCTTTTCTGCAGTTAAAGATTGTTTACATTTTTTTCCCCAGTCGGTACAGCTTGTTGTATTATGTGTTACGGACAACTGAATGATAAGAATGTGATGAGGCATGTTTGCTGTGTCAGCCTTCAGCAGTATGACAGGTCAAAAACAGTAAATACATTAATCCTGCTCTGCGCCATGGCTTATTGGCTTTGTGACAGTGGGGAAATGGATGAAGAACTGGTGAAACGGAACCACTGACAGGCATTTGGACTCATCCATTGACTGTCTGAACTAATCCATGCTTTTCATGTGGACATATGGGTTCTAGATCAGTCAGTCAAGTTCAAGGTGGTGAACCGAGATGCCCTCTACAGAATCACGAATCCATTTTTTGTTTTGATCAGTTCTGTGAAATTGGAAATGAATGTGCAATATAGTGTGTTTTTTTTTACACTGGTAAAATGAGTCCTGCTGAGAGAAGTTGTTGTGGGCTTTACATCACCTAGAAATGAACCTTCACTGTGGCTGCCTGAAATTTTATTACTTTTTTTTTTAATGTCTCATATCGCCAGAAGCACAACTTCATACAGCTGTAGCTGCATTTTCCGAAGTTTTAGAGGATCGACAGGAGAAATAAGAATTTGAGTACCAACTTCTATGTGAACACGACTTAAGTAAGAAGCAGATGTTACTTTGCCTTAACCTCTTGTTTTAGGCTAATGGCTGCCTTCCTTAAATTGAATGAAGGAGCAAGAGCAAAGAACAAAAAAGGAGAAAGGTTAATAATCAAGAAAATTAGCTAAAGGGCTATGAGAAAAGACCCTCAATTATTTGGGCGCTAATAAGGCCGTATTCTCTGTGGCATAAAGCAGCAGAGCTGTAATAACATGGGCCAGTTTCCTCAGGCACTTATCTCGGGCAGCTTGTGAAAGGACCCCATTCAGGCTGCCTGTGTCCCACAGGTTAGTGAGTGGGGCTCGATACAGGTTAATCACACATTCCATTTTCTCCTAGCTGCCCGGTGGATATGACCCAGCACCGCCAGCCAGGGAGCAGGGGACTAGTGGGGAGGGGGAGAATGCCCGAGCAAACCAACAGATGGATGGAGGGGCGGACCCGGAGGACAAGAAATATAGAAGGGTGTGCGGTGCAGTGGCCTGCGCCAGCATGATGAATGAAAATGGGTTTTGTTTGTGTAAGTTGTGAGAAATAAGAGGTGTCGGGCCTCCCTGTGCCTCTGGGGCTAGCCTGATTTATGGACACTTTACCCCCCGCCTTTATGAGTCTTTATAAATAATAATAACAACATCAGTAATGTACAACAGCTCGCAGCGGAGTCTGATCTAGCAGCCCGATTCTGCGTTCCTGTTCTTTTCATGTGCCATAGAACATCAAGGAGCGAGAACACAAAATGGACAAACAAAGAGAGGATGCAGTAGAGAGAGAACTAAGGTAAAGGAATCAAGAGAGCGAAATCTAGAAGGGCTTGAGAGAGAGGGTGAGGAAAGGTAATAAACATTGATGGACCGCGTTCAGGGAGCATATTTTTGCAGTGATTAAGAAGATTGGACAGGTTACTGCATTGCGTGCCCTTTTGTTTGACTCTGAATGAGATTTTAGCCGAGGATTTACTTGGTTAGCCAGTTTAACTTGTAGATTCAGGAAGGTCCAGGGTAAGTTAATAGGCTCTGTGTTTGGTTTATTGAAAATGTCAGATGTGGAATGGATGGCTGATTAGCAGGGCTGATAGGGTTGAGGTGGACCAGATCGATACTGCTGCCTAATGCACTGTGTTAATTGCTTCACCTCAGCTGAATAGTTAATCTAGCTGGGTGAAGTCACCTATAACACCTATTTCTGATTTTTACTAACACATTAACATAATTCACCTCTAGACTCCCATTTTTCTCACTGTGTAGTCCCATCAGGAAATCTCCAGAGTGAATGTGCTTGTTTAGAGAGAAAGGAAGATGTGGGAGAGAGGAAGTAAGGATCAATCGGCGGTCAGTCGTGAGTAGGCAGTTTGGTGTAGACAGTAGATGAGAATGTTCTGAAAGTGCTGAAGAGGTTAGTTGAGCTCATCCATACAGTGCAGTGTGTGTGTGTGTGCAGGAGATGAACTGGCCACAGCAGGCCTGTGATCATTGATCAGCTGCTTATGGATCAGTCAACTTACTGACCCAGGCACGCTTCTCCTTGCTCCTCTCTCTCTCTGTGTGTGTGTGTGTGTGTGTGTGTGTGTGTGTGTTTACTGCTTCTGACTCAGGTCCTCAGTGATTTGTGGATAATCAATATCTCCTTTGTAGCTCTACACAGTAAAGTAAAGTAGTAGTTCATGTTAACGAAATTGACAGTCTTAAAAATGCCCAGTAAAGAGGGAAGGATTCTATGTGAGTGCTTTACAATTGTTGGATTAAAAGACGTCTTATAGAGATGGACTGATCAGCGTTTTTGGGGCTTATGCTGATCGCCTTTCAGCATGATCGGCCGATAGTCGATACCGATCAAGGGCAGGGCTGGATGCTGCATTTAAAGGTGCAGAAGGCAAACACTTTTATCTTTATGGCCATAAAACCATTCACAAACCTTGCAATGAATACAGACAAATGCCACGATGTCAGCTAGATTGTGGGTAAGCAAATTGTCACTACAGTTGCTACTGCGAAGCTAACCACAAACATTAGCTAATTGGACAAAACAATACTGACCTGTTGATTCTGTGAAACAGCAAAAATGTTAATTTTACCTATGTGTTGAGCAGAAACAGAGCATCTGTTCCCTTTTAATCCCTTTTTTAAGACTTCAACTTTTTCAGCTGACAGCTGAAGTCAGCTTCTTTTTCACCAGCTTCTACTTCGAATGTTCCTGTTCCACCTTAAATCGTGCAGCAGTTACATTCTGGCGCCCCAGGCCAGCGTAGCCATTGAAATAACTGGATCCTACGCAACCGCCGTAGCTAACGGGACAAAAACAGTGGTCCTGGATGGGTTTTTAAATGTAATAAAAAGGCTAAAAGGGCTGGCATACTATCGCTTTTGTAGTTCTGTGTCTTATTTTTATTTTCAGTCCCTTCCTAAGCCGTAGGTCATGAAGCTACTGCAGGGTAAGCTTAAGCTAATATTAGCACTGAGATGCTAACATGCTAACAAAAACAAATCCTCAGTTTTCCCATTCCACCTTAAATGGTGCAGCTGTTACATTCTGGAGCCTAAGGCGAAATATGCCTAATTTTTTTCTGTCACTGATCAGCTCTCAGGATCGGCTAAGTAAGACAAATGGCCGATTACATGTTTGGGCTGAAAATTACTGATACATAGCCAATTGATTTTTCCCTCTCTGGTGTCTTATACAAATATGAACAAATGACACATCATAAAGCCAGGCTGTCACAAGCCTAAG
This sequence comes from Colossoma macropomum, assembly GCF_904425465.1. Taxonomy (NCBI): domain Eukaryota; kingdom Metazoa; phylum Chordata; class Actinopteri; order Characiformes; family Serrasalmidae; genus Colossoma; species Colossoma macropomum. Next base: position 31,590,618 of record NW_023494784.1, on the reverse strand, counting down.
GCAACAAGGTACTGCTTATTCTCACCATTCACCAGCTGTTCGAATGAATAGTCTCCTGATTGTGATTGTAAAATAATATATTGCATTTTTGAGTGGACTGCAGAAGTCTCTAGTTGGGAGTAAAATGCTAGTGGTGTCCTCTGAATGAAAAGTTGATTGAGGAAGGTTGGCTGGACAGGTGGACTGCTCTGGCACCCTCACTGTGGGTTTAACCTGGACCACATTAGTACTTTACCGATGTGCCTCACTTCCACCACACGAGTGTTTTACCTGTCTAACTTCGATTGTAATGTTCCTACTTTGTCTCCTTCATCACTGCACTAATGTCTGATGCCACTTTTATTGACTGATCTAAAACTCCATTTGACAACATGAAAGTTATAGATTAGTTCAGTCAGTCAGTCACTGGAGTCTGTAGCCTTGCATATAGCCTTTTTAACTGTAGAACCAAATGGTTAGTTAATCAAATCAAACCTGTGTTTAGATCTTACAAGCAAAGTTAGCTAGGAGAGAGGAGCTGGCTAGCGTTAACATAGCTAGAAGGCTACAAATCCAAATACCACAGAACAGGTTTAATTTTCACTTTCTATACCTCTAACACTAGCCACTTGATAATACTTAATGCTAACCAGCTACTCCTTCCTAGTTAGCAGCACTGTTTAACATTGTTGTTAGATTGAAACTTTGAGAGATGGATTTAAAATTGTGCACTGCTTTCATTTATTTGGCATCTGTGTGAGCAAACTGAACCTGTTTGATTGTTTGTGTATTAGAAATAACGCACAATGCCGTGACACAATACCCGCATAAACGTAGAACCAAGCAGCAAATAGCTTGTGATAGCAGAGCACCAGTTAGTAGGATCAAACTCTTATTGGTGCTTGTCATTGCACCGAAATGTTCTGTGGCCCTAAATACACCTAACTAACCATGTCGAACCTGCTGAGCCCAATGATGCATGTTGAACCGTGTCTGTGTGACTGGACCGGTTACTCTCTGTGCTCAGAACCATTTAGCCCTGTGGTGAAAAAAGAGGCTTAAATGTCTGTCAATGGTTCTGTTTCACTTTCATTTAGGGATAGCCATTTTTAACATCTTCGATTTTGCATACCCCAATGAGAAAAGGGAATATTATGAATAAAAAAAAAATTGAAGGTTTAACATTCCTTTGCATTCAGTAGGTGTAAGAGGTGATCCACATATTGCTTGGTTGGTTTAGTGATGCAGCTGAACTGTACAAATGTATCTTTTCGTTGGAAGCGTTTTCTTATGCATCATTAATTAGATGTCAACATTTCAACACATGACACTATCATACTAATACATAATATAATACATGATTAATTTCATTGTCTTTGTCCCCTATTTGAATACCCAACTCAAAAAACACCAAGATGAGCTTGAATACTAGTATATTTAAATAATCACACCCATACTGTTTATTTTCCAAATCTAACTATTGAAGGAAAAAAAAAGTAATAAAATGTGTGGCCTGTGCAAAAGTTTTGTCCAGTGTGTTAAATAAATAGAAACTGTGTACCGAAAATCAACAAAACATATAATTTGATTGGGGTGTTCACACTTTTGCATACAACATTTTTAAAAAATAAATTTATATACAAAACATAATTTGTTGAATGCTATACACTATATGTCTATGTATTTTAAAACAATGCTTAATGTGCTGCCCTCCTTTGCAAAAACAACCAAAAAAAGATGTGCAGCTTAAATTATTAAAAATAATCACATTTACATCACAGTCAAAATACTGGTCAGAAAAATCTCAATCAGTCTTGCTCTCACCTCAGACTTACTTGCTGTCTTACTTCCACGCACTGTAATAGCTCTAAAGAGCTCTAGTTCACTGCCTGCATACTCTCTCTACCCTGCAGCTCCACTGTTGTTTCTACCTGCTCCAACATTGCAGCCCACCTTTCTCGGGTACTTTCTCTGTTTACTCCATGTCACTAGCAGGAGAGCGATGCTGCTTCATCTCCCCGCTGTCTGTCTGACAGTTTTGCTGAGCCACTGATATTTTACTCTTAACAGCAGAAACGCATCAGCGAGCTGCTGTGAAATCAAAACAGGGTGAAGGAATTCCCATCTTCCTTTTTGTCCTTCTTTCTAAGTGAAGATCTCTCTATCCTTTCCCATCACTGAAGTGAAGTCTACAGGGGAAAGCAAACAGAAGCTGAGGAGCAGCTGTAGCGAATACTGATACAGGGCCATATTCAGTGAGTAGAAATAGTTTGGTGGCCCCTGAATCCCCAGAGTGGTGTGTGTGTGTTTTCTGACCTGACTGTGTGAGAATGATCCTCAACTGCAGTGTTTAAGGATGCTGACTGCATGCAGATGGCGTTTATTTCTGTAATGAGAGATAGTTAAGCACTCCAGATAGACAAAGAATGTGTGATAATTATACACAGCGTGGTGTGTGTGTGTGTGTGTGTGTGTGTGTGTGTGTGGGGCAGGTCGTCACTGCCGCTCTGCTGTTTCTGTCATTAGGCAGTCGGAGGGAGTTTGTTCAAGGCACTGTGGTTAAGAAGGAAGTGCTGTGTTGGAGTGACACGCAAATGAAAGCTGAATGTGGCAATGATGAGATGAAGGTGTGTGTAGTGAAAAAAACACCCATAGAGATGAAGAATAGGGATGTGTTGAGAATACTACCATCCAGGCCTTAAAAAAGGCATGTGTGCATGAAGGTGAGAAGATGCCTTGAATAAGATGCAGTTGACCTCTGTAATAGCTAGGGGGTGCTGTCAATCTATACTCAGTGAGGGGTTAGTTGTGTGAGTGTATTTAGTCTGCATGTGTGTGTTGTGGTGTATATATTGAGACATTAGCTTATTTTTTTGCAGCCAAACACTTTTCCACATCTTCATACAAAACAGTGAGGGCAAAAGTCCAGTTCCTTGATGGTTAAAAGAAAAAAAAAAAGAACGGAAAAGGAAGCTTGGAAGGGATAAATAAACACAAAAATAAGCTTTGTAAATCAATAAAGCATGCTGGTAATTTGAGAGGTAAATTGGCACAGTCGAAAAAGAGGAAAGGCTCTTTCTGAGCTGTGCAGTTTGTTTTGTTCTGACAGTTTCTGTGGACGGAGGGGCTTATGTTTCAGGAGGGTAAAACTGTGGCTGTAGAAAGCATGAGTCTGTCTGCCAGAAATGGGAACTCACAGGATTTTTCTTTGTAGATTTTAAAAGATTTTGAAAGTGTGGAACACATTCTCCATGAAAAGTGTTTGTTTTTGAACGTGGCCAGTTAGGCGTGGTTTAACTGGCCAGTTAGGTAATTAACAGGCATACGGTGCATAGAGTGTGAATAGTAGACTGTGAGCACACTGTGCCATGTAACTGTCTTGTTTATCATTAGGTAAGAAGAATACTGAAAATAAATGTAAATAGGGGGCTTTCTTTGATCACATCTGATCAAATGGAGACAACCTCAGTGCTTGTTTCCATTGTCTTAAAGCATTATGATTTAACACATTAAAGGGACCATATCCTACAATTTTCTTTTATTATTTTTTCCCCTGAGGTCCACTTATAACATTTATGTGGAGTTACCTCCCAAAAACAGTAGTAATTAATTTTTACACCACGATTTTGCTCTCTTTTTATCCCTTAAAATCAAAAGGATGCTTTTGTTACTGTGACTTTAAGACTGATATATGCAAAAATGACTTCTGTTCTAATTAGCTGCCCTGTATTGTGCCGTTTAAAAAAGCAAAAAAGCCAAAATTCTCCTTTTAACAGGGGTACTTAATCCTGGACCTGGAGATCTACCTCCCTGGAGAGTTCAGGTCCAATGCACGTGGCTCTTAAAGGCCTTAATTATATGGATCAAGTGTGCTATATTTGGGTTTGAGCTAAACTCTGCTGGGTGATAGATCTCCAAAACCAAGATTGAGCACACCTGCCGAGCTGAAGTATTGTAGGCTTATCTGGTGTAATATAAATGTGACATCACAGAAACAATGAATTTAAAATGGGCTATTTTTGCAGCTTAGTTTCCATATATTGACTATATGTGCTGGGGAGTGAATGGTACATATTAAACAGTAACAGTGTTTACTACATCAAATTTTTATTTTTTTTTTAAATCAAGGAATTTGATTGTTCATGATATGGGCCCTTTAAAACAAACTTCAAAGTGCACAGGGTACGTACCTTCCCACATGTGATTCTAATATAACAAGCACAGCTTCTTACTTCAGCTCTAGTAAGAATGAATGCTGTTACCACATTCCTTAAAATCTTTCTGCTCTACAGATATGAATTTCTTGGATTTGTATGGATGGATTTGTATTTTTAACAAATGCTAGACACATACATATGTATGCAATCACTCTGCATCATAAGGCCCAGGTGCTGTTGTGGTTGTAGCTGTGCTGTGTATACAGTGATGAATGTGCGGAAGTTAGAGGACACCTTCAGGTTTCAGAGCTGCTGAAGATGCTTATCTCTTCGCTCTGCTCTCTCAGTATAAGAGTTTACCCAGAGCTGCCCTCTCTCAGTGGAACAGCATAGCAGCCTTTCTCCTTCACAGGGCCTTTTACTTTTGACCGTCTGGGTCAGATGGGGCTTTTCCTCTCCAAAACCATGCTGTGGCCTGTTAAACATTATCTGGTCTCTCACTCTGAGCACTGCACAGTTTGAAGTTTCCGTATTGCAAATATGGCTGCAGTACTGTGTCAAAACCATTTACCTTAATCAGCACAGGAGATGTATCAATGGCAGTTTTTGTAATTGACATGTTGCACATTTAAGAACAGCACAGTGGTGTTTTAGACAAATAACTGCTTAAAGAGGACAATTAAATGGTTAATTCAGAAAAATAGTTACCTCACTGACAGGCCTACCAGAGTCTGAAACGAAACCACACAGGGTGATCAAACCCCTGTGATGCTTCAATACTAGCATTTGTGTACTTTATTACTTGTATTTTCCTTTTATGTTTTTGTATTTGAAAAGCAAATTCAGTCACAAAAATACAGACTATTTAATTTTCAGATAAAGCACTGTGACCAAATTTGTCATTCCCTGTCTGAAAAGGGTACAAAGAAGAGTACGAATTTTGAAATGAGAGCATGAAATTATTACTGACTAGGAATCGTTTAGTATAAAACTAGTCTACTGCACTGCTGTTCCATCTAATAGGGCTGGGAGATATGACAAAAATATAACATCATAAAACTTCCAGACATTTTCACGATACACAATATGCATCATGATTTAATTTTCTGAGATTTGATAAGTTGGACAGGCAGAAATTAACCAGTAGTGCCACAAATAAAAAATGCTCTGTAAAACTACAAGTACAATGACTTTTATAATGTTTTACCCACGGCCCTGTACTACGTCCAATTAAACAGGATCAGTTGTGCTCTCATAGTAATAAAATATACAATTGTTCAGTGTACTGATGATATCCACAATATGCTCAGAAAAGCACATTTTGATGTATTGTGGTATAATTTGTCACAAGAGTGATCCCTACCAACTAATACTCATATTTGAACAAAAATTCATTGTTTCAGGAATGTGTCAGAAACTGAATAAAGTGCCTGGTTTCTTAGTAACAAGCCCCAGTAGAGTGCTGTCATCATAAAAGTCTCGTTTTCAGCACACAATTCAGTGAGACAGTGTTTAGTGGCAATTTTATCTGAAAAACAAATCATTTGAATCTTTGCCAGGCAGCACTTTGGTTCTTCTTAGAATAACCAGTAAATCTAACAGCTATTCGACTGATTATTTATGAATTTGTCCGTTTCGATTAGACTTGTGTTCACTTGCATGGAGTCTTCCTGTTTTGGTTTGGCTGTGATTGTGGCAGTTGTTTGTGACCATAATAGAGCTGATCACTCTGCTCTACATGCTGACTCTGCACAAGTCCCTGAGAGCTGATTCATGGCTCCTTAAAGCCAGCACTCGTGCCAGCAACCACACAACAATGCACAAACATACTTGGGATTCGGCAACAGGCACCTGCATGACAATACATTTGCTTGATTAACATTTCATTGATTGCAGGCAGAGGAGGGGTATGAATCAGCAGTAATCGATTTGATTAGAAAGGGGGATGAAAAGAACACATATTGTATTGATGTTTGTGGGCGCTGGCTGTGAGCGTGTTGTTTGGGTCATAAATCTGTGTCTGTAGGCTTCCCTCGGTCCGCTTTCTGCCTCCTCAGCACAGGGAGAGAGAGTTGGGGTAGGTGAGTGTTCTGCTGGGCTGCATGATCATGACAAGTGATTAGTTTTACAGTGTAGTTGTGATTTATTAAGCTTGATTACTCATCCATGCATTTGTAGCAATAGTCACAGTGCACTCCACTGAAAAGCCTGCAGTCCATCAGGCTGTGTGAACACCAATGATTTGTCAGCAGGCGCATGTACAATTGGACAGCACACTCTTAGCACATGCAGTGGAACAGAGCAATTTGTCTGGGTGCCCCTTTAAGGAGTAGTGCTTTTTTGTGACTAAAAATGCCCGGCATTTTGGGATTTTCCTACATGGAATGCATTAATTGCAACCTTGCACTAATTATGTGCAGCTACTGAAGTAGTTCCTTTGTTCTGTGATATAATCATATTTCTTAGTGCGAGCCCTATGAAATCTGTTTTATTTTTTTCAAAATTCTGTTACATTTATTCTCGTTTTCAGATTGTTTGTCAGATTTGTTTCTCTCTCTTTTTTTTCCAAGCTGTGCGAAAGTGTGTCTAATAACTATAGTAACGCAGAGAAATTATGCTTTGCATTCTTTTGATTGAAACTGCTGAAATATACTAAGTAACAGCAAGGTAGGTTTTGGTCATAAATAAAGTCTATAAATGAATGACCTCATTTGTAACTTGCACAATCATTTATTTCCTCATTGATGTTTAGCTGAAGATTTTCCACAAGGCAATCGAATAGCTTGTGTGCACCTCATTGAAGGAGAAGAAACCGACATAAGCACAGCAAGCATATGAAGTAAAAGACCTGCAGCACATCCTACAGCTGCTGCTGCCATCATATTATGACAACTGTTTACTGTCTGTTTACACTTAATCAGAGTTGGTATTTGGATTCATTGATTTTGTTTTAATACTCCTGGTTAGATTCCATAGTAAACTAGCTAACCCTCATGATTTCACTGGCATACAAGTGCAGGATGCCATCCGGAGAATTTCTGAAAAAATTGGCATACTCTAAAAGAACAACACATTGGAATATACTATTTTAATTCCACGATTCCGTCTTTGTTCTCCACATCACAGAAGTCATGAGGCCCTACTTAGTGTAGTGTAACATTGCATGATATATAATGAAGTGCCTTGTGAAATTACGACTTGTTTTTCAGATATTCCATTGTCTCTGCCCCCCCCTTCCTCTCGCCCCACCCCTGTCACACATGCATTAAGTGCACACACTTGCATGTCTCAATAAAGTGGCTGCTCTGGTCTGTGTAGCTGTCTTTATGGTGGAGTACGCTGGAGCCCACAGGCACTGATTGGCTGTTCTTGTCCGAGTGTGTTTTACTGCCTGCTCCACACACATTAACGCTGATGCGTTTACGACGCTCTGGGGGCACTGTGTTAAACAAGCAGAACCTCCACAGGCAGGACCTGCCTTACAGCTCCACCACACAGCAGAAAGAGGGGAGGGGGGCGAGATACACGGAGACAGAATAAGAAGAGAGTGAGTCATGAAGAGGAAGAGGGATACTACATATTAGTGGAAGGGTAAGGAGGGACGGTGAACTTTTTGGAGAAAAAGACAGAGAAGGGTGTATGTAAGACGCAGAGAGAGAAGAGACTGACAGTGACATAGTCCCCTTGTTGGCATTGAGCAGTAATTTTTCACTCTGCTCTCGATACGGCTCTAATGCTTTCTCGTTGTATATGCCAAGTTTTTAATTTGCTTTTGAGGCTAAGGAGAGGTAATAAGGGATTATTCTGTAGTTTTAATTAGAGTGGATCTGGTCGAGATGAGCAGATGCTTCATATGACGTGTCAATATAATGACCTTGTTGATCTACGTGAGCACACTGTGCAAACTGACATTTGGATGAGCCATGATGCATATGTGAATATTCATGTTTGATGTCATTCACTCACTCATTCACTTCTTTTTTTTTTTTCCTTTACCCATTTTCTCCCTCCCTCACTCACTACCTCACGCACTCGTTCTCCCCCTCACTCAATACACTTCTCAGTCGCTCATTTTCTCCCTCACTCACTACCTCCCTAACTCCCTAACTCCTTCTCCTACACTTCTTACTCGCTACCTCCCTCACTCAATACATCTCACTACCTAGCTCACTCACTAACTCACTCCCTCATTCATTACCTCATTCCTGCACTTAATCCCTCCTTCACTTACCACCTCACTCACTCCCTTATTACCATTCACTCTCTCTTACTCCCTCTGTTCCTTCCTCTTTCATTTCTCCATTAATCTCTCGCTCACTGCCTCCGTCCCTTTCTTACTTCCTCACTCATTCACTCACTCAGTTGCTCACTCACTCATTTACTACTTCCTCACTGACTTTCTTATTCCTACTCACTCTGTCAATCTCTCTTACTCCCTTACTTCTTTCACTCCATCACTCCCTTAATTCTTCTCTTACTCCCACACTTACTCCCTCACACCTTTACTTACTGACCGCTTTATCTTAAGCATGCACGCACACACAAATTCTCTTATGGAACGCCTTACTAGTTTCATGAAACTCTCCACCTTCGGCAAGCCATTCCTCCCTCCCTTGCTTGTTTTCAGGCTGCTCTGTCATTCAAATGGAGAGCCGGCAGTCTGAGCAGCCTTCATGTGTGAGATTCTTGTAAGAGGAATTTGATGGGCTGATTTAGGTAGAGACTCTGAGGTGCATGCATACATGCATGTGTGTCTGTGTGTGTATATGGTTAATGTAGAAGGGGCATTACCACCATGGAGCTACTACAGTCTAAGGAACACAGTTTCACTCTCAAACTAAGAGACTGCTACTCTGATTCTCAGACATGTGCGCGCACACAGACACGCAGATCTGGGACTGTCCAAACTCTGTGTGTGTGTTTTGTGTTTGTATGTCAGAAGCTGGCTCAGTAAGTCTGGTTGCAGCTGTTCTACCATTCTGTTCTTATCCCTTACCTGTCACACACATTTCATTGGGCATTTTTATCCTCCTGAAACGTGTCAGTCTGTTTGTGTGTCTCTTCATCTCTCAGTTTTGAGTTCTCTTGCTGTTCTGTATCTCTGTGCTGCGTGAATCATGCATGTCTTTTGTAAACTCTACCGCCATTACAGCTTCTTTGCGTGGAGCTGCCTTAAATTGCACCACTGAGGCTTCTGAGTTTGTTTATCGTCAGTAATTTGCTCTTTTGGTTAAAAAGGTCAAAAACAGTTGCCCACACAGAAAATGTGCTATTCTTTATTATATGCAACATCACTGCTTGGTTATGAGAATCTACAGCTGCAGTATGGAAAACTCTTAAGTCATCAGAACCTCCACATGCACCCACCTGAGGAGAGAATTCTACCACCACGACCGATCACTCTGTCCATAAAAAGGAAGAGTGAGATTCAGTGACAGAAACAGCATCACCTTTGTGTGTACCTCTCTCTCTTTTCTGCCTGATGTCTTATACGTGTAATGGCAGCAGTAATGTTATTGTGCTTGACAGGTTCTGATTCTGTTGTCAGATTTAATTTAAGCATCCACACACCTGTATGTCTTTGTGTATGTGTATGCGTCATTCCTTCTGCATGCTACCGTATGGCAGTCTATGTAACACTGTCTGTCCAGTGTTACAGTATGTCATACGTGCTAATTAACACCTCTACAGCCTGCAGAAATAACAGTCTTTAAGAGCATCAGGAGGACAGGACCACTCCAACTATGGCTGAATTGGATATCGATGTGCTCCTCTCTCTCTGAGCTCGGGCTGTTTATGGAAATTCCAACTGCGGCAGGTCCGGGATGAAAACTAAAACACACTTTGGGCCGGTGGTAGAATTTACAGCACTCATTCTGAAGCCCGAGTGGAAGTGAGAAGGGAGTAAGACGCGGCCACTTACCCTGTCTAGCAGCTCCTCTTGATAACGGACTATTGATCCAATTTCCGTGTCCAAGTGCTTCAGTATTGGATCCCCATGATGCCACTGGCTCACAAGGATGTGCGTGTGTGTTTGTGTTTGTGAGTGTGTGTACATGCGCATGTGGAACGCAGAGTGGTAAGTCGAACCAGTCCGGGCCCAGCGGCCTGATGGTTGGGTAATTGAGCAGATGGATAGGGTTCATTGGGGTAAAATACATTAACAGAGATTTGTTCTGGCTGAGTGTGTGTGTGGGGAGAGAAGTCACGTGAAGAGGCACTACAGTGATAAAAAAAGCCTGAGATAAAATGACTTGCTCTATTGAGTTGGCCTGTGCTGGAGGCATGCACTGCTGTGTTCCATACCAACCTTAATCTTCTCAGGGTGGCCTCCCTCTCTCCTAATTACAATCTAGAAAAAAAACACAAAGCCACACTCATTTAAGTCCTTGCAAAGACTAATATTCTTTAATTTTGTAGAAACTTTTTTAAAGGAGGAGTGGGGAAAAACAATGCACTGTTAAATCCAATTAGTTTAGCAACTTATTCACTCAGAGGCCACATCATGGAGAACCAGATTCTCCTTGCTTCTTGTTAATGAGAGTTTGATGCAAGTTTCTAAACTTACCTTTCACTCCCCACTCTCAATATGCTGCAAAAGCTCAGTTCAGAGAAGATCACTTTTAAAGGCCCATGTGTCAAACACAAGGCCTGTGTGCCAAATCCTATTCGGCCCGGAAAATTATTTTCATTTTCTGTTCTTATTAGCCCGTTTCACCCTGAGATGCACTACAGTCCCCAGCATGCACTGCAACATAGTGTGTGTTCTGACCCTGTTCCCCCAACAACAATCTATGGCCAGCAGTTATACAAAAAAAAGATGCCTGGTGTTTTGTTCAAGCAAACAGACAATTTTAAAAAACTACCTAAAATAATTCATTTTTTCATTTAGAATTATTTTGAGTAAGTATTCAACGCCTATTGTGCTGTTGCAGTTTTTGCATATTTTGAATTGACAATGGCCCGTTTGGGTCATGGCAAAATGTTAAGTAAAAATAAAATAAAAACACAGTTGGCCTATGGATTTGCTACGATTTTTTAATATGGCCCTTGAAGTGGTTGAGTTTGACACCCCTGCTTTTAAAGGCATAGTCACAATTCTCAGCAATTCTGAAGGATAAAGAGAAGTTGGGAAATAGTCATGTAAAAATGAATTCTGACTGTTGGCACACAAAACAGCACAGACTTTATAAATAATAAGTATCAATAATAATATATAAGTATATCAAGGAAAATAATAAATACAAGAAAATGCAAGAAGATGGTCCCTTTATTATGGTATAATGTAAATATGACTTCTACTGATTCCTGGACCTCTTCTCTCATAGCTCAGTTCCCTTCTTTCCCGCGCTCTCTCTCTCTCTCTCTCTCTCTCTCTTCTCTCTTGCTCTTCTCTTTTGCTCTCTCCTCTCACTCTCTTCCTCTGTCTCTATCTCTCTCTCTCTCTCTCTCTCCGTCCTTTCTCTCATTCTCTCTCCCTCTGTGCAGATTGATAATGTTTGTGGTGTCCCTTGTCCTGGTCTAGGGGAAGCACTTCTTTTCTCGCAACCTTTTAAATCACAACCTTTTCACCCTGATCATTTCCCAGCCTTGTGCATTTGTGCAAGTGTACGTGCAGCAAAACAAAGCCTTCAGGAGGTAAACTTGAAATAGCTTGAAAGGCCTCGGGAGGAAAATGATGGAAATCAGGAAGAGATGGATGGATGTAGGAGCAGATGGATGTATAGATTTGATGGGTGGATGGCTGGGGAGGCAGATAGAGGAGTAGAGGGAGTGATGGTGAGGGAGCGAGAGTATGTGGAGGTGTGTGTTAGGACTGCTCATGGTAAATGAACAGGAGGCTGTTAAATGAAGATGGAGTAGAAAGGATCATAATGAAGGAGTGTCATTAAACTTTCCTCTCAGTCCCCCCCTTTCATTCTCGTTCTCTCGCTCTCTCTTCCTCTCACTTTATCATTCTGAGTCTTTCTTTAGCATAAGCTCCTTCTTTGTTGTATTTTTTCCTCTCTAACACCCACCCCCCTAGTCTGGCTATTGTTTATTTAGATGTTTACATATTGTCCTCATCTTCATTCTTTTCCTCTCAGGCAGGAAGCCTCTGGCTTTGCTAGCAAAGTCCTATTTGACTACTTCACTGTGTATACATGCGTCCACATACACACAGAGACACACACACCCTATATGCCTAGAGGCCCCTAGAACAGTAACGTGGCCGTTGGTCTAACTGCAGAGTCAGTCACTCTGTGAATGGGATGGGATTCCTGTATATAACAGTGTTCTTTAGCGCAGCTTCCCTCACACACAGAGAACATCTAATGGACTTCATCGCACACTGAGACTGATCCAACACTGGCCATGCTGGGCTCCTTAGATGTCCTCTATAGCGTGCTGATCCATAAGGTACTCACAGCAAAGAAACAGGGTGGGCGTAGACCTCAGAATGGCTTTGAGTGGTTCAGAAATGTGTTACATGATTTTGGGCTTTTGATTTTTTTGGTTTGCCAGACTTGTCTGCATTGTATTCTTTAAAGTAGGGATGCATGGGAATAGAGGAATCATAGTATCAGTAGATAGTTCTTTAAAAAGTCATTGCCATTGTACAGGTTTTGACTGATATGCAGTTATGTTCGATAATTCAAACAGAGGAGCAGAATGTTTAAGCAGTGCTGGGCTACTGGGGGAAAATGTCTGTATTTCATTGTAAGTCTGCAGAAATAAATTGTACATTTCTCTGTAATGCAAACCCAGGTAAATTGAGTGCTAATTTCTAACTTTTTATTAATGTTTATGCATTAGCATTGGCAGATATGTACATTAAAAATATTTGATGTCAGCATTGGCCCAAAAATCCTGTATCGGTGCTGCTGTAATTTAGTGTAAGTCTGTGTAAGTCTGTGTGAATTGTAATGCATTTTCATTTCATACCATGATGTTAGTTCAAGTGAAACGCAGTGTCAGGGAGGGTTTCTGAGCGAGCTGAGCATTTTTGTATTTTTGCTGGATGATCAGTCATCATTGGGGTGGGTAGTGCAATATGAAACATATTATTGGCTACTATTATTGGTGCATTATGATGTTTTAGGAAAAGGCAAATTTGTCTCTAAGTTACATGAATCGATGTGATTCCATTGGGGGGATTAATATAAACACATATAAGATACAACTGTAAACTCTTCTTCCTTCTGTTGGAAGTTTCTATAATCTGCTGATATTTAGCAGCTTTGAGTCTTAGCCAGTACACTTTTTTGAGTGCATATGGAGAAATGTCAAGAAGATATGAAAGTATGTGAATTTGCCCATTCTTGTCTGTGTATGACTTTGCTGATGTATTAATATAGATTTTTCTCCCGTCTTTTCACCTCTCCCTTTCTTTCGGCTAGCTGATCGCAGTGTACGAGGAGCAGGAGGCCCAGCAGAGGGGGGCGGTGAGTCCAGGGGGCAGCAGTGCTGGTGCCAGTAATGTTCACACCAACGGCAGTGGCGGCGGGACAGGACGCCCCAGTCCTGAGCCTTACGACTCCGAGCTGGCCTGCTTCCAGCCGATCACAGGAGGCGAAATCGAAGTCAACTCCTCTGCCCTCAAATCCAGTATGTTACATGCGCAAAAAAAAAATAGATATCATCTTATAATGTCATCTAATCCACAACACTATAGGAGAGGATAAGATACACTTAGTGTTCACTATAAAGAGAGCATAGATTGAATTGTCATAGCTAGATAGAGTTCTTAGATGCATCAGTGCCGTTTCCCCTACAGGTCCCAGAAGCTAAATTGTTGAGATTAGAAATTCTGTTGGCAGTGCAGCCTGCTGCATGAGTCTCATTTATAAGTAGGGATGGTTAGCAGACATCTTTGACTGGTTCTTTGTTTAGAAGTTAATGGGGAATATAATGACAGATTCCCATTGCTTTGGAGTTTGATGATAATGAGACTGGTAATAGAAGAAACAGTGCTGTGTTAAGATGTAAATGCTCTCGCTCTTTCTTTTCTTTCCTTCTGTCTCTCTCTCACTCCCTCTTAGTGACATGCTCTTTTTCTCTATAACTTACTTTCTCTGTCTTTCTCTCTTACACACTCTCCCTTTCTCTTTCTGTTTGTAGGTCTCTCTCTCTCTGTCTCTCTTTTTTCCTCTCTCATCTTGAATGCGTAATTATTTGTTAGGCTAAATGTAGTTCTGTTACAGCATATGGAATCCACTACTAATCACAACTGTCAAGGAGGCATCTACTGGAACGAAGTTTTACATACAAACACTGTCGTTAAAAAGCAATGAACATCTTACAGCAGAGAATAGAGCTAATTATTTAATGTAGGGATGCACGATACAACAATATCATGTCATTATCACAATAAATTACATCACCATATGCTTTTCTGAGCATGTTTTAGCATTAGTACTTAAAGAAACATTGACCAACTGCATGATTCATTAAAAAGGGATTTAAAAGGGCTACCAAGTGGTGTTGCTGTCTGTTGTTTCACTCCTTTGTCAAATGATTGTAAGCTCAAATCCCAAAAAATTGGGCCTGCTTAATTGCATGTAAGCAGGCCCAAATGTTTTGTCACAGTGTCCATACTTTCACTAAAGCATAGTTTCTCTGTACTATTTTCCCCAGAGTTTTGCCATACTGACCACCTCTAATTTAATATCTCCTTCAGAAGCGGCTCCTTTGTGATTAGCCTGGCTGGCTTAAGCTACCTTCCAGTCCTGGTTTATTAGTCGTAAGGGTGTATCATCTTTTGATCTTTTGAACATGTGTCTGGCTTTACTTCAGTGCTGTGTCTGATGTCATAGGGAATACAGAAAACATGTGCCGGCATCCCTTTAATGTCACAGAATCTTTGGGAGGTAGAACATGCTGTGCAGTGAAATTTAAACTAGGTGAAGGTGAACAAGCAGTGTGTGTGTGTTTCTTGCTCTTCATGCCTCCTTGTAAAAGTGCTTGCTGTGTTTTAAGTTTCATTGTAATGGTAGACAGGGGCTTGTAATGTTTAATGTGTTGGAAAGTAGATTTTTTTTTTTCTTTTTTTTTGTCGCGAGCCAGGCATTCCTGCACCCTGCTCCAGTTTCTCCGTTTCTGCATAAAGGCGTCAGGTGTCATCTGAACGGAGTAATCTTTTCCTCTTTCATTTGCCGTGGCCGTAAATATGCAGTTTGTCACGTCTGCAAAGCTTGACAACCATCTGGGATGGAACCATCTGTGGAAAGGAGAGGTTTCACATAGACTCACTCACTCACTCACTCACTCACTCACTCACTCACTCCCTCCCTCCTGTGGGGGAGTGAAATGAAGGTGGGACCATCAGGGCTTGTAGCTTTAACTGAAACTGTGTAGACTTAAACTAAAATTAATTATGTAGAGATCTAGATATTTATTATGTAGATACATTTTTCAGATATTTGGATTTTAAAGCCAGAAGACATGCATACACACTGACTGTCCATGTTATTAAGTGTACCTACCTTATAGCTCATGCACCCATTAAACATTTTATCCGGAACATCTACCATATAGGTGCACTATATAGTTACTGACTGTAGCTCATCTGTTGCTGCAGAGTTTATCAGCCCCTCCCAGTAACAACAATGGAGGAACTTCACGTTTTGATTGACCTTCTGCTGCGTTTGGTTTTGTGTGTATGTGAGAGTCATAGATGGCAATTGCGACTAGCTATTTATTTATTTGTTTATTTGTTTATTTATGGTAATAATGGCCATCTCCAGTGACCCTGAGTGCCGTATCTGTGACGATTAAGTTTGCTCATTCAGTGATTTGCACCACTTCTAGCTACTTTGTTCCCCAGCAGAAGCAGTGACCAGATTCAGCACAGATGCTCAAGTGTGGTATTACTCAGAAAATGTGTCGTCAGGGATTTGTAACTCGTACTGTACTGGACTGCACCATACTGGTGGAAAAATACCATTAGAGACCATAGCTCTGGTGGTCCATTTCCATACAGGCATTTGTAAACCTACACCAAAGTGAAGTTGTTTCTGATAAAATGGCCAGTGAGTGTAGGTACAAGTTAGGTGTAAAAATGTCAGTTATGTGGAGCTGTAATTATGTACTGCACAGATGGATTTAGCTCAGAAACATCCTAATTTTATTTCAGACCAAAAGCTTGCTAAGTGACATGTTCTTTTGCTAAATGGTGATCTCATAAACAGTGCAATTGGGCTATAAACAATCTGAAACATAGATAAGATCCATCCAGATGCCTTGTTTGGTAATTATCAGTTTCCAGTACAGAGAGAGAATGAGAGATGTTTGAGAGTGAGAGTGATGGCGAATGAGAGGCAGCAAGGCGTACTGATGGTACAGTTTTAAATTTCTATATACTGTTTCAAACATCCATGTTTTTTCCCGATATTGTATTGAAATCGTTACACCCTTAACACAAACACACACCTCTTTCCTGTAACCTGCTGGGATCCCCCTGGCTGCCCCTGTGCTCCGGTCCACTGATACTTCCTCACTAAGTGGATTATCACTCTAGTCTGAGTGAATGCACCGTGTCCAGTCATCCATGACCACAGGAAGTGAATATGCGTCTTTTGCAGTCCCAGCACGGCCTCACATCCTCCCCCTTCATTTAGCTCTATGATGACCTGTGAAATCCCTGCAATGAAACCAGCTCCCTAATACTATTTTATGCTTTACTGGTTTGTTTTATTACTTCAATTAGTTCACAAAGCAGAAAGCCACAGAGAGGAAAAATCAATTTCAGCTTTTTGAAGGGATTCCTCACTCTGGCGGAGAGCAGAGGTAGGCTGGAGCAGGAGTTTTTGGGCTGGAATTTTACTCAGACATTCAAAGTCAGTTGGGTGGTGTCTTGAAGCAGAGCCAGACATACTGTTTATGTTCTTGGTCATATCATGATGTTGAGAGCTGTTTTGATGTTAAATAAAAAAGAAATAAATAAATCAAACTAAATTGAAAATTCTTCTCTTGGCACATTGTGCTGGTTAAAATATCTGCTTTTGTAACCCTGCTTTTAAAACCATGCTCAGAAGTCTACAGAGAGAAACAGTATTGTCTGGGCTGCATTAGCTTACAGAGACACACAAGCACATGCAACAGAGTGAAGTCATGGAGTTAACCTTCAGATGTCACAGAATAAACGGTTCCTTGTTACACTCCTGTGGTTTGTCTTTGTAAAACAAACTGATAGATCATGGCTAAGAGAGGCAAGGGACATTAGCTAGCACTAGGAAGTCTCATACTCTTTCATACTTAATTGTATTAAGCACAATTGTATTAGTTGGCACCAGTATCATTTTTCACACTCCATTTATGCAGTTCGTCTGCCGTGTACATTTTACTGTGCTATTTACTGTTGTTTGTATGGTGCAGGTTGCTATGACTTCAGCGGTTCTGTCTCTCAAACCTAGAGTCTTCAGAGTAGAGTCTATATTATAGTCTGTCAGCTCTGTAACAGCACATTTTTATATTATCATCCATCAGAAAATGCAGCGTTGTTATAGGCCTGCCTAAGTGCACACTTAAGTGTAGATTTTTGTGTAATGGAATATAAATTGGATGTTGATAATTAACTAAAATGGTGTTTGGTATTGTAGCCATCATGACTCACTCCTTTGTAAGACTGCAACAACAACACACCTTACATTTCATATCCTTGGGCCAGCTCTTTTTTCCGTTATTCCACAGGGTCAGATGTTATTTGGTAGCCTAATCACCTCATCTGATTTACCTCACAAAATATCTGGAAAGAAGTGATAAAGTATAATCCAGAATAGAATTATACAGCCACAGTACAATGGTAGATCAGACATTATAGGCTATGGCTTCCAGACCCAGCAAATTCATCATACGGCTGTGGCTGGCTGCAAATACATGGTGAACAGAGCATAAAAAGCTGTACCCATGACATAAAAAGCTGCCACCATGTTACAGAAATGTTCTTTTCATGTTTTATTGATCTTTTAGTTCATATGTGAAATACATTCATTTGAAACTGTTTTTTTTATTGCAGAAAGACCTAGTTTGAGGTATTTGTATAGGTTCTATTGTCTAGAACTAGTGCCGATGCTTATGGATGAATTAATGTGTTTTTTTTTTTTTTTTTTTAATTCAGAATTTACATTAGTCATCCAGACATTTTTGTCATATCCCAACAATACAAAAACAATTTTTTAAAATTATTCTCTGTTGTGGTAGAATTAAGCATGTAAAATACAATTGGTCAAAATGACCTCTGTGTCTTTTTTAGTAGATCTGGGATTTTGGCCTTTCTAGAGCTAAATGACAAAAGTGTACCATTTTTATATTAGTAATCTTCATAAGAGACAGTATATTTCAGAATATTAAAGTTTTCTGAGATACTGGAGCTGCAACTGGCACACTACACCAGCACAACAGTAATAGGAATAAAAAAAAAACTAAATAACTTAAGTACAAGTTCAATTTATTCATTTATTTATTTTTTTATTTTAGTCAGTATAATAAGGAGCAGAAGGAAAAGTCAAACAATTGCTAGAAAATAAATAAGAAGATGGCATAATAAGCTAACACCCAGTCAGTTCTTTGTTACTATGCAGTTTTTCTGATAGTATGATGTCACTGTGGTTGTTGTGTACAGACTCTCTAAAGTTGGCCTAAAACTCATAAATGTACTTGGCGAGTGCATTCAAAGTTATCTTGGTATCTTCCATTTCATAGTAGTGATATATTTCATGGGTTACTGAAGCTACTAAATACTAGTTAAGAAGACAGTAAGTAAAGAACAATTTTATGCTAAAAATCAGTTCACAATAACACAAGGACTTGATAATGTATGATGAATTGTTTTTATACTTGAGGTAGCTCAAATTTTGATCCAGAAACTGGATGCTGTTCAATGTGTAGAAGCCTGTGGATGGTAATTAGAAGCATATCTTTCACAAAAAAAAAAAAAATACTGTATCTAAAACTAGACAATTTGCTTTTTGTGGAAGAATGTCTCTCAAAACTCCTCTTGAGCATGTGACAAACAAAATCACAAAAATTGATTTTACAGTATCTGAAAACTTAACAAAATATGCTTTTTGTGAAAAAAAACGTCCCTCAAAACTCCCTTTAACTCCTTTCCCAGGTCATGGCCATGTCTACTTGGTTCACTTATACACAGTTAAACACCACAGCGAATTGTAGCCATTCTGAGTGCGTTCCTCTCATGCGGTGCGAATATGTGTTCGTATATAGTGTGTGTAGTATATGTAGGGGTTATGACTCTGTACCTCCCTCTTTGTGTGGAATCATTGCAGTCTATTGATTCTTGAACTGCTGCTTTCCTGCCTCAGGGGGAGAAAGATGTTATCAGCAGGTCCCAGTACAGCCAGGGGCCGTGCTTATTACTAATAAGGCTGGTTCACCTTTAGGGGTGCAGTTGTGTGGATGTGCGCTCATATATACACACTGAACTCTGAACACCTCGGTCCAGAGACTATGCAGCACAAATATAAAAGACTAAAATGACATCAATCAGCATGTAGCACTGTCTACACTCGAGGGTTTGATCCTAATCAGAGGGATGAAGCTCTGCGATTGTGCACATTCCATGTGGAAAATTGGTGAAATAGCTTCCCTCTGGAGACCGCTCTAGTGTAGAAATTTGCCTAGATTGTGTGCATTTCAAAGCATTTAGTGTGAGAGCCTAAGTCTAAGAGGTTAATGTAGACTACGTTACAGCTGCAGATGTTCTCAGACTAGCTTATCAGATTCTCTATCCATGTCGTGGATGGAGGTTCCTCATGTTTGTGTGGTTTGAGTCTATGAATTGATCCTCTGAGCTCTTCCAGGTGCCTCTCGCTGATGAAGTCTTTAACCTCAGTGTCTCTATGTTGGTTTAGGCCAGGAGGTAATGTGTCCCTCAGGGGCTGCCGTAGCACAGAGGCAGTAAATTACCTCTGACACTCTCAACCTTTCTCCACTGACGCTCTCAGGTCTCTGCTCTCTATCATGACCCCGGATGGAGGCCGCTGGCCCATGTAAACATCTCTGCTGTGATCCTTCTGTAACCCAAAACAGGCTGCACAGCAGCGCTGGAGTCCCTCACTGCATCGGTCACGCTGTCAGCCAGGAGATGACACAGACAGAGAGAGAGAGAGAGACACATGGGGTGAGAGACAGAGAAAGAGTGGGCTATAGGACAGGACAATATATTGTTGGTTAACTGCTATCACAATATTGACCTCCTTTGCAGTAGTGATATCTCACAAGGCTGCAATACCTAAATAAACCCTTAAACAAATTACTGCATCTTATTAGGTACTATGAGTTCCTGACCAGTTCTTACACTTCCTACACAAGTTTCTGTAGGTTTGGATGAATTAGAGCTTCATTCAGCAAATGTAAATCATCTTGGTCCAAAAAAGACAGACTGGTTTTTAATTCTATCACATTGATGGTATAACATTATGATTTTAATTTAGTGCGAGGCATATTGCAATCACAGTTTGCAGCAGTATGATGGCATTTGGTTATTTTGTCCATATGGTGCAGCCCCAGTGAGCAAGCAAAACAGGGAGAGGAGAGACTAGGTGGCAGTGCCAATTTTGGCAGAAATTTTTATTTTTAGTTTAATCTAAACTAATCTTTAATTAGGTTTGGTCATAATTTAGCCATATCTTTTAACTTGATTTTAACCAAATTAATTTTACTAGTTCAGTTTTAATTTTAATCTACATTTAGTCACAGATATCTGCGACTAAATAGTTGAATTGAGCTTGTATTGAGCATAATTTGACTCTGATCCTGGGCAGAAGGTCTGCCAGGGGCCTGTCTCATGAAGCATGTCCATCTTAGACAGGCTTTCTTGCTAAAGTCAGCAGTATACTTCAACTTAAAACAATGTTTTGAAGCAAAATGACTGCTCCTGTGATTTTTGGCCAAAACGACACGGTCCTTTGAGTTAGTATGGTCCGTACTAGAACTCCTAATCACTCTGTCGATTTTTTTTCGGGGACCTCCCTCTGTCTGTGATAGGTTCTAATCACTGCCTCATTCATTCTGAGACCTCCCCCTGATTGCAACTGGTCTGCTGTACAAAGCAGGATTCTAGCAGTGCTGAGACGTACACCCAGTTTTACGTATGTTTACAACAGTATCTTTGGTGGTAGTTTGATTTCGTTTGGTCCTTTTCTGGTTTGAAGTAAACTTCCAGTTTAAATTTTACTTCACAAAACAAATGCAGCTTTGGTTGACCTTTTTTACGGTTAACAGCGGTTAACAACTGTACATTTTAACCCAGGTTTAGATGCTCATGCCAAGCTTAATCTTCATGCGCTTACACAAGAAAGCGTGATGTTTATGATGAACAGGCAATCTTCTGAAATAGGCTTATTTTTCAGTGACTGAAAACACATCATACTATGAACATATGAAGACGTAAAGCATTTATAGTGCTAAAAAGCAGTGCTGTCGCCACTGTCATCATGTTAATGCACATTTGGGTAATAAGTCATTTATATTCGTAATACCTATGTAGTATGATTGCTTTCCACTGCTGAAAGGCAATATTTTTCTTGTGATTGATAGAAAGGGGGAAAAACAGTGACTGGAAAGGTACAGGATGGGTCCACCTCTGTCAGAAGGCTGTCCATTATTGGCAGAATCTTGGCCCTGATTTGTTCAAAAGCTGTTTACAATCCGTAATCTGGAACAAGGCGTGCGGCACCAAGTTGCCATGTGATGTAGCCTGGTAAAAAGTGATCTACATTGTGAGACAGAACATTCAGGGTTAGATCAAACTATGCTTAAAAGTAGCCAGAAATCTTGCTTTGTGAGATATTAACGAAAACACTGGATTTTTTCTTTAAAAAAAAAACAAAAACATATTTGTAAACGAGATGGGCTGGTCTAAAGAACCTTTTTTAGAGTTTTCCACATAACGCAGACTTGCCAATCTGCCAAAAAAAAACCCAAAAAACAAAACAAAACACTTAACACACGTTCATTTCCCCACTTGCCTAAATGTCATAAAGTTTGGTTATTCAGCATGGTCTCCCCCATCAAAAATAAAATGAAATAATAATTATGAGTACAGTACTGGGGAAAAAGTCACGTTTAACAATCTGCAATGCACGGACCTTTTAACTTCACATTACTTTGCTAAATGCCTGGTGAACAGGCAAGCTAGCTGCAAATTACGTAATGTTACGTAAATTATGTAACATTAGGCTAATGTTATTAATGTTAATAATAATTAATGTTGACAGGTCTCCGTTAAGTTAACTCAATTCAGAATTTCAACTTTTCACATCCAGTCCAGCCTGTTTACCTTCTCTTTTAAAGGAGTTAAAAGTACCGACCTCCCTTGTGGAACTAGGGATAAACACCATTTTGTGTTGGTATCGGTTTGCAGTCTCTTGAAATGATTGACATTATGCATTTGTCATCCCCGGGGAATGAACCCAGAGCTATGATTGGTCGAACTCTTCTTCTTTCTTTGTTTTTCAGAAGGCAGGACGCAGCTGCCTCTTGCTGTTAGATTTTAATACTGCACGGACACAATTGAACTCACAGGCGTCACCAACTTTTTGCGTAGTTTTGAGTGACAAATCGCATCAACGTACTTTGATGTCAAAATGCGTATCTGCTACATGAAATGCATAGGTGTTGGCAGGTCTGCATAATGTAGAATTTTTATACCATTTTAAAGAAAAACTGCCAATTAAAGGTAAACCATTTAGGAACCTTTATTTTTTAAAAGTATAGAACATGATCAACTCTTGTCTAATGATAAGGTTGCATCTACACAGCTAGATTTTTGCAGAGTGGCTGCATGCATTTCATTGGGAAATGAAGAAAAGTTTTGTCTCGACTGACTGGACCACATGTGATCTTTGGAATTTAGATGTCTACTTATGTTACTGACATTTTCATAATCAGTTTTTGCCAAAGAGCAGACATATCAAAAATGCTCATTCAAAATTATATGGAAGACAAGGAGATAACAATTGAAGAAGGAAAAAAAGTCATAGACAAAGAGTGAGTTTAGTCAGAGAGAGGTACAGGTAGAGGAGAACAGGGAGAACATCAATTTAAGGCAAATGTTGGTGAGTCAGAGATGAAGGAGAGCAAAGAGGAAGTGTGTGTTTTAGCTCAGTAAGCCCTGCCTGTTGGAGTGTGTCTGGCTAGTCTCACCTGAAGCCCCCTGGTCATACTCAGTGTCAGGCCTGCGCGTGTGAGGAATCCTCACCGACAGGTTATCTTCTATACAACCAAATCCAGCCACTTTCATCACTTCTGACATATTTATGAAAACCACCAGGGCATAACCTTAACCTCCTGTACTGTATGGGTCTCTGTCTGAGTGATAAAGCACAGATTCACTTAGACAGGAAATAGGATTGGATGGCGCTGACCCAGCAGAGTGAGGCTGAGAGTACCACAGGGCTGGATGACCATGTGGCTCTCAGCAAACCACAGTGTGTCTCATCAAGTGCTGAGGTGATTAGTAGATGTTTAAGAACTAATGCTTTTGTAGTTTTTTCTTTTTCTTGTTTTAAGCATTTGATTCATCTGCTGTCTGGAACTTTAGATCCAAGGCCTTTTTATTCTTATTTGTGAGAAAGTATTAGATTTATGATTTTTCTTCTGTGTCTAGCTTATTGTATCTCTCTTATTCTCTTATACTCTTGCTGTCTCTGTGCCTTTACAAAAAACACATTTTGGGCTGATTGAAAACAGCATTGATTTTCCCATTTGTTCTAATCAATAGTCTCCAGGTTTAAGTGCATCAAGGGTGCTCTTCGTATAATGATCAATATTTGACCCTACAAATATTTCTCAGTGTATACATTTTGTATTTGATTGAACACCCCTGAGACCACCGTACCACCCCAAATTGGCTTTGAGATCATTTGAATGTTTTATGAGTTATGATTCCACAGTCTGTCAACCTTCTGTCTTTGCTTAAGCCATCCCTCAGGGTCTTTATGACCACCAGTCATGAAGTGTTCAGACATGTTCTTGAAGTTGGTGTTGATATTAGATTAAAAGCTGTTATTTTTTGTTTTTAAAAGGTCTTTGGATGGTGTTCCATCACCTCATGCATGTAGAAGAGGTAGATGATGGAAAAGAGTGAGAGAGAAATTTAGAACAAATGATTCGGGAGGTTGAGTGAGAGAATGAGAAATGGAGTGAAGGGGAGAGAGAGAGAGAGAGCCCAGGGTGAGCTAAAGAGCGAGATGGATGGAGCAGCGGAGAGATGCTGTGATGAGTAAAGACCCCCAGGGCTACAGTTTTAGCCCACAGAGCACAGCGTCCTCGTGGTCTCTCTCCATCTTCTCAATCTCTCAGCCTGAATCCACACTCATCAGCCCACTGACACTCCATCCATTATAAGCCTGCTCTAATGGCTCCATGCTGCTGCCTGATGAATTGGAAGCTGGGGAGAAGCATCTGAATGAGCAGAGCTGTAAAATAAGGAGCAGTAAGTTGGGGATACCAACTCACCATGAGCTGAAGTGGTCTAGCTTCAGAGGTGATCATGGGTAGTGCTGGACTAATGACTGAAGATGATGAATGATAGGGTAGGGGTCGAGGCAGAGCAGTGATTGTAACAGTACTTTGGGTCATAGCTACCTGGTTGTGGTGACTGTTGGGTACGCAGAGTGCTGAATGGAGTTTAACCTGATGGATGAGAGTGTTCCTCTCAGGTTGTGCTTTAGTCCACGTAGCAGAGTGCTGTAGTGAATCAGTCTGATTTGCTCTGTTTCCTTTGGTCACTTTGGTCAAGAAAACTTGGACATGACATTCTGTGTGCAGTAGTACTCTGGTCTTGAGACCTATTCGCACCAACTATACTTGTTTCTGATAAAAAGAAAACGCTGAGAAGATGGAAAGGTGAATGTTTAGTGGACATCATGATGCATATTTGCTTGGACTGTGACCATGACAACAGAGCTCTGATTGAAAAGTTAGATTTTTAACGCATCCGTGCAGTGTAGAGCATCCAATTATACATTTTACACAACATCGTATTGCATCAGTTTCCGACTCGATGTGAAAGACAGCATTAATATGCTGTGTTATCATTTTCATAACTTCCTGTGCATTTATCTACCTATAAGAACACTCTAAGTGTGAATAGGCCTTTACACTGAAAACTTTTGTAATAGGCTTGTATACTATGTTGTGGCCCAGATCATATCCCATTTTCCCGTAAGATAAGATCATATTATAGAATATTGAAATAATAGAATATTCTTAAAGCCAGAAAACTTATGACTTATGATTTCACAGTCTTTTACTCTTCTGTCTTTGTTTAAGCCATCAGCAGTCATGAAGTGTTAGGACATGTTGTTTGGTGTTGAATTTATTATTTAAAAAGATTTAATAGTATTGTTTTATGGAATAGAGTAAGAATACATTACTGCAAGCTAGTGGAATATTCTGCAAAACTAGTTAGGTTAAACTGCATTCCAGTAAACCAATAAACATATTGTGTGATGTTAGCAAATTAAAATATTTTTTTTTACTGCTTGCATCCTAACTGCATATTTCATAAATATTATATTTATTACTTTTGGCATTTCCCATCGAAATATGTATATTGTCATCTCTGAAATGGTATCTTTGGAAGTAACATTATAGGCGGGAAAAATCTTATCTTGTTAAACTCTATAGTATAATGAGGTTTTATTTCAAGTAATTTTAGACCATTTTGGTCTAAAATGAAATGCTCACACCAACTATAAAACATCTGGTGTTTTCAAATATGGTAAATAAATAAAAACCTGAAAATGCAGTTACAAGGTTTGAATATGATGTATTTATGTTTATGTATAGAGGGTGTTGTGTATGTTATGACTTGAGATGAAGATCAGATTAGAAATCCAAACTTCAGAGTCACAAACTTTCTCTCACAACTGTTATATCTCCATTTGATAGCTGATAGCAGTTGTTTCAAGCGTATCTTTCAGTTGCGGCAGCGGTGATGATATTAATAGATGTTACTGTAAATAGGTTTGCTGAATCCATTATAATGCCACTCTGCGTGACTTATCAGAGCAGGGTTACAGGCTCGTCTGCTGAAGCTGTTTTTCTTCCGTGTTTGGCTAAGGGGTAGATGCAGGCAGTGTGCAACTGAGATGTGTCATGCTGAAAGGCTTGTGTGACCGCCGCCACTGTTCCTCCATGCACTCTGTCTGCACAGAGCGTTTGATTATAGAGTGATGGGAAGAATGTCTCATCTCTTTCTCTCTCTCTCTCACTCGTGCTCCCTTTTACACCTTCTATCAATGCTCAGCGGGATGAGTAAAGGATTGAGCACTTCTTTCATATGACATTTAACTAAAACGACACTGCTGGCACATCCCCTTCAATTCCATGTCTGGTAGCTTGATAACCGAATATAGTCCTATTCAAGTTCTGGGCACGTACTGTATAGAAGAGTTTGCTTCCCGGTGCACTGGTTACTTTCATGCATATAATAGAATGTCCTCGGTGCCTGGGTTATTATGGCCTTGATGAAGTAGCGTTTGTGAGATTTGTGGCTTTACACCAGGGCCGTGCTCCTCTGCTGGCCTGTTAGTTAGGGCTAATTGTCTGGACGGAAGGTGGCCTCACGCTGGCTGTCCCACAGAGCAGCTTGGGGTCCAACTGGGCCGGGCACAGAACCCCCCCCCTTTATTCTCCCACTACCCCCTGCGGGGTGAAATCAGGCAGACACGGTGGCCTGGGGGCGTTCAAGCCCAGCGGAGCCTGTCCTTCCTGGCCAGGAGAGAGTGGAGGCACAGCCGCCAGAGCATGCAGGCCTGTGGGGGGAGAGGCGTGGGGGGGGGCACTGCTGAAGAAAGAGCCAAAATGCTTCGGTCTCACTGAGTACTTAGTTTACCTCCTGCTGAAACTGGCAAACTCACGCACGCTCTTTCTTTTTCCCTCCATTTGTTTTGCCAGAGCTTGTATTGCATTGAGTTGGAGAGTATTACAGAATAATAAGACTTTGAATTTTTGGATTCTGTAAATAACTTTGTTTTTAATCAATGTCTGGGATGACCATCATAGCAAAATTGAGGTATAGCTACTAGAAGAAGCAAAAGAAATACTAACACATATAGTTGATTGCGCACCTCTGGTCAAACTACATTTTATTGATTTTCTAAGTGAAAACAAGTGAACATGTCCTAAACAGAGAACACACTAATGCACATTTTAAGGCACACATACTATTTTTTGCTGAAAGTAACATGCAAGTTCCCTGTGGAGGATGTTTATTTATTTTCAATTTGAAAATCAACAAAACATGTAATTTGACCAGGGCTGTTCATATTTTTGCATTCAGCAGTACACAGATATACTCTACTGTTCAAAAGTTGGAAATCACTTTTCCTATTAATAATTGGAATTCAGTAATAACTTATAAAGTGTACATTGAAATTTTATAAACTAGACACCAAAATGTTAAACCAATGGTTTCTTCACAATATAAAATATTTTACAAACAGCAAGAATTTTTTATTAAAAAATATTTTATTTAGTATTAGGCTGTGATTGTCTGTTTGTAGATATTTCTCACAAAATTACTGTGAATAGCTGCTTGATTGTGAGGCATTTTTAGTATGAGATATTCTGGATGTTTGTTTTATTGTAAGCTTATTTTTGATGCTACCCAGCTTTCTCAGTTGTTACAAAATCATCAGATTTGTTAATCGCCAAAATATTTTAGAATTTTTATAGCTTCTTAGCAATCTTTTAAAACCTGTGGAATATTAGTATCTTATTAGAATTAGAGATGCACGATGATATCAGAATTATGTTGGTATGTGCACGCAATCTACTAAAAAAATGGACAGATATTAAGATTTTACAGGCGACGCTGGGCTACTGATCCAGGTAGATATATTCCCAATTTTACAATTCTTTATGGATTACCATCTACAGATATATACATGAAAAATATTGGATGTTGGGATTCATTCCACAGTTCCCGTTTTGTTGGATCTCTAATTAGAATCATTCTGTATATGTATCTGCAACAAAACTGGTTTTACTTTATTCACAACAGTGATTCCAGATTTCAAACACTGCTGTACTGATATACAGAATGGAGTAAAATAATGGAACAGTGTATGTTAGTGTGCGTCCAAAGAAACGTGGTGTGTAGTGATGTTCCCAGAGCAGTCTTTGCCATTTCAATTCATAGAACAGATTTTTAAACCTGTAGGAGAAATATAGTGTTTTTTTTTCCTTTTCATTTAATATTTAGTGGAATGGTTGTTGTTGAACTCTCATGCATGATGAGTACTGTGACTTGTGTTTGAGGTTACCAGGTGTTTAAGGGTAAAAAGCGACAAGTTTGGGAGAAACATGGTTTGCTCGTGGGAGAGTAATGTCAGAGTGTATGACACTGTCCCAGCTGCCGTGTTTGCTGTTTGAAAAAAAAAAAAAAATATTCCATTAAACCCTCATGACTGTTGCTGTCTCTCTTCTTATTCTATCTTTCTCTCCCTTCATCCTTCCTCTCTCAAAGTCCTTGACATGCCCGTTCTCCTCTGAGAAGTATGTTGTGCTGAGAGTTAAAAGTCAGCCTCTACACGCAGGCTCTCCTCTCTCCTGCTTCTGCATAACAGCCTGTGATGAAAATAGACTGATAATATTCAGAACTGAAGGTTGAGGGTTTATAACTGAAAGTTAAGGGTTTATATCTGGACAGTTGTGCTGAGATTGCTGTGGTTTCAGAACTCTTGTTATTTTCTCAAAAATTTAAAATCAGATTTTTTGTGAGATTAAATATTTTCTGTGTGTGTTTTTCAGGCACCCCTCTGATGGTTAGGAGCAGCAGTGACTCTGCACTGGGACCTCCAGGAGAGAGTGGACAGCATAGCGAGGAACTGACTGACAGGCCACCTGTAAGAGACACATATTCACACTACACTACTATTACTAACAGTACTACTACTACTACTAATCTCTTTTCTTCTTTTTATGAGAACTAGGCCTGTCATATCATGACATTTTAGCTGGTGAATACTTGCCATGTAAAGTAATTCAAAATGTAATTGTCTTGTTTTGTTAATTGTATGCAACTATTAAAGTACAAGCCTAAAGTGGCCAAATCTGCTTATCTGCTATTTTACTTCCTAGTTGTCGATGCTGAAAACAGCATTGCAATCAGACAAAAGTGTAATAACTGTGAGAGGCCTAGTCTGAATACCCCTTTACATTGCAAAAATAAACAAAAGTCAAGATGGTGAGGGGAAAAAAAAACAATCATGGCTATACTGACAGACCAGCACAGTTAATTTATTCTTTGCATAGATGTTCTTAACTGATCTACAAGGCTTTCGGTGCATCCTCGTTTGTGAGGGATGTCCAAACAGACATTTTTGGAGAACTCATTTGCTTTTTTAAATATATGCTCTAAGCAAAGAGACTGCTGCTTCAGTTTAGCCGTACTAAAACAAACATATTCAGCTTGAATTGCTCATTTCACCCCATATTTCTTTTGTTATATTTTGTCATTTGCTCATATTTATATGTATACTTTTACCCACTGAAATGCTAATAGGAGTGAGGAAGGGTAGGGAAACTACTCGGCTGTAATGGAGGAAGAGCGAAGTGCTAGTGATGGACTGTATGGATGTGTTTATGGTGCTTTACTGAGTTAGCGGTGTATTCTGTCTATTTGTCTCTGTGAGAGCTCTCTCTCTCCCCCTGTCCTGCTTAATGGGCTGATTCCAAATAGATGGAGTTTTTTATGATTACTACTCTGCTCATTCAAGCCCTTTTATTGGAACACGGTAGATGACATTAATACACTTCATCTTTCTCTCTCTCTCTCTCGTCCTCTCTCTCTAACTCTCTCTGTAACTCTCATCCTGTTTCTCTCTTTCTCTAACTCTTGTCCTCTTTCTCTCTTTTTCCTCTCTCTATTTACTCTCTAACTCACTCACTCTCTCTTTAATTTGTCTCCTCTCTCATTCCCACTCTTTTTTCCACCCCTCTCTTTTTTTTGTCTTACTAACTCTTTCTTTTTGTTTCTTTCTTTTGTCTCCGTTTTTCACTGTCCTCTCATTCACTTCTCTCTCTCTCACGCTCTCTCTCTCTCTGCGAAGATGTAGACATTTAGAAACTATTTCCTCTTTACTTGTTGACAGGTGCATTCAGTGTTGATGTATTTGTCAGTGTACTGACCTTCCTGTTCCTACAGAACCTGTTCACTCTGTGTATTACCACGTCCAGCCTAATAGTGTCTTGAACTCATGACTGAGGTGCTGACCCATGTTTGTTGCTGTTAATTAAGCAGCATTGTGTTGTCCTGCACTTGTGTGAGTTGCTGTGGCTCTCATCTGTGATTTATGCCCAGGCTGTGTGTTCTCCGCCGGGTTCTCCACGCTTGTTGAGGACCGAGCTGAGGGCCGTGGCATTCCTGCAGATCAGGTGACACGGTGCTGGCGCACTGCTGTTATTTATGAGTCTGAGCGGGAAGAGGGGTGCAATCCTTTTGTCTCACTCATTTCACACAGGGCTCCAGAAGCCCTGCCATCTGGGTTGCCAGATTATTTAAGTAATTTCCAACTAAATAACTGTTTAAAACCCACCTAAATTCATGAAAACCACCCATCAAATTTCACAACACAACTTAAACCAGCCAAAATGTAGCATTTCAACAAGGTCCTGATCTCCCTGTCGGGGTTTATTTTGTGCACACGCCTGCCATTTTGAGGCCGAACCCTAGGCCAAAAAATGTAAAACATTGTGAGCAATTTTAAGTGTAAATCTCAAGAGCAGGGGTCTCAATCTCACACAGTTTGTTGATTTTCCTGCTCAAGCACACACTCATCTCATTAGTTAATTGTCATATTTAATAGGTAGATTTTAGCAGGAAAATCACCAACTCTGCTGGACTTGGACCCTCTGGGACTGGACTTTGAAACCCCTGCTGTAGAGTGTCAGTCACCACAGCTGGCGATTTAAAACCTTGAGTATGTTTTAGAATGTCTTTTATTTAACTAACTAATTAACACTCAGCACCCACAGCAACAAGACTGAATTAAATGTATTTCAGTCAATATTTTGATGAATGAATGACTACATCCTACTGGTATGAGGATTGACTACTTGATTAAAGCAGTAGTTCAGCCAAAAATCTAATTTACTCATTAACTTAAATGTACAGTGGGGTCCAAATGTTTGAGACCAATAGTGAAAATACTTTTATTTTGCATTCCTTTCTAATTTATTACAACATGTGCATTACAAATGATGTTATCAGCATACAAATCCAGGTGAATAGTAGAATCTTTCTAAAATCTTTTTTTTTTTTCTTTTCATCATTCTTTTGATGATGGCACACTGCAGCCGGCACAGCCTCTGATCACTAGCAGTGACAAAAGCCTCTAATGAGTAGATTAAATCTACCTGAGAGTTGTCTGAACATGAGCTTCAATAGATGGAATAATACAAAAAACAAATTGACCTTTTTGTACAAAGGCCTTGGTCAGTTTCGCAAATATGCTTAAATTTGAATAGGGACCTAGAAACAGTGCAGAATCGTGAAATATTTATTCTTCTTTTTACTTGTCATGTCATTATTCTTCTTTTTTGAAATGAAAGTCTTTGGCCATAACCAAAATGCACGACACAGTGGGCCAAAACTGAAAACTGGAAAACAACTGAAAACAAATAAAAATAATTCACATAAAATAAACTTAATAAAATAATTACAGTATGTAGGCTGCAGTATGTGCCCCAAAATCTAATGTCCTCAACAACAGAGAATGGTACATCATCCAAGGCAGTGAATTCCATTATTTTTTTTGTAACACTTTGCGTTTTGCATGGTCATTTGTGACTCATTTGACATGGAGTTCTCATTTTCATTGCCTTATAATTGATGTGTAAAGTATTAGATTGTGACACTTTCTTTCAGGCCTGTTTAATCCCTGTTATTTTCGGTCAAAATACTATTTTCTTTTTCGTCCAAAATCTAAGACTGCAGTTTTTGACCAATTTTTGACCACTTTTGATATGTAGCAACATAATTTTAATATAATCCCAACATAATTGCTATACCAGCATTTTGACCATATCATACAGCCCTTTGTGAAGCCAGGCTTCTAATGCCCTTACTATCACTCGCTCTTTCACCTGGATGCAGGCTGTCAGATAACAGGCTGCTGACTAATAAAAGCCATTCCCTTTTTCTCACAGCATCCCGGGATGCGTCTGCACACTTCCCTCGCCCTGTCCTTCCCTCCCTGAGGGAATCAGGAAACTCCCTCTCCCCAGGTGACAGGAGTGGGAGCAGACAGCGGAACGCTGACGCTGGAGTCTGTTCTCACACATAGCTCCCTCCGCCAGTGTTCCGGAACGCTCCCTAAAACATTCCCAAACAGAGAGGGGCTTCCTCCCAGTGCAACCTGATTCAGCCCCTCTCTCTTCCTCCCTCCCTCCTTTTTCTGTCTCTGTCTTGGTCCTAGGGACCTTTTGTTTCTTTTCTTTTGTCCTGCTGTCCTCTTTTTTTTTGTTTTGGGGTAGTCAGTGTGCATTAAGCGAGTGGTTGTTTTGCACTGTTGTTATTATCCAAAGGCTTCCCCACACCTGCGGCCATCCTCTCTTCCGCCTCTTCTTCTTTTCCCTCCTTCCTTCTCTTTCTTATTTGCTCTCTTCTATCATCTCCTGTGCAGCCAGTCTCACTCCTGTGTTTTTATTAAATTTAAGAAGCTTTATTTTCTTTGCACATCAGAGATTCAGGCCCACACACACATACATAATGGACTATGTAGTAGAAGATGGAGCTGGGCCAAGTTGTGGAATTATTTGTGTACAGTTTTGCCATATTTACTCTCACTCTGATGTGGGCAACACAGGAGATGCCATGAGTGACTGGAGGGAGGTATTGAGGAGAAAGGAAAAGAGATAAAAGAAAGAAATGGTGAGAAGGAAAGAGTCAAAAAAGCAGGAGGAGAGCAGCATGGGGTTTGTGATTGCTTAGTCAGGTGTCTCTTCATCATTCTGACTCCATCCTGTTGTCTGCAAGTCTTTCATGTGGTTCAGTGAGACCTGGCCAAAGCTTGGCTAGAAACCCTCAGAGCCGGAGCACATTTTTTACAGCTGCGTAACTCCACTTTCCGTAACGTCTTCCAAAAAAGAAACCACCAAAAGCCATGTGAAAGGAAAGCTTTGAAATACAGCTCCCTCTTCTCACTGATAAGCCGTGTGGCTTCCAGTTTCTGCGAATGTGAGCCGCAGAGTTGCGGTCACTTTTCTTCTCTTCTGCCGCCATTCTAACCTCACATCATTCCAAATCACATCTCTAGTATCAATTTAAATTTGGAGATGCTTTCAGATATGAACTCGGTTTTGGAACCTTGGCGGACGTCCCTTTTTTCACATTTGTATTGTTTCCGGAGCTGTGGCTCACGGATAGTGTGAAGGTACTAGCATGTGCGCCTCGTTCTGTTTGGGTTGCTTCTGATGCCACATTTCCCCAGAGCGCTAATTAAAGACGGGCGTTGTTTTCCTTATGGCCGGTTGTTGTTGTGCTAGCGGCCGTGGTGTGAGCTGTGTGTCCTCTCTCTGAAATCCCAGAGGTCATCTCTCTAGGGCTGTGCCATGGTCAGCAGTCTCTGCTCTTCTCCTGCATGGAGAAGGGGATGTTATCCTCTTTCCTTGGTGGTAAAATTATCTCTGAGGGTCCACTGGTCCGTGGAGAGACATGTGACTACAGTGCAGAAAACATTAAAACATTCTGCAGTGTTCATATGGAATGTTCATATGGATATAGAGTATTAGTCAGATGCACTTCACCTCTTTTATAACAGCGTTGTTGACCATATAGACCTGAGGTAAAAGTTCAGCAGTTTCAGCAGTCACTGCAGAATATTGCTTACTGGGGGGAAATCCACTCCAGATGTGGAGACTTTGACAGCAATTTTCAGCCAGAAACTCAAATATCCAGTTGGGAAATAGAGCAGGATTGAGTTCACTTTAATCCGACCTATGTAATATGAAGAGTGATGTCACTGCAATGGCAGCACAGGGTCATTGAGCCACGAGCTGACCCCACATTGAGTTACTAATGTGACAAAGCTCCTGATTTTTCTCACATCTCTAAGAGATTTCTGAGAAAGAACATACTGGACAAGTGGGCGAGTACAGTATGTCATTAAAACAGATTCAGTTTAGCCATCAAAACAATTTCCAAAGAAAGAGATTCTTTCTGGAAGCTCCAATAGCTGCCCACTGAACTGTAGCTGATTCTGCAAAAGCATAAGCTTTGGGAATTTAATTTTGTTTCTGTGTATGTGCTTTCTTGATAGTCCCAATGAGACACAAAGTGTGCCTTTTTTCCTTCCTTTTTTGGATAGTAAGAAAGCAGGCAGTGCTATAATTAAGTAAGCAGAAAAGAATTCAAAAATGCCTTAGAAAAATAGATCAGATCCTAGGATCATATTTTTAATGCAGCAGACCTGAACTGTACTCTACGTGGTTAGTGTCAGAGTTTGATTATACAGACTGTCAGGTATTTGGAGGTCTTTCAAATAGAACAGTCCAATAACGGATTCAAAACACCATTTGGTCATGTCATTTTTGGCATCTGTGCAAGTTAAAAAATTAGAAACGTTTGTTCAGCTGCTTTGAGGCCAGAGTTAGTGTGCTGATAAAACATAGGGATGAAAGATTGTAATTTTTTGTTGTCCCTAAACAATTTGTGTGGCTTAAGCCCTTTTTTGGTTGAATTAGTTAGTTACTCAATGAGGTGGACTGCTGTAATATAAGTGATGGATGGCAAAATGTGCCAACACGGATCTGCAGTGTATGAAAGGTAATAATACCAGAGGAAATTACATTCTGTGTGAGCACTCAGAGCTCTTGCAGTAAAAGTAGTTATTTTCAAATTGAATCTCTGATAATAGCCAGTGACACCTTTTTGTAGTGACCGGAAGGGTCAGCTGCATATGCCTTCAAAAATGGATTGTGCATTATCCAAGACTCATGATGAGTTGTCTGCTAGTCTGCACCGGCCTACAACCAGCAATGTCAATTTAAGTCAAAGAAGATTACAACTCCAGAGCACCTCTCACAAAGCAGGATTTCTGTCTTGTTGAACAGCACATTGTAAGGGCATTTGCACCAGGGTTCACCAGTCAATAAGGGAATTATGGGCTGATGGTGATGTCCTGTGTTTTTCATATACTTATCAGTCAATGCCAGTACATATAGGGTTTTTTAAAATGTCACCTTTATATCTGCCTAGATTGGGATTAAGAAGAAATGTGGGGCATATTTGCACAAAAGTAATAAAATGCAGGTATTTGAGCACAGTAGCCCAGTGCCTAAACATTTTACAGTTCTGGAAAATAGTCATCAAATATCATTTTGAAATATTGGTCAAAATCCACGTGATTTCTGTTTACATTTTGTCCGAATAGTTGAGTTCTCACTTAGGGTTGATCCTGGGCTCACTGTGGGAGGAGATTATTATTAAAGTACCATTTTCATGCAGAAGATTTTTTTCAGAAACATAGACAGATTGCGCAGTTGCACACATCACCTTTGTGCTCATATCTGTAGAAAAAGGTGCACAGTAAGTTCATCTCTTTATAGATTTTAATGTTTTTTTCAGTACCATCAGTCAAACTGTGATGAACAGCGTCTTTAGGATTTGTGGCTTATCCTCATGCAGGAAAACCTGCAAATGAGGAATTGTTCTCACAAGATGTTTAGCAGTGCAGGCATGTGTTTTATGCTCAGTGCAAGCACTTTTACTACCTTCCATCTCCTCCACAGACCACACTGTGGCTTTCCCTGACCATCCAAAACTTGAAACAGGGAGTAACATGACAAGTTGACTTTATTCAGTGGCCAGCACTGAGAGAGGACAGTTTTTACACATGATGTCGACCGCACCCAAGTACATTTGAAGAGAAACCCAGACCACAGTTTTCAGGAGGACCTGTTCAGGATCGGTTCTCTGGGCTGCACCTGCGCTTGCTAATCGCTTTTACAATTTAGTAAATGTACTATGAGTCTTAGGTCAGATGGCCTTGGGTCCACAAAAACCCTGAAACAGGAAGACACCCTAAGTTGATTGTACTGTAGACTGCATTATCTAGCTCCAACTAGCCCATGTATCTCCCATTAGAACCTGTTTTGAGTTTATTGATTTAATTTAAAGAATGAAAAGCAGTAGCTTTGCTAAATTTGCAAAACGTTTGAGGATATTCTGATATGAGAAGGAATAAGACTATGCTAGATATATTGACCTGATTTCTAGCATCGGTTTATCACCTTGAAAGACTCCATATGGAGGTAAATTGATGTGCTTTGGAAAGAGGAAGTTTGCTGTGAGTAATTTGGGGAAATTAAATATTCTTTATTGTGTATGAATTGGCCAGTCATATTATTAAAAATTACATTATATTCCATAATGTTCCATAATAACATTTTTGAATGATTTGATTGGCCAATTCATACACAAAAAGAAAACCAGCCTAGTTTGAATATCTCTCATGAGTGATGTCAGATTGGGGTCAGATCTCTTCTCTTTTCTCCATCCTTGTTAGCACACTGGAAACTGCTGTAAATTCCACCTTCTAAAATCTAAACTGTCATGTTGAACTGCTAGAAATTATCCTTTATCTCTTTTTCACGTTCTCTCACTTCTTGATGTTGCTGTAAAATTCAGCTTAAAATCACACAAACGCTGAAATTAAAGCTGCACTATGTGAGACTTTGGGGATTTGGAGACCTCTCAGTTGGAAATGTGTAATGCAAGCAACATGCAGATGAACGTTTTGCAGCATGGGTTGTTCTTCACACCTCCTTCCCACAGCGGATGAACCTGACATGTGTGCGTTAAAAGAGTATCAAAAAAGAGATCTATGCTGTAGCTGAGTTTTGGGAGTTTAATTTCTCTGTTTATGTGCTTTTTTTATAGTCCCAGTGAAAACAGTGTGCCTTTTTTCCTTTATTTTTTTGGACAGTAAGAAAGTAGTCAAGGACATGTCTACTGAGAATGTAAATGAATTATCTACTATGGTCATCATATCATGAGTATAATGATGATTTTACATTTAAGAACTAAACATGGAGCTGGACCCTTTTTTTTAGCCTCTGAAGATGTATGACATGATCCAAAAAATCCTGTAAAATCAGACCAGACACCTTTGACTTGTATGTTATTATTTTTAAGCACACTCTATTTTGGCATGTTTTTTTCTCCTGACTCAGTAATGCTACCTATTTCAGTTTTCACAAAAAGAACAAAAAACCTTACTTAGTGCAGCTTTAAAATTGTTCTGCATCTTACCTAACCCTTCTCTCTCGTGCTCCCTCTCTCTCTCTATGTCTGTCCATCTGTCTCTTTCTTTCTTTCTCTCTCTCTCTCTTTCTTTCTTTCTCTCTTTCTCTCTTTCTCTCTCTCTCTCTCTCTATTTCTCTCTCTCTCTCTCTCTCTCTCTCTCTCTCTCTCTCTCTCTCTCTCATGCTCTCTCTCTCTTTCTCTCCCTGTCTCTCTCAGCCCAGTGGGGGTAATTAAACTGGCACTTTTTTCTCTGATGAAGGCTCGAACACAACAGGAGGAGTGTGTGTTGGTGGGAGACTGCGCACTCTTAGGTGTATTTGTGTGTGATTTGGGGGTGGAGGGATGGCAGTCAAAGAAAGCTGAAGGGAGGCACTTCGCGTGCTTCACTGCTGTCACTGTAACGCTTTGTGTTTTCCGTGTAATTTCCTTGTTAACACACACACCTCATGCCTCGGGTCTGAATAAGCAGGAACTGAGTGTTCAGAGGGTCTCGCTCCTCGACTAAACATTTAATGTGTATCTCTCTGTAAGCCTGTGTGTGTGGGCCGCACTATGTGTAGATTAGTCTTAACTCTGCCTGTTTTTCAGCTGGATCCTCACAGGCCTGCAGAATCATGGGGCGTTTGCCTGTATTACATCCTCAGCAAGTGATCTGCTGTCTCTGTCACTGCTGTCTGCTGGCTCTTTCACAGCTGCTTAAGAATATCTCTGCAAATCAACTCACACTTCATCTCACTACACTGCAGCAAAATATGCATCTCACCAAACCACCAATCAGTGTACTGCAGTGCACTGACGGAAACGCTAATACTGCTTTTTCATCCTATATTTTAGCACTGATGTCCACCAGCAGTGGCAGTCAACTGTCAGGTTTTTCTTAGAGTCTGACCGATATATCAGTTGGTCCATAAAATTGACCATATTGATATTCAACTTACTTTGTTATTGGCAATATTGGCAAAAATCTTGCTGATAATCCTGATATTACTTTGAACTTGCTTGATTTATACTTTGAGCATCTGCCTCCATTGAGAAATTTGCTAGTTTCTGAGGCTTTTAATTGTCGGTTCTTATTAGGGATGCATAATGATATTGGAATCATATCAGTATTGGCAGATAATTGTTTCAAAAAGAATATCAAGATTTGAGTATTTCAAACTGATATTTGACAAAGTACTTATTATACTTCGAAAGACTGGAATGTTTAGGTGATGCTGGGCTATTGCACTAAAATGTATCAGTTTTATTCAATTTATTGCATGTTTACTACTAATTATTACCACTAAATACTAATTTCTTCCTTTTGTAAATGTTTGTCTGTGTATTTGCCAACAATTCCTATATCGGTGCATCTCTAACTCTTGTACCAAAAAAAATCTTCTGTGAAAAGAATTGACCAATAATAGTATGTAGTAGTCAATAAAGAGCCGATTAACTAAAACCATTTTGTTTTACATTAAATTTCTTTGATGTGTGGTCATATTAAATTATACTGGTTAGCAGAATTTTAGCTTCTTAAAAATCACATCTGTGGTCATTTTTATATGCCCAAGAATCTGTGTTATCATAGAGTAACTGAGATGTGGTTTAGGATTACACTTAGGATTACATTCTCTGTCTCTTACCATACGGTCTTTAACACGAAAGAGAAGACACTTCCAGGCTTTCGGCAGTGCTCTACTGCTTGTCAGTCTGAGGGAGGTCTTTGGCACTTTGTTGGGAGAGAGAAAGAGGAATCACATGTAGCGCCAAGCAATGAGAGGACAATACACACGGTAATGCCTACAAATGGAGACATGGAAATTACACGGTTCACCAGTGCCATTAACATGTCACTGTCTGGACTCACTTCGCTCTTTTTATATTCTAACTGTTTTTCATCACGTTAAAGGCACCAGTGTCAAAGCCTAGGCTTCATAGTTTAAGAGGGAGGCATTTTTCTCTCTTCACAATTTTGTATGTTTCCTTGCGGTGTGAATAGTCCAAGCAGGAGTGCGTTTCTGGTGCTGTTCATGTGTTCATGTGCCATAATGATGATGTTTAGGTCGAACTGTGGCCTAAATCTCAGGCCCAGTTCACTCCCATTAGAAGTTAGTGTGCTGAAACTCTGGAAGAATTTAGTAATGGACTTGGTATTGACCTTTGAAGTATACTTGGAGTAAAAACATGATGAAATTTGGAAATAGTAGCTGCTTTTTGTAGAAGGTAACATGGGTGATTTTTACAGTGTTGCTCTTTAACCCCATGTTCATCTGAAGCTTCGGGTGGTTTTTCATGCGTTTCTTTTAAAGTAACATTTCCTGCTTTTTTGCTCCTCTTTCTTTTTCCGTCTTCGGTCTTGCTCTCTCTCTCTCTCACTCATCTCCCCTCCCTCTTCTCCTAGTGACAGCCAGACGTCTGCTCGGCGTGTACCCCCCACCACCCCCCCTCCGGCTGCCAGCATGCCAGCGTGTCAGTAATAAGTGAGTGTGGCTGAGAAATGACAGGGTTGGAGCTCACTAATGCACTCTGAGCTGCTGCCTCCCTCACACTGCAGACTCTCAGAGAGAGGGGGAGTGGGAGAGGGACAGGTTGTGGTAATAAGCCTGAGTAATTGTTCAGATTGTCACTTGGCCTTTACGGTAAAAGAAAGTGGGTAAAAAAGAAAGGCAGAAAGGGCCTGCAGCTCGGCCTCTCCTGTCTATGAAGAACAGTGGCAGTTTTGAAAGATTTGGTGAAAAATACTCTTCACACCGCAGAGAGCGTTTAAATAGCACCTGATTGAAGGGGGGAACCACTCTGTGCTGGCTTTTGCTGGCTTTTGTTTGCAGTTTATATGGCTTTATACTTAATCTGGCTGGCTTTAATCAGCATTTTTATTCATAATGGTAATTAACTTTAAATAATTCAAGTCCTTCAAATTCTACCATTTTAGTAATTAGGCAGTTTTACTTATTTATTTGAACATAATGGTCCATAATGGTCACATGCTGTATATTGTATACAAAGCATTTTATTTTTCTCTCCTCTGTTTTTCCTTTCAAAACCTAGGTAATTTCTGTTCATAAGTGATGGTTGGTTACTGGCCTTTGTTGCAGACTTCTAAATGTTATTAAGATCAGACTAGTTTCTTTTTTGTGGTCATAACCACCATCTCAGAGAACGGAGAGCAGTGACTGCAAAGTGTTGAGAGTAGTTCAGTGGTGTTGAAATCTAACAGAGGAGAGATTAGATGTATTAGATAGAATGAGGATGTATTAAAGCCCCTGAGATTTAACTAAAGCTACCTCAATTTTTCTCTTGGGGATCAATGATTCATGTTTCATCCACACATGCGTAGATGACATCTGGAAATGCCAGTATCCTTCAAAGTATAACAGACCCAAAACTCTTAAGTCCTTAGTCTTCTGTCAAATGGACAGATGGGTGTTGTGTAATCGTTTTGAGTGTTTGTTGATGCATGGCAGCTTATTAAACATTACATTATCAACACTTCCAGCAACTAAGTTTACTCTTCTTTGATACCTTTTTATAAGCAAACTGCCTCTGCTGAACAAATTATGATCTAGTTTCAGGGATTATATCATTTATAATTAATACTGCTGTGACAATATAGATTTTTAGTGGTGTTGACAGACACAGGCTTAGTTAATTGTGTAGTTTGCTGGGAATTTAAGAATTTTTAAAAACAAAAACAGTTTACAATACAAAAACACAAGATAAACACTTTCCTTTCTGTTAATCCGGTTTGCATCCAAACTTGCAAAGCTGGAACTTTGTGGCTTTGTATTGAGTTTGTATCACAGTATACTTTCTGTACAAAAAAGCAGACAAAAAAGAATGTTGTTCACACATTTGATGCTTTTTGTTGTTACTCTGATGAAATAAATATAATCTATAGTGAATTCTTACTGATCCAGACTGTGTTCTGAGGGAGTTTGCACGCTCGCTGAGAAAAAAAAAACACAGTGCATCCAACAATAGAGGAAGCCTTGTACGTCTTTTATATAGTATTAGAAAACACAGTAGCACACCGAAAGCTCTGTTCTTCACACTGATCTGTTGTGCTGTGGCCAACGTAAATATGCACAAGCCGTAACTCCTCGCCAAATTCTCAGAATGGATCACCAATGAGATGCTCAGTTTGCCAGGGTTAAGCGAAAAAAAAAATGTTTTTTTTTTATATAGTGCAGTTTTGGCTAATGGAAGGTGCTGTAAATGCCGAAGTGTGTTTCATGTGTTCATTTAGCCTACACAGTGTGAGTTTCAGTTTCAAAAAAAGGCTAATAAAATTGGCCAAAAAAATCAGCCATCAGCCAATTTCGCTGTAAAGAAATCGGAATTGGCCATAAAAATCATGATCAGTGCATCCCTGCTGTGCAAGGTTTCTTTGGTATAATTCTGACAGTGGTGAGTACTGTGTGTGTTTATGTACATATTGTCTGTAGAGATATGGTCTGGTCTTATGGTTCACTCTGCAGGACTGTGCCTGCCCTGGCCTGTGGGGACGTGTAGGTTTATTTGTCTGTCCCAGGCTGCACCTGCTGTTATTAGTACTGTCATCCTGCGGGAGGATTTCTGCTACAGCTAATTGCTCTGGGAGTATTTTCCATGTCTCTAACCTCTTGGGTTTAATAGTTACAGACAGTAACTCCTAATGTATCACTTACCACCGCCCTGATACAACACTTGCTATCTGACACTTTGAGGCAGTAGAGATTTGTGCATCTCAAACGTCTTGAGATTGTGTTTCAGCAGTTGTAATATTAGACCAATAACATAGGATTGGAATATACTTTGCATTACATGCACACTGTGAGTTTGAATTAAATGAAGTGGTGGTGGGCAAACCTTAAATACAGTAATCCAATCCAGTGATTAATAAAACTGTTGTTCCTTTCTCTGCAGTCTGTGGTGTCAGCATTTTCCCAGTGCAGATGTCTTCTTTTGTATAGCACATGTTTATCCTATACTGTTAAGCCATTGTACTTTTAAAGGGCAGTAAATCCTTTGCATATTTGTTAATTTGTTTAATATTCCTTCATAATCAGAATATTTGATCCCCTTCTATTGTCAGTGAATATGTAAAATTAAAGGACAGATGTGCTGTTTTCAACCCAAATCCTGTTATATTTGTTTTCCCTATCATTGATAATTGTGAATAGTACAACCTGTGCAATCGATTTAATATTGAGAAACTTACCACTCTGTAGCTTCTCAGTGAGAATAAACACAGTGCATGTGGGCATCTGTAACTATCTGAAAGCACAGTATTCATTAAATTATAGATAGAAAGCACCCAGATGCCATACATCTGGTATGAAGTGAGCAATCACTAGGCACTGTTCAGTCCCATAATTTTAAAGATGGGAAGTCCATCAGCCTGCAAAGATGGTGAGTATGATTGAAATAGTTAATTCATTATGTTCCTTAATGCCAGGGAGAATATATTATACTTTTTCCTGCAGCTTTCATCTTGTAAATAATTTGTTGATGACAGTACAGTATCTAGTTAAAAAGACAGCTAAAGAAACAACTGTCTGCTACAAACAGCTGTACATAAGTTTGAAACACTGCTAACACAACCAGATTCTATGAGCTACAGTTCATCTTATGCGTCCTGTGACGTTGAGGAAATGCTGTAAGTCAACGTTTATGCCACACTTTTTAAGCTACATGTGTGGTTGTGATCTCACCTGGCCAACACTAACTAGTCTATTAGACAACTTGACTACTAAGGTAACAGATAACTACACCAACCAAATAAATCCCTTCCTAGATAACTGTTAGCTGTAAGAATGCACACTAATATCGAAATCATTTCAGTATACGCAGAAAATTGCTCTAAAAATGATCGTCATGGGACAGATGTTCAGATTTAATCGATATTTCAAAGCAGAACATTTCCTCATAATGCTAATCCCAGTGGATCTAGTCCCAGTTTAGTTGATTTATAAATGTTTATGCATTGGCATCATATCAACATCGCCAGATATGTACAGTTGCATGAAAAAATTTAAATTTAAAAATCTCCAGGCAAATGACATGTTTTCTTTAATCTTCTACAGGGAACAAACTTAAATATGGCATTTTACTGCAAATTTTAGTCCACAATTTCTGTTTTTGTTTTTTATTTAGTTTAACATAGTGGGGAAAAAAAAAACAAAACCTTAAATGTAAAATGTGCCATAACTTTTGCCACAGGCCACAGTGCCATAACTTTTGCACAGTTTGATAGTTATTTTCTAAATTACATCCTATCTTTTGATCTTAAACTGTATTAGTGTTCGTCTAAGAGCTTTGCAGTAAAATAATGCTCCTAAGTGTGTGTGTTTGAAGGCACAACTGATTGTAGCGTGAGGAAACTGCAGGACCATGATCCAGTGAGAATATACGCAAAGTATTCTGCCCAGGTTCAAGACTGATGCGTAGCTATTAGGAGAGACAGTAAACAGTGCTGATATAGGATGTTCATTGAGGTAATTGCAATTTAATTTGGACAGTTT
This sequence comes from Colossoma macropomum, assembly GCF_904425465.1. Taxonomy (NCBI): domain Eukaryota; kingdom Metazoa; phylum Chordata; class Actinopteri; order Characiformes; family Serrasalmidae; genus Colossoma; species Colossoma macropomum. The sequence continues at coordinate 31,546,738 of NW_023494784.1, read as the reverse complement.
ACTAATTTGCTACAGCTAATGTGGACATTATTGATTTCACCCTAAATTCTCAGGGTGTTTCCTGTATTTGTCCACAGCGCTCCTTGAAGAGCAATATATGGAATTTTATGTAAATTTACATCCGACTGCAGCTTTGAAATCCATTTCCGACACACTCACTCTAAACCTCCCTTTGTTATAATCAGCATCAAAGAGCTGTAGAAATTAGAGCGAATAGACCTATCTGTTTTTGTGTGCATAAAGCTGATAGCAGTGCGTTGTTTTGCGTGTGTGTGATACTCTACGTTTAAAACACATACGCCATGCATGTGTACATCAGACCTGCAGCGTGTTTGCCTTTCTTTTCGTGGCTGCATTGTGTCTGCTGTTATCTCTGTCTCTGCGGCTGTTCGGTCCTCGTTCGCTCTTGACATGTCATTCATTAGAAGGGGGTCAGCACAGGGAGATTACGCTCTGAGAGCAAATAAACCCAAAGACATGTGTTCCATCAGATCATCAGCCACCGGCTAGATTAATCCACTCCCTGCTATAATGAGTAATATCACTAAAGCACAGCTTAAACAGGCTAAGCTAATTAGCAAATGTGAGGGAATGATCTATTGCAGGCAGGAGATTCTAATTAAAATGCATTGTTGAGGTACGTTGGCGCTGGGCCTTTCCAAACGTCTCTTTTGCATTTTTGATAGTTGACGGGCCTTCTTGCCTCATTAATGAGGATGTTGGAGGGATTCTCAATCTGTATACATGTTGAAACGTGGCATCGGGTGTCATGTCGTTAATTGTTTGTGTTGTCTTCTTTATGACTGTGGGCGTCATGTCACACTGTTCATTGCTGTTCATTGCTGTTCATGGTCTTGTTTTTTCCAGGAAATATTTCATTGTAGTCATTGTAAAGCTCAATGAAGACCATGCAACAGTTTTCTTTGACATCCATGACCAATTCTCGCGCATTCAGGTGAAATGCCAGCCTTTATGGGAGAAGTCTGAAAGTGGAGTGAACGTTTAGCAGAAAGCACAATTGATTTGCATGCTGCTGTGATCGACTGTACTTTAAGAATGTGCTGAGTTATGGTTGGCTGTCTTGCTGAAAGTGCACAGGTGAGACCAATCGCCCACTCACCCTGGAAGCTTCTGATTACACATGCTGCACTTCATGCTTGCTAGTGGAACGTCTTCATTATGCCTTATGCACAGAACGCAAGAACACTGCACTGCAGCCTTCTGGAATCGAACTTCTTTATAGTGATTTTCTAGCGTTAATAGATGCATGTCCTTTACAGTGACCATTAGATGAATAAGATTAGATTGTGGATAAGAAGTAGAGCTGGATATTCTAGGTATTAAATATTTTCTTGGTGCTCACTGAATTTCTGATCAGTAATTTATTCCTAAATCTAGACTGAAGATTGACTATCTAAATTCCATACATGACATTAACACCAGCGTTATTGTGGTCAGTAGATATAAACACTAATTCAAGGTTGAAGAGAATCCCAGTTTTTGGTGTTTAATGTAAAACAATCAAAATAACAATACTCAACTCTGCTCAGAAGTGAGGTACTTTTGAATAATAGCTATTTTTCAATATTTATCTATTCTAGAGTTGGTTCTTTCTGTATTAGTTGCACTGTCTTGTTTACTCTTTTATTAAACAGTGAGTTGACACATATGGTTACCATGCACACATGGTTGCCCATGTGGAGCGGCAGCACTGCCTCCTCTTACTCACCTTCCTGCTGTTCATAATGCAATAAAATTAAGTTAAAATATTTGAGTCACAGGCAGCACGGTGGTGCAGTGGGTAGCGCCGTTGCCTCACAGCGAGAATGGCCTGGGTTCGATTCCCGGCTGGGCGACCAGGGTCGTTTCTGTGTAGAGTTTGCATGTTCTCCCCGTGTCTGCGTGGGTTTCCTCCGGGTACTCCGGTTTCCTCCCACAGTCCAAAGACATGCAGTTAAGCTAACTGGACACGCCAAATTGCCCCTAGGTGTGAGTGAGTGTGTGATTGTGTATGTCTGTCTGTCTGCCCTGCGATGGACTGGCGACCTGTCCGGGGTGTATCCTGCCTTCCACCCAATGACAGCTGGGATAGGCTCCAGCACCCCACCGCGACCCAGAAGGATAAGCGGTTTAGATGATGTATGTATGTATGTATGTATTTGAGTCACTGTAAAACTGCAACATACCAAGTAAATGATACTAAAATGCCCTTTCCTAGCTTCAAATGTCCATGTTTTAGCTAGAACATCTAAAATATTTATATTAGCCACTACTAGTTCACTAATATAACTCTGTCAAAGAGATGCTAACAAGCAATTTGACATTATACTCGCTGTTGAAGATGAATAAATAAAGGCTGCTTAATTGTTCTGACATCACTGATCTTGTTGTTGGTCCAGCAACTGGTTTCTGGTGCTCTAATCTAAGCTCATCTGAAATTTAATCTGCTCACTTAAAAAGCCTTGTTGGTGTTGTTGACTATTGTTTCTAGTAACAGATTATGAGAACCCCCAGCCTCACCAAATATCGACAATGGTGTTGAATATTGCGATACCTTTCAAAGTATTGTGTCAAAGTTAGAAATTTCAGGATCATAACAACAAACATTTACATATGCATGAATCCTTTTTCCTTTCTTGTGTGTCCTCTGTTCTTATTTCCTCATGATTGGATGAGATGTGGCAGTATCCCCTAACCTCAGAAGTTATTGCAGGTCATAACAAAAGCATGTTGTGATTTTATTTAAAATTCTTCTGTTTTGTAACATGTTGAAGAAATGGAGAAATTCTATCGAAAGTACAGGTAGGGAACATTAAATGAGTGCTATATTTTCTAATTGACACTAATTAGACACAACTATTTTCTTATGATTTGAACTTGATAGATTGTACATACAGTCTTGTTTTGCAGAAAGAAAATCATAACAAAAAACTGTAATTAATGAGGTAATTACTCAATTACATTTAGGTAATTTGACAAAATGACTAAAATAATCAGACCTCTAAGCCCTTCTCTATTTTACTCTTAGAGCATATTTCTTTTTCCCTCTTGGCCTGATCCTTTCTTTTCCTGCTCAGTGCAGGAAGGAGTTCAGGGGCATGACTTTGATTGACAGATGTTGATGGGGTCAGAGGTCAGAGGGAAGTACATCAGGGCTTTCTGCTTGCACTGACCCTTGCTACACTTCCTGTCAAAGCTGAAGGGCACCATGATGCATTGCCCCTGCTCGAGTGCGGTGACCAGCTCTATGAACAGAAACCCCACTTTCCCAACACTACGTACAGCAATTACTGACGCACACACACACACACACACACACACACATGCAGCCTTATACCGAATATGACAATTAGCATTGTACACACACACAGCACAGTCTCTGTGCTGTTACTTTACTATGTACGATAATTAATGTCACATAATGTGCACAACCTTAGACCCCCACCCTCACACAGCCTATTAAAATTACATACAGTAATTACTATTGAATTAATAAACTGATGCCTGACACGCTACACAAAAGCAATCTCTCTCTCTTTCTCTCTCTCTTGCTCACACACATACATACACATGCACATACACACACATGCATGCTTGTGTCAAACTAGTTTGACTAATTGCTGTTACACACAAATACACACCCATGCAAATAAAATAATTACTGCCACATAAATACATGCAAGCACACTAAATGTCTTTACATAATATTGCACTAAAGAGGAGTCATTATTGTTGTATTGTTGCAAAATCAAATTATTTCATAAGATCATTAAAATATAAAATATTATACACATAACAGTAATCTAAATATACATTTTTTTTTTAATATAAAATGCATAGTTCTGGTTTTAAGGTCTGATTGGCTGAGCTGCGTTTGAAACTGTTGTAAAATGTTACTGTGAACTAAAATGTAATGTTGAACTAAAACTACAATTTCCATTAAAAATAGAAGTAGAAACACCTAAAGAATATGCTACTTGAATGTCTTACAAGCTTCACATACCGTGTTTCTGGTAGATCTGCTGCAAATAGTATTAAACCTAGTGTGGTAAAAGGAATGTGTAGCACTGTTAGCTTGATGCAGATATCACACAGGAAATCACATAGAGGCAATGGAATTAGCGTTATCGTTTTAATAGTAATACAATAAGGAAAAGCTACTTATAAATAGGGATGTGTACGGGTACTCAGCTAACTGTTATAGGTGCCAGAAAATATTATTTGGATATTTGTTACTTTTCATCACAAAAAGACAAATTATGTGGACAATTCAGTGAAACACTGATTTTATATACTAACTGTGATTTTAATGTGAAAAGTTTTGCTTGTACTTCTGAGTAACTATGTTACACTATATGGCCAAAAGTGTGTGAACATCTGACAGTCACAGCTATATGAGCTTTCTGAACAACCAATTCCAAACCATGGGCACTGATATGGAGATATGTTGGTTCCTCCCCATCAAACCCGCTTTGTGCACAGGGGCACACTCATGCTGGAACAGAAAAGGGCATTGCCCAAATTCGTGCCTCAAATTTGGAAGCATATGTATGTATTTGTATGCTGTAGCATTAACATCCTTCTTTACTGGACTAAGGGGTCCATGCCCTGAAAAACAGTTCTGGACTGTTATCCCTACTCTACCAAACTTTTCTGTTGGCACTACGGATTCCGGTAGGTAGCGTTTTCCTGGCATCTACCAATCCCAGAATCATCAGTCAGACTGACATATATATCCATCGGGCAATGGGTGTGGCTAAAACCCCTGAACTCAATAAATAGGAGGGGTATCCACATACTTTTGGCCATAAATAGTGTTTGTTGTACTTTGCTACACAAGAACATGAGTGCCTTGATGTACAAGAAATAACTGAGAAAGCTGAGATAGTGGTGGAAGAATTGTTTATTTTGATTATTATTAATGATCATTTATTTCTTGAACATTTCTATATTTTGTCATATTTTGTTATTACTGTTGTACATTTCTGTATTTTATCATTATTTGCCCTCCGCTTTTGTTGATGACATTACATGGCTTATTGCTTTTTAATGTTTTTGGTGCAAGTATTGTAACTCATTTGTTTAAGATTATTAATATTAGTCTGAACAGTCGATAATGTGCACTGTGTGTATTTTGTTTTTTCTTTAACAGACAGACATGGACCAACACTTGACAGATGTGTCCAACAGCAAAGCCCCCCACTTCACTCTCAAGTAAGATCTTTGTCTGGATGTGTTTGTCTGTTTCTGTGTGAGTGTTATTGCATGTGTGTGCACGTTTTTGGACACATTTGTTTTTGTGTGTATGTGTATGCATTAGAGTGTGTGTGTGTGTATTTGTGTGTGCTGATATGTTTTCGCCTGCTGTGTTGTTTTTCAGCCTGTCCTCATATCATTAGCAGGCATTCTAATTTCCCTGCTCTTTGCTGAAAAGATCAAGGCAACATTGAACTTGCATATGAAATGATGAATCATTAAACAACTACAAAAGCACAGGGAAAGAGGGTTAACAACACAAACAAACATGTGCATAAATTGAGTGTGGGGGGGGGTATGGATGGTTAATGAGCTAGTGTGGGATTAGAGATGGCCTCTTGCTTTGCTCCTCTGAGGCCCAGCACACATCTGAGAGTCAGATCCTGAGTGTAAATCTGACCAGCACTGGATCTGATGCCTGCTGCATCACTGCCATACATGCTGCTGTCACAAGCTCATCTCACATGCAAGGGCATAATTATGAAGTTCATCCTACTTGCAAAGTCAGTAATGAAGTTTTTGTGTTCGGATTATACAGTCATGGACAGAAGACCTGTGCATATTTGTGAAGATCTACTTTAGGTCTTTTTCTGTTTGCTTTTTTTGAAAGATATAGGAGTAAATACAACACACAGCAATACTAGGGATACACAATTGCAATGTCCTAAGATCAGAATCAGCTGATTTTTGGTTTAAACGTGTAATTGGCACTCGACCAATTTATTAATTTTAATGTGCCTGCTCTGGGTTGCAGATTTATGTGGTAAAAATGTAAGTGCACTCACACTATATATAAATGCTGCTGCTACACCTATACTAAAATGTTTTTTCTTTTTCTTTTTCCCCCTTGGAATAGGCCATAAAAGTTTATGATTGGTGCATTCCAATACGATACAATGAAAATATATACCATTTATTTCAGCGTTGCTGTAGAAATGTTCGTAAAGCTTTGGAGACCTCTCTGGTGTACATGTGCAATTGCACACAACATGCAGAAGATCATTTTTTTAGTGTCGGTTGTGCTTCGGACCCCTTCCCCGAGTGGATAAATCTGATATTTGCGAGCACATTGAAAGAGTATCAAAGGATGTGACTTCTGAGGATGTTACTGAATTATGTACTATTGTCAACATATTTTCGTCAGTATATTGTTGATTTTCCTTTTGAGACCTAAACATCAAGCCAGACCTTCTCTTTGAAGAGTGCAGCAGAGTAAAGTGACAATAATACATAAAGACATATGACGTGGTCTGAGAAACCAGGCTTTACACTGTGGCTCACAGCAGCACGTGCACAATATATTTTAGCATATTTTTCTGTATAACTCTTTTTTCTCTAAAGCTGCGGTCAAACCAAACTGCTGCCTCACTTTTTTTTTTGTAGGTGTGGAGCAAAAGTCAGGCAAGTGTGAGTGGTACGGGTATGAGGTTTTTGGATGTTTTTTGGAGGGAACGTACAGTTCAGTAATGTTAGCTACTTAACTAGTGTTTTTGCAACTGTGAGTGACAAGTGACATTATGTTGAGAGAGGAGCGTTTTTCTGTTTAGTGTTTTTAGGAAACGGTTTGCCACTGCTCACCCTCTTGTTTTCTTCAGATTATGGCAGGGTTAAAGTTCACGTAGATGAATTCTAAACAGAACGACGTTTAATGCTACCAGAAGGAAATTCCTTTCTTGTGTCTTTTTGTCCTTTTCAGTTCAAGTGAGGTGGCTTTTTTGATTTTGCTTGCAATTGGTGTGAATGTGCCTTAACATTACTTTTTTCAATTTCAACAACAAAATCTTACATAGTGTAGCTTTACTTGATGGCCAATTGATTATTAACAATGAACTTCCATTGGCTGTCTGAATAGCAAAGTTTCTTGCTGTCTTTAAACAAAGACTAAAGACTTGTTTCTTTGAGACGCATTGAAATGAACATTATTTTACATTTTATTTCAATTTCAAATAATGAATTATCAAAAGGTAGTCTCTGTGAATTGTGTATCTTAGTAGCTACATTTTAGAATTGTCTGAATCTGGCAGAATCTTTCTGTCCGTGTCTCAAAGACGCTGCTAATGATGTTGTTGTCATTGTCTAGTCAGTTTTTTTGTTCTTTTTTTCATTTCACTCCATTGTAAAAGTGTGTATGATGCAAGTAACAGTTACCAACAGTTCACAGCCTAATTGATGACGAAGAGTAAATTCCAAAGGTTAAGAAAAATCCAGATTCACCTACCATAGACCAATGAATGTGGGCCTACCTCCACCATGATGAAAAGAAACATCCATGTCCATCTTTTAGGTCAGGGAGTAGTATTTATGATAATTCCTCTAAGCACATGAAGGCAGCAACAGTACAGATATGAATATGTTGTGTTACTGGAGAACAGCAGGCTGTGCAAGCACTGCTGTTACAACATGGCACATCCACATTATTAACAATGAGAAATAATCACATCAGATTGGATGGAAGATGTGATTACCTTGCTTTGGCCATGTAATCAAAGCTGTCTCTAGGAGTGATTTTGTGCATCAGCCCACATCCACCTGAGACAGTTTTCAGAAGGAGAAAGAAAAAAAAAAGTGCAACTGTCTAAGTGTAGTCCACAGGGCCACTATGGAGAACTGATAGGGTCATCTCCCTGCTGACTGACCCCAGCTCTGTGCCACATGCAGCACGTCTCACCATGGCAACCTGCTGTTCTACTCCTCCTCCCCACCAGTCTAATGTCTAATTCTTCACACAGCCAGCAAACGACCCTTGAAATTGAGAGGAAGAAATGAATTATCACAGCTACTTGAAATATAGAAATTGAAAGCCATATGTGTGACCTGCTGCTCGCTAATGGCAGGCCTATAGGAATGTGTAAAGTATAAACGGTCTGCTGCTCCTCAGCAATTTAAAATGTTGGCCAAAAAATAAATAAATAATAATAAAGAGTGTCATAAAGAGTGAGAGTGTGTAGCAAGTGCACATACGCAGTGTGCACATCTTGGTGTAATGGAGGCAAGCACACATACAGAAATGAAATGAACGACCTGGGGTAGTGATAAGGGCAATTCATGTTGCAATTTTTTTTCTTGGTTTTATTTTTCTGTTAGATTTATTTTTAACAGCAAATTCAGCATGCACCATGCTGAGCCAGTAATTTACTGGAGCTTTTTGCCTCCAGCCTGAAGCTGAAAGAGCAATTCTTACTGTGTTTCCATATTTGGACTTTTTCTTTATTTTTTATTTTTTTTTTTTAACTCCCTCTAATATAGACACTACTTTTGTCCCACATGCTGAACACCAGAGGCCTGAAACCCACCTACACTTGTTGTAATTGCAGTATGATTATAATTAGTGCTGTGTGGTATTTATAAAATTCAGTATCTTGATATTTTTCAAAGATGTTGTACCATCTGGTAGTCTAGCTTGTTTGAATTGGACTGTATTAATATGGTTTCCTATAAAATTACACCAAATAATTTATTTCTACTGGCCTGTCAACAGAGACATCAGTATTTTATGTAATAAAACGTTATAATTGATTTAATGCGTATTATCTATCAGTATTGCTAAAACCAGTAATAATCGGTTTTGCTGTGTGACACCAGCACTGGTATACCGGTATTTTTCATTGCACAGGCCTGGGTGTCTTCAGTCATGTCATATGTGCAGCAGTTGCAATTAGCAGCACTGTTTCATTGTAGTGCAGTGACTAACAGGTGAAAGTCAGCACAGAGTTTACTTTGTCGACCTTAGCTGGCTTTACGAAGCTTGTAGGTCTGGACACAAGGCTGTAAGCCTGAGGTTAAGGCCTGGTGGAGCTCATCTGGGATGGTAGCTGTGGGGTAGCGATAAGCAATAAGCGTTGGCACACCAGTAGAGGAATGATGGCAGTGAACATTATAGACCAGCCAAGGTTACAGAGCCGAGTGTATGTGCCTGAGTCAGCGACATTACTGTTTATATATAAACAACGTCTGATCTTTCTTGCCCCTCAGTCACCCCTCATTGTTCACATCTCTCCATATCTGCTTCACTTTTTCCTCCTCAGCTCCTTTGTCTGTCTGGTCTCCATGACCACCCTCCTTCTCTCTCTCTCTCTCTCTCTCTCTCTCTCTCTCTCTCTCTCTCTCTCTCTTTCAGTTTATTCAGTGTTTCAGTACTTTGCAGTTGCTTTCATTATTGCAGTTTCTTTCACTATTATTTGTTTTTTTAATTTTTCATAATCTTTCTGTTGTCTTTCTGCCTTTCTGTCTTTCTTTCTTTCTTTTTTAAGTTTTGATTTCTTTTTTACTCTGCTGTAGTCTCTTGCAATCTTTGTCTCTTCCTCTCTTTCTACTTCTCTTATTTGTTTCTCTTTCTCTGTCTCTTTTACTGTCTTTGTTCTCTCTTTCTCTCTCTCTCTCTCTCTTTCTCTCTCTCTCTCTCTCTCTCTCTCTCTCTCTGGGCCATAGGGTGTGCTCTCTCTTATCTACTGCTCTTTTGTGGTGCTGACAGACTGCTGTCAAAGCCCTGAAGCCTCTTTCACACTGACACTCGTTTATCATCCTCCTCTCATCACCCTCTCTGCCAATCACACACATACTGATAAACATCCTCTATATCAGAGAGGGAGAGAGAGTTAAGCCCTAACCTCCACTAGCTTCTAGCCCCCCTCCGGCGCCTAAAGCTCAGACAGTTTGCTCAGCCGACTTTGATGGAATCGGGGGGATATGTTTCAGACGTGCCGCTTTAATTTTGTTTTAGATTAACTCTGATACGAAAGATTTGCCTTTTTCTTGACTCTTCTTAGATAAAACTTGGATGCATAAGACTTTGTAATGGAAGTAGAAGAAGCTTTCTCGAAATCAATTAATCCCAACCTGTTCTGGAGTGAAAAGTAATAGAAGCAATGAAAAGATCTGGCTCTGGTAATCTGGGCCTGTGTTAGAGTGGATTAAAGCTGTATTGTGGTAGCATCAGTGTGGAGCCGGATCAATACTCCTGTGTGGTGATGGGCAGTGTGTGTGTGTGTAAGTGCCTATTCTGAGTGTGGCACTCTGAGTGACAGCAGAGTACACAGCAGAGAGAAGCTTATGCCCTCTTACAGAATCAGAGTCAATCAGGAGGGCGGAGATGCCAGGCCTGGGCCTAATTACCCCTGTATGAGGAAATGAATCAGCTCGACTTAGCCTTGTATCTGTAAGCTCTGTTCTTTATCTTGGACTGTGAGAGAAGTTTAAAAAGGAAAGTAGCTATTGAGGGATTACTTTTCACCTGTTCCCTCCTGAAATTTGATTCAGTTTTAAAATATTGGCGTGTCATTCTGGGCTGATGCCAATATTCAGTACTCTTCATGTACATATCTATTGATGCTGATGTCAATACATACACATTCATGAAGTGTAAAAAAAAAATGGGATTAAGTACACCAGAATCAGCACAACAGAGAAACATAACATTTTTTGTAGAGAGTTACAAATTCATAAAATGGAGTTTAGCATTATAACCCAGCACGGTCTGAACATTATGCTTTTATGGTAAATTCATCATCAAATATCGATTTACATTATTGGTCAAACCTAAGCATTAGTCCAAAGTGGAACCATTTTATTTTTAAACAATTAACTGTTTTAAACAGTTTACCATGATTAAGATGTGACTAATTTCATTGTGCATACCCTTTATTTATTAAGCCATTCTATCTAGTGTAGTTATCTTATTCCATTAGCAGATAATTTAGCTTGTTTCAGGAAATAACACAGTCATTGATCTGGTGCCTTTAATTTTTTAAACATTTATCTGCTGATGCCTATTTGATTATAGTAGAATTACCTTGTCCATTGGCAAATAATTTTGCTACTTTCAAAAAAATAATGCAGAAAATTGGCTTCTTTCATGAAATAATGCAGATAATTTTGCTTATTTTAAGAAATAATGCAGTCATCTGTCTGATGACAATGCCGACATCATGCATCTCTATTTATTTTCATGTAATCATATATTTACATTTGCTTGCCGTTGGCTTGTTGAGAGACCTGCTGAATTTATTTTCTAGCCACAAAATGCTTCTATCCTGGTTTTGAATTGGAATAGCTAAAAGGGGTTTGTTGGTAAACATGTTAGTTGATGTGATTATAAGGAACCTAATAAATAATCTTCTTGGTTAACCTGTAGCAGATGCTGTTTTTCTTTTGTTTAGTTTTTAGTCAGGTTGATCTTGTGATACTGTACTTAAGTGTACTAATCTTTAGCACATCGACTATATGTCAAGAGCTTTGTTGACACCTTCTCATCCATCATTTCTTCTGAATCAAAGATATTAATAAGGAGTCTGTCTCCCCTTAGCTGCACTAACAACCTCTACTCATCTGGGAAGCCTTTATTCTAGATTTACTGTGAAGGCTTGACTGCATTTAGTCACAAGAGCATTTTTGAGGTCAGGTACTGATGTTGGATGCTTAGTTCTGGCTCACTCCAACTCATCCCAAAGGCACTTGACAGTGCTCAATCACTCCATAGAATGCACTGCAGCACAGCCCAAAGCTGGCGGTCTTTATATCCCTCTGGTCGATGCTTCGCATTGGATGACTTGAGGTTCGTGTGGCTTCTAAAGAGTGTCCCGTTCTACTGGCAGTTCTTTTCTTTAGAGATTTTACTCTTAAGCTATGTATGCACAATTGAACGCCTTTGTGAGCAGTGTCTGAATACTTTTGGACAGTGTATGTACATAAGCGTTGTTATCTGTGCGAGTGTTGACTTGGATTTATCTGCATGGCTTGTGAGTGACTGGATGCCTCATGAGTGACTGAATGAAAGGTTGCCTTAGTGAATAAGATGATAATTTGAGCTGTCTGGGAGGAGTGCAGACAGAATTACTCAGGCAGGCTTACTTACACATACACACACACGCAGTCGGTGCCCCTCTCCACATGCCTCCTCTAATACTCACTGTAGTCCGTTCCTCATAATACCGAGCCGAATCCTCATGCATAATAGCAGCCACATAAAGAAACAGCAACTGTATTCAAATAGCTCTCTATTCAGAGCAGAAGTGGCTGCTAATTCTGCTCCATCTCCTCTAAAGAAGCTCCGTATTCAGACTGTCCGCACTAAAAAAGAGCATATCTTCATCTGAGCCACCACGCTTTGTTGTCTTTATTTTGTTTCTCTTGAGGAAATCTAAGAGAGCTCAGCACTTTGAAGGTGCTGGTTTATGCTAGAGAAACATAGTGAGTGTAATGTGCTCTCTTTCATTGCAGCCTGTCTTTTATTTATGTCTTTTTTGTGGGTTTTGTGAAGGACGAAGCAGGTAAATAAAGAGGACACCTGTGCCTGTGCTTCCATGCTCTCTTCCTCCCTCTCTCTCTTGTTCTATCCCTCCCTTTCACGCCATCATCCTTTCATCCACCGTGCTTCATTTCTGAATGAGCGTGGCAGGGCTTCCTCATAGCCCATTTGTTTGTCCATTAATGCAGGCTGTCTAAAGCGGAGAGAAAATGAGAGCAAGAGCAGAAATGGAAGTGAAGTGTGAGCACTATGAGACGGGAGTTGGTTAAGAGAGATAGAAAGCAGAGAGACAGAGAGACCACAGTAGCGGGTGTGAGGGGTTATTTATTCTATTTTCTTCCTCATTTTAATGCATGTGATTTTCATTAAGCCTGCCTAATTAATTCTGGGCCTATTTTGCTCCTCCTCAAGGAGCTCTTCTCTTTGATATGTGTTATTTGGTCTGGCCTTGATTAATGGGAAGTTTTGGTGAGTTGATGAAACTGCGCACTGCAGTGAGCTCTGACTACCAGAACCCTACTTTACAGCTCTTCAGACTTTTGCTCTGGTTTGTTTTTCTGCTTTTCTGTTATTCTCTCACTCACTCTCTCTCTCTCTCTCTCTCTCTGCTTTCTTCTTCCTCTTTTCCAGTAACTCTCACTTACTCTCTCTTTTGTTCAGACCACATTAAAAGTTTCAAAAACTTGGATACATGTCACTGTTTTCTGAACAAAACCTCATATCTCCAAAATGAGAACTTTTCGGAATACTTAATTTTAATGTAAATCAGTGTAATCAGACCTTTTACCAAGTTATTTTAGGTCATTTCCATTGGCCCATTCATCACACACGCAATGTAAAGAGCCACAGACATTTTCAAATTATGACAAAAACTAAAAATTGACAAAAATGGAAAAATGGGGCTTTGTTCAGACAGCAATGATATAAAAATAAAGAAGAAAAAATGTCAATTATCAGTTAATAAAGTACAAAATAATAAAACAAAACGTGTTTGGTACATGGATGTGGCATATAACAAGAGAGGAAAAAGTTCATTATCAAATATATTTATGTAATTAAGAACGAGATAAAAAGCCCACCATTACATATATGTGTTTACAGTAAAATAGTAAGTTTTAAAAATAAAACCAATAACACACAAGATAAAAAAAAGCAATAAAAATAAAGTAAAATACATTAGAAATAAAGTCTAAAGAAATTAACTTTGGTGTGCATTATACATTTAAATAAAAGCTAAATGAAAATATTTTCAGATGTTTCTTTTTCCTCTCTTTGTACTGTATACAAAGCACTCAGCCAGTCCCCCACACGCTCACAAAACACAGCATTCAGACAATTAGAGGGCCGTGCCGATTACAGAAAAGAGAAGGAAAACGGCGATAGAGAGAGGAAGAGGAAGGTCAGAACAGGATTAATGACTTCAGAGGCAGTGTGTGAGTGTGCATGTGTGTGTGGTCAGCCTGATAAACTCATTAACACCACACGGCAGGCAAATGATTGCGCTGAACGTCCGTTTCGGAGTGTTAGAGGAAACAGCCTGAGGAAAGGTGAGCTGATCCAAGCATTCTTTCAGTCTGGCCTGAGCCTGTGCCTCAGCTTCGGCATTCCCCCTCAGGCCTGCCTGTCTCACACACTGCTCACTCTGAGTCACACAGATTCACTGTGGCACACTGAGAGAGGAGGACACGCTTCAGGAGCTCAACATGTTCCCTGACCTGAACCTGAGTGGGAAGTTTACTAAGTACTGATGTTGTCCCATGATACGGATTTTCCCATTTTGTGAATTTTGGGATAAGCCAAAACAGCCCCACCTCCAAGTGAAATTTATCATGAACTTAAAGTAATTCTTATGAAGCCAAAAAAAAATCACAATTAATAAAAATAGATGGTGTTGGTTCTAAAATCTGATTGGCTAAGTCCCGTTCGAAGCTGTTGTTAAATACTTGATACACACGGCTACACTACATAGTACTATGGAAGAGTCAAAGACCGCCCTTCATTTATTTAATTTCCAGTCAAAACGACCAGTAATTACAAGTTATTAATTTTTCAGCACCAAGGAAGAAAACAAACACAAAATTGCATAAAATCCTTAGCAAAATATATTACATTTCACATTATTTACTATGGCCACTGTTTGTATTAATTTCAGCTTTTTACTTTTAGGGAAACCTGCTTTTAGTTTTTCAAAGAAATCTGCAGAAATTGTCTACATTTTCAAAGTTCAAAGCATGTTTTTTTTGCTTTTAATAATCTAAGAATATGGAAGCGCATCAGTATCAAAATTAAAATGAAAATGTAATATGTAAAATGCCATTGGATTTATGTGTTTGCATTTAAATTTCCCACTCATTTATGCAGTATTGAGCTCAAAATGAAAATTCAAATAGACAAGTTGGAAAGACCATGGAAAATGAAATTGCAGTCTGACTGAATGCATTTCAAAGGCATTTTGACACAGAATGAGCGCAGTAGGGCGAGGCACGTAATTGCAGAGAGGAGAGGCGCTGTTTCCCATTTACATTTGAATTTTGCCATCTTTCTTGCTTGGTATTCTCTTTGATAATGCAATTTATATGTATTATTAGAGAGATTTAGACACAATTAATTCATAATCACATTAAGCATAAATATCTGGAAATACATTTTAATTTAAATAAAGCTGCTAATAAAGCATCTACATCTGTGTAAATGAAATGTCAATATTAATATACCAAATGGCAAATTAAAATAGCAGTACTGAATTAGAATTTTCATTTTGAGCACAACATTGTATGTATGAGTGGGAAATTTAGATGCAAACATACAAGCACATTGTTATTTTACAGAGAATTATGCTTCCATACAAGTAATCCCTATTACAATTTCAGACTCATCAATCCATAAAACCTTACTCCACATCTCAGATGTCTATTTCACATCAAGGCTGTAAGTTTCCCTTTAGTAGCTCTATCTCTGTCTGTCTCCAGTCTTACAGGCATTAGATGGTTTTAAAGTGCTGAGGGTGTTTTAAGGTGAACAGTGTTAGAGCTACAGGCTGTTCTGTCCACAGTTACCTACATCAAGCCTTTTATTTTCCCTCTCCTGCTGTGCTATCTCGGCCCATGCCAAGAACATTAACCGCTGAGACAGGGAAAGGCAGGGGAAAAAAGACTGAAAACGAGGCCAAAAGGTAGAGATCATGGAAAGAGTTGGTGTGGGGAGGACAGGGAGTTTAGAGGCTGGAGTTCAGACACATGGACAGAGGCGCTGAGCTGCATGTTAGCAGCAGAAAACTCAGACAGGGGACACTGTGAGTTGGCACTTATGGTTCTGTTTTCTGTGTTGTCAGTTTTTAAAGTATAAAGTGTTTATATATTTGCTCTCTTTGTGTGTATGTGTGTGTATGTGTGTGTGTATCCTTGTATAGCAGCCTGACAAAGACGGTGGAGATTTCAGGAGAACATGGGCCGCTCGGGATCCACGTGGTGCCCTACTGCTCTTCGCTGAGTGGAAGGTTGGAATGCATCTCTCTCTGTTACTCACTCTCTCCCTCTCTCTCTCTCTGTCTTTTTCTCTCTCTCTCTCTCTCTCTCTCTCTCTCTCTCTCTCTCTCCCTCCCCACACTCTTTCCCTCCTACACTCTCTCCTTCCTTCTCTTCATACACACACTCTACCTCTCTCTTTCTCTCTTCCACATTCTTTCTCTAACCAACTCTCTCTCTTCCACATATTCACCCTCCCTCTCTCTCTCCACACACACTCACTCTCTTTTTCTCCACATACACACACCACAGCTCTCTCTTCCACATACTCTCTCTCTCTTATATACACTTTCTCTCCCACATACAAACTCTTTGTCCCTCTCTATGTCCACATACACACTCACTATCTCTCTCTGTCCATCTCTTTCTGTCTTCCACATTGACTTTCTCCCCGTCATGTACACTGTCTCTGTTTTCCCCTTTCTCTCTCGCCCTCTGTCTCCCTCTCTGTCCATGCAGTCTCTCTCTCTCTCTCTCTCTCTCTCTCTCTCTGTCTCTGTCTCTGTCTCTGTCTCTCTGTCCCCACATACACAAACTCTTCCACACTATAGCACACCATACTATTCCTCCCTCCCTGCCCCCTTTTTTCTGTTCATTGTTTTTGTTCATTTTGTCCTCTTTGTCTCCAAATGTGCAAATTTAAATTCAGTGCTGCTGTGTGTGAGTGGTCACCCGTGTTTTTAGTTTTTGCCCTGGTGGGTGATCCTGTAAAGAGTGAGAGAAGTTAAGATGGAGAAATAGACAGAGTGAATCTGAATTTGGGGGCTTTTCTGATCTGGCTAGTTTACCCCACTTTCGCAGCTTGCTGCAGGTATAAATCAGCCCTGTTTAAAGCTGCAGGCCTCTTTGAAGGGTTGCTGGTGCAGGGGTTCAGGCCGCTGAGCCTGGCTCAGAAAAACTCATTAAGACAGGGGGAAATGAGGGGTTAAAAGTTAAGTACAGGGGGCTAGAGGAGTCGGGCAGATCCCCGCTGCTGGTACGAGTGGAATTTTGAGAAGGGGCATGTGTAGTTCATATTGTTCCACTCTTACTCATATTGTGGAGAGCAGTGCAGGTTCTTTTTTGAAATTAGCTAATGAAATTTTATCTTAGCATGACAAAGTCTAGTTACAAATTTACAGCAAATCTTCAATGCAGTCATGTGTATAAGTCAGGAAATACTATCGTTACGATGACTGATGTTAGATTGTTAAGTAGTGGCTTTCAAGGTGGAAGTCGAAGGTAACATGAATCTTGTGTACACCCATTGATCTAATATAGTGGTTCTCAATCCAGTCCTTAGTACCACCTGAGCGTCCACGTTTTGCTTGATCTTAACTCCCAATACATAGGAATAGAGCAAAAAAGGGCCCCGAGGACCAGTTTGGGAAACGTTGGTCTAGTAGATATTGGTAATTGTGTTATTGATATTATATTATCAGTTTAACATTAAGTGTCTTACAAATGTTTAGATGGTTTGACTCACCCTGTTTAAAGATGCTCTTGATAATCCACAGGATGTATGCGTGTCATACTGGCAGTGTTGTCTAATAAGCATGCCGGTTTACCCCATTTCTCTCAGAGAGGATTCACACACTGAAATTGATTCATCACAGCAAGTCACATGGGAAACGATGATGGCACAGGCCTCTTTAAAAAGACATATTTGTCCCTAAAGGGATCTATTTTTTCTCTTTGTCCCCCCCTCTCTATCCCTCCATCCCAAAGGGCCCATATGTTTTCTTTAGTCATGCCCACTACCCTCTCTCCCAAGGTTAGAGGTCACTCCAGCCCAAAGAGCTGTCAATAATATCCCCAAATATTGAGTAGAGCACTAATGTAAATAGACCTTTTTCCTAATTCTGCGTGTCTGGAGCATAGTTGGGCGGATCTGTTGGTGGATCAGAAAGCTGGATACCGCTGGAGAGGACAGAAACTGACCCTTGACACCAACACAATGCTAATATATTCCAGATAGACCCGCATTTACACGCAAAATGCCACTGTGCTGATGTGAAGTTTAAAAGGCTATGCTATTGTTTTTCCTCCCTATTTAGGCAACTGGTTTTGTTTAGCTGAGAGGTGATAACGGAGGGAAATGATACGATTGTGGAGCTGCCTTTGTTTGCCTTTTCAGTGAGCACAGACTCCGTTTGTTGGCTTTGTTCGTCTGAATTCCATGAACTTTCATTTACAAACAGTTTTTTTAAAATTGGAATCTTGTTTCTCACTCTTAGGAGAGGAAATGGATTGCGTTAAATTGCTGTGTGTGAGATGTGCATGCATGTGTGTGCCTTTTGTTGCAAGTATGTGTGAAATAAGCACACACAGACACTGTATGGCTTTTTAAAACAGCTGCTGTCTGAGAGTTGCCCATTATAATGTGTTTTACTGTGCTATGGGGTTATAAGCAAACCTCCTGCTGTGTATTCACACAGGCCTTCAGAAATGCCTGCATTGGTGGAAACACAGAATTCCAGACCAGTGCATATAACATGGCCTCTAAAGTCTGTTTATACTGGTAGCTCCCAGGCACCTCCAGGCAGTTGTTTTAAGAGAAGCAAGACCAGGCTCTTATCTGTTTTGTTGCATTTTAGCTGCAATATTGAAGACAATGAATGTGTGTCAATTTTGCCTTTTCAATTTGCTGTCATTAATGAGAAACATTGGAAACATTCTGTCAACATCGAAGGTTTGGATTTAAAGGCAAAAATAATACTATAATTTGTTTTCTTTGGTATTATGGTCATTACACTCACAGCTCACTAGCTGAACCATCTTTTTTTAATGTTCTGGGGTTCAACCACTATATTGGTTGTCTGATATTATAAAACCCTGTCATGTGGGAGCTGAGATGACTGAAAGATGACTAAGGGCAAAAATCCATTACAGTAGTGGTCACCCTTTTTGGTCCCTGAGATCTACCTTCCTGTGGAGTCTAGTTCCAACCAAAATTTGCTACACCTGCTCCATTCAAATGACATCTACAGAAGTCTTTGATTGGCTGGATCAGATGCATTGGAGTTGGGTAAGGAGAAAGCAGCAAGTTAGTTGCAGGTTGGAGGACAGTTAGTGCCCAATGTATTACAGTAACACAAGCTGAACTGGTCCATTTTAACACGAAACACCATCATGATTAAAATAACATGTAAATAGCATCCACACTTGGCCTTCAGCATGGTAAGGACAATTAGGAACCATGTTTTGGTTCATAAAACCTGACAAATGTTATAATTAGACCTCAGGGGAAAATAGAAAGTACAAGAAAAACATAAGATACAGGCCCTTTAATAAATGTGAACTGGGAGCTGACAAACATATTTGATAATTCACAACTGACTTACAGGCTCATAAGTCAGTCAAGCACTGTTTCACCAAAGCTATTGGAGTCTGTTTAATTTTTGACAATATTAATAAATTGATTTAATTCATTAAAATCAGTACTGACATCGGTCACAAAATGTTCCTGTTCAGGCCCTAGGATATACAGACACCACTCTTTCTCGTATCTCTTCTCTTTCACTCCCTTTTTTTCTCCATTACACTTTCTCATCACCTCCTGTTCCTCCCCAACAAGCACGCACATACTCTTGAGCCCCCACTCTGTTGAGTTATCACCTCTGTGGCTGCATCATCGTGTTGTGTTAGTTGGAAACAGTTTCATTTGAGCTCAGACACAATGAGCTATTGTCATTGTTTCTCTCTTTCCACCTGCCTCTGCTGGAGGAGAGAGTTCTGTTCCTTCCATCCGGCGCAGTGTGTGTGAGGGCAGTGCTGGGCAGTGATATAATGTATTAGTTAGGATGGAGTGAGAGTTAATGGACTTTTGTGTTGTTAGTGAGGGAGGATGCTGAAGGACAGGCTTAAGACTGTGCAGTACGAATGCAGTCTTCTGGGTTCAGCTCTGCTGCAGCTGCTGTTGGCTTTCTCTTCGTTTTATTTCTCCTGTCTGATAGGCTTTATCACAGCTCAGCAGAGCTCCACTGCCATGCTTTTGTGGAACGGTTTGTGTGTTTATGCCGACACCTAGTTGGGAAGGGAAAGTAAGTTTACAGAGTTTTGTGTAACTCAGTCACACACTATAAGTGTGGTTCACATCCTTTACTTAGGCCTTAACTTCATTTGCAGTAGCTAAATTTATCATGTTTTCATTTGTGTTCTGGACACAGAACAGACAGCTGCTCTCTATTAGAGAGGCAGAATACAGTGTTACACGTTGACTTGTGCTCCTCTTCTGCTATGATTGTGTTTGTGTGTCTCAGGGCTTTGGGTCTGCACATCAGGGGTGTGGAGGAAAACAGTCGCTCCAAAAAAGAGGGTATCTTCCAGGACGACGAGTGCATCGTCAAAATAAATGACAATGAGCTGATGGACAAGACCTTCTCGCAGTGAGTTTCCTTCTTTCTTATAGTACCACCACTAAAGTCTTTTCACAGTGAGTGTCCTCCTTGCTCATAGTACACCATTAACATGCACACAAACTGCTGCTAATACCAGGATCTTTCACTGAAGTCCTGAATCCTGCACTGAACCACTCTCTGTGAATTGGTCACCCCTTCTTTTTTCTTTTTTTCTTTCTCTTCAACTCTATTTTCTGTCTCTCCATCAAAAATGTTGGTACAGGTAAATGTTTACCACTGTGCTGCATCACCTCTACTTTTAACAACACTATGAAAGCGTTTGAGAACTGAGGAGACCAATTGCTTTAGTTTTGAAAGTGAAATGTTTTCCCATTCTTATTTGGTACAGAAATTTAGCTACTCAACACTTTGGAGTGTCCATTGTCATATTTTTCGTTTCATAATGCACCAAATCTTGCAGGCAGGCCAGTTTAGCACCCGGACTCTTTTAGTACAGAGTCATGCTGTTGTAATACATGCAGGACGTGGTTTGGCATTGTCTTGCTAAAATAATCAAGTCCTTCCCTGAAAAAGACGTCATCTGGATGGCAGCATACCTATATATATTATTCAGCATTAATGGTGCCTTCACAGATGTGCAAGTCACCCATGCCATGTGCACTAATACACTCACATACCATCACAGATGCTAGCTTTTGAACTGTGCACTGATAAGTCGTATGGTCACTCTCCTCTTGAGCCCAGAGGACACAGCGTCCATGTTTTTCAAAAAGAATAGCAGATTTTGATTTTTTGGACAACAGGACACCTTTCCACTTCACCTCAGTCCATCATTTATGAGCTCAACCCAGAGGTGGCAGCAGTGTTTTTGGATCCTGTTTATGTATGGTTTCTTCTTTACATACATTTTATGTCTCTTGTTTTTTCCGGTTTCCTTCTTCCTTTCTTTCTGTCTTTTCTCTGTGCATCTCTGTTTCTTCTCTTTTTTCTGCTTTTTCATTTCCTTTCTTGCTTTCTTCACATCTCTCCATATCTGCTTTCCTCATGGCTTCACTTTTTCCTCTTCAGCTCTCTTGTTTCCTTTGTGTATCTGGTCGTCTCTCTCTCTCTCTCTCTCTCTCTCTCTCTCTCTCTCTCTCTCTCTCTCTCTCTCTCTCTCTCTCTCTCCAGTATCATGGCTACTAAATACACAGTGCCCTGTCAGTCCATTGTTGTGGAGATTCGGCTGGTTTATGCTTATCACAACACTGGAGCAGCTTCAAAAGGGGTGAAAACACACAGCTCGACCAGAAACATCTGTTCAAACGCCAGAGTCCATCCAGCAGCCCTGGTCCTTGAAAGCTCCTCTGTGCTACATGCATGGGCTTTCCCACTAGCCACACACATGCGCACACGCAGGGCAACATTACAGTCTGCTGTCACACTCATTATTAGTACAAAACCCTGCGTTTGGCTGTTCTCACCACCTTCAAAAGCTTTGTTTTTCACACTGAGTGTGCTGGGAGGACTTGGGTTGGCTATGCTTATTAATTTACTTTTTTGTTTTATTTATTTGTATACAAAACAAGAAATCCTGGCATAGAGCCTTTAACATAGGTCAGTCTGAGTTTTACAGAGTCATAGTCAAGTTCATATTCACAGGCTCTTTTAAAATACACTCCATCATCAGTGATGGAAACTGGCTTTAAGGTCCTGCTGTACTTGTTGAGATGTCACTCCACCGCTTCAGGGGCATCACTCTTTCATTAATCATGTGCACTATGCACACTCTTCATATTTCATTTGTATGCCATGTGGTAGATCCGTCATACAGAAGGTTACAGTAGATTTTTATTAGATTTAGGATGGATGGATGAGTCTGGAATTGAATTAGTCAACACAAAGGAGTAAGAAGGATTGCTTTGTCATTTGTAAGGGGTAGAGCTCATTTGTCATAACCCCAATTATGCTGTGCCTAGAATGAGCTTCCTCCAGACTAAAATTAATAAAGATATTACATTTTCTTAATTGTTTTCAAATTCAACATCATTATTCATTTCATTGTATGCGAGCTACAATTAATTATTAAAGCCTTATGGAGCCATTGACCCCTCTGTTGAATCTCCATCATGATATTTCTCTGTGTCTGTCATCTTTTTGTCTCTTTTTCTTTCTCTGTATGTTCTTTCTTCATGTTATTTTATATCTTTTTTCCTTTCTCCCCTCAGGTCACAGGAAGTGTTCCGGCAGGCCATGCGTTCACCCATCGTGCGTTTAGAGGTTCTTCCAGCCGCTAATAAAGAGCGCTATGAGAAGAGCCTTATCAGTCACCTTTATAGCTCTGAGAACCATGAAGGTGCTTTCCGACCCAAAGAGCCCCCGCCGCTGAAGGTGAAGCCTATGGTGCGGCCTGTGGAAGTGTCCTCCTCAGGCAGGCAGGCTGAGCCTCAGGAGAGCAGCAGCAGTGTGGAGAGCCGCTGTCTGAGCTCTCCTCTGCCCCACAGCTTCTCCCCCACACCCCGTGGCAAGAGCAGCGACAGCCCCCTCCTGAAAAAGAGCCACACACTCTCACCTCTCGCCGGCTTTGCCAACAAGAAGGGTGGAAAGAAGTTCAAAATCGACTTGAAGAAAGGTGAGGATTGTATGAGATGTAAAATGCATCGATCTTGAAGTTGCGCTGTGTAAGATCTCTTAGTTAAAACTGAAATGCGTAGCATTACTGAGCCAGGAAGAAAAAAAATATGTCCATACGCTGAGAGAGTTTCCCTGTAAGTCCTAAATAGTTATTTAAGCCAGAGGTGTTGGTTCGGATATCGCAGGACTTTTTTCAGACCACCTCATGGTCAAAATCAACATTACGCTGATGAAGATATGATGGCAACTGTAGATAATTCACTTACATCCTCAGAAGATGGATGGGGAGGTCTGAAGCATCACCGACATTACAAAATGTTCTTCAATTCTGAAATGTTAAAATTGGTTATAATCCATCATAACAAAATTCAGTAAAAGATATGCTCAATTTGTGAAAATAAAATTCAAAGAGCTTAATTTTTTCATTGTTTTTTATTGTATATAATCTGCAGCAATTCAATAGTGTTGAATTGGGGCTCCTAGGTGGCATAGCTATCTCAGCATTGGCCCCTTTTGTCCAGAGGTCGCAAGTTCGATTTCTGCCACAGCATAATTAGCCTTGCTGTCTCTGCGTAGGTAGGATGGTCCTCCCTTTTTCCACCAGTCACTCAGCATGATGCTGGTCAGTGCGAGCATCTGTTAATCAATTAAAGCATTCACCTCCAAGCATGTTGAATGCGTGGTGGCATTGCATTAGATGCAGTGGTTGGAATTCATGTGTCTCAGAGGAAGCACGCCCTCCCAGCTTGGAAGCATCATTTCGGAGCAGACCTAACTAATGGGAGGGGGTTGTCAATGACTAAATCAGGAAGGACAGGAGAAAGAATAAATTACGAATCAAGTCATGGTCAGAGATTTACACCTCTAGTAAGCTGGGAAAGGGAAGACACTTTACTTCTGTATCTTAAAAACAATGATATGCACAATATTTTTACCATGACAACCTCAACTTCATGTCCTGGCATGACTTTTTATCATTAATTTATATTGTATTTAATAGCCTATAATATCTTAGCTTTATTTCCCATCACGCTTTGAATGTTTGTATCACTGTTACACTGAGGATCACTGTTAGAATATAATGATCACATGAGGCAGTGTAGATAACTGGTGTTATACATGAGGTAGTCTGTGCTTGTGCCTTCTTAATGTTTTGGTCAGCATTTGGAACTGTTTTGCATACTCAGTGATGTGTGCCCAAAGTAGTAGCCCTATTCTCCTTTGCTGCCCCCCCCCTTTGCTGCCTTCTTTGTAGTCCATGCCTCTGCAAGTCTGCAGCTGAATGGATGAAGCCATAATTTCAACCCGCAAAGTCTATTAAGTTCTTATTGATCCGGCCATTACTGATGATATGAATTCATTGCAAGAACAGAAAAGTGCTGACCGTAAAGGGATTGTGCTAAATGACTAACATAAAACACCAGCACAACGTTGCCTCTGCTGTGCTTGTGGGCTAGCATAGTGCTTTCATTCATGCCAGCTTCTGGAGCCTGATACGGGCCGTGTTAAAGACTATCCGCTCCCCCTGCGGCTGCCCCCATTCGCTCCGTCACCCCTACGCTCCGTCCATCACTCCTCTTCTCCTTCGGCCTGGCAGGGACACGGGCTGGATATATCCGGCCTGAAGACATGCCTCTTGTCACTCAGCGGGCGATAGCCTGTTCACTAATCTACCCATCACTCATCCTGACAGCATCAAGACCCTGATAAGAGGCGGGATAGCGGAGGTCAAGGCAACGGCGAGGCTTCAGTGCACCACCTGCTGTGCTGGAGTGCTCGTACTTCTAAAACCTCTCTCCCAGCTGAGCTGTCGAAACAAATGAGGCAAAGTTCAGCATTCATTCTTTCTGTTATTCCATCATGTTTACTCATATCATATCTGACATTATAGTTATGATATTTGTTAGTTATTCAACAAAAATACATACCCTGACCATCAAAAGTTTGGAGACATCGAACTTTTCAAAATACAAATGAAAAGCTAGATGAGCATTCATCTTCCATTGGTATTTAACATACTATAAGCCTAACATGGTTTATTTTAGCAAAAACAACAGAACACGTGTGTTTGTGACAGTATTGCCTTTGGAATAATGCTCAATTCCATTGTTGTAATGTCAGCATTCATCAGCGCTCAAACCTTTCAGTTGTTGAAATCATTTTTGAGCCAAAAGATTTTCAATTTAACAAGTAGCATGAAAAGGGAAACAGTCGTGTCCAGTCAAGGAATACACTGGAATAGGCATGAAACCAGCAGTGGAAAATACTTTAATCATTCAAATGTGTTATTATATTTGAGTGTTTTTGGAAAATGTATTATTTACTCTAGTTTTATTGAAATTCAATACTTGTCGAGAGAAAAATTGAAATACAAATCTCGAAGACTTGAGATATTTCTTTATTTTTATTTTGCCAATCAGTCATGGTCCCATGCATTTTTTAAATAATTTTTTATTAGTCATATCAATGTAAAAGGAAACTAGCTACAACTATACTAATTTGCCTTTATACAAGGACCAGTACCACCCATTAGTTGATTCAGTTCAGTTCTCTCTGTACTACATTAATTAAAAACAAAAAATAATAGTATGGTTGTCATATGTTCTGTCAAGTGACAGCTCTCTTATGTTTTCTAATTAGTGCAGATTATCAGTCAAGAGAGATGTAATGTCTAATTGTAATTTAAGAGTCTCACTCTTTGGTTAGTAAAGCTACTCCCTCTGTGCCTGACAGAGGCTGCGTCTGAATAGTTTACTGAATCCTCCTTTACTCTTTGGTTTCTTTTCTTTAGCACATGGTGTCACTAGATGTAGGCTGTAGATAAGGCAAAATCAAGGAGAGCAGAAAGGAAAGGTTTCATTTACATAACTGATGACTCCATCGCAGTGTGTGTTTAATTAAATGCTGTTGAAATTGTCTGTGTTGTGTATCTGGGTTCCAGTATAGCTGAAACCAACATTTTCTATAATGCATGTTCTTGAAAATAAAGTAATTATTGCCTTTGACTGACTAGAAGTGTGAAGTAGCACTGCTAACAGTAGTGTCATTCCCTTTAGCATCTTCAGCTGCTGGCTCCCCTTTGGTTCACATTTACACCCTGGTTAATCTAGATGTACTCTCTCTTGTATCTCTCATCACTCTCACAAGTACTCGAGCCAAGGGGGTATGTTGTTTGTTGAGTGCATCAATTTGTGACGGTAGCTGTTTGTCTTTTCAAATCAAACCTAATCGATTCAGCCATATTTTAGACTATTGGATTGATTTTCAGATCAGTTTTTCTTTACACCCATAGTAAAAAGCTGTTTTATGTTATCAGAACCTTTGCAGGTGTTTTTTTCCCTTCATATGTCACTGTGGGAGCAAAACCTTATATCTCCATTTTTGTTGTTTTTTATTTTTTTAACAGAAATTGAAAATGCCAGCTACTCTTTACTTCTATTCAAAGTTAAGAAGACTGTTTTTCTCTTCTGTAAAGTTACCATTACAAGATACAAGGTACGAGGTACTCGTTAATAAAGTTTATTAAGTATAATTGGCTGTGGCAGTTGAATAGATGTAGTCTAAGGTACATACAGTAGATCTGCTTTGCTTGGAGTTTGGTGTTTGATTTCTATAGGTCAGCTAGGAGTTCAGAGTCTATTCCTTACGCGCTCAATGTGTCGTGAATCATAATTTGCAAGAGAGAACTCTCTCTCTTACATTCTCTCCTCTCCTCTCTCTCTCCAACACTCTCTATGTAAAGATGTATTCATACGTGAAATTAAACTGTAGTCAGGCAGTTCTAATCTCCCTCCTGCACTGAGACGGCCCTGCATTCTCAGAGGCCAATGACACTCACATTTAGTATTAAACATTAAGCCAAAGCATGAGTGCTGATGCTGGCAGAGCTACAGCCAGTCAGCTCATCTGTACCCCTTTTGTCTGACTGTCTTTATCTGTTGGATGATCTATTTGCAGCTTTTTTTTATATACTACAATGCTCCAGACAGTTGCTGTCTGCAGTTTTGTGATCAATATAGGACAAGGCTGATTGATTACTGGGCTTTTAAAATAATTCTGGTCTCACAAAGTCTTAATCAATATAAGATCTGCTTTGTACAGAGTTTGATATTGCTGTTTAAGTAACAAAAATCAAAAAGTCTGTGTTTCTTTTGAGTTTCTTTTTTTACTCTCTGCTCTTCTTCCTCTGTATGTGTGTGGGCAGGTCCAGAAGGCCTGGGTTTCACTGTGGTTACCAGAGACTCTTCAGTGCATGGACCCGGCCCCATCCTTGTCAAAAACATCCTCCCTAGAGGGGCTGCTGTCAAAGATGGCCGCCTGCAGTCCGGTGACAGGATCTTAGAGGTGAGGAGATTATAAATAATACATATAAACTCGCCAGCAACTTTATTAGAAACACCCACTTTCTAAGTCCACCTATCTGTTGTCATGTGCAATTTGTACTGGCTGTTCTTGCCTCACCAGTGGTCAGTTTCTGACCCAAAAATCCTCATAGCTGGATATTTTTGGGTATATATATTTTTATAAAAGGTGAGAGTGAGAGAACTACATCGCTGCTGATGTCACTATATACACAGCAAAATGAAGCTACTTGGTTGGCGTGTTAGTGCTCTACCCTTGCTTTCTAAAACGTGTGCTTGTCTGTGGATGCAATGTCAACATATACTCCCAAAAATGCAGGACAAAAATGCTGAGGTGTACAAAATTTTCCTGCAGTAATACATTGGTAAATATCCTTGTAAATGCTTTTTGTGACTACTGTAACCTAGTCAGGGCTAACATTTTTCCATTATTTCATTGCTGGGATAGATGTAGCTTTTTGAAAAACTCATTTTAGAATTTATATAGCTTACTTTGGATGTTTGAAAAAAGCATATGTAGTTTGGAATAAAACAAATGAATTCTGTTTTATCTTGAGTTTTTTTTTAATTGTTTTTGACAGAATGTACAATCTAGAACTACATGTACACTAGAATGTATGTGCCTTATGTTTGCAATCACAAACTTCATGTATATGAAGTAAAACGTCAGAAACCTTACTAAACATACTAAGAATATGGTTTTGTTTAATTACCTCTCAGATGACTAGCTCGGCAGAGACCAGCTAACACCTCTTCTGCAGTGTTGACTAGTTAGCTAGTTGACTACTTTTTTTTGCGAATGACTAGTCGGCTTGTCGACTTTTTAGGCACAGCAATGTTAAACTCATGCCAGCGCAACACACACTGTACTGAGAATGAGCTTCGTCCCAAATATCAGCAGTGGTCAGAAACTGACCAATGATGAATGGGGTAGAACATGGCTGATGACTGTGCGAGACTACAGTTGGGTTACAGTCTGTAATTGTTCACTATATAGTAGACCTTATAATGTGACCAATGAGTGGAAGTACACGATTAAGAGTTTCTAATAAAGTAAAAGCTGAGTGCATATATTTGTCAGGTAAATTAATAATGTTCATGCCTACGGCTTGTTATTTCTGTGTGTACTGTGGCATACATAATATGTACCATTAAGACCCTTTATGGTGCGATGAGCACAATTTTTTAATGATTGTTAATAAAAGAGAGAATGAGGTGGAAAGCATCGCACAAGTATACCCTAATGGATATTCATCATACATTACCATGTGGGGGGAATTTTTCATTTGTCTGCATGTGTGTGTGCACATGCATGTGGTCTTTGTGCATATGTCAGGTAAATGGAGTGGACATCACAGGCCGGATGCAGGAGGAGCTGGTGGCCATGCTGCGCAGCACTAAACAGGGGGACAGTGTGTGTCTGGTGGTGGCCAGGCAGGAGGAGTTGTTCCTGCCGCGAGAGCTGGTAAGAGACTTCTCTGTCTAACATCTAACTCCAGTCCATCTGATACTGTGTCAAACCTCACCACCCTTCCACCCTCTTTTCCATCCATCTCCACCTTCCACTACTAATAAATCACTTCCTTTAAACCGTGCTGTCTCTCTGGTCTTTTCTTCCTTGGCAAAACACACTTACATACGCACATCACAGCCTGTGCAGCTGCTTGTCTGGTTGTTTGTAGACCTTCTAGTGAGGCCAAGACAGGCAGACAGCTCTTCACCAGTCGCATAAGAGGTCCTGCTCTTGGCCCAGTGCCAGCAGTGTACCGGACACCAGAGTTCGCTTTATATGCCCTTGTTGCCACACTTTCACATTCAGACTTCCTGCTTTTCTCCTCCAGGTGAAATACACTTAAATGTCTTCTAATCATATACTCATAAAGAACTCTTGAAAGGCTGACAAGCTACAAGTTTCTAGGAGTTTCAGAAACACAGTCACATACATTATATTGTGTGCCTTCTAACGTAAAGGGGAGCTCTGGCTCAAAACTAGCATTTAATATGTTATCATGTTTGCTGTATTCTATGGCACTGTATTCCTCATCCTCATCGATTTAACAGAATTCACAGTTTTATGTAGTTTTCATGTTATTATTCACCAGTTTTCTCTCACTGTGGTACCTGTGCATTATGCAAGTACATGCATACATAGCCATTGGCAGTCTCTGCGTTGTTCAGCTAATCCTGACTGCTAGCCTAGCCACTGGCTGGACTATAGGCTAATAAATACAACTAGGCCATCGTTAGTGTAACTCTAAACTCAGTCATCGAACAAGATGGTTTTTTTTGTTTTTTTTTTATCAAAGACAATGAAGCTGAAGAATGCATGCGGAGTGCAGTGTACTTGAATCTGGAGAATATGAAGAGGCTAATGCTAAAACCAGATCAGCCCCAGTGACTGGATAGCAAACTGGATAACAGACCGGGGTTCAATTTCTTAGCCAGGCAGAATCTGTGTGCAAGACTGCCACTGTTCTCCTTTCTGAATAAGATCACTTGCTAAATATGTAAAGATGTTTTTTTTTACTGTTTTCCCAGAAAAAAATGATTAGTTGCTTTTGGAAAGAATGTTAGTATGCCACAGAAAATGATGTATTTAGGAATGTGCAGCACTTCAGATCCGAGGACTACTAGAAAGATTTGGAAGTTGTCTCCCTGACATGCAGTGACAACAAAGCAAGTAAATTGGAAAGAAAACAGTGATTCTAATACTGCCAACACAAAGTGGATGTCAGAGACCATTTTTATCTATCTACATTCATCACCTAAATAAAAGAGCAGTTGTATTTTTCTCAAGTTCATTCCAACTTCAAGGAAGAGGGTTTTCCTTGTGTTTAAACTGGAAAAGGTTGCTTTAAAGTATTCTTTGGCTGTAGGATGCAGGTAAGCCTGTTCACAGCAGATGTAGCAATGGTTATGTTCATTTTGGCAGGAGTGTCCCTTTAACTGGGTAGCAGCTCTTCTGTGACTTTTGGGGATTTTGCCATTGGACTCATTTATTTGCTTTTACTTACTTTGTATTAACTAAAGTTAAAACTACATATTTCTGGGCCTTTTGGTCAACTAAGAAAATTGTTAGTGACAATTCTACATTCTACAGCATCCCACTGCTTAGCTTTTAGTGTTGCTTATCAGTGAGAACAGTATAAAGAACAGGTGAATGTTATATTTGGTTTGGGCATGCCTCCCTGTCTGTATCTCTGCTCTGTCTTGGCTGGAGAAGGTCACAGTCACTTCTGCTCTGTTCCTCGAGCCAGCCTTGAGGAGGGGAAGTCCTGTGTTTCTGTTTCCTGCTTTTGTCCTGGAGCCCTGATGGTGAGGATTACCACAAGCTTGTATGTGAGGAAGTGCTGCCTCCTCCACCTGTCTCTCTCTCTCTCTCTCTCTCTCTCTCTCTCTCTCTCTCTCTCTCTCTCACTCTCACTCACTCTCTCTACCTTTGGACTTTCTCTGGGTGTTATCATCTTTCCTGCTGTCTGCATCTTCTCTGATGAACCCTGTGACCCATATACCCAGCAAGCACCACACACACACCCACACGCCAAGCTGGCCGCCTCTCCATCTGGCTTCCTGCTCTTATCCCTTCGCGTGTTGATTTAGTGGTGGGCAGGAAGTGAGGCGGGAGGTCGGACCACACCTACAGGAAGTGCTGGAACATGCAGGTCTGTGTGAAGTCGGAGGCCGCAGCCGCGCAGCTGTGTGTCAGCCTTTTCCTTTGTCTCCCTCAGCATAGCGTCCATCGCTCCCCCGCTGACCCATTTCTGTCCATTTCAGCGCTTTCTGGAAATAGCCCGCTCATGAGAACTATGGGCATCTGCCCTGTTGCCACGGAGATGCCTCTCAAACTGTTCCCATTAGGAAGTGTGCTCTGACCTCTATTGTTTTTGCCATGTTGCGTATTTATTTAGATGCATTCAAAGCACCATCACAGGAATTGAGCTGTTATCTGTCCAACAAAGAGAGATTCAGTCTTCCTCTCAAACCACCAGAGAAATGAAACATGCCAAATGTCTCAGATGAAGCCAGTAAATATTATTGCGCTGCTAAATTGGCCAGTGTGGGGAGAATTCAGCAAAAAAAAAACAACAAAACAATTTCATGTATTTGATGACGCTCTCCATAGACTTGACCATGTTATGGCCTCTCTAAACATAAATTAATATGTGGGGGGGGGAAATTATGAAAGATTAGTTCATGCAGTTTGACATCTTAAATATGTATTTTGTCTTACATCATTTCTTGGGACCACCTCTCCAAACACATAGACACACGGCGTGTCAATTAAAGCATTTGATGAAGGATAAAAGCCCATTTTCACCATATTAAAGCCCATTCACACTTGGTGTTCTAGCAGATTCTCTGGTGAGTTTTGTGTGGCACTGTTCAATTACTGCTCTCTAGATTGCCTTACTGCACGCCACACACAGCAGCAGCTCTTTGACTGAGAGAGAGGCTGGTTTGTATGTGGCATTCTGAAGCATGAAGGAAGCTTGTTAAAGCTGACAAACAACTGCTTTAAGGCCCCCTCCAGAGTTTACCATGCCAACACACAGTGCAGAAAATTACTCATTTGCTGATGTGGTGACATTACGGGTATTTTATCAGGTAAGTACAGCGATCTGAGTCAGTTTGTAGGCTTTAGGGGGCATTTTTTTTTTGTATATTCAGAGTTCCGTACAGTGTATAGCCTCTGTTAAAACTAGTTTAATGTGGAAAGAAGGATGATTGATGGATTGACTACTGTCTGTGTGTGTGTGTTGGTGTGACTGTGCCTTTGTGGACAGAGATATCGAGGCAGGGGAGATTAATGTATGTGAAGAA
Organism: Colossoma macropomum; assembly: GCF_904425465.1. Lineage (NCBI taxonomy): Eukaryota > Metazoa > Chordata > Actinopteri > Characiformes > Serrasalmidae > Colossoma > Colossoma macropomum. The sequence continues at coordinate 31,514,580 of NW_023494784.1, read as the reverse complement.
TGGCAGCAGGGCTGAATGGTGGCGAGGGGCAGAGATACATTTTAAGAGTAAAAGCTGAAGGAGGGCGAGTGACTGATGTAGAGGAAGGGTGAAGGAGAGATAGAGGCTGATAGAGCAGTAATGAATAACCGAGACAGAGAAATGGCTAGAGAGACAGATGGCCAGATGGTGACCAGATAGTCAAAGAGGCACCACAGAGTGGGAAAAAACGAAAAAATGAAGACTGCAAGGTTGAAACTGGAGAGAAAGCAAGCATAATGGAACATGGGATAGAAACATAAAAGAAAGCTGAGGGTGCTGCTTAAGAGTGAGATGTAGATGGAGAGAGGGATTCAAGAACGTTCATTCCAAATAGCAATGTTGGCGATGTTTGGATTCTGTATTACTCTGTCTGCCGGGATCTGGAATAAACAATATGGTAAATAATGCTGAGTGCAAGACAGGTACAAGTACAAGACTTGAAAAAAAAATAGGAATGGCATTTTAGATGCTGAAGTATAATATAATAATGACTGCAAGTGTCAATCTCTGACCTCACAGCAGTGTGATCCGAATATGACTCCTTTATGTGGGTCAATAAAAATTCAACTTTCATTTTTAAATTTATGATTCACAATTATTTGTATAGACTAAATACCCAAATGTGATGAGGAACTATTTACAATCAATTACTGTTTCTGTTTTTTGTGACTTTTTCAAGCTGTATTTTTACGAAGACACCTGTGCAAGTCAGCATCGCACTGAGCTGTAGGGGAAGAGAGAGAGCCCACTACGAGGCCACTAACTCTCTCTTGGGCCCCCAGCACAGATGGCTGTGGCATCTCTGGAGACTGAACACTCAATCCTCTAGCAATAAAAATTTTTTGAGTTTTTTTTATTGTGTACTTTATTACATATAATTATTATGTATTTTAATATTCCCAAAGCAATGCAGCTGAATCACAACCATCAGACCAATGCATCACAATGCATTGATGCATTCTTATACCCCTTATAATGACTGTAACACAGTGACAAACACAGTGATGCATTATAGCATGTGCAAAAAGGTGATGCCGTCAGTAAAAACAGATTTAGAGACCAGCTCGAGGGTGAGTGATAGAGAGACTGAAAGAATGATGGAGGTAGTCAGACAGATGCTGAGAGATTGGTGTGCTCCATTGTGTCCCTTGGGGCTTAAACAGCAGTAGAGGGACAGTGTAATTGGGGGTGGAGCTGAGACATCAGCCCTCACGCTGACAGGTGGGTTTGATACCTCACATCTGTCTACTGAACAAAGTACCTCCCGCATTTCTGCCCACCAGACGAGCTTTCAGTGCAAAGCATTAAGCCCCTGTGCTCACTCGCTCTTCAGTCGCCACACTCCGAAGCCCCCTCAAAGACCCCACACTGCTCCTAATTTCCAATTGAAGAGCGGCCCGCTGGGGGTGAGGACTGACCAGTCTACCTCCGCCAGCCCACTGAAGGATGAAATAGTAATGGTGATATTAGATATGACTCCTGAACAAAGAAGAGCGGGCGAGAGTTCATTTCCTCTTGTGTTTGTAGTGTTTCTCTGAGAATGAGCCAGAGTAAATACAGGGGATGGTAGATATAGCTGAAGCCACTGGTACACCTTCAGATGCACTGCTTTATGCTGGCCGTGTGGGGCTTGTTTAAGCTCAGATTTTGGCTCTACCATCTTGGAAAAGCACTCCTGCAAAGACAAAAAAGATGTTTTGAGAGTGTGATACTGCTGTAGTGGCGGCACACATGCCCTTCTAAAAGTGAGCAAGGAAGCGGCTGATTCCGGGCTGGGATCTTGGCTGCCTGCTTCTTAATCTCTTCTCCAGACCTTCAGCAGATACATACATTGCTTCCTCAATAAAGCTTTGAAGTGTGTCTCTGATGTCTCTGAAGAGGCCAGGGCTCTTACGCTGGCCCCATTTCCAACCCTGATGGTGGACCAGCGTTGGACTCGAGAGGAGAGTCAATAAACCCGCTTCTCTGAGCGCAAGAGGACGAGGTTATGGACCTCCATCCATGCCCCGACCCCATTTCTTTTACTGCTTCCACCCCTCTCCATGCAGCCCTTTCATCTGCACTTAAACAGAATCCATTTAGTCCTGTTCGACCCTCTCTTCCTCTTTCCTACAGCCCACTGCTGCCTTTAGCCTCTCATTGGCCTCTGCTGAATGGGCCATGGAGAAGGTTCTTTATTTAAAAAGGGCCACTGATGTCCATCTCATTCGCCGTTGTTCCTATCCAAGCCATAATGGCGCTCCATACGGAGCACTTCTGCATGGGCTGAACATGCTTGTGGGTTGAAAAGTGCACTTCATGCTCTCTGCTAGAGTCAAAGCTAGATCCATTCTTTCATGAGTCACTCACAAGCACATGCAGAAGCAGTTAGAGACATGGTAATAAAGCAAGCCCGATTTAACGAAGATGCAGTCATGCGTAATGACAGGCACTGTGTGTTTATTTATGCTTCGGAATAATTATGAACGGTGGGCTTGGCTCGTTTCATGAAACGAAGGCCATGCTGATGACTTTATTGTGGAGATGCCAGGAAAAAGCCATGCAGATGGCATAAATCTATTACAAATATCACCAGCTTAGAGGGAGCGAGGGAGAGCAGGGGAGGCGTTGAGAGGCCGAAAGCGATAGAAGAGGTAGGAGATGTGGGAAGAGAATGAGAGTAGGAACGGATGAGAGCGAAGAGATAGAGATGAAGAGAGACAGAGCAAAAGATGAAAAGACGTGGGTGTGCTGTTGAACACCCTCCTCCACTTCTCTACCATCTGCTGGTCTGTGTTAATTCATTTGTTGAGTATAACAAAGAGCTGTCTCACTGCCTTCTTACTCACACACCTATCTTTGCAAACTATCACCTGCTCCCTGCTGACAGGAAGTGGAACGCTTCCCAAATAAAGGATTTTGGGGAGATGTAGATGATATGAAGCCAGCCTTCACACAAAAAGGCTGGAATAAACTCTTTCTCTAATGCGCTCCCACTAGTGCTTAATTTTGTTCATACAAAGGCGATACAAGCCTTTGCTTTGGGTCCAATGAAAACAATCAGCAGCTTGCGTCCTCTCTTGCGTCTGCTGTGCGTTATTATAGGATTTGATTGCTAGTTTTGGCCAGTTAGCATTCTGGAAATCCTGCTAAACTCAAACAGCGAAATGGGCAGCAAGCAAGAGTTGAGAAGGACGTGGTCCCTCCCCTCCCTTCTTCCAGCCTAGTTTTCTTGTCTGTGACCTCATTGTCATGACCTCACACGTCCTCACTGAGCTGCTCCCATCTGTGCGCATGTGAGCTTACCGGATCTCCAGCTCCTTCTATTCTGCAGGCTGGATCAGCTCCCTCAATGGCTTGAGCCAGGCTTGAGTCAGGCTTTAGCAGTGCTCACGGGCCTGCTGGAATGAATAGCAGGCCGGCTGCGCAAGCTTATCCTGCCCTGTCCATTCCTGCCGGACATCTGATCCTGTGTCCATTAACCCTTAGAAGTTGGGAGTTACTATATTGTCATTTTACAATGCACTTCAAATGTGATTGAATAATCTTTAATTATTTAGTTATTTAGTAAATAACATTTGAATTTGATTTAAATTCTTTACCAACAGGTTTGAAAATACACTTTAGACATTATTAAATTTGTTTGTCAAAAACAAATAATTGATGTCTTCCCATAAAACGAGACAGCATGAACAGTGGTCAAATTATCTTATCAAAATAAAATATCTCTTATCGTTACAAATACTAACCTGACTGCAGTCACAGTTTGAGTTCTATTGTAATACCATGCAAGATATTTGGTATGAGAGATGGCAGCTCTGTTTGATGTGCATAGAACTTAGAATTCAGTTTGAGATTTTAGCCTTTGCTAAACATGCACTGAAATGCCTGAATATGCTTTTATCAAGAAAAAAAAAACTTTATGAAGGTTTTTCTTTACTATGTGTTTTTCAGTAACTAACTACATGCACTACAATGCAAACCAGCGGAGTTATTCTTAAATCATAGAGGTTTGTGATAAACATTTGGTTCATTACATAGATTTGTTCAAATCACAGATTTAATTTACTTAAAGATTAATTAGAAAACAACAGGTACTGAAAGATAACTACAAATAATACACGTCTGCCGTGAGGAGAGTTTTGGAAAGGGTTAAACAAACAAATTATATATATATACATTTTTTTTTTTGTGATATCTATACACACACCTGTCCGCTACTAGTGTCCTGTATGGATGGTATTGTAGGACAAAAGACCTGAGTAGTAAAGGCTGATGACCTGTGGTGCTCCCATTTGTCCCTGTTCTACCTGCTGTTGACTTGGCACTGTGAGAAACCACTCTGACTGTGTGTGTGTGTGTGGGAGGGTGGTAGGTTCCGTCTATGGCTTGTTTGGCTTTGGGATAGCTCCCCTATGAAGAGGCATGTGTAGGTCTGAGTGGTTAGACACAGACAGTGACCCGTGCTGTCGTTACCCGTGTTACTGTGACTGCAGACTCCCTGAAGACCTTACGGTCAGTTAAGCACTCAGCAAGAGCCGGCATCATAACGGAGCTTTGTTTCTCCTTTATTACACCGCAAGCACATTAAACGAATCAATTTCAGACTTCCTTCAGTTGCCTGTTTAACATCTCTTCATTGACTGTGCCCCCTCTCTCTCTCTCTCTCTCTCTCATTCTCTCATTGTCTTTTTCTTTCCTTTATTCTCTCTTTTATTTCTTTCACTTTTTGTTTTCTCTCTCTCTCTCTCTCCCTCTCTCCCCATATCTTTATTTTTTCTTTCTCTTTCGTTGTCTTTTCCTTTCTCTATCTTTCTCTGTTTTTCTATTCTCTTCTTTTTGTTTCTTCTAATTCTGTCTCTTTTTCTGTTGCTTTCTTTGTCTTCCACTTTCCATCATCTTTTTTCAATCATCTTTTCATTCTTGTTTACCTGTCTTTCTTTCTTTCTTTCTTTCTTTCTTTCTTTCTTTCTTCCTTTCTGTGTCTCTCACTCTTTCTCACTTGATTTTTTTCTGTGTCTCTCTATTTTATTCCTTCTCTATCTCTATTTCCTCTTCCCTTCTCTTTCTCCAGGAAAGCAGCTATAGACTGATTGTATGTGTGTGGTGAGTGAGAGGGTTCTGTGTGATGCTACACCTGTAATATCCTCCTCCTGTCTCCTTCCACACACTTTGGCCTTGTGTATGCTGGACCTTCAGTCCTGACATCCTGCGGCTTTGTAACGGAAGAGGCAGTCGACTGCAGGCAGGTCCATGTCAGACAGTCAGTGAAGGACAGTTCCACTATAGTCATGCTTCCTCTTCCTCCTCTTCCCCCCCTCTGCTGAGACAGTGTGGTTCTATATTGAGCTACAGAGAGGAAATGAATGGCACACTGACCGTAACATTTTATGTCCTCATCTTTCTTCCCTTTTTAGTATACATTCAAGATTCATGGTCTGTTTGGCATTGTTGAAAATCACACTCATTGCCGTAGCAGCAGAGGTGCTGGATACAGAAATGGATACATTTAAAAAGGAATAATTGTGTTATTCATACTATTTTAATATTTGAATTTGTGATAATATATTTGAATCCAGCTCTATCTAATGCCTGTGTTGTATTAGTCTTTCAGTGAGATTAGTGCCATGTCAATTTGGTGTGCTAATTTAATTTTTTATGTCAAGAAAACAAAGTACTGTAAATAACATAATTACATAAACATACATAATAACCCTACTAAAACTGGAAAACGATAGAAAGGAAAACCCAAAAACTTATTACATTTGAATTAATTCCTTTGAATTCCTTTAAATTTGAATGTTGCTTTGAAGACTGCAATGATGTCACTCTTTATCATGTCACTTATTGTCACAGTATATTAGTCTAAATGGCCAAGTTGCTGTAATATGGCATTGATATTTTCTATAGTTAAATTTGAGGTTGAACATCACGGGCTGTTTACATTAACATGAAAAAAAAATGTCTGTGTGCCTTAAAACAACATATATCTACAACTATATATAGTACTATCTATATTGTGTATATGTACTATTATATACTCCTGCTTTACTAACAGCATTTTTGACATTGTTTCCTTAGGACACCTTGTCATACCCTGTGTATTTTATCACCTTGTTGTGGTGTTTGCACTTATCAGCACTCAAACCTCTCAGCACTCAGTTGTTTAAACCTTTCAAGCAAAATATTTCAAAATGTCTGAAGTATGTGCTTTTAACAGTAGTTTGAAAAAGAAAACTGTAAAATCACAATTTAGGAAAAGGCTGCTCCTCATATCAAGGGAGACACTTTAACATAAAGTTCTAAAATATACCCAACATATAAGTAAATAGCTTTTTTAGGTTAACAGAATATTTTCTTATTACCTTAGTTAATATAAAGAAACTGTGAGAAGCTTCAGACAAAGGCAAGCTGTCCTCAATGTTTTGATGGGTAGTGTAAATATTGTAAGTATGTTTTTGAGCATGGTTGAATAATCCAAATCTTTGCATTCTCTTGTCTGCATTAAATAAAACCCTGATCTGAAAATGCTGAGTCACAGTTTGGTCTCTTTGAGATTTTGCCACATAGCAGCTAGCTGGCTTTTTCCCTGCTTGACTGTCTGTGTTTGTGGTGTATGTCTGTGTGCTCAGGAGGTGTATGATGATGAGTGCCGGAGCCCATTAGCAACGTTAATAGGTGCAGTATCTCTGCAGGGTGTGATTGGGCCAGCCGAGTTTTCCCCGCTGCTCCCTTCCGCATGCCTCATCTTAATTAAATGTCACGTTTGCTTTTAATCTGTTGCTTTGAAATGCAACCAGCGTCAACAGCAACATGAACTGTGTGTGTAAATGTCTGAATTATTGCATTGGAATTTGCTTATCTAGGCATTTAAAAGTGTTACATGGAAGGAGGATTGGTCAATTTGCTTTAATGTGCAGCTCAGTCATTTTTTTGAGAAAAAACAGTCTCTGTTGTGCAGCTCAACAATGCAGAGACCAGTCCAGCATCTGAGAAAGAAAGAATAAAGAATATGCCAGAAGCAATACCAGATGTCCATATTGGCAAGTCCACTGTCCACTTTGTGGTATTCATTTCTAGTGATTGCTTGAATGGGGATCTTTAGTCTTGCTGTGCCAGATGTGGTCTTGTACCGAGTATCTTACTGCAACCATGAGAATTTTGGGCTAAATGCAAGAGGGTGCATATACTTATTAGGTTGGGAACAAAGTGACAGTAAAAGTTAATGATGGGTTACCTGTGGCTGTATATGGGCTCTGTCATTCACAGTTATGATGCAGCTGGAATAAGTAATGTAGAAAGATTTGGCAGCTACGTTTGAGAAAAGACGAGCTCTCGGATTTATATGCTAGTTAAACAGTGTACCATCACCCACTAAAAAGCACGCAAAATGGACACCCGTTATCTGCAGCAAACAACAATAATGTTAAAAATGCTTAAATACACGTGCTCATCACAGAGTAACGCTATGAACTTTGTCCACAGCTATTCTGACAAATCGCTTATGGAGTAAGTCTGTCTAAAGTGTGGGTATCAATCTGTCTTGGCTGACAATTGTTTTTTGTGTTCCACATATTTTTGTGTTTTAAACATCAAGTTGTAAAGAGTTGGGCAGGCTTGCTAAACTATACTTTTACCACATCTTGTTGGCAAAGACATCTCCTTTCTCCTTAGTTAATGTCTTTAATTTAAGTACTTTAATGGAAGGATGTAAATGAATTGCGTTTTTTTGGTTTAAATTAGATTTAAAAAAGTATTTTTCAAATAGTTCTTGTCCATTTGGATACATTTTTTTGATGGCAGACTTCTTCACAGCCATTTCTGTGGTATCTCCTCGGATGATGTCTCCTGTAGTGGACTTGTCAGGCTTAGGGACAGGACGGTTTTAAAGCTATACGCAGCTACATCATTTTCAGATTGAAAACCTAATGCTTTCCTACAGAACCAAAAATGAACTAGCCCCAGTTCCCAGAGTCTCAGTTACAGCTGCATTTAACCCGCCATTCCTCAAAATGCATGGGAGACAAGCATAGAGTCTTCTCTGTTCTGGCAACCAGATTACCTCTGTGTATTACTTATCTTTTTGTCTAGATTTTAGCTGTGACTCCTGTCTCTAGCAGTGTCTTAGCTCAGGTGTATCTTTGGATTTGTACTGACTTAAAGACACTTTTCCAAGTAGACAACAAAGCACTTTTGTAAGTCAATCTTGATAAGAGCATCTGCTAAATGCAAATATGTGCTTATGTCACAATAAGAATATGATAGGTTTGATTTCTCCCCAGTTTTGGGTTTTCCAAGAGCAGGATGTTGTCATGTTGAGCATCACAAGCTATTTGATGCATGTTTCAACCAGTCAACCAATCTTCTCCTCTTATAATATCTTATAAGGTATGCTTTCTAAGCATGCACACATATATAACCACTGTGACCACCTCTGGAAGGATACCTACAGGTGCCCAGGTGTGCCTGTTAGCCAGGCATGCCAGTGAATCTCATAAGTTCAAAGGCAAATGAGCTGAAAAGCTTAGAACAGAGCAACAGAGCTAGTTAAGACCACAGAAACCCATACAACTGAGCAAGATGCCATTTGAAAGCATCCACTTTTTTTTTCTTTTTCATTTAGTCATGGAATGTAATATGAGACAGACCCTTGGTGAGTGTGATGGGGTAATGATTTGCGTTTTGGACGTTTGGTTTGGGCATATTTTAACCTGTAATTCTTGGTGCAGAACTGTTGTGGTTGCACACAACAGATTTCTTGGCTCTCGAGTGGTGAATTCCGGTAGGAGCAGAACTCCATGCCATACCACAGGCTGGCTTGGCCCGAATTTGAGCTGAAATGTGTGCTAGTTGCTGAGCATCTGTCCTGAATTGTGGTCTATTGTGCTTTCAGCACTAAACTCCTTTTGGTTTAAATTGGTTAGAGTTCCATCTCCTTATTTAGATACATTATACATCACTAATAATTGGCATGTTGCCCCATAAGGCCACTGCATGTGTGTGAGTGCCTGAGTGAGGCACCAGAGGAAGCCTTTTAAAGGCTTTGTTTGCTCTAGTCATTGTGGGCCACTCGGTCATGAAGGCCATAGAGGAGCAGTGGCAAAGCAGCCCCCCGAGACCCTTCACATTCTCCCTTACTGTCCTCTCAGAGCCTGCAGGGAGGTCTCTGAGTGTCCCCAAAGCAACATATTAGTGATGGACCTTCTGTTCATCCAGGCAGAACTCTGCGAGATAGAGGGAGTGGAAAGAATGAGAGAAGGAAAAGAAGCAGATTTCCTGTCTGAACAGCTGTGTATGTGCTCATCACTAAACCTTCAGAATGTCATTTGTTCTTGTACCTATAGATATGCTCATCCATCTGCTCCCGCTGATGACTCCATGTGTCTTCTTCATCATTAAGGCGCTTTCCTCACTACATGAGCAGATGCTGGCTATGCAGATTAGACACTGGCTGTGTCTGACATACCCATCAGTTACTCCTTCGTACTAGTAATGCCTTTAGTTGGAATGACTGTTCGAATGACTCTTCTTATTATTATGAGCATATCTGCAAACTTCACAGGAGAGCTTGGGTCTCTATATTTCATGGTAAATGGAGTTTTCTTTGGTGTTTTGAGAATATAATGGAGTTCTCTGTGGTGTTTTGGGTCTATGATGAAGTTCTCTTTGGTGTTTTGGGTCTATGATGGTCCCATTTCCTCCATCTTTAGCGCTGGAGTGCAGGAAAGACAGCAACATTTTTTTTGCCCTCCTGCTCTGCTGACATATGTCTCCTGCGTAAACACTGCAGAGCACATTCTGGCTGATAAACCCACGATAACTGCGGAAAATGACGTTGTGCAGTGTGGCATTTTGCACCAGTGTCAGGTCCTGGCTGGGGGCTTGGTTGTGAAATATCTGAAATGTTTGTGTTGGTGCCCTCCATAAGGTCCAGGACACTTTCTGCATGCATTTTATGAAATGTGTCTGGTGCCAGAAACAAAGTATGACATTTTATTGTGTTTGAATGGCTTTTAGACATGCAGTGACATTTTGCTGCTGGTTTAGGACATTTTAGGCCTCACCCTTTTTCACAAGGTCAGATCACTGCTCTCTCTCTCATTCTCACTCTGTCCTTGATAAAAATTTATCTGCCCTTTTTCCTTCTTTCGTAGAGTTTCTGCTTAGTATGTGTTTGTACCGAGAGAGAGAGAGATAGGCAGCAGCTAATACATCCTAAATCCTCAATCCTACAGTAAACAGTGATAAACCAGGCCTTGCTGACCCACACACACTTCGTCTTAGCCCTTCTTCGCCACCCAGCTCATCCCTCTATCCCTCTCCCAATATTTACCGCCGTCAAGGCTTCAGCCTACTTAAAGACAGCCTCTTATTTGGATATATATGCGTCTTATCCTCCTGGAGTGAGCCTGTCAGCCGGACGATCAGACGCTCTGTGCCTAATGACCAGAGACATACGGCAGGTTTGAATGTACTGCAAAAGTAGCTCTGCTTGCACTGGCTTCATTATCTTTGTATCCACCTCACGCAAGTTACCTCTTATCCCTGCACTATTATATAGATCAAATACAGACTTTCATGCGTTTGTTTTATGGCCATTTCCCCCCACCCCCTCCTTTTTACTACCTCCCTGGAAAATAAGTCGGAGAGCAGTGCAGTTTCACACTCACTCATTACTGGCCCGTTTCCCTAGCGACAAAAGATTGTGTTTTCACCACACACATAGAATAATGGACATTTCTCTTTCTCTCTCTCTCCCTCTCTCTCTCTCTCCCCCTCACACACACACACTCTCTCTCGCTCATTCCCCCCCTCTCATTTTGAAAGAAAATTTCTCTAAAAAGATGTACAGGTCATTTCAGGAACATTACAGGGAGAAAATGGAAAAAAAAGAGAGAGAGAGAGAAGAGAGAGAAACGGGGGGAGAAAATCCAGCAGGGCTCAGTGGGCATGGGGTCTCTATAATGGAGAATGGATTATGGCTCTAAATGACCCCAGCGCTCTCCGAATTTGCCGGCTTTCAGAAAGGGAACATGAAAAGGTTGTGCTATTCTCTGGTAAAATAGCACACTTTTATGTTCAAATGGAATGACCTCTCCTCTTTGTCTGTCTCTCTCTCTCTGTCTTTCTCTCTCTCTCTCTCCTTTAGAAGGAGGAAGCGGTGCGGACTGTCCTTTCTGAAGAGGGGAAGGAGCAGCTGATGTTTGAGGTGCCTCTGAACGATTCTGGCTCAGCTGGGCTTGGAGTCAGCCTGAAAGGCAACAAATCTCGCGAGACTGGAGAAGACCTGGGCATCTTCATCAAGTCCATCATTCATGGAGGGGCTGCCTATAAGGTATTGTAGCGAGTATAATGTAGTTTGGGATTTATTAAAGTGATAATTCTGCCAAAATCAAATTTATGAAGTTTATCCCTCACTCTCAGTGTAGCTGATCAGCCAAGACATGTTTGGTGTCTTTAGTTTTCCACTGCAGCTAATGAAGCTAACAAGTAAGGAAGGTTATAGCCACCAGATTAGCATTGTTCAAACTGTTTTACATATATGCACCATAGACTTGCTTATGTGGTTTCTGGCACTGTATATAGTTTCTGACAGTTGTTATTTATAAATGTACAGACAAAATTCAGGCTTCAAGATGGCTTCTGTTATTGTTTTTCGTTATATGATGTAAGTAACTGTCATACAGTATTAAAAACCACATGAGTTTAGATTAAAATCAACATGGTTTGAAAGAAGCATGATAATTCAGACATGTTTACATAATTCTCATCTAATGGCTATGAGCTACCATAGTATCCAGACATCAATCATCAGTAACCTAGTTGGTTGACTACATTTTAGCTAAAGACCAAATTATGTACATTTTATTAATGCTGAAACCATCACTTTAATACTGCCTGAATTCAATATAGCCCGAAGAGTGGCTGAAAGTTTGCAGTTCTAATGAGGAATAGATGAAGGCCACGCACTAAAATAGCAGAGCTACACGTCAGCCACATTAATAAAGAGATGTGAGCTCTGAGGCCTCAGGTTAAACATGACTCCTAGGGTTTTCGGAGAACACTGTAAATAGCCTGTTGACCCTTGTCAGCAGCAGCTGGCAAGTTCCCTTGACCTTTTTACCCCCTGATGACCCTTGAATTTGACCTTGTTAGGCAGAAAAAGGAGCTGTCAGCAGGGGGCTGAGTGGACCCTGGACTCTACTTGTGCTGGAGGGCAGACTGCAAATACATAGGCCTCAGGCATCAGGTCCTGTGACCTCTAACTATCTGTCCTCCACTCCTCTACAGCTGCGCACCTCTATTACTCACTTTCTCTCTTAACCGACCTCAGACAAACCAGAGGCTATATATTATTTGCTGTCAGTATTATAATGCTTCATAGATGCATTTAATCACATCAGGCTAGACTGTCGTCAGACTGACTGCTTTGAAAATGTGTAGGTGTTAACTAGTTATTATTTTGTTGAAGGCCAATATCAGGAAAACCAATTTTTCCTCACTTTTCTAAAATAAAAGTTTGATGTAGTATGTAAACATTGTTAAAGTTTCAAATATGCCATTCACTCCCCAGTCCATGCAGTCCATACATGAAAACTGCAAAAACAGCCTGTGTTGATTTCACTATTTTTGGGATATCACATGCATTAGTACATACATATTAATACATATATCTGCATATTCAGCCTCCAGCAGTTTAGCCCCACCTACTCACACTGAAGTTATAGTGTTTCAACTTGCACTGCTTTTGGATTGAACCACTATGCAGGACAGCCAATCAGAACAGAGCTCATGTACATATCAGTGTTAAATGCACAGTAACAAAAACATCATGTTTTCATTCTAAGGGATAAATAGAAATGGGAAAATGGCCAAGTAAAAATACATTCTGACTAAACAACACAAATGTCATAATTAGACCTCAAGGGAAAATATAAAATACAAGGAAAATGTAGGATAACTTTCTAACTTAAAGTGAATATTTCAGTCATCTTAAGAAAAAGTATTGACCTTGGATATATTTACTTGTAGTCATAAACTTCATTGTGTTCACTGTGCAAAACTGATCTTAGATCAATATTCCTACTGAGGCTTGCTAAATAAAAAAGGCCCAGGCTCTCTCTGAGGGTTTGAATCACCCTGTTTCACCATATGTGCAGTCAGTCAGGAGGAAGTGTGACAGCTTGTCTTTCATTACTCTCCCACTAACGATTCCAGGTGATGAGAGGATTTAAAATATCCTTGGTCATCAAGGAGATGGTGTTTGTGTGCATGAACAGGTGTGTGTGCGCATGTGTATGGATTTGTGCAGCTCTATGTGCGTTTTATGAGAGTTCACATGTGAATCCGAACACTTACAGTACCAAATGGAAGTTTGGACTTTTGAAAGGATGTTTATCATGAAGACATTTTGATTTTGAGGATTATGCCTAAGTGCTTGAAATGTATTTCTAAGACAAATACAGCTAGAGGGTTGATGTCTGTGTTTGAATTTATTTCCAAGCCAATCATTTGTTTATGTATGTATTCGTTTATTTTTGAAATGGCCACAAATTAAAGGAAAAACCTGAATAAATGAGTGGAGAGACAGTGACAGATGAAAGTCTAGACAAATGTACTGCATGGTGCAATTAAGCAATTAACATCTTACCATACTCTGTGGCGTGTATAAAAATGATGGACAGACCCAGCTGACTTTGATATTGGATCAAGATGGCTAGAGGAAAAGATCTAAATGACTTTAAAAGAGAGTTCATCATTGGGGCATGGACAGTGAATAAAGTGACATTCATGTTTAGATTTATGAGAAAGAGGTCAGTTTATAGGGTTGGAAATTGTGATTGAAAGTGTACATTTATTGTCTGTGATGCTTGTGCATTATAACAGTATGTAAAATATCCTAGGGAAGGGTCATTGCAAATCAGCACAAAGTTATTCTGACTGATCACTTGTATGCTATCCTAGTGGCCCCCATCCACAGTCACTGAATGGTTTAGTGAGTATAAAATTATCTATATCATATTCTATGGCTTTTGCAGTCACCAGATCTTAACCCAGTTGAACACTAATGGTAGATTTTGGACCAAAGTGTTAGACAGACCTCTGCTACCACCATCAAATCGCTAACTGAGGGAATATCTTTTGGAAGAATGGTGTTCCATTCCTCCAGTACAGTTCCAGGGACACATTTAAGCTGTTCTGGTGGCTTGTGGTGGCCTAATGCCTTATTAAGACACTTTGTTAGTGTTTATTTTAATTTGTCACACATCTGTAGTTTTGAGTTGCCATCAAGTGCTCAGCATATGTGGAACTTCCTAAGGCCTCATGAAGCTGGATGAGAGAATGCTAAGCATGTGCATCAGTGCAAATGGGGCCACTTTCAAGACCTGTTTTATAAAATGTTATATACAAATGTACACTGTTTTGGTCACTTGTTAATTTTACAAGTATTATTCCATACTTTTGTTGTCTTCATTATTATTCTAAATTGTGGGGAGTTGTGAAAGACCCTGTTATCAGTAGGTGTATACGAACTTGCTGGTATATTCCACATGAATGAGCTCCTCTTAGCAGGTCTGAAATTGGGAACAGAGCTGTTTGGTTACAGTAGAGTGGCAGTGAAAGCACTTAAATTTTAAGCTACCTCTTCATTTCCTGAGGCCTCTCTGATCAGCTTGTGCAGCAAAGGTGAGTCTATCTCAGAAAGGTGAGGCAGAGAGGGGTGCTCTCCAAGTGTATATGTGTGTGACAGAATGCACATGTCCCAGCGTAGCACAGCTCAGTGGGCTAAAAGGCCTGTTGTTTCTTCATGTAGCCCCTGATGACACCATGCGGTAATTACAGAGCAGAGCTAGTGCTAGCTCCAGCGCATTAACGCTAATTAAAAACTCTCCTTGCCCATGCTAATTAGCTGGAAGTGTCCCGAGTCTGTGGGTGGGATGTGTCTTCTCCCTAGATGCATAGAGGGAGAGTGAGTGAACGAGAGAGGAAGTAAGGGTGAGAGGCAGCCATAACTTGGAAAGAGACAACTCCCATGAATTTACGAGACTGGAGAAAATTGCTCGGCCTGTGTCAGCTGTTAGCATGGTCAGAGTGCACTCTTCTCTTTGTTTTGCTAGACATGGTCAATGTTATCTCTCTCTCTCTCTCTCTCTCTCTCTCTCTCTCTCTCTCTCTCTCTCTCTCTCTCATGATGGACTTGGATGCGGGCTGAACTATTCTGGTTCTTCTCTGTCTTCGCCGTACTGGTAACAGTTTGATATATCATTAATTATAATCAGTGTAATCAGTGGATACTGATGCTGACCTTCAAGTTCTAGAACTTGCCATATTTGCTACATTTTTGTACTATTCTTGTTCCTTGAAGCAAATAATTGGAGCCCTGCCTTCTTTGATTATCTGACTCAGGTGTTTTAGGGCCTGGAATGGAAGTTAGTGTTTTGAGCAACTTCATTTGGCAATGCAGAGACCAGTTATTTGGTTTTGTAACCCCTCTTGTGACTTTCTTCTTTGTTTAACAGTTATGAAACTAAACTTTGGGACTCCATGAATTGCTCAGTTTAAAAGCCTGTAGATGTTTCTTTGTTTCATGATATAAATCTCCCACTCACATTCTAACATGCACTCCCATAATCACACAGTAAAGTAGTGAGATTGCTGTCTGTGGCTTTGCTGTGTGTGTATGTACTTGGGCATGCAGAGGGCTGTTCCAGCTTTGCTGTTTGTGTCTGTGTGTAAATGTGCTCTCTGTGCTATTCTTATGCCCTGCTGGGTCTAGACTAGGACCGCTCTGCTTAATGAGCCATTTGCACCCATCAAACATCATTTTTCTTTTTTCAAATTCTTGCAGTACTACAAATTATTTGAAACCTGTGAAGGCGCAAGGGATGAGCATACAAGCTTATTAGAATCATTTTAAACATGTATCTCCCACCAAATAGATTTTATTTTATTAAAAACATTGATTCGGAACTTTTAAATGACAGTGCATCTATTTTCTAGCTAATCTTCCAAATTAAAGACTGTAACATATGTCTGCCATGCTGCTTCAAAAAAATGAAACAAATGTTATTGCATACTTTACTATTAAGTTATCTTAGCAAATAAAAGAAATTCCCCAAACTCAGAACTCTATATTTACAGTTTACTTCCTATATTTTCCAATTGGCAATGACAAATGATGATGAAAACCTGCTATTTATATTGAGCTAGAAATGCTAAAGCTAGTTTTCAAACTTTAAGCAGGGTTTTGGGACATCTGTTGTAAAATCCTTCAAATTGTTGGTAATTCACATTAGAGCATTAATGCTGATCATATCTTCAAAAAATCTCAACAAAGGTTCTTTTTGAGAATTAAAAAAATACAAACTAAGAATTATCTATTGGTTAAATTTTATTCATCCATTATTGAGACTGGTCTTACATCATCTGTTTGGCATGGAAATACAGATTTCCAAACTTGTAATAAATTGCCAGTAAAGCTTCAGAGATAATCAGATTATCGTTTCTTCAGTTGACTCTGTTTTTGACTCTGCACACTCTTAACCAACCCGTTTCAAGAACAGCATTTTCCCTTCTGCGATAAGGTTACTAAACCAAAAAAAACTTAAAAGTAGTGACTATTGTAGTCTCTCTGTAAGATTTCCAACCTTTGTAAGGAAATTTAACAAATTTTGCATATTGTATTATATATTGTTTACTGTACTATATTGTATATTTCTATGTATTGTACAACAACAGAGTTGAATTACATCTTGTTGCACTAGATACAATTTCCACCGTGTGGCAATAAATGAATCAATCAACTCCCATGAAGCACTGAGCACATAATAAACTATTTTTATTTCGAGACTATGTCAGTCATGCACATTACAATGTTGGCATTGTCAGTCTGTTAATAGATCCAGCCCCTTTCAGGGCTCCATCAGTCATCACATACAGAAGTCAAACTTCCGTGTGGGACAAAAATAACAATACTGAATTGTAGTATGAGTGACGAGATTGGCATGCCTGAGTATACGCTGCAGCTTTTCCAGGTCACAGCAAGGTGCCATTTTACATGTTTATCTTGTGTGTTTTCCACACTCAGTCCATCACTGGACCAGCTCAAACATGTAGTGTAGTCAAGTACAGTCATGCAGTGCTGGAAGGATTTGGAGGAAAATACAATCTGCTGATTACACTACAGTTATGGGGCTCATCTCTGACAGCCAGAGAGGAAGTCAGGCAACTGGAGTTCTGGTGCGAAGACAACAGTCTCACTCTGAATGTGACCACGACAAAAGAGATGATTGTAGACTTCAGCAGGGCGTAGATGAAATTGGCGCTACAAGCAGAGCTAGTGGAGGGGCTATAGAAAGCTGGGCTTCTTTGGAAACCGGGCCCAGTTACCACGATCTAACCTTTATCTTCAGAGTTTACATTGCACAGTCACTAAGGATGCATTGGGGGCACTCTATGACGCAGACTTCAAAACAGACACCCTAGCTGCATTCCATTCCACTGGATCCCTAACAGTAGTTATATTCCCCACATACTTGCGCACAGGATGTCAATTAAGGGAACAGCAGTTGATAAATACCTTTAATCGGAATGTGCTACAGCGTCATAGTTTTCACCGGACATTAACTGATTGCTGGGTAAACTTTCTTACAGCTTCCTGTGAAGTGATAAACAATTGTTCAATACTCCCTGTGCAGTTTGAAGTTCCCTTCCAACAAAACTTTTTCCACTCCCTGTGGAAACTTTTCCACTCCTCTTACAATGTCTGAATGTCCTGTGCAGTACACTTTGCAGGGAACTACAGAGGCAATTGGAATGCACTTCATGAGAGTTGTGGGTGAGTTCAACCACATAAATTTGAGGAACATTTTCTCTAAATTTTACCAACCTTTTTTTTATCCCAACAAGGGAAGGAAATACACTGGATCAACACAAAAGGGAGCATACAAGGCCACCCCCACCCCCACCTTGTACTCAGACCACAACAATATGTTGCTGTTCCTTGCTTACCTGCTAAAAAGAGAGAAACTAAGTGTGTGGATGATGTAGTGATCACAAGAACTGTGAAACACTGAATACCGAAACCACCCAAGGCTTTGTACTGAGTCCCCTGCTGTACACCCTGCTCACTCACAACTGCATCAGCAAACATCAGAGCAATCACATCATCAAGTTTGCTGATTACACTACAGTTATGGGGCTCATCTCTGACAGCCTAGAGAGAGAAAGTTAAGAAGCTGGAGTTCTGGTGCGAAGACTTTAATCTCACTCTAAATGTGACCAAGATAAACAAGGTAATTGTAGACTTCAGAAATACGTGGGTGCCTCACCCCCCTTTGCACATCAGTGGTACAGCAGTGGAAACGGTGCATACCTTCAAGTTTCTGGGAGTGCACATCACTGACAACAACTTCTAGTCCCTGAACACCACCTCGTTAGTGAAGAAGGCACAACAGTGCCTCTACTTCCTAAGGAGACTGAAGATGGCTGGCCTGTGCACACCCCTCCTCAACTGCTTCTACAAAAGCATCATAGAGAGCATTTTGACCAGCAGCCTCTGGACTGTTTACACCACTTCCATTTGCAAGAACGCTATGGAGCATCTGGGCCAAGTCCTCCAGACTCATGAACAGTTTCTTCCTGCAGGCACTCAGATTGCTGAACGGATCTACCTGATGGACCTCTAAACATTTTCACTGAGCTGCTGCCTCAGCCATGCAACTCACTTTACCTGCTGCACTTCACTTATGCAACCTCTTTACTGTGAAACTTTTACCTCACTCACTTTATATGCACAGTCATTTTATTCTGTACATTGTCTGCAGTTTTCTTAATCTTTGTGGTTGCATTACTAAAGAATAATTGTTAAGTGTCGGTGCACTGACATATTTAAAAAATAAATTTGTCACAGAGATTTTGACCACTGGTGTTATCGGGACTCCATTACATTTTAACACAGTATTTTAATTCTATTAAACTGCTTTCTTGGGTCAAGGCTTATCAAAGAGGAAGCATCTTAAGGCATGATAAGGCGGGTCAACACTTGCTCACTATGTTTTATTAATTTATTAATAATTTTGTTTATCAGGCAGCACATAATTTCTGTGTGTCACTGGTGTTATGTGCTTTAATGGCTGGGTAATTTTGTCATGTTTGTAATGCCATATATCATTTTTATTACTGATTTTAACCAGAATGTCACTGGAGTCACAGTCACTAGTGTTACACCATATTCATATAAAACCAGCGACTTCTAAAATTTGTTTGGAATTAAGCTCTCCTTTTTGCATATATGATAATAGGAGATGTTAATGGACATATTAAGATTATTTAGTTTGGGGATAAAAGAAATTTTCAAAATGTGTGAATGGTGAATGACCCCTTTTATTGTATTTATTGTCTGTCTGCACCATTGTCTGCTCCTGTTCCGTGTTAAATGTGACACTGTGTCCTGGGGAAACTACGTTTGGTTCCTCTCTCAACACATCTATGATGAGAAGAAATCATAGATGTGTTGTATAGATATAGAGATAGCCATATAGCTAACTTTGACTTTGATACAGATGCCCTGTTAACCAAATTTTATAATTATTGGCTTCTATTATAAGTGTGTTTCAAGTTAGTATGTCTTTTTTTTAGTTGTTTTCTAAGTGCAGTAAGGCATTAATGTAATTGTGTGTGGACATCAGTTTTACGCTGTAGGTGCGGCATATTGAAAAACGCTGGTGTATTCCTTTAATTCTGTCAGGCAGAGAGAAAAACACAGAAAATACTGAGTAGTTTAGAAGAGAGAAACAGGTGGAGACCCTGAGATTAAGAGCTGAAAATGCTTGCAGAGCAGTTTGCTGGAAAATGCAGAATGAGACATTTTCACTGTCTGAATGTTTGACTGTTAGAGCCTGGGCCATTCACTCAGCCTCATGATCTCGGGTGGACAGGTCTGCTCAGGCGGAGAGTGCGATAATGACCACCCATCTCCGTCATCTCCAGCCAGACAGTGCTCATGGCTACACCTCTTTCAGCATTGTCATCTCCATTAGGGCCCCCAGTTAAAGACCAGGGTCACGGGTCAGAGAGCATGGTGATGTGTGTGTGTCTGCGTTTTTAAGTGTACACATTTGTCATCCCTGAGCTATTGTGGTGTCGCTACTGACAGACACTGCCACAGACGCGTAAATCTGTCCCATAAACCTTCATTAATTCACGTATCTTGCACTACGTGTCCAAAAGTTTGTAGACATCTGCTCATCCAATGCTTCTTCCAGTGGGTGTTATTCCACTTTCCTGCAGTAACAGCCCCTACTCTTCTGAGAAAGCTTTACCCTAGATGTTGGAGCATTTGCTGTGAGGATTTGATTGCAGTCAGCTACTAGAGCTGAGGTCAGGTACTGATGCTGGATGATTAGTTCTTGATCACACATGGCACTGAAACTCATTCCTGGAGAACGCAGTTGCACTGCTCTACAGCCCAATGCAGAGCAACCCCCGACATTTTGGACATGATGACTGTAGGTTCATGTGTGGCAGCTCCAGAGAGCCCTTTTCTACTAGCAGTGCTTTTCTGTGGAGGGTAAACAGGTTGTATGTATGCAGTTGAGCCCCTGTGTCGGAAAAGTACCTTAAAGTAGCTGAATTCACAAATAGATGACCTCATTTCACAACCTCACAAATTGAATGGGGCTGTATATCCAGTTATTGATAAGCTCAATTTTGTGAAATTTCTGTGTATTGGCATCAGTATTTGTATTGTAATCCAGTGAGAGGTGTGAGAGCTAGATACTGTTGTAGTATCATATTAAATGTACAAATGGACATGTCATCTGTGTAATTCTGTAACAGAGCTAAATCCTTTGAGTGAGAATGTAGCAGACTGTTATCAGTCATTAGTGATTAGCAATTGTCTGGCTTATATCTGACCAGCTGTTACTCTACTTACCCCACTTTTCTGGTTTAACTCTCTCTCTCTCTCTCTCTCTCTCTCTCTCTCTCTCTCTCTCTCTCGCCTGCAGATAAGACCGCCAGATCAGAGGGCTCTGGTGTGAAAACTAATTAATATTAATCATAATGAACTTTAGGGCTTTTTACTCTGCATGTAATATGCATGTCCTATAATGTGCTTATACAGCGCCATAGAGACAGAGCTGCTCTGCATGGGGAGCCATTGCTCCTCGACAGCAGGCCTCCACGGCCCCAGCTTAGTGTAGAATATAGACAGCTCTAGGCTAAGGAAACGCTTTAGAAGTTCATTCAGATGAGGTGGTGGAAAGTCATGGTTTTAGCCCTTAGAAAGTAGGTCAGAGCCTAGATGTTGTGATGAAAATGATTCAAGTCAGTGCTATGTGTTGTGAACCACGGGTAACTCATGAGAATTGTCTTTGTTCAGGCTTGATCTCAGTGTGATTGATGCTCTTGTGTTTGCAGGATGGCCGCCTGCGAGTGAATGACCAGCTGATTGCAGTGAATGGAGAACCACTCTTGGGGAAGTCCAACCACGAGGCCATGGAGACCTTGCGGAGGTCCATGTCCATGGAGGGGAATCTGAGAGGGATGATTCAGCTTGTGGTACTCCGAGCTCTACTGCCATCAAGCCAGGTAGACCCCTAGCCCCAAAGCCCTTGCCAGATGGGATTTTAGCCCTGGAGTCTTGTTACCTTAGCTGCTTACCCTAGTTGTATAGGCCTTTTGCACTGGAGCCCTGTTACTCAAGCCTTGTGGCCTAGCTACATAACCCCCTAAACCTGGAGTCTTATTAGACTGTTTTACTAGTCTAGCCAGATAAGGCTTTAGCCCGTGAACTGTGGGCTGTTAGCATAGACTACTAGCCTAGCTGTGTAGGCCCCTAGCTTTGCAGTCCTGTTAGCCTACCTAGGTAGGCCTGACTCCGGAGCCCTGTTAGCATAGTCTCCTAGCCTAGCACTTCTTGCTATTCTGCTGCTTTTCCTGCCTTTAATGTGCCTCGGTGAAGCACTTGCTGCTAAAAGGAGCAGTTTAGTCAGAGGTGTTGAGCATATTCATAGCTTGAAGTGCCTTTTCTCCACCATGCACAGAGATTCTCTTTGACCGAGGTCAACGCTACGCCTCCAGGGAAAGTGATATCACTGCACACCACCACAATGGCATTTCTGTGTGCTTTCAGTCTCCATTGTGTGCCATTTCCCTGCCGAAGCACACACTTGGAGTGTGTAAGTGTGGAATTGAATATGAAAAGGGAACAGTGGAGCATTAGTGGTGTGTGTCAGTGGAATTAGAATGAGGAATGAATACATTGAAGTGTAAAGCCCCCCCACCTTGTTCTGTCTTGTACTCCCTCTGTCACACATTCCTAACCTCTCTTACCCTATGTCTCTCGCCACTCTCTCTTCCTTTGTTTCTCTCAGGATTGAAGTTAGGTGCTGATCTGTGAAATACTGCTGTTTCACCCAAACATGAATACTAACCAGCAGTGGTAGTTGATCCATTAGAGCCACCGTTTAACAATTTTTCACTCTGATGGTACTACGGAATGCACAGTTATCTCACTCTCAGGAACACTGACACATATACGTTCCCATGAAAGTATCACTTCGGTACTTTCACGACTAGCACTTTATTATTAATAAGTGTGTTTATTGCATAAGGCCGTTTAGTGGATTTATTGAAATGGTTATAGAAAAATGTGGAAAACAGTGTTAGTTCATTTCAACTCATGCGAAAAATTTAGTTTAGATGTGCTTTCTGATTTTAGAAGAACAGGATGCCCCACTGTTTTGAGCATTGTAAAGGTGATGGAAAGGCTGACCTGCTCTATAGACAGTTGTACATGCAGGGAGCATGTACATACCATGCTTTTGTGATTGATATTACTACATGGGCTTGAGAACACTTTCATGAGCCCCTCTGAAATGAGCTGATGCACAGGGGAAATGTGTCTTGTGGTCTGACAAGTCAGTCTTGCAGATTGTTTCTGGAAATAATTGACAACAAAGAGGACTATCCAGATTGTTACCAGCTTAAGTTCAAAAGCCAGGGTCTGTCATGGTATGGGAGTATTAGTGGTAAATGGCTTTATACTGTAAATAGTATTATGGTATTAGTGCTCATGGCATGAGTAACTTGCACAAGACACCATTAACTCAGAAAGATATGCACACATTTTGGATCAACATATGCTTCCTTCTAGACAACATATTTTTCAGGGTTATCTATGCTTATTTCATTATGACATCTATCCACATTCTGCATGTGTTACAACAGCATGGCTGTGTAATCAGAGTACAGGTGCTAGACTGGCCTAACTGCAGTCCAGACTTGCCTCCCACTGAAAATCCGAGGCAGCTTATGAAGAACAAAATATGACCACCAAGGCCCTGTACATTGCGCAGACTTTTGCTTTTGAAGCTGGATCAATTGATGTCCTGAGTCCCTAAACAATTATTAAGTATTGTTAAAAGGAAAGGTGTAATAGATGTAACACAGTGGTAAACATGCTCCTGTCTTGACTTTTTTGGAAAGTGTTACAGGCATCAAATTTGTATTGAGCATTACCAAAAAAAATCATAAAACTTCAAATTTCATGTTCTCTGTTTAATACAAGTCTAGCATTTCACTACTGTCCTATTTTTTTATTAATTAATTCGTTAATGTATTTATTTTTTTGGGATTGCGATTTGTAGTTAACCCTCGTTAGCTCAAGCCCTTCTTGCCAATTTTGTGTATGTCTTGTTTTTCTTTTTTATATTTTAATTTATGTTTGTGGTTTGCTGTTGATGAAAGCTTTAACCAGGACAAAATGTGCAACATTCATTTATTGGCTTGTGAAGGGTAAAAGGAAACGTGTGCTCTAGAGGCATCTTGGTGGAATTCTTCAAGAGCATGTTTACTGTGTGCAAAAAAAATGTTTTACGCTAGAATTGATTTTTGGTTCTCTGGATATTGACAATAGATTATTTGGAAAGGCTACAAGGCACTGATAGGAGGGTTTTGGGCAGAAGCCTATCCACTTTCACCCCATCCATTCTCCTGAGCTGGTAGAATTTACCTCCAGCAGAGTGTTAGAGCCTATTCTCCTCCCCTGCATCTGGCTTACAGAGCATCCATATGCTCGCCCCAGGATCCTGCCCCGAAACACTCACACACACAGTCTCCAGCCTCATCACACATTGTCCCCAAGGCTTCCAACTGCTCCAAAATGGTGTGTAATTAGGCTGGACAATGAAACAGCCCCTGTGGCCGTCGGATTGATGGTTACTACGGGCCCTCCATAGGGGGTGGCAGTCTGCGAGTGATGGACAATGGCTTTGCAGTGGTGAGATTGTTCTTCTGAAATAAAGATTCATGTTCATTATGTTTTATGGTCTGTGGAAGGGCCGTCATGGCCGTCAATGGGGCGTAGCAGGGTGGGGGGCGCAGTAGCTGATGGGGCGCGATTGATCCCCTGCGTGTGGAACGGCTGTGGGAGCTGCTGGGTGTGGATGGAAGATGGATGCATGGGTAGGGGGCCGAATGGATGGATTGGATAGGGCAGCAAACAAAATCACACAGGTGAGAGTGAGTGTGGTGCACATGGCTGTTACTAGGAACTGACTTATATGAAAATTGTCTCCAGTGGACATTTTAAGGACATAAAAATTTAGTGATAATATTGGTCACTATAAATTTTGCAGTTTAGTTAAACAGGGCTTCACTGACTGAAACAGTTATTAACTGCAGATGGTCAAATATGATTGTCATTTCTTGGTTGTTTAATTTTGTTTGAAGGCTACTTACACTGGGACTTACACATAAGCACTGAATAATGTGTTTAGGTATTTGAGTGTTTATGAACAGCTTATGTCAGTATTTGCAAGATGGTATCAGATGTTTATGAAGTAAATGATGTTGTATTGACACATTCACAATAGTCTTATAAGTTGAACAAACGTCCATCAATTTAGTTTTAGATTAGTTTTTGAGATTTAGCTCTTATTTTTATTCTTCGTATTTTCTGTGCTGACAGAATTTTTAATCTGTTTAAGGTGTTTTATTTGCAGCATGTTCACCAACACTGAGAAACCCATACAACCTTGATTGTTGACCCTGATTGTTACAGCATTACATCATCCAAAACAGACAGACATGAGGATGAGTCGGAGGAAATGTGATCATACTTCAGTAAATAAAACATGACCGAAAATATAAATCTCCTGCTGGGGAAGTCTTGTCTTATATTACTTGCCTTTTTGTTTTTAGGGTCTTTTAATTAATTTTAATCCAGAATCAACATATTATAAAAGTATAAAAAAGTACAAAAAGTTAACTCCTGTCTTGGAGCTATAATTAAAATGCATCTTTATGTTCTTTTTACGTTCTCCAGAGTGCAACTTTGCTTTGAGGGAAATATAATCCTCCACGTTGCTGTGCCTAAAACCGCTTTGTGTCCATTTCCCCTGACCTAACTTCACACTTCACTAATTATGAGCTCTCCCAGAAACATCAAAGAGCAGCTCTCTCTGTGCGATTTTAAACGTACCCCCCCCACCCTACCCTCCAAATAAAAGAGAAACAAGAAACAATGAAGCAAACTGCGGCAAAGGAAATGGAAAGTGGTCAAAGGAAAGAAAGGGTCAAATAAAAAAAATGTACGTGAATACAGATTGCTTAGTGCAAAAGTTATTGTGTCTTGTCTTCAGTCTAAATGCCATTATGCAGCAGCCAGATCTAATCACATCCTTTTCAGCAGCTCTCTCAAGCAGCCATCTAAATAACTGTGTGATAATCTTGTTACAGTGTAGGCACTGATAATGAGAAGCAGCCCTGGGGGGGGAGGCTGGAGGAACTGCAGCTCAGAGACTTTTTCCATTCCTTCTGCCCACAGGACACCGTGGCCTGCACGGTCTCGGAACCTGGGGGGTCTCCAGGACCTGCCAGGTTGCTTTTGTTTTACACAGCAGGTTCAAATGAGTTCTTTATTTTCTTGATTAAGACAGAAGTGGAGATTGTTGAGGCTGTGCTAGTGAGTCCTGGAGCTGCGCTTATGTGTGCAGTCAGCCCTTATAGAAGACCGCGTGCAGGGATGAAATAGACACAGGCCATGGGAACCAGACCAGAATAATTTTCATTCAGGGCTTCCCTATTTTACTCACTGTCTTACTCCCCCACTCACTCAAATATCTTTCATTGTTTCTCATTTTTGTTCATACTGCTTATCCTGTTTTCTTGCTCGTCTCTTAATAAAGTAAATGAAGCCATGACCACTTGTTCCACTCACTCTGTGCCTACACAGTCAGTCATATGCACACATGGTGTTACTATATTAGTGAGTATACCCATGTAACAAAAAATACATATTACAAAATACCCATGTTAACCAGTAAGCATTGTCAAGTGTGGTAGCTGAGTTGCTTGAGCAGTTTTAGGCTGTGGTTTGAGTAGCTGGTGTTGGTATATAACAGAGTTGATGTTTAATAGTAGACTTTCATGCAACGTCATTTCGGTGCACTGGCGCTTGCTTTTAGCGTGGATTTAGCATTATTCTTATTTTGACAGCTAATGACCTCAGAAGATTCTGTGGCTCTTGGGGGGGGGAAATATACACAGGACAAAATGTTTGGAACATTGTTGTCTACCTCACTAATGTTGTTGTGGCTGAATGCAATCAAATTCTCACACAACATCTAAAATCAACATTTAGTGTAAAGCCTTCCCAGAAGAGTAAAGGCTGTTACTGCAGCAAAGGGTAAACAGACTCCCTATTGATACCCTTGAGTTCAGAGAAAAGTTGCATGAGCAGTTGTCTCCAAACTTTTGACCGAATGGTGTATTTAGTCCTCACAAAGTACTAAAAACATACCGTCACATGTATGTAGATGAACACTGATCCTGTTCGTGTACCTAAACTGATCTGGCTTTTTCTCACTGAAGTTCTGTTTAGGAAGATACAAAATTCCTCCCATCTTGCCTAATTCAATCTGAGCGTACCTCTCAGTGCAGCTTAACAGTAGTTTGATGAGCATTCTAATTCCTCACACCAATCCCTGAGCCTGGTGCTTTTCTTCTTGCAGCCTCAGCCGGGCCAAGTACAGGTGGAGACGCTGTCTCAGTCATTCCTGTGCTGCGTCAAGTTCTAGAAATCTTAAGCTTCTCTGATCTTTATGATCTTTGGATCTTGCCATGCTGCTGCACTAGCACTTTTTTCTTTCTCTTCCCCATCCCTTCATCCCTTTTTCCCTCCATGTTCTGACCTGATTTGATGTATACTCCTCTTTTTTCTTTTCAACACCCCCCCCCCTTCTGAACCTCCTGCTCCATTTCCCTGTTCATTTTCATTGATGCCCATGGATTTCCTGACTCACATCCTCTTTGTGAAATTGCAAGCTCTGTGCTCCTGTGTCTTTTTTTCTCGTAAGAATAAAAAAGGCAAATGGCAAAGTTGGCTCAGGATTCCTCATTGATCCCCCTGCTGTAATCTAATTTTGGAGCCAGCACTGTCTCTTCTTTCCTCCAACCACTCCTCCCCACAACCCCAGCTGTGCTTCCCCATGAACCTTCAATCTATATGCTAGTGCTTTAGTTAGTCTTTTCAGACCCACCGTCAGCAGCCTCAGCCAATCAGCACCTGAGATCACGCTCAGAATTTTGGTGCCAACTCTTATATGGCTGGAAAATTTTAAACCAGTTGTCACCAGTCATATCCAAAAAATGCTGGTTTGACTGCAGGTTTTCATTGTGACCAAGCAGCAGCACTTTTGGTAGTGTCATGATGGGGGGGCGGGGGTAGCTAGTGAGTGGGAATACATCAGTCAATCAAACAGTATTACAAATGTTCTTAAATAAACTATGTCATACAGAAAGCTAGCATTAGTGAGTGCCTCCTTTATACCAAAATCAAAAATTGTT
This sequence comes from Colossoma macropomum, assembly GCF_904425465.1. Taxonomy (NCBI): domain Eukaryota; kingdom Metazoa; phylum Chordata; class Actinopteri; order Characiformes; family Serrasalmidae; genus Colossoma; species Colossoma macropomum. The sequence continues at coordinate 31,486,725 of NW_023494784.1, read as the reverse complement.
CAAGATAATAAGATAAAAGAGAAAAGAAAAAGACAAAAACACAATTAAAGTTTAAGTTGGGGTACAAGCTGTGAGAAAACTGAATGAGCATGATGTATGAATCCAACTGAATTCAATATGAACAGTATGGGCCCGTCGGGTCTGGGCAAATATGTCGAGGTCTAGATCACGCTAAAGAGCGGGGGACAAGATTAATAGAAATCATAATCCATTACATAAGTTTTCATGTCTGTATAATACCAAGGAATGTGCAGGGATTTCTTGTGGTTTCCACACCTGATCTTCATCCAAGTCCACTGACTTAAGCCATATTTTCCTCTAGAAGCTTAAAGCAAATCCCTGTTACCTCACTCTGCCTGAAAGGCAGTGCTCTGCCAATCAGATAGAAGAAAACAGGATGCTCTTGAATGGCAAAGAAATGAACCATTGCACCATCTTCTTCCATTCAAAGAATGAAGTGCCTGTCTGCCTCAAAGGCTTGGAGAGCAGCCCTCTTTTGTGTTGCCCAGAAACTGTCACACGCACACAATCATGCACCGTACTGGAAAGAGAAGACCCACCTTCACTGCCAATGCCAGACACTCATTAAATACACCCCTGATTTTAATATATATGCCCTCAGTTTACTTTCCTAATGGTCTACAATTAACCAATCGCAGGCAGCTTGTGCGCTGTCTGTACAAGCCATTAGAAGACACATCTGATGGGTTGCACTGTGATTGCCTCTCCAGCATTTTAAATCTGCCAATCGTATTAACATATTTCACCATGTGCCTAGACCCCAGGGCTGGATAATGAAATGATGCGCTCTCTCTCTCTTTCTCTCTCTCTCTTTCTCTCTCTCTCTTTCTCTCTTTCTCTCTCCTCCCTTCCCTGGAGACAGCGACAGGAAATCAGTAAAATCTGGGCAGTTCCTTCTGCCGCTGACGGCTGCACTAATCAGAGGAATTAAGGGCTTTTTCATGATTTGATCCTGCAAACTTTCCTCACTGCTTGTTGTTTAGGTCTTGATGGAAGCACCATCATCCAACATACAGCCTAGTATTTGCTGTCTTTGTGCTTTGTGAATGCTAATGCAGCTCTAATGCTGCTTATTGTTTATGGGTGGTGGGGGGGGTTCACACTATACGCCTTTTCTATGGTGTGTGGTGGATTTTTTTCTGTTGTATTAAAAGTGGGGGACTTGTTTTGCTCGCTGTTTTTGCATGCTGGGCTCATTATGTTTTATGTGCCCTGCATGGCTGTCTTTTGTGCAGAGCACTCCAGTCACCCTGAGTTGAAAAAATTTCAACTGGAAGCACTCAAGTAGCCTACAATGTAAGCTATTTAAGCTCTTTTTTCTGTGTTCAAAAGGAAGATAAGCCTTCAGGATTTCACGGATCAAATTTTATTTTTTTTTTATTTTATTATTATTATTTTTTTTTTAGGTTTTTACACACAACACCACACTTGATAGTTCACAGTAGATCATTTTCTAAAGGTGCAAGGTCTGTCAGCCTATGCATATCGAAACAACAGCAAGCTAGCATTGCTCATTGACCGTTAAGACACTTTTGTTGCTTTTTGACAATAAGATGTGCAGCTAGAAGCTATAAGCCCCCCCACCCGAAAAGTCTAGTTCTCCTAATTCTCAGATTTCTAATTCTTCTCTGTAATTCACGTGATCAGCAAAGTGACAGTGTGTTTTTCTTGCACACTCTTCCAGGAGTACCCAGACACCCGGAAGATTCTCAATCGATCCTTTGATAGCTGTGTGGGGCAAGCCGGACCGCTCAGCCAATCAGACAGCCCACTGCAGCCCACGATGGTGATGAACAGCATCTACGAGCGATCCGTGGGTGAGTGATGGACCCTGTTTTCTCTGTCCAGCACAATGCAATGCAATGCAGGGCTTTAGATTAGATGTCATGCAAGTTTAAATTTCACATTCAGATTATTTTGAAATTTTTTTTGCAGTTAGTTATTGTCAAAAGTGCTTTAGGTCTCTCTACTATTAAATCGAGCGAGGGCTTTTATACGGTATTTGCCCCAACAAAACCTGTTGACATCAAGTGAAATAGGTAAACTGCTATACAATCCATCACTGTGATTTTTGCTGGAATTACCATTCATCACAGAGCTTTTTACCCTGCACGCATAACCATAATTCCATTTACGTCCGCTTGCTCTGGTGCTTCTGCCAGATGCTAATGTGTGTCTCTGTAGCCGTATGGTATGGGGAATGTGTTAATATGTCTAGACGAATACAGTAAGTGTGTCATACAAGCTTGTTCGCACTTTCTATTTCTCTCATACCTCGAAAGATTCCCTTACCGCTGCCATGTCTCTAGCCGCATGTTCAACCCGCCGGAGAATTAGGGCGCATTTACGATTCTTTTCATGTAAAACATCTGTGTGTGTAGCCTGTCATGTGGACCATCCCTTCAGCTGAACATGAAAGAGGAGCACTACTCCACTAGGATTTAGCAGCGCTAGAAAGAGGGTTCAGATGGAGCTCTGTGCTGCATTTCCTGAGGTGTGTCTGAGTGTGTGTGCTTTCACTGAACACTTTAGCTACCTCACATCTCATTTAGATCTGTGGAACACAGTAATGAGCAACATTACGACAGTGCAGTTTCACCGAACCACTCTCACCTTTTACAACCATAACCACAAATATTGCTTTCTTTTTCTTATTTATTGCTGTTGATTTGATGTTTCATACATATATACTTTTCCTAATATTCTCTCTCTTTTTCTCTCTGCTTACAAGCCAGTTGGGAATAATTCAAGGTATGGCCTCCTCGTGAGTGAAGCGAAAATAAAAGCTGTGCTGTGTTTACTGTGTGCACTTCCTCTTTTTTTCTCGCTACTGACCTTGATCATTATGTTAATCTTATGAATTTTATCTAGGCCATGTTTGCACATACGCAGCAATAATGTAGGCTGTTTAACGTGTAGAATAACAAACTGTTTAAAATGCATAGTGTTCTCTTCAAGAGAATGGCGAGGGCTGTTTTTTTCCCCTGCATGTTTTAGCCATTTGGGCTAATAAAGTCTGAGCAAAGACATTTACAGTTGGCTGGTTGAGCTGTAAAAGAAAGCTAATGACTGCTTATATATTTATGCATGATGTGCTCTCATTTGAAGTAGCTTTCCTCAGGAGAGCTGTGTGTAATTACAAGCCAATTTATCAGTAGGCCAGAAACTGTGGTGGACTCTATGCCATGGGTAGATATGGATGCAGTAACCCATATGCAGTTGATCAACCAAGACATGTTTGATTTCGAAAATTTCTGTAGTTATTTACTGGAGCTACGAGGCTAATGTTGCTAAAAAGCGACGAAAGTTTATACCTTTGCAGTTAGCATCATGCAAACATCATGCATGGGTAGATGTGGATGCATGAATATGTCTGTTTCTGAAAAAGCCTGTTTTAGCTCCTCATCTGGGCAAGGCCTCGAGTGGCTTACTTTTACAGAACAGAAAAACCTTGGCAGCTTAATGCATAATATAATTTGTGTGCAGTCAAATATGTATATCAAGCATTTTATAATGACTTCAAATGTCCCACCAGCCTTATTTCAAACCGACACTGTGCAGTGTCAGAATGGGTAATCGGAAGACTTACTTAGGGGTTAAACCAGCAGCCCCCACCTCTAGTGGTACAGCCCCAGTTGTAATGGAGTCTCATACAGTGAACAGAGATTGTATTAGATGAAGTTAGTTTCTTATTTTCATTTCCTCTTCCACCTTAAATGAAGTAGTTACATTCATACGCCTGTGCAGGCACTAACGTGTAACTGTGGCACTATTTAAGGTGGAACAGAAATTTGAAAAAGAAAATTCAGTGCAGTAATGTGAAGCAGTGCTTGCCTGCCAGGACAGTATTTTTTGTTTTTAACTTGGCTTATTGTCTTATTGATATCTCTCAGCTGTCTGTTTTTAATATATGTCATCTGTATTGGGGTAAATATGCTTATCAGCAGCGGAGGAATGCTTTTTAAGGAAGTGTTGCAATGGTTGATGGGTTTATGTTGAGCTTTTTTCTAATTATTGTGTACATAATCTTGTTATGGTTTTGTTTTTACCACAGTAACATATGTAGGATGGTGACTGTACTGCTGTCAGCAATAGATCTCATATCATGCGAGAGCTGGACACAACATAATTGGAAAATATATTGCTTTTCAAATGGTTATTGTCTTTGTGTAACCTGTGCAGGTCAACACTGTAACCTTTATTCTAAACAATAAGAAATAAATGATGAATAATTAAATTTTACATGAATTTTACATGTTGTCATTCCTAATAGAAATATTTAATTCAGGTTTGTTTCTAGAACCACTTACATAACCTGATTTTTGTATGCTACAAACTCCAGACCACGCAGATTGTTCTCTCAATGAATAAATTAATAATTAAAAAAAAAAAGTATAAATGCATTTATAGTGGTGATGTGCTATTTGACACCATCATGGTTTACACACATGTAAATTCCCTTATTTGAACTGCTATGATATCATCAAATCTCCCCTGACCATCAACAAGATCAGAATTAATACAGGGAGGATTAAACTATCCTTAATGTGCAAAGAAAATGTGTGGTGCCTTGAGTAATACTTGCACATAGTTATTAGCTGTACAGCCCACACAACACAGCTTAGATATAGATGGTCCTGACCTGTTTGTTCTCCACCATAGTAGAATTACACTCACATCTCTGGAAGAAACACGTTTTTTTGCAGACTGTGGCCGATAAGGAGGTGCTTAACTGTGCTGTGGCTTGGTAAAGTTTTGGTAGCAGTGGTTTACGATTAATAACCCTGCTTCAGCTCAGAGAGCCATTGATCCATCATTTTCAGAGGAAATGTCTTATTTTGCCCCTGCTATTCAACACTTTAGCTGATAAATAACTCTGTGTGTGTGGTTGCATGTGTTTGGAATACACAGTAGTTTGAAGAGCCACTTTGTTTCACTCACTTTAACATCGGTTCATCTTTAGTGGAAGTTTAGTGTGCGTGCGTGTTACTGTGTTTGTGTGTAGATGATGAATCACCCTCACCCTCTGCCACACAAACAGATGAGATATGTACTAATACTAATAAACAGTCATCGCTGTGCAGGACCATGAGTAATGATGACTGGTTTGCCTATGCGGAGCCTGCTGATCTATTCGTTTGTCAGGCACGGTTTCCAACCACACTGTGCCAAAACAGCCTCTCCATCATGCAGACAGAGAGAGGGCCGCTTTCCCTGCCACACACTCCGCTCAACACGTCTGAATGCAGCACACTATGCCACTCTTACTTTGCAAATTTTCTGCACTCTTTAATCCAACTTTCAGAGTTTAATAGTCACTTTGAAGAGGCAGTCAACACTAAACTTAACCTTCTGAGGTAAAAGCATTCAAATTCATGTTCATTGGGATATAACAAACGATTTCTCCAGTATCTGTGTTATGTCTGGAAAACTATTCCTTTGCTGATCAAGCCAAGAATATAGTGTTTTACTGCATCTGTAGCCCCACCTCAGTCTGTGACGTAGTGGAGAATCAAATACCCTCTCTTACATTATACCCCAGACACTCCATCCACAGTATTACATATTTGTATTCAAAGCCTGCCACAGCTATTGTGATTTTATCACTTTAATTCTGATTGGCTGTCCACACATCCATGTCTGTGCACTTCTGTGTACCGGTTTTTGTCAGTGCTCGTTTTTCAAAAATTGTTTGAGTTTTCTTCAAAGCATGTAGTGGCTGTATCTATACGCATTTGCCACCAGCAGAGTTTGTTTCTCGTGTGTCTGTTTTTGTCGTAACCCCATTTTGGCAATTGCAAGTGTGCAGTTGGTTGTTTTGTGTATCAATCAAAAATTGCATTCCTGTCAAAGTAGGCAGTTCTTGGCCATGTTTTGCGATGAAACCCACCTGACTCTCTGATGATCAGAGGTCTGGCTAGTGAGGCAGCAGTCGTCCAAATGTTGACAACTAACTGTGGTAGTATGTGTATATATATATATTATACACACTGTTGTCAGAAAGGTTATATCTCCAAAATGATACCTTCACAGGAGAAGGAAAAAACCTAATTTACTTTTAATGTAAGTCAATGGAACCAGACTCGGTCATTTTGGGCCATTTTGGGTTTCTTTTGGTCCATTCTTTATGAAATTTACACAGCTATATACAGGCATTTTCAAATTATGTAAAAAACTGAAAAACAACAAAAATTGAGATACAAGGTTTTGTTCTGACAGCAGCAATGTAATATAATATAATTTGAATGTGGTGTTGTGCTAATTCTATCAGGCAAACCGTGAACTTAAATATTAATATTAGCTAAATATTGTGAACATTGCCTTCCTCACTTCTACCATCATTGCTCTCAGAACCCCATCTCTGCACACACGTTTGCAGACTGCTACTCACATACATTTTTTTAAATATGGAAGCAGAAATCAAGAACATGTGCGGTGGCACTGATCAGACATGTCAGCACTGAAAGTGTGCCAGGTAATACAGACTTGCTGGCATCTGAGAATTTAAAGTATTTGTTGTGACATTTGTGATAATGAACACCACATAAAGGCCCCCTGCATTGGGTTGAGTTCTGCACTGTTGATTTTTGTGAATATTAATCATCCCTTTGTCATCTCTAGCTAGCACTGCGCATGGCCTCAGCCTCAGATAATTTTGAGTCTCTCTTAGATCGTGCTGTTATCATGAGTGAAATAGAGAGGCATACACAGGCTTTCTCTCTCTCTCTCTCTCTCTCTCTCTCTCTCTCTCTCTCTCTCTCTCTCTCTCTCTCTCTCTCACTCACACACACACACACACACACACACGCACAAAGAGTAAACAGATTTTGCTCACTGGTGTGTCTTTGTTTAGTGTGATAGAGACCAGGATGAGCAGGGCCAGGAGGTTGTATGGCCTCCTGGTGCTGGGTAGAATATAGCAGTTGGTGATAATCACTTTAGGCAAATGTGACTCACAAGCTGAGCACACAGTCTTTGTATCATTCTCCTAGCTGCTTTACTCATTTCACTGACTGTTAAAGTAATAGTTCAAAAAATCTAATTTACAAAGTTTCCCCTCTTAACCCATATGCAGTTGATCAGCCAAGACATGTTTCATATTGGAAATTCACTTCTGTAGTTTTTTTACCGGAGCTATGAAGGCTAATATTGCTTAAAAGTGATGACAGTTTATACCCCTCCTCCAATTAGCATTTTCAAACTTCATGTGTGGGTAGATATGGATGTGTCTGTTTTGGGACGAGCCTGTTTTTTTGGCTCCTCATGGCACGGCCTTGTGTACTTTTTTGACCTTTACTGAGCAAATTGTTTCCTTTCAAGATGTATGATACTTTTTGGATAAGATTCAGTTTCATGCCAGTTCTTCACATGTCCAAGTTCAAATACTTTTTGTGACATCCACTGGGAGCCCCATACTAGGTATGTGAATAAGCTCACAAACAGTAAGTTTTGTGGTTAAGTGCATTCTCCATTAGTCTGCTTTGATCATGATTAATAAATGGAGCTATACATAGTTGATCCTTAATGTGCAAAGAAAATATGTAGTGCGTTGAGTAATACATTTCACTTGTAGTTATAAGCTGTACAACACAAAACACGGCTAAGACATAGATGGTCCTGACCTGTTTGTTCTCCACTGTAGTAGAATTACACTCACATCTCTCGAAGAAACAGTTTTATGCTGCAGAATGTTTAATATAAGGACTGTGAAATTTCCCCTATTATGACATACACAGTTGATCAGCCGAGACATGTTTGGTGTCTTAGTGTTTGTTTTTTCTACTGGAGCTATGAAGCTAAAGCTGCTTAAAAGAGGTAAAAATTTATTGCCTTCCGATTAGCATCATGCAAACAGCATGCCTAAATCACATATTTGCCTCAAAACCAGATTAGAATTAGGTGATACCATGCCCTGTTGATGTACATTGTTTTCACTGTCGACGGTCACATTTCTGACATGTAAAGTGGGCAAAGGTCTATTTGCGATTACTCATCCCAGCACAGTTTGAGGTTATACTTTAGACATGCACATTGCACTATGCTAATTGCTGGGGTAAAGGTTTTCAATACTTTTCTGCATCTGCCTTATAGTTCTAACATAAACAAAGGGTCAGACTTCAGACCCTAAACATGTCTTGGCTGTGCATCTACATTTAAAGCAGGGTGGGGGAAACATGTATATTTCATTTCTCAACAAACTATCACTTCTTCAATTCTTTAATATTTTCCATAGCTGCCCTTGCTCACTACACTGCCGTGCTGAGCACACCATATCTCTCTTGTGCCCACACAAAAACACACTTTTACCGTCTTAACTAAGCTTAGACAGACTAGAAATCCGAGTCTTCCCCAGCATTGGTCCCATTATCGTAACGGTGAATGATCATTAAAGCATGCTTGGCGATTGCAGTGTGTTTGAGCTGATAATAGGCTCTGTCTCTGTGTCCGTTTCTCTCTGAGCAGCGGCCACTCCGTCACCTTTGGCTGCACTCTCTCTCTGACCCCAGCGGCCCTCGCTTAAATTAGGCTGCATAATGTTCCTCACACGCTCACCAGAATGCCTCTAATGATGGCCTTTCTCCTTCTCTCTGCTTTGTCTGTTCTTTAACAGTTTCAAATGGGGGTTATGGTGAAGATGAAGCTTACAGGCAGGACGGAGGTTTGAATGGAGTCATGAACCATCGCCCCCATCAGAGGTAGTTCATTTTTTATTCATTTATTTTTTGGATAATACATATTTTTCTCTGGTCTGTTACATATATACAAAATGATAAATACAGTGCCCTTCAGACTGATTGGAATTTTTTATTTTCGTTGAATAATTGAAAAGCTGATAAACAATGACATTTTTATAGCCTTTTTTTCTCAAGAGTCTCAGTAATTCTAGAAAGTACTATGTATTGGTTTCAAAACAGAATGGCAATATCCCCTCAATATCTTTGAATATACAGTTTGCCATTATATAAAGCACAAGAAAAGTGGAATGAAGCTTAGTGCCAGGCATACGTATGGGTCCTTTACTCCAACTATTGTGTTTCTTTTCCTCTCATTAGTTATCTAACCAAGCAAAGCAACCTGGCTTCAACACAAGTTTTCTAGTATTTGGACGAATTGCTTTCTTGCCTCATGTTAATAAGTAAGGCTTTATTTGGATTGTTTTTTAGCCTAAGTGTGGCATGTTATGTTTCTGTGTGTTATGTGAGTTTGGAGTGGGAATCGGGCCCTCGCTCTGCAGAAAGTTCTTTCACTGCTGGAGGTTCTCAGGGTTCAAATGAACATCACGTCAAATCTTCCAAGAGCATGGACCTAGGTAAGACACTTCACCCACTGAACCAAAGGCTACATTCATATTAGTGACTGTAATGCTGTAAGAGCAATAGCAGTGATGTAGCTATGCAGAATATATGAAATCAAAGGAGTGGTATACATACATATGAGTGCAGTAAATAATATTTGCTGTTGTATGCTTTATGTTCAAGGTTTTAATAGGGATTTTGTCCACTCTTTGCTGCAGTAACAGCCTCTACAGCCATTGTCACCAGTGCTTCTCCAGAAGATCTACTTTTCTGCAGACTTTTATGCTGTCTCCCTTTAGCTAAAGCTAATGCGTCTGATACAGCCAGTTAAGGCCTTCTGAAGAAGTTAATTAGCTGGAGTGAATGTGGCAGATTGTCATTGGAACTAGGCTATCTCCAGGACCAGGGTTGGTTACCACTGCTCAACAGGCTTTGCACTAGATGTTAGAATGTTGCCGTGTGGATTTGATTGCATTCAGCCACAAGAGTATTAGTGTGGTTATGATGTTGAATGATTAGTTTTGGATCACAGTTAATCCAAATGATGCTCTGTCATTTCGGGGAGCAGTTATGCTGCTCCAAATCCCAATGCTGGGGAGCTTTATACACCTCTAGCCAGTGCTTGACATTGGGCATAATGACCTAGCTGCTCGAATGCATTCCATTCTGTTGGCAACGTTTTTCTGAGGAGATTGTAAGAGCTGTGTCAGCAATTGGTGCACCTTAAAGTAGCTGAATTGACTAATTAAAAGGGGTGTCTGGATACCTTTGGACATATAGTGTATGCTACCGCATGTGCCCCTCCATATGATGAACATACTAATTAAAAATAGTGGTGATATGCACTCAAGAAACCTTTATACACTGGTGATTGCACTTATGGATCCCCTGCGTATGTATACATGCTTATAGGCATGTAATATACTATACAGCCTAGCACGCCCACATGTGCCTGGCTGAAAGCTCCCACTACCCCATCCCACCCCCAGTGGTTGGATTCCCCAGAGAGAAAAGGAATGCAGACGCACTCAGGCTGCCCCAGTAATCTCTTTTTGATATGAAATGGCAACTGACTGGACTAAGTGCATGTTAGGAAATAGATCAATGCTCATCCTCTATGTAATGCAATTAATCTGTGTTCCACGTTCAAATCTCGCCCCAAAAATCTAATAACAGGCCCTCTTTCCTAGATGCATCACATGCGAACGCAAACCAAATCTGTGTCACATGATGGCTTTTTAACAAACACTTGTGAATGTATTAGGGCCCTTTATTTAATAGAGGACCGATGGGTGGCTCTCTGGTGACTGCAGTGACCGTCGCTGTGGAGGGTGACACAATGGGCAGCAGAATCGGTCCTGCATTCCAATTTCGTGCTGTGTAAAAACCAAATGTAATTTGATTCAGTGTGCGGGTATGAAATTGGATGTACCCGATATGAGCGCTATGATATTAATAATACATAACCAGTAAAGAAAAAAAAGCTCCCCTAGTTCATGAATAATAGAATGTTTAAATTGTGTTTTAATTGAATTTTTTGGCAGCGTACTCATATTCACTTTGGCATGGGCACTTTAAAAAGCGCTGGGTGAGCTGTGCCCCAGGCCTTCTCTCTGGGGGAGGATCCTTGCAGGCATGCATACATTACACTGAGTATAAACCTGTAGAGGAGATTTAGGTTACTGGCCAGCTAATGACTTTGTTCCCTGTTCTATGTGTGGTATTGTTTGTGCTTTGGAAACCTTTTTGTGGAAGTGTGCAGTAAAGCACTGGAACAGAGAGTGCCAAGTCTGCTTTGGCCTGCATCCCTGAAAGCATGGTAATGTTAACCGTACAAGTGTTCAGTGATACTTATTTTACCATTTTGCAATGATCTTTATGCTGAGGGAAAACAGCCTTTGTTTATTGCAGATATTTAATGACATGGAGACATGGAAACAGGTGTAATGATCGACTGGATATCCTATTCATTGTTTGTTACGTCCAGCAGTCACGTAATGGATAAAGCTCTATAAGCTAAAGCCTTGGTGGACTGATTCCCTGATATGGAACCAAGGAATACAGATTTACAGGTTTACTGCTTTACAGATTTAAAGTCTTTTAGGCGTGTAAAAGTGCATCTCTGCATTGCAATATATTGACCTGAAGATGCAGATTTGTCTACATCAATTTTGTAATAATTGAATCAATGATGATCTTATTCACTAAAGTGAATTGTATTTTTTGGTAAAAATACTATCCTTGGGTTATTATTTTTATTTTCAAAATGCAGAAGAAAAGCTTGGTGTATTGATTTTATTATATGTATTCCTTGACTGAGTAAATATTTCCTCCAGTAACCTTTGTTTATTCTGTGTTTCCAGGCCCATGTACAGACCTTTTTGGTTGGCAAGGGGTCAAAGAAAAAAAGGGTGCCCTCAATCTGAATGAAACTGAACAAAATTTACAGCATAGGGCATGTGCTTAAGCAGAGAGGTGGTCTGATCATGTTTCAGAGGAAGGTAAATGTAGTGTTAAGAGCCATAACCTAAGACTCCTAGGTAACTTAAAATAATGCTGTTTCATGTTAATATGAGATTGCTTTTGACATTGAAGCAGCAGTTTACTGTTTTAAGCTGGCAGTGTTATCCACCACTCTTTAAATACTGTGGGAAAAAATATGAGTCATCACTCTATTTAAGCGGATGTTCTCTTCAAGAGCTCCACAGACCATCTCATGAATCTGTTGGTTGTTTTTCCTTTTTGTCCTTCAGTAGCTGTTTTGCAAGTTCCTTGCTGTCAACAATATGGTTGGTTTGTTGTTCAGAATAATTACCTTATGGAATGTGAACCTTTAGGAGTGCTTTATCAGGGGGATTTCCAGCGATATGGTGATGTGTGCATCTGTGACAGACTGCAGTTACTGAGACAAAATCTCCAAAGGCTGATGGCGCTGTGCCAGTGGGGCGCCCAAGCTTTTGGGAAGCTTGAGGAACCTAAGTCAACCCTTTAGCTCTATTCATGGTGCAAGGCTGAACTGAACTTCACCTCGTAAAACGAATCCTGAACAGTGGCAGAGGGAACATTGAATACAATTATTATATACTCCAACCAGGAGGGCACTTGTACAGTCTGAGGTCAAAAGGGCATGGGTCAAGCCCCCTCTGGGGTCTGTCTGTGCATGTCCCTGAGTGTTTTAGAAATAATTCTGAATCCTCCAGAACAGTCGAGTTGAATTATGGTTAAATGCATTGACGCGTTGAATCACTTCCTGAAGAATCACCATCTATTTATGATCACTCCTGAGGTCTACTCTTTCTCTACCTGTGGCTGCCGAGCTGTGGCAAAAGCTAGGTAATAAAGCAAACTTAAAAAGCAGAGATGGGGTGAATTGTCCCAAAAGGCCTACTAGAAAAAGCTCTTGATTACCAGGAGGCTAAGGATGGGAGGAGGATGTGTGGTCGTCCATTAGACTTGCTGGTGCTTTTTTGAGGGCATCTCTAAAGCCTTAGAGAGGATATCAGTGACAGCCCGGTGCCACCCTGCCTCCCTCTGGATGGCGTGAGGGAAGGACAGAGTAATGAGAGCAAGGGACGAGATTAGAGAGGTGCTCTAGGTGCAGATGAGATGAGAGAGATGTGGAGAGGGATGAGGAAGAGAGAACCCACTGGGCCATTGCCTCCAAGGGAGGAAAAGCAGAGTGAAACAGAAATGAAATGTCGCCTCCTGTGAGTCATTTTCTGTAAGGATTTGATGGGTGAGATGGCTCTAAAAATTGAATGCGCACCATGAAAATTGAACACTGCAGCACATTTTCAGATATTAGCTAAGGATGACCCTATTAGCTCTCCCTTTTTTCCCATTTTGCACAGAGTGAGGAATATTTCACTCTGCTAAAACACTGGATGCAGCAGAATTTCAATTACACTTCATTAGTTTTTCACATTTGGTTCCTGTAATGTGATGTTCCAGTAGGAGCACAGCTACACACAACTGATTGGGTTTCATTACTCACATTCTTTCTTTCTCTCTCTCTCTCTCTCGCTCTCGCTCTCTCTCTCGCTCTCGCTCTCTCTAAATGCTCAAACTCATACACAGAAAGTTATTTAGAAGGAATATTAGGAATCATCTTCAGCTCATCTTAATTGTCACCTGGAATGACAAAAGATTAAGGTCACTTTAAGCACTTATTGACTGGAGTAATTAGGCATTGCAGTGTAATACATATCATGTATTTGTTTGTTAAACAGAGATAGTTTAATATTGCACATTAGACTTGCTGATATTCATTAATAAGATGTACTGTGATATTTGATGCAATATTGTTATCTTGACGCTTATAATCCTGAAATACTGATTGCATTATAGTCTAGCAAGTTAGGGTTCCTCTATAGTGATCTGAGGCTTTTTTGATGTTTGTACATCTGTTTTACTGCATTCTTGGTCTGTGCATCCAAAATGCACAAGAGTAGAGTACCAAGGGTCCCACCTGGCCTGAAAAAAGAATAACAATAAATAAATAAATAAATAAATAAAACATTAGAGGAATACAAAAAACGTGAAGATCTCTGCGCCATTATACAAAGAGCCATCAGTTTTGTTCATAGACCAAAAATCCCCCAAAATGTATTGCTATCAATACATTATTGCTGTCAAAAAAAAGCTACATATGCATACATTTAATATATTATGCATGAAATGTTTTCTTTTTTCTTATGTTATAATATCATAAAAAATGAAAAAGTTGATTACCATTAATTATCGTTATACTTCATTTTATACAGCATATGCCCACTGTGCATCATCTACAGTGCATCAAGGCAGTGATTAATGACCCTGTTTAGAGCAGTGAACGTTGTTCTTTAATAGGCAGCAATCTACTTTAGTCTGTTATTAAAGCTGAGTAGATAAAATGTGTGCACAAACAACTCCTACTTTAAAACCTGCTCTAAATTCTTGCGTGAGAGAAGACTTCAGTCATCCATATGAAAACTCGGAGCAATGTGAGTTTCAGTTGTCCTCTTTTCTTGACTTCTTTTGATCAAGCTTTGTCCTAAATGGTAGTCTTTCATGTATGTGTGGGGGTCCAAGGCCAAAGATTGTTATTCTCCTGAGCTTTTCTTCTCACCAGGAGATGAGGAACACACACGGTCGATGAGAGCATACCGTTACCGGGAAGTTAATGCCTACATTATTCATTGACCTATTTCTGTATTGTTTCCACTTCTTCTCTCTGTGGAATGTGCAGAATTAGATTTAGTAATGCTGGAAAACACTATTACCCAGTGTCTGTTTAAGGAAAGGCCTGAGTCCAAATGGAATAACAGGAAAGCTCTGTCCATGGAAGACGCTTACTGAAGTGCAGCAACTTTACCTCTCAATACTGTGTATACTGTGCTGCTGCTGTACTAATATTTCAGTTGAATTCAAGTACTATTAAATAAAATCAAGTATATTTGCCTTACTGAAAGAATACCCAGTGCTGAAGGATTCACTTTTTAACTACCTGTGACCACCTTGAGTAGCTTGCCTTAATATCAGTCTTAGCACCATTTGGACTTGGTCTTGTCTCAGTCTCGGGGTAAGGTGGACTCGGACGTTGTTCTCGAGAGCAGCCGAGTGCAATGCCTCCATCTAAAGTACCTGGAAACTAGACTTTTTTCTGAATTTTTACTGAATATCAGCAATACTTTCAACAGAATAAACCAGTCCTTTTAAATAAAATCTGTTCACTGCCGATTGAGAATCAATAATTGATCCTTTCCATGATGCTTAACTGGATTTTGTATGTTTGCATCATATGATGCTCTCTGGTTTTAGAATTCAAGCATCTGCTAAGAGCAGATTGGAATGTTAATATTACTGTTTTAATTTAATAAAAAAGATAGATGTGTGATGTTTGGTGTATATTTGGTTGACCTTAGATGGTGATTCCTATGTTTTAAAGAAGAAGGTACAGAGAATCACCTAACCATCACTTCCATAGATAGATATAGAGAGAGAGATACATATAGATACACTGATCAGGCATAACATTATGACCACCTCCTTGTTTCTACGCTCATTGTCCATTTTGTCAGCTCCACTTACTATATAGGTGCACTTTGTAGTTCTACAATTACAGACTGTAGTCCATCTGTTTCTCTGCATACTTTGTTAGCCCCCTTTTACCCTGTTCTTCTGTGGG
This sequence comes from Colossoma macropomum, assembly GCF_904425465.1. Classification (NCBI taxonomy): domain Eukaryota; kingdom Metazoa; phylum Chordata; class Actinopteri; order Characiformes; family Serrasalmidae; genus Colossoma; species Colossoma macropomum. The sequence continues at coordinate 31,471,242 of NW_023494784.1, read as the reverse complement.
CAGGACCTCCATGGACCCTCACAGAGCAGGTACTATTTGGGTGGTGGATCATTCTCAGCACTGCAGTAACACTGATGTGGTGTTGGTGTGTTAGTGTGTGTTGCGCTGATCTGAGTGGATCAGACACAGCAGTGCTGCTGGAGTTTTTAAACACCTTAGTGTCACTGCTGGACTGAGAATAGTCCACCAACCAAAAATATCCAGTCAACAGCGTCCTGTGGTACAGTCTGTAATTGTAGAACTACAAAGTGCACCTATATAGTAAGTGGAGCTGATAAAATGGCAATGAGCATAGAAACAAGGACATAGGTCATAATGTTGTGCCTGATCGGTGTATCACATATGATAAATAATAATGAATGTACATTACTATTTATTAAAATGCTTCAAACAAATGTCAAAAATTCTAGTTCTTATCACCACCATTGTCAGCAACTCTGTGTCTGTTTCTCTAGATTACCAGATTTCATGTCAAACTATGCTGAATGACTTTACCTCCTAATGATTTAATAATGCAGAACCTTTAAAAAATTCCCCTTTAAATATGTGAAAATGTAACGTAATACCCTTTTTAGTTACTACTCAATAGGTTTATTCACATGATGTTCTGCCAAAGGAGGCAAGAACACACAATGATGTAATGAACATAGGGTTGCATGATTGCTCTGTACGTTCCTTCATAATATTACCATGATTAGGGGCTAGTTTGTTGACTCATTTCATGCTAAAGCTGTCATGGTTAGCCTTCATGACTGAATGCAATGCTTTATAACCCAGTGCATGACAACATGGGTCTGTTAGTGTTTATGTGACCACTGTATTTTGTGGAGCTTTTTAGAGGTTTTATGCAGCATGTGGTCACATGAGCAGAGCACCCCAGAGAGCCTGGTGCTTAGTCTGTTTCGCTCCTCTGCTGGGAAAAATTGACCTCATGAAAAATGAAAAGGATTATTTAAAAGCGATTGCAGTGTAATGAAAACCTATTATTGCTGCTGTCCCTTGCTGCTGCGAGCTGGCTGGCAGCTGCTGCTCTCTGTTTAAATCCTGTGGATTAGCCTAGCCGCTGCCTCTGTCTCTGTCGTTCGCCCAGATTTAACACTATATGTTTGTCAGAGGGCCCAGATGCCTATAGCCTGCTGCTTGTATCAGTCCTGGCACATAGTAATTATACAAATCTCGGCCAGTTTCCAGCCTGCATTTTTATCCCTACAATGACACGCTTCTCAGGTAGCAGCAAGGGAACGAGTGTTAGCTAATGAAAACCATAACCAATTCAAAACATCTTTTTTCTCCCTTTTCTTTAAGTGAGCTGGCTGCATTATTGCCTGAGATTTCTACCCAATAGATGTTCCATTTGCTCTCGGGGTCTTTTTACTGATTTATTTTCCATTTCATGGCACGGCTGAGCTATGGCGAGTGTGAGGCTAAGCGCTAGCGGGCAGGCCGCAGACGTGTAGTTACACACAGGGGCACAGCTGCTCCAGCTCACAGCCTCCTAATGAAACACAAGTCCGGCTTCTGCACACACAGGAGCACCATGTTCTCCAGCTTTAAACAGGCTCAGCGCGCTGCTGGAGAACAGAGGATTTCAGCAGCTGGAAAATTGACAAGGAGTGCAGGCTTGGGGGGTATCAGATACAGTTGTTAAAGTGTCGTATCAAGTAGGAGCATGTATGATCTGTGGAGTCAAAGAAAAGGCCGTTGCCTTTTTTTCTTGTCCAAATGGTGGTAGTTGTTAAAATTCTGTTTGAAAGAATCCCCTCAGATTTGTGAGCTAGCTCATGCCAACCTCAACGTCTTACTCTGTAAAAGAGGCTGTCAGAAAGCACTGGTCTCTCAGCGTGTGAATAGAAGGTGCACACACATGTCTACACGTTCTTTCACCCCTGAAGCTAATCTGTCCATCTTTAGCTAGGCGGAGATGCCTCTGCAGTATATGTGTATTGATCAGAAAGCTCACAGCTGGCCATGTGTATGTAATTAGCGGTCATTAAAAGGTAACCCGAGTGGGCACACTTTTTCTCCCTGCCCTAATCTTCTCTCTCTCTCTTTCTCTCTCTCTTTCTCTCTCTCTCTCTCTCTCTTTCTCTCTCTCTTTCTCTCTCTCTCTCTCTCTCCCCCTCCCCCCTTTCTCTCACTTTTGCTCTCTCTCCTGTCCTTTTCAAGTTGCAGATGAAAGCAAAGTGGCTGCCCTTGCAGGGCAAAAGTCAGGTAAGGAATGCAAGCACACACACACAAACACAAACAGCTGGGTTCAGGCCACAGTGCAGTGGCCTGTTGATAGAGGGATTCCGTCGGGCCTGGTGTGGGACTTGATATTGATGGATGGGGGCCTGAAGCGGTAGAGTCTACAGGCCCAACGTGGCTGGAGATAACAGAGGAGAGACTACCTCTTGTACAGAGTTGCTACAGCAGCTTCATAGTGCTGCCATAAATTCAGAAGGGCTCATCCCAACCGTACAGATCAACTGTAGGCTGAGCCACTCATTTCATACAAACACCTTTTACCTACATTGGTCAGCCTTTTTGTCAGGAACTCCTACCATGGTGGTGCACTTTGTAGGTACAGTTGCTGACTGTAGCCCATCTGCACAGTTTATCGGTCTCACTCTTCCCCATCTATCATTATAAAGGGAGAACCATTAACCAGGTTTTGTTTGAGTGATCCACCATTCTCAGCACAAGACTGACACTTACATGGTAGTGCTATGTTAGTGTGTATTGCGCTGGTGCATGTGTATCAGGCACAGTAGCATTGTTGGGGTTTTTAACACATCATTTATCTGTATGTACACTGCCTGAGGATACTTTTACTAACTAGTATGAATTAGTCCATAACTACTACAAAACTCATAAGTAAATCTAATCTTTAGGTTTTAAACTAAATGTAGTTTTCAGTGAGGAATTTAAGTGTTGGCCTATATCGCTGTTGTCGGAAGAAAACTTCATATCTCCAAAACGACATCTTTACAGGTGAAGGAATAAAACGTACTTTACTTTAAATGTAAGTCAGTAGAACCAGACTTTTTTCCACCTCATTTTGGGTCATTTATTTTGGTCCATTCATCCTGAAATTTACACACAAGGTAAAGGGCAACAGGCATTTTCAAATTATGTCAAAAACTGAAAATAGAGATACGAGGTATTTTTCCAACAGCAGCAATATACAGGCTCTTGAGGTTTAAAGCATCATAAAGAAAGAAAGTAAAATGATAGATTCTGTGTCCATGACACCCCAGTGAGCCATGGTTGTACCCTGGACACAAATGAGCAGTTTAATAGTTGGCTGTAAGGTTTTTGGAGCAATCATGTAGAATACCTTGTATCTCCCTAAAGAACCCTCCAGTGGTCAAGATACGTGTGTGTGTCTCACACCCATCAGGATTTCGTGGCCACATTTTGTCATTGTTGAGGAGTAAAATACTTGATTTAGCAGCGGCATTTCTCATAATTTCAATTTTTTTTCTCACAATGCGCAGTGTAGAAATTTGTGAAGAATATAAGAATTATGAGTCTGATAATTATTTTATAACTGCTTATAAGTATAGTAGAGTTTCTGTCAGAACAAGTAGGAAATTAAGTGTACCTCTGGGGACCAAGTCTCAAAAAGAATATATATTTTTTAAATGTTTTACATCAAAATGATGTAATAAACTCTAGCTACAACAACAAAGTATTGATAGATCTTTCACATTTGGGAAATGTGTATGATTGGTGCTAATAGGTGGAATTCTTCACTCACGTGGCATGTGTGGCCCTCAATCTGATGAAACATGGTTTGACCAGATGCTTGCTTGCCTGTCTTTGTTCATCCTTCTCCCTCTTTTCCACTTTTCTCTCTCTGTTTCTCATCCTCTTCCTCTGCAGTCTGGACCTCAGTTTTGGGTCAGCTGCTGTTACGCTTAAATGAGGAAGATGATAGTGCAGATTAAAGACAGAAGAAAAAAGGGCCTGAGGGTTTTCCCTTCTCAAATACTTCTCTTGTTGCTTCCAGCCAGCACTTTACAGACTGTGGCTTTGATATATGGAGGAAAAGACATGTTCCCATCATGCACTTCACCCACAAAACCTCCCCATGAGACCATACAGTACTGTTGTTTACCTGGAATAAAGTCTTGTTACATTAACTTACATTAAAAGTGAAGAACGTTGTCATTTTGAAGATACATGTTGTTTTTTTTGTTTGTTTTTGTTTTGTTATTTTGCAACATGATTGATAATCAAAATTATAGCCAACAGCCCAGTTTCTTGTTGAAACATCTAAATTTAGTTTTATTAATTTAAAACTATTTCAAGTTTTGAAAACACAGTGTACTTTTTTGTCATGTTTTTTGCCACAATTTCTCTCTAATTGTTGACTAATTATCCTAACTAATTATCCACCTAGATGGACTAAACAAAGTGACCACAATGTGAATAGGGTGAATGTGGCTGAATTTGTAGACGTCAGGCTTGTAGTTGCCATACTTTCTTCTCTCTGAAACTTGGCTATTTTTAAAGAATTATATCCATTTTCTGGAGTGAGACATCTCTATGCATCTTTGCTGTCTCCCATTGACAAGTGCAGCGTCCAGAACTAGCCTTTGACTAATGGCTTGCGTTTTGCATTTGGCATGTGTGATTTTTCTCCATGCTTGCAGTAAGAAAAGGGCCGGTAATATGTTTAATAAAACAATCCATTCTGCTGCAGTTTTTACTGATGCTTGAGCTAATGTTTATTGACAGGCTGCCGAAGGCTTTGCTGACTAGGTGGATTTGGTGGGGCCTGGCGCATAGAAAGGCCCCAAATGCCTCTTCATGAGCTTTGACATATTTAATTAGCAGGATGGTCTTAAGAGCCCTGGCTTCGTGCTTTTAATCTACCTAAAACCTCCCCAGTGCTCTCTCTCTCTCTCTGTCTCTCTCTCTCTCTCTCTCTCTCTCTCTCTCTCTCTCTCTCTCTCGCTATCTCTCTCTCTCTCTAGCTCTCTTTTCCTCCCCCACATTCTGGCCCACGTATCATTTGATTTCTAGCTTCAAAATCCAATTCCCATCAAAATTGTGTTACACCTTCCTCTCACTGAGCTCTGTAATAACTCTCTCTGGCCACACAGCCCGGAGCCATCACACTGGAGTCTTTGGCAAGAAACCGGCCAGAGAGTTTTTAGCAGGTATATGATAAAGCTACTGTCTGTGTGCATCTGTCCCATGTAATATTTTCATCTCATGTGTAATTTTCCTTTGTCCTGTGACTCCTGCTCTGTGTAACAGAACAAAGCTGGTCCAGCCCTGTTGTTGGTGTTGTGTTTTGCGTTTGTGTGTTTAATACAGTAAACAGAGGCAGAAAGGATTAACAGGCAGATTGGCATGTTGTCTGTTCTCATGTTACTGCTGATTTGAATTGTGTATGTGTGTGTGTGTGTGTGTGTGTGTGTGTGTTCACTGTAGAGCCTGTCTGTCTCATATAGGTGGCTATTCAGACTTCCTTCTACTGACGCAGCCCTGCTCACTACCTCTATTACTCACAATTCATTTGCCCCCTCTGTGTCTCTCATTCTTTTTCCTCTCTCTTTCTTCCTGTCATTCGCCATCTTGCTTTCTCAGTTTGAATGTTGCTGTTCTTCTGTGCTCTCTCTCTTTCATTCTCCCCCTCTTTCTCTTTCCCTCTCTCAAATGTTTATTCTGTTGCTCTCTCTCATGATCACTCTCACTTCTCTCACTTCACTCTATTTTTTCTCTCTCTAATTGTGCTCTTTCTCTTTCTCTCTCTCTCTCTCTCTCTGTCTCATTTTGCTCTCACATTGTCACTCTTGCTCTGTCTCTCTCTCCTCTTTCTCTTTGTGGCCTCTCTCTCTCTCTCTCACATTGTCTCTCTCTCTCTCTCTCTCTCTCTCTCTCTCTCTCTCTCTATCTCTCACTCCCACTATCTCTCACTCCCACTTTCTCTCTCATTGTGCTCTATCTCGTGCTCTCTCTCACATTGTCACTGTTGCTCTCTCTCTCACATTCACACTTTCTCTCATTGTGCTCTCTCCTACTCTCTCTCACATTGTCACTCTTGCTCTCTCTCCCTCCCTCTCTCTCCTCACACTTACACTTTCTCTCTCATTGTGCTCTCTCTCATGCTCTTTCTCACATTGTCACTCTTGCTCGCTCTCTCTCTTTCTGTCTCTCTTTTTCTCTCATTGTACTCTCACTCTCATGCTGTCTCTCACAGTGTCACTCTTGCTCTGTCTCTTTCTCTCTCTCACACACTCACATGGTCATTCTTGCTGATCTCAGTCTCTTTCTTCTGTCTCTCTCTTGCTTTCTTTCTTTTTCTCTCTCTTGGTCCTTCTCTCTATCTCATGGTGACTCTTGTCTGTCTCTTTCTCTCTACCTTGCTCTGTTTTTTCCCCTCTCTTACCATCTCTTGCTGGTCACTCTTTTTCTCTTTCTAGCTTTCTCTTGCTCTTTTCCTTTTTCTCTTTCTTGATCTCTCTGTTTCATGGTGACTGTCTCTTTTTTCCCTTTGTTTCATCTCTCTCTCTCTCTCTCTCTCTCTCACACACACTCACACACACACACACACACACTCACTCTCTGATCTCTCTGAGTGGCCTCTTCTCTCCTCCCCTCTTAATTGTGGTGTGCTGTTGATGAAGGAGAGGAAGGGGAGGAGTGTTGAGATTGCTTTCTGTTTTCTCTTTAAAAACTCTGATCCAGACCGCCCTTCTCTCCCTGCTCTCCTCAGACCGCCTGCATCTGTTAGTGTGTGTTTAAATTTAAAAAAAAGGAGTCTGAGCCTCCTGCCAACAGTGCTGAGTGTGGCATTAGAGCAAAGCACCCTGGGAAGGCCGTTCTCTCATTGCTGTATGCTGACCACACGTCCCTCTGCACCCCAAGACCACAGTGCTCTAGTTCCAGAGCAAACACATAGACCTTCCCTCTGTCAAATCACAGAAAACCCCGCGGCCGCCAGTGCTTGGAATTCTGCAGATGGAAAAAATGAGCGGCTGATATATTCCCTCTCTTATTTTTCTAATGTGGTTGGACGAATGAAGCCTCGGGATGATTTTTCACACAAAGTTGCAGAGCTCCTGAGATGCTCATAGGCCCCCGATCCAGCGAGAAATCTGAGCTGTAGAAACAGAACGTGAATATATTCCTGCTGTAAATCACGGAAGCCGTTTTCATGCAAAATGAAATAAACGTAGGGGCTTGTAAAATCAATAGGAGGCTTCGGCTTAGATTTGGGTCTCCTATAAAGCATTCAGCTCCTCCCTTTTGAACACCACGCACCCTTTCATTCTCGCATAGCTTAAGAAAAGAAGAGAATTCGGCTCCGTTTAAAAAATACATTTGACACCCTGGCTGGGGGCTCTGTGAGCGGTAGATGAGAGAAGGGGTAAATTCTCTTTTCAGTGCAAGACGGAGCCCTGAAACAAGGCGTATTTGTGACAGGGAGGAATTTATTGAAGTATTATCCACTCCCTCTTGGATAGAGAGAGCTAGACAGAATGTGCCTGCCTGCAAGGCTGACTCTTTATTCATCTCTATCTCTGAGGCTTATAGTTGACCCACTCTAACAAGCTCCACGCCTCTGTAAACTTAAATCCGGGCTTTTTAGCTCATTCAGGGCCTTCATATGCTCTTTAGATTTGTCTTGAGTTAAAAAGTATGCTCATTGAACTTCAGAGGTAAGACATCCAATGAACTGTTTGTCACTGTCTGAATTGCAGGCCATCCTCATCCTCCTCTGGAAGAAAGGCCCTTTTATTCATTGTTAATTTGTATGTA